>NC_056733.1:1210974669-1211598419 GCF_019279795.1 Protopterus annectens | reverse complement strand
CTTAGTGGCACAGCAGACAGCATTGTCGCCTTACAGCATGATTCACGGATGGGGTGCCTTCAGTGCAGAGTCTGCTTGTCCTCCCTGTGTTTGCACTGGTTTTCTCCCACATTCCAAACACATGCAGTAGGTGGGCTGGGCACTTTAAAATGGCCTAAGATATGAGTGTGTGTGTGTGTGTGTGTGTGTGTGTGTGTGTGTGTGTGTGTGTGTGTGTGTGTGTGTTAGTAGTGTGGAAGAACTACTGTGGCAGGGCTAGCCACCCTGACCCCATTTGCAAAAAAATGGGACAAAGGAGTTGTGGATGAATGTGCATGTTTTGTACTTAATTTGTGTTTAATGCACAACACTTTTAAATCAAGAAAGACGCACTTTGAATCGTCTGTACAGTGCTTATGGTTTATGAATAGTAACCATGAATTAAGACTGGGCAGCACAGAATCTTTTTAACACATTTCAGTTCATGCTTTTGTTGATTTTTACATTGTATCTGAAAGTTAAATAATTTATTTTTCTACTTTTTTTCCTTCTACACTTCAGGGCATTCTTCATTGTGTTTCTTTCATGCTAAATAAGCAACCCAGTGACTGTGATGCCAGACAGGATATCCACATTTTGGATCTTGGCCATGGGTTAGGCCTCTGCCCAAGTATCAGTTAAACTGCTACACCAACCAAAATACATTCTTTGAAGTTTTGGTGGTAAAGCAAAATGGCTACATCCTTTCATGAGGTTTTAATCAGCTGGTTTCAGGATACTATACATTCAAGTATTAGAAATCCACTCATTTGCAATATTTTTCACTGGTGCTTAACTGGTGAGCCTTCACTTTTACTTGTGGCCCAGTAGTATGTCAATTGCTTCTGGCTTGGAACTTCATGACTGCAATAAATGCAAACACATACAGAGTGATACAAATATGGACTGTGATTTTGTAAAGCATACAGCATAAAATCCTAAACAAAACCTGTATATGGTACATGCTTGAACAGTTCTGCTTGGCTTTCACAAATTAGTAAAATTATATGCATGTATTGCTTTGCCTTGAAGGAATGATATTATCATAATGTAACTTACTGTTGTTATTTTTCCCTTTATTTGTAGACAAAAAAGTAATCTATGTTAGGTAAAATACATAATTATATTTCTATAAGCATTACTTTTCAGGGAAGTTGCCTAAATGACTTACTGGAATTAGCAGTCAGGATAGGCTTCAACTTCCCAGGGCCTTAACAGAATAATGTGGATACTGCAGAATGAATGGAAGAATGAATGAATGAGTGAATAAATGAACATGTCTTCACTTGCTTACTTGAATTCAAACTGTTTCATTGCACATATAGTACATTATCTTGTCCCAACATACATTAAATTATATATAGTAGCAGTGGCACCCACACTGTACTTAGCAGTCAAAAACATCTGCCGGATCTATTATTAAACAGATGAGAAAAATACTACTGCACTATTTAGCTGCTCATTTTTATAGGTCTTATTAAAGTGGTACTGCAAAACATCGAATACTGCAGATCACAATAAAACATTACTAAATAACATAAATCAGATATGAAAAAGCATGACTTTACTGGAAATAAGTTTAAAAGTAGTTTTATCATGAGATAAGCCTAGAAAACAAGCACTGCATTACCGTGGACTGACAATGCCACATGTCCCATCTATCTGAGGACCGAGCATACACCTCAGATAAGTGGCTGCTCCTAGATGACTGGACATTTGAGTGCAGGATGGTACCCATTTGTCCCTAAACAAGGGAACCACACAAGTCAGTTCTGTCATCCTTGTGAGCCCTGGGGTTTTTGCTTACCCTACCTACCACTGCCCTATGGACATGCAGGACTCCAACAATACCAGCCAAGGACACATGCGAGTTTCCATGCATGTGTAACACTACCTTTGGCATATTAGCATTCTAATTAGTGGAAGCTTGTCCCTGGTCCTTCATGTTGCCTTGCTACAACTCCCATACTCCACATGGTTGTCAGTACTGTAGCAAATCAGGCTGCCTCCTCACCCCCATGATGGGCAAGCTAGCACTGGCCAGTCACTCACAAACCCTTACCAATTGGCTGTCCCATTACCCTGGCCATTATACAAACCCATGTTGTCTGACAGGAAGACAAGCCTTTATCCCCTTACACCACAAAGCAAGTTACTATGACAATTCATCTTCAAATAAAACTGACTTTGCTTTAATTTAATTTGATCCATGTTACTAAACAGGCAGAACTAAATTTTCATTATCTGTTACACAGTAATTATTAAAAGTAGTAACATCTCCAGAAAAAGTGTAAAATAAGGCAAAGTCATTTCTAAGCAGAGTTAATTGTTATGCACGTCTGTTTACAGGAGTTAAGTATGCTCCTGCTGCATAAGAAAAGTTAAAGATTCTAGTGTAGCAGCAGTATCTGCCTTAGCAAGATGCTGTGTATAAGCCAGAACAGATGAGGTGACTGACAGATCGAATAGATGCAGTTTAAGTAAGATAATCAAGGGAAAGTTTAACCTCTGCAAAAAAGAAGGCTTTCCTGCTCTTTATGTTTACATGTACTCCTGCCTTGTCATTTCACACCATCATGCTCCATTTACCTGCAAACTGTTACTAGTCTGGTTTGCACTGTGTTCTTTTAAATTATTATCTGTTTTATCTGGCATAAACATAACTGGCTATCAACATGTACTTTCCCATCTCGTTTCCTCCTCCACTACAACAAATTCTGTGGGCATCTTCCTACTACAATCTTGGCATTGTTTAAACCCAGTCGTTCCCCTAAATTTGTCCACCATGTTAATTACGGAAAGCAATTATCAACTGACAGCACTCACATGCACTAAGACAAAGCACACACAGAGAATAAGGGAATGCATACCAACGATGGTAGGCCAGAACTACCAATAAAAAGGTAGGGAAAAGGGAAAGCACTACCAATGATGGTAGAAAAAGGGCACCACTAGGTAGAAACAGCACACTCACTCACAGAAAGGAAAGTGAGACAGAAAAAGTATCAATAGAAAAGGGAAGAACTACCAATGATTGTAGGGGAGAACAGCGAAGTGTAAAGGGAGAGGGATAAAGAAAAACAAGTAAAGTGGGCAGAACAATATTTAAGTATATAAGAATAGGAACATTTTAGAAAAAAAAACTATGAAAATTTCACTTAGCTGAGGAGATAATCTGGCTGACGCGTCTTGCGTCAAATGAGATCTGATGTTACCTGGAGAGGGGTATTCTGGGTAAGACTTAGCTCAAAAGTTTTTGGCCTGTGCGAGGTGTTACAATGGCCAAGACAGTTCAGAGCATCGGAACTGAGTCCCAAAGTTCAAGGATAAATGAAGCTTGACAACATCAGATCAATTGTTAAGCATCTTCTCCCCCCCAAAAGGAGAGATATCTATACCAAGCGATTGCAGCCCCCCAAACATCTCCAACGCCCAAGTGAGAACTGCTCTCTCCAAAGCAAAAAACACAGCATCCATGGGACCTGATGGTGTCCCCGGCTGTGTGCTCCACGAACTCAACGAGGAATTAAACCCACAGCTAGGACAGGTGTTTAATCATAGTCTTACCTCTGGATACGTACCCAGGAAGTGGCGCACTGCAACTGTGGTCCCACTTCACAAAGGCGGTGCCTCCACCGACCCTGGAAATTACCGGCCCATTAGCTTGACAAGCCTTATCTGCAAAGCCATGGAGAGGATCATAATGGACCTCATAAATAAAGACATAGGGAATTTGCAGACTTTGGATCCATCCCAGTTTGGCTTTGTCAAAGGCAGATCATGCCTTCTAAACTTGATTGACTTTTTCGAAACAGTCACCAAAGCCATTGATGAGGGAAAGGCAGTCCATACAGCCTACCTCGATCTGGCGAAGGCCTTCGATACAATACCCCACTCGGGTATCATTGAAAAACTCATCAGCTTAAATGTTAACCCATACATCACAAGATGGGTTGCAAACTGGCTGAGTGACAGAACCCACAGGGTCAGAGTTGCTGGCGCCATGTCAGACTCAAAGCCTGTCACAAGTGGTGTACCACAGGGCTCAGTCCTGGGCCCACTCTTGTTTGGCATCTACTTTTCCCAAGTACAAGCAAACACAGGAGGGTTATGGCTGACAAAGTTTGCAGATGACTGCAAACTGGGCGCCACAGTAGAAAACACATCTGACACAGATATCCTTCAGAAGGGTCTCACAGAAACAGATAACTGGTGCCAGAGCCATGGCCTAAAGTTAAATGCCAAAAAATGCATAGTCATACCCTTCAGGAAAAACAGGGTTACCCCTAGCTACCAAATAGGTGGCAATCCACTGAGCACAGAAGAAGTTATCAGGGACCTGGGGACCCAGGTTGATAGTAGTCTGTCATTCGACACCCATGTAGCTAAAGTAGTTAGGAAGACCTTCTACATTGCCCACCTTATCATGAAGGGATTCTCATCTAGATCAAGGGAGGTCATAGTCTCCTATACTCATCACTCATCAGACCAATGATTGAGTACAATGCCCCATTCGGAATGTATCTGACCCGACACTTGCAGCAGCTGGAGAGGCCACAAAGTTCCTCACCAAAAGGATAAAGGGTCTCAAACATCTGTCCTATGCTGCCCGACTGAAAGAACTCCAGCTCTATTCAGTCGCACCGCTTGCACAGAGGTGACCTTTGCCTAACATACAAGGCCATGTCAAACCCAGATTTGATGAATATGCTTCACCTCAAAAAATCTAGATCCGTCAGAGCCACAAGGGTGGGAGACTTAAACCTCGACACGGCTATTAATAGGACGTGCTGGAGGGATAGATTCATCACCCAAAGACTCCCTATGCTGTGGAATAAAATCCCGGTATATGTGAGGCAGAGCACCTCGCTGGCCTTGTTCAAGAGAAATCTTGACCAATGGATGGGAGATCGCAGATATACCCCAGGGATTACCTCAGTGTCACTGCTCAACAGAGGCACAGCAAAATAATGGGTATAGTTCCCCATACTAAAGGGGTGGCTTAAGCCACAAAACTATGGGCTAGGCTTGTAAATGCCCTTGGGCAGATAGCCTAGTATGAACCTATGAATCTATGAACCTATGAACCTTTCTAACATCAGAAAGGTGCCTAGCAAACTTGTCTTTTCACCAGTTTTGAGCTTAGTCACGGCACTCCGCATACAAAACTTCATCCTAAATCAACAGGAACACCTGACTCAGTCTTACTTAAATTCCATTATGTCATCCCTGTTAGGCATATATTATAGCAATAACCCACGCCTGGGTGTGGGTAATGCTGGATTTACCCACGGTTGGCGTGGTTTGGTCCCGAGGGCGAAGCCCGAGGGACCAAACAAAGACAACCGTCGGTAATCCAGCATTACCCACACCCAGGCGTGTTATTGTTATTATATTAATGACATTATTTAAGAAAAGAAATAATTACTTTTCTTAAATAATGGCATTGTATAATGCCTCTTTGCTGCCCTTCCACAGCTGTCTGGTGTTCCGGCAGTTCTGATGTACTGCGCATGCCTCGCAGTACATCAGAGCTGTGGGCAAAAGCAACGGAGAACGCAAGATCTCCGTTGCTTTGTCTCGCTATGTTAAATGGGTTTAACATAGCGAGACAGCTTTAAAATAAGCAACGGAGATCTCCGTTGCTTATTTTAAAGCTGTCTCGCTATGTTAAACTCATTTAACATAGCGAGACAGGTTAAAAAAAAAAGCAACAGAGATCGCAAGATCTCCGTTGCTTTTTACACACTGTGTCGCTATGTTAAAGGAGTTTAACATAGCGAGACAGCTTTAAAAAAGCAACGGAGATCTGCGTTGCTTTTTTTAAACCTGTGTCGCTATGTTAAACTCTTTTAACATAGCGAGACAGTGTTTTATACTAACGGAAAAAGTCCGGGCGACCGGACCTTTTTCCGTTAGTATATTGAAGGATTTACAACGGGCACGCTGGTTGGGCTGGCCAGTCAGCGTGCACGTTTTAGAGGAGGCATTGTATAATAGTTTATCACCTCCTAATTTCACACCATTTATTTTATTGCTGCTCCTCCTCCTCAGTTATTCCCAATGGGTTCCCAGTGAAAGTTCAAGGAAAGCAATTGCAATCCAGAGGACAGTAAAAACTAAAGTGTAAATAAGGGAACCTACACTAATTCGGCAGTAGCTCAGAGTATTTCCTCTATTCTCAGTTATAGAGAACTCAAGTTAATATATATGAAAATATATCACCCCTTTGCAGAAACAATTTGTCAGTATAACACAACCTTCCCACTTCATTGCTGTTCTGTGTGACGTGCTCTTTAATTTTGCAGGTGTCAAGACTTCAGATAATACCTCTCGTACGTCCAGAAGGAAGCTATTTCAAATAATGTATATTCGTCTACTAACTCCTCAGAGTTTCTTTTCCCCATCTTTGCCCAAATTTTTATTTTTATAACACTCTCGTCCAGCAGCTATAGAAATCAAGTTCACACAATGTTGAATCTTCCTCCATGAATTTCTGCCCTGATGTATCTTCATTCTTTTCCTCTTGTCAGACCTCTTCCACACTCCTTCCATCATCCCACAAAACAATTCATGCAAAGTTGCTTGTCAGAGGCAGGCCTCACCACGTACCGTTTCGATAATATTTCATTTTTCTCCATCCTTTTCGTTTCCCATCTCTTGCTTTGGCAGACTTCAGAAGCCTATTGTCATTGCTGGCTTTGTATATTACTTTTTTCCTCAGGCTTTTAGGCTTTCTTCAAATCAGTTTCAAGGACAAAAATCTATATAGTGGCTTGTCACCTCAAAACAACTGACAATCGACAACTAATGCAGTATATTCTTTGCTGCAGATTCGCTCTCTCCAAGAATGCCTATATATATATATATATATATATATATATATATATATATATATATATATATAGATATGTATAAATATTTTTTTTTTTTTTTTTTAAAGTGAGCTGACTACATACCCTGACGCGGGAGTATACTGCAACCAAGCAGCATTACATTCCAGCTGCAGGATCTGACAGTGTAGCAGCATGTGTTATATATATCAGGCACATTACTTGTGTCCTCCAGTACCACTGACAATCAAGACTTCATAGAGACCCATCCAAGTGTAGGACTGTGATACAGGACTGAATACAAGTATTTTATGCTTAAGAATCCTGTAATTTAGGGATGGGGAGATGGTTACACTGGGCCCACCAATGTGACTACAGTAAATGAATTATGGGAGTGGTGGGCTCTGTGCGTATCAGAAAGAAGCAAAATGTTTTATCTTGTCCAATACATCATTTACTTCAGTGCAGCGCAAGGATCGTTAATGTACGCAGTCATGGGGAGATAATTATGGAGGTGTGGGTAATCTATGTGCGAAAACAACTGATTTGCTGTCACATCATCAATGTTAAATGATCATAAGGGCTACGGTAAATGTATGCATATTAAATGAGCTAAAATTATGATGGGACAAATTTTCTTTCACTTGAGCAAAGTCAAATATCAGAGGTCATCTCATCATCTTCTTTTGACTGTTCCCATTAGGGGTCGCCACAGCGGATCATCTGTTTCCATTTCTTCCTGTCCTCTGCATCTTGCTCTGCCAAACCAACCACCTGCATGTCCTCACTCACCACATCCATAAACCTTATCTTAGGCCTTCCTCTTTTCCTGTTACCTGGTAGCTTCATCCTTAGCATCTTTTTCCCAATATACTCAGCATCCCTCCTCAGCACATGTCCAAACCAACGTAATCTTGCCTCTCTGGCTTTGTCTCCAAACCTTCCAACCTAGGATGACCCTCTAATATACTTATTCCTAATCCTGTCCACCCTCCTCACACCCAGTGCAAATCTTAACATCTTTAACTCTGCCACATCCAGCTCAAACTCCTGCCTTTTTGTCAATGCCACTGTCTCCAACCCATATAACATAGCTGGTCTCACTACCCTCTTGTAGACCTTCCCTTTCACTCTTACTGGTACTCATCTGTCACAAATCACTCCCAACACTCTTCTCCACCCACTCCATCCTGCCTGTACTCTCTTCTTCACCTCTCTTCCACATTACTCTGAACTATTGATCCCAAGTATTTAAACTCATCCACCTTCGCCACCTCTACTCCTTGCATCCTCACCATTCCTCTATCCTCACTCTCATTCAGACACATATATTCTGTCTTAGTCCCGCTGACCTTCATTCCTCTTCTCTCTAGATCATATCTCCATCTCTCCAGTGTCTCCTCCACCTGTTCCCTACTCTCACTACAGATAAGAATGTCATCTGCAAACATCATAGTCCACGGGGACTCCTGTCTGATCTCGTTTGTCAACCTGTCCATCACCACTGCAAATAAGATAGGGCTCAGAGCTGATCCTTGATGTAATCCCACCTCCACCTTAAACGCATCCATCACTCCCACCACAGACCTCACCGCTGTCACACTACCCTCGTACATATCCTGCACCACTCTTACATACTTCTCTGACACTTCTGATTTCCCTTCACAATATCACAACTCCTCTCTAGGCACCCTGTCATATGCTTTCTCTAAGTCTACAAAAACGCAATGTAACTCCTTCTGACTTTCTCTGTACTTCTCCATCAACACTCTCAAAGCAAACATCACATCTGTAGTGCTCTTTCCCAGCATGAAACCATACTGCTGATCACTAATCATCACGTCCCTTCTTAACCTAGCTTCCACTACTCTTTCCCATAACTTCATGCTGTGACTGATCAATTTAATCCCTCTGTAGTTCCTACAGCTCTGCACATCGCCCTTATTCTTAAAAATCGGTACTAAAACACTTTTTCTCCATTCCTCAGGCATCCTCTCACATTCCAAGATTTCATTAAACAATCTGGTTAAAAACTAAACTGCCATTTCGCCTAAACACCTCCATGCTTCCACAGGTATGTCATCTGGACCAACAGCCTTTCCATTCTTCATCCTCTTCATAGCTATCCTTACTTCCTCCTTGCTAATCTGTTTCACTTCATGATTCACTATCCCCACATCATCCAACCTTCTCTCCCTCTCATTCTCTTCATTCATCAGCCCCTCAAAGTACTCTTTCCATCTCCTCAACACCCTCTCCTCCCTCGTGAGTATGTTACCCTCATTATCCTTTATCACCTTTACCTGCTGCACATCTTTCCTAGCTCGGTCCCTCTGTCTAGCCAATCGATCAGAGGTGAAACTTGATTAATGTCTGTGCATCTGTCTGTGTGTATTGGGGGAGTAGTCCAAGTATGAAAACAGCTTTCTTAATACAGTTTTGATCCCAGTTACGTGATGATTTGTGGGGTGAACAGGCTATGTATGAAAAACAATCTGAGCACATTACTACCTGCAGAGTTTTCCTTCAGTTTACCAGTGTCAAACATGTGCCAAGTCAATAAGTGGAAACCGAGGGTTAGTCCTATTTTGAAAGAAAATGGCTTACTCTCAGTTGATATCTGATCACATTTAAACAATCTTTAACAACAGTGGGTTAGGATCTTTGTGTGTGTGTGTGTGTGTGTGTGTGTGTGTGTGTGTGTGTGTGTGTGTGTGTGTGTGTGTGTGTGTAAAATGAAAACCAATCTTATGGGCAGAATTATTTGACAGATACCTAGTCAAAAAAGGGGGGGGTGCGTAAACTCCTTGAAAGGTAGGTTTCAAAACTGGAAATGACTGTTTCCAGCCAAAATGCAGGAACTTGCTCAACATTTGATGATCTTGATACACTGGCAAGAATCCCAGTAGTCTAAAGAGCAAATCCAATCCCCACACTGGATAGGTGGATTACTGATACTGCAGTGCAGCACTAGCGGGTTGCACTCCTGAGTGTGTCATCCTTAGGATGAGACGTTAACCTGAGGTCCTATCTGCTTGATTTGGTGCAGCTCAGATGGATGTAAAAGATCCCATGCCATGGGGGCGGGCTGCACTCCTGAGTTTATTATCCGGAGGATGAGATGTTAACCAGAGGTCCTATCTGCTTGATTTGGTGGCAGCTGAGGTGGATGTAAAAGATCCCATGGCACATATTGAAAAGAGTTGGGGAAATGCATGGATCCCCTGCCCAAATTTCCTAGTTGTATAAATTTCACCTTGAGTCTCTCTCTTGAAAAAAAAGGCCAATAGCCTAGTGGAACAAAGGATAAATAATAATTAAAAAAAATTAAAAAAAAAAAACAAAAAAAACAATTCTGCTTTGGAAAGGCAGAGAAGAAATGGCAGCAACATGCTCATTCAAAGCTTTTGGAATGTATCTCTTTAGGCAGCATTATTCTAGGATTGGCCTGAGATACCTGGTCTTTTACAGGTATATAAAACATATCTTGCAGTATCCTGATACTCTCTGGTCTGGTGGGACACACCAAGAGGCTATTTTCTCTAAATGTTTGGCAAGTTCTAAAATTGCTATCTTTTTTTGATGGGGTGGGGTGGGGTATCTTGAAGGGGAAAGGTGAGTGTTCTGGGAGGGGAGAGGAAGGGAATGATGTAGTCATTTGATACTATGTCCACCATTCACTGTTTACATATGACTGCTGCCCATGCCCACTGCTGGAAAGATAAACAATGTCTTCCAATTGCCTCCACAATGGAGTAGTCAGGTAAGGCTTCAGACAGGTTTTTGAAGCACCCTGGATTGGGAACCCAGGCATCCCTAACCACTCCTGGAACCTCTACCAATGGGCTGACATCCACCTCGGAAGTTTCAACCACCATGCCCCACCTTCAATAATGATGATACCTTAGTCGTTTACCGTGCTGAAACCACTTCTGTCATGGACTCTTCTGCATCTTGGAAAAGCATTAATAAAGAGCTGTAAATTGGATATCAACAGCTATTAGTCTTTCTCACTTTTTTCACTGTCTTTCAGCTTTGTTTTCACTTACAGACAGAAAAGGTCATTAAACCGGGAGGTTATAAAGGATGTCTTGAAGTTTCCCTGGATGCCTGAGAAGCAGAGCCAGGCGTGACGGTACATTGTCACTCTAGTGCCAGCTGTCCTTGCTTCACTACCAGCTGTGTTACAGGCTAGCTTCATAGTGAGGTCTGGAATGGTAGATAAGGTAGAAACCAGAGTTACAAGCTTACTCTACAAGTCAGTGCCCACCATCTCCTCCAATGTCTTTGACATTTCATCTAAAATACTGCAGTGGAATCTCATCATTTGTGCCTGATAACTCAGTGCCCTTAAAGAGAGCAAGAATGATGTGATTACCCTTTGCCCAAAGTTATGTAATTCTCTGGACTACTTACCTAAAGGGTAAACTGCAGAGTCCACTGTAAGATCTTTGGAATAACATTCCCAGCCCTTGGGGGGAAAGAGAATTCTTTCAGGCTTCCTCAACATTGGGGCTACCACATAAGGCTCTTTCCATACCTCTGTATTAACAATCACCCAGGAAGTCGATGGAAGAGATTGGAATGCCCTCATGCAAAGCCATTTCTGAAGCTAACAGGGTATGGGATGGCCATCTCCCCAGTCCTTTCTCATTTGGGGAACCTTCCCAAATACGGGGTAATTGGGGTGAAATGGAGGAAATAAGGGAATTGGCCTCATCCACAGAAACTGAATCTGGCTGTCGAGACACCTGAGGGCAACGATGTCTCTCTTCATTTGGCCTGACTTCACAAAGAGTCTGACACTGGCTTGAACTCCAGATAATGTTACTACAGGAGGCTCTCAGATCTTCTGTACTGTCAAGGAAAGGCTTTCCTCAGGGCAGAAAATGCAAGGACAGGAATGACGGGAAGACCGCCCATGACACTAGCACTTAGAAAAGTTTATGCAAATGCATTTTCAGCACTGGTACTAAGCTTGGCACCATTGCTGTTATCAAGAGACAATTCCAGTGCCAAAGGACCAAAGGTGGACTACAGTGAGAGTTATGATACCAGCATCATTTCCTGGTACCAAAGGTTTTGGCACTGACATCAACACCAGATTTCCTGGTCACAAGGGCTCAAAGGCTGAGAACTCAGACCTCAACACTGAAGGGATCAGTAGCAAGTTAGCTCTGCAGCCAAAGGAGCAACTGGTAAGAAGGCACTGATGACAAAAGCACGAAGGCCGATGACACTGTCTATTTGGGGAAAATATTCAGGTTGGAATAAGAGCCAGTAGGGAGTTGGGTGGCCTTAACCTAAGTTGCAATGGAAAAGAAGCCAATTAGGAGGCAAAAGAGTCTTAGAAGTGCATTTTCCCAGTCTGGTCCAGTATGAGAAAGGAACTAGAGATGGTCCAAGTCTATCTGGGTCTGCAACATGGTCCAGGACAGCTTGTTATGTTTAATATCTATAATGGATATTGAAGAAGAAACAGGCCTGAGAGAGGGAGACTTGTAATGAGAAGCTTGTGTAAGATCCACTTCCAGCAAATAAGGATCACTGTCTAAGTGATGAGTGCTGATCCTCATGCTGAAGATGGGCTGCACATTCAGGACCTTAAAGGATATTTTGAAAACATCAAATTTCACCGAGGATCCCCTCTTCTTCTTACAAGGAACTTTTGCAGGATGAAGTAGAGAGGAAATTTCTTTAGTCCTGACGCTCTTTTCTCTTGGAAGGTTTATGCTTACTTATGTCATTTTTATGAGATTTCTCTTTTTCTTCATTAGGGGCTTCAAGGAGGTGGAAGGACCTAGTTCCCATCCCAGGTAAGTTAACCATTAGGAATTAACTTTCTCCATAATTCAACATTCTTTTATCAAACATTTCACAACTACCAAGGGGTTCAAGTAAACAGGAACCTCTCAATACAATAATAATTACAACTACAACCAGCTAATCATAAAATGGTACCAGCAAAACGATTCTAGATTTCCAAACTAAATGTGGTTAACCACACTAAAATTATAACTGCAATATAAAAATAACATTTCTTGAAGTAGTTCCCACTAAACTTCTACTCCACTAAAATAAAATCTTAAAGCCACAGACTGACCTAACATAAAAAAAGAAAAAAAAGATGGTTACCTCAGAAAATACAGTTGTGTAAAATAAAATTGCCATTACAGTAGCTGTTTGAATGATCACTGCTGCAATACGTTAACTATATGAGTTACATCCCGACAACCATATAACAGTTGGTCAGCTACCAAAGCTTCAGGGCACCTTCCACAGACAAAAGCCATCAGTCAGCTTGAGCTGAACCTATTAAATACACAGGTTTGTGCACCAAGCCCTTCAGATGTTTTATGCCAACAAAGAGAGGAGGGCTAAATCCAAAAAGGAAATGCTATGAACAAAAAAAAAATAATAATATTCACACCCTGGCATAAACAACACACCAAAAAACAAGGAGGATGGAGGGAGGTAACAGCTACTGCAGCAATGATCATTCAAACATCTACTGTTATGGTAAGTTTCCTTACGCAACTGTAGTATGTTCATCATATTGATCACTGCTGCAGTAGCTTTGCTATATGGGTAAATCACCTTAGCTTACTAAATTTGGAAGGCGGAAGGGAACAGTTCAAGAGCCAGTGGAGAAAGGTCCTAACAAAGGCTGGTCTAGACGCAGAGAAGGCATCAAGCTTGTAATGCCTTCTGACTGTATGTATAGAGGACCAAGTTACTGCTTCTAGAGTACTCCTAAAATACAACCCCTTCCGAAAACACATAGATGAAGCCAAGGCTCTGGTAGAGTGGGCCTTGGCCCTGCCTCAGATAATTTTCTTGTGGTGAGTACAACAAAATCACTTGGAATCAGTCTGTTTTGACACAGGTTGTTCCTTCATCATACCTTCACAAGAAATGAAAAACTGATCCGAAGATCTGAAAGATTTAGTTCAGTAAAGATAGGACCTGACTTGTTTGTAAACAACCAAGGTATGGAATATCCTTTCTCCTCATTTGTAGGTTCAGAACAGCTTGGCTTAAAGTAAAGTCGGACACTACTTTAAGCATAAAAGAAGAATTAGTTCTCAAAGAAACCCTGACTCTATGGAAAATTACATATGGCTGACTCATCATAAGAGCTTGCAACTCAAGTTAGTCAGACTAGCAGGATCAAATAGAGCAACTGCTAGATTTTCTAACACAAAATTAAGATCCCAAGGAGGAGACACCAATTTTCTTCAAGTCCTTTTATGCAATACTCCATTCAAAAACATTTTGATATGAGAATGCATTGAAAGAGGCGGTTTCATGGGCAAACATACTGAAATGGCTAATAAATGAACCTTCATGCAGGAGTAAGAAAGGCCACAGGACAGTAGCTCATCAAAAAACAACTGTCTCTAAATGGGTGCTGGTTACGTTGTTGGCACCATCTAGAAAACCTTTCCATTTGCAAATATATGATATTCTATCAGCAAGCTTTCTTGCTTTTATCAGTACCTGGTGTACATCCTCAGTAAACAGGTGCCTGAACGGAGCTGAGAACCTATCATCCAGGTAGTCAGTTGAAGTTGATTGGGGCTGGAGTGTATCAAACGCCCTTGATAATGTGTGAGTAGATCTATTCTGTGAGGAAGCTTGTGGTAATTGCTCCTAGCTATTTCCAAAGGATGGGAGAATTGGAAGATATGTACTTACCATAACTTGGCATCTGTCTTGTCCATTTTCATTCTTTCTCACAAATGAGTCTAGGATTCAATCTTTGGATCCGACTCGACTGCATTTACAAGACTTCGGATCCAAATCTCAAGCTCCACCCTCTACCCACAATGCTCTATTCCATCCCAACTCCTCAGGTTGAGTTTGCTGCCTTATCCCACTGTGTTATAGATACAGATAGAAGCAAGGAACAGATGAGGCTCAAATCAGAACATGAAAGTTCTTATAACATCCAAAGATCCTTCTAGGAGTGACAAGGTTGGGGGATGGCTGGGAGGTAAGTTGAGGAAGAATGAAAATGGACAACACAGATGCCAAGTTATGGTAAGTACATAACTTCTAAATCTGATGTCCTTTTCATTCTTCCTCACGAATGGGTCAGAGTCCCCAGCTACGTAACTCTCGGGAGACCCTCAAGGAAGGACATGTCGGACCACTGTTGAACCAAAGGATGCTCTGCAATTGGAGACAATGTCTAATTTGTAATGTCTCACAAAGGTATGAGTCTTTGACAAAGTGGCTGCAGAGCAGATGTCGTCAGTGGAGGTTCTTAAAGAAAAGGCAGATGAAGTAGCCATAGATCTAGAGGAATGCACTCTACAAGGACGAGGTAACTCCAAACCTTTTTGAGAATAAATCAACAAGATACAATCAGTAATCCATTTGGCCAGAGTAATTTTGGAATCTGCCTGACCCAAGCAGTTAGGGGAAAAGGTTACAAACAGTTAATCAGACTGTGAAGGCTGCCAGCCTAGCTAGATAGGATTTTGTAGATAATTCTGTCATTTTAAATATTAATGTAAGCCACATGCCTGTTCTCTTAAATGTAAAAAAAATTGTGGTAAATGTTGAACTTCAAAAATGTAACCACATTGCACTCTACTGGAGGAAAGTTGATAAGTCAAGCACTGTATAATTGTTTGATCTCAAAACTCGGAGAAGAGATGTCTGAATGAAGGAATTCTTCCTACTGTTTTGAGACCAGTGTTAATAGCTAACATTTACATGTGTAATGTCTTTTATTGCTCTGGCTTCCTGACCAGCTGCAAGATCAAAGGGGCTGTTACTCTCTGCTTTTCTGTTATCATGGGAAACCGAGAATAATGATGCAATCTGAAATGACTCAGTGGTATTGTGTTATCAATTTAAGGACAGAGAGAGAATCAGAATATTTTGCATTTGTTTTCAGAACTGGCAACATTACCAGCACTGCCTTGCTATATACGTAAGCTTATTTTAGAACTGTGTTTTCTCTTAGATACAGATAGAAAATAGTAAGTCTAGTCTAACTGTTTTCTGTACTGATGTCAGAACTATTCTAGTATATTATTTTAAGCATTTTCTTGTGCTCCTGAACTTTGTCTAGCACTGTGTAGTAAGAAGTATTGACTTGTGTTCTTCTTCTTCTTCTTATTATTATTATTATTATTATTATTAAATATTTTAAACCTTTCAACTGTGGCTGTTTTATGTAGAGATAATTTAAGTTCTAAAGTGCATTGCTTGTATATAGTGCTACTGTCCAAGCCACTCCAAATAAGCCTTGCCACTTGGATAATAATATTACTCAGTAATAATTTTACATCCTTTGATAAGGGCTTTATTAGTAGCTGATATTAGTGGTTGGTGGCAAGTAGTACTACCATATAGTCTGGGCAGAGGAGGATAGCTGGAAAACCTGTGCCAGCCTTCAACTTGAGTGTATGTGTGTTTATCTATAACTCATATCTCAAAGTGTGTGTGTCAGCTACTTGGGCAGGGACATGAAGCACTGGTTGGACAGAGAGGGTGCTGGAGGTTTTAGCTTGACCACTAGGCTGAGATCTGGACCCTATAGCTGTGCCAGTGGGAAGTCTTATTGGGGATCTGGAGAGAAATGGAGAAACCAGCCCCAGACTGACTGTGATCTCTGTGTGCTCTTAAGGGAAACTGTACTTTACTGTGCGTGTGTATTTATCCTTCCCAAAGTGGAAGCACCTCACTGAGTGGTGAGGATTGAGGCTCCTTGATTGCTGGGCCAGTGCACGGGCATCACACAAACTTTGTGTTCTGTTTTGTTCTGTGAAGATAAAACCGTAATTGCCTGTGGATGTCAAGAAGGTTCAGCATATATTCATCCTTATTAGTAAGGTTTGGAAAAAAAACTGGTAATTGCATGGACTAGTCAATGTTAGTCTCCGTGGCCACTTTAGGCAAAAAGAAAGGGTTGGTTCGTACAGACATCCTATTCTTACGGAAAATAATATAAGGAGGCCTAGCCAATAAGGCTTGGAGTTCAGAAATTCATTTTGCTGAAGCGTTAGCTACCAAAAAGATTGTTTTCCAAAAAGAAACTTCATGTTGCATTTTTCTGCTGGCTCAATGTGTTTTGGAATTAATCCTTGAAGAACCACCATCAAGTCCCAATAAGGAGACGGATCATTTATTGGAGATCTAATAGGAAAATTCTCTTCATGAAACCTTTACACAAGCTGGAATATGTCACAGACAGTGTCTCATTTCCAGCATGGAAGTTGGACAAGGCTGCTAAATGAAGTTTAATAGTAGAAAAACTAGCCCCCTTCCTTAAAAAGAATAGAGAGAAAAAGAAGAATGGCTGAAGTAGGTGCTGACAAGGGGTCAATATTCTGCTTAGAAGACTATATGGAAAACCTTTTCCACTTGCATTATTAGACTTTCTTGGTGAAGGCTTTCTGGGAGGCCAAGATATTACAATAAACAGGGGAAGCGAGCCTGGACCATCTTACTATCACTGGAAGTGGAAAACCATGCTGTGAGTTTGAGGGTGTGGAGATTGTGAAGCTGAATTCCTGATGGATGAAATAAGGAATCAGGGTGGACTGCTGAGTCTGTGCGCCAGTATGTTGTTTTTCTCCAGTATGTGCATTGCAATAAGAAAGCAGTCTGAGGAGATCGCCCATTCCCAGACTCTCATGGCCTCTCTGCACAACTGGTAGGAACAGGTTCCTCCTTGTTTATTGATGTACCAGACTACTGACATGTTGTCTGTATGGACTGCAATAATCCCTAGAGGGAGAACATCCTGAAAGACTTGCAATGTTAGTACGACTGCTTTCATCTCTAAGACACTGATATGCAACTTGGTCTCCAAGGGGAACCACTTACACTGGACAATTTTTCCCGTGAAATTTCCCCCCACCCATTTAGGAAGTATACGTGGTCACTATGGCTGTTGGGGGAAGAAGAGAGAACAGTCTGCCTAGAAAGAGGTCATCTGACTGGATGCACCAGACAGCATGACGTTTGCAAATTGAGGTGAGTTTTACATGAAATGATAGAGGCTGGTAAAGAATGGACCACTGAAATGACAATCTCCATTGAAGGATTTACATAATGAATCTTGCTAGAGGAACTAGAAGAATGGCAGTTGACCCTGACCCGAGAGTTTGTAACACTAATTTCGTTGGAGGGGACGGATGAGACAGTGACTCCTACACCTGATTTCTCAAAGATATAATGTGATGAAGAGGTAATGATGCCGCTTGAGTCATATTACCTAATTGGGATCCTATAAATTCCAGAGTCTATACAGGAGTCAGCTTAGATTTGGCAAGATTTACTGTAATGCCTAGGGAGTTGGAGATCTGAAGCAAGAAATCTCTGGCTTGTAGAAGTTGATGCCTGGTTGGGGCTATGAGGAACCAATCGTCAGGATTGGAAACACTGGGAATTCTTTGAGTTTCAAGTGAGCTGCCACGACTGCCATGCATTTGGCTAACACCTGGGGGGAGCTGTGGTGAGTCCAAAGGGCAGTGCTCTGAACTTGTAGTGATTGGCCCCCCCACCAACAATGCAGATATCTTCTGGAGTGTCTGTCTATTTTGATGTAATCGTATGCATCCTGGAGATGTACAAAGCACATCCAATTGTCCTTGCACAGTAGAGGCAGGATGGACTGAACTGTAATCATTTGGAAGTTTGACTTTTTTACATATTGATTCAAATTACTGATCCAGAATTAGTCTCAAGTTCCCTGTTTTCTTTGGCACTAAAAATAAGTGAGAGTTAAGTTCCAAATCTGTTTGGGTGAGACCTCCTAGATGACTCGTTTTTGTAGCAGCATTTGAATTTCTTGAACTGCGTATTCCCTACATTGGGGATTTTCTTCCTTTGAACAGGAGATGGAAGGGAAAAGGGTATGTAGTAACCTCTGGATATGATTTTAAGCACCTATATATTTTTATGGCATTTGTCCAGGTATCCAGATGCAGGGAGAAATGACCCCCGACTGACTCCAGAGTTGGACAGTCAGGCAATGCTTCAGGAGTGCTGGTAGGGCCTATCAGAGAAGGAGTCTCTGAACCCTGGTTTTGCAGACCCCCCTCTGCCTTTGCGGCAACGTCTGCCACTGAAACCTCTTATTGCGCCTCTGGAGGAGGTGTCCCCACATGGGTCTTGAAAAGGTCTCTAAGATTTCCGGAACCACATTTTCTTCTCACCTCGCTGGTTCCTACAAAACATTCGTTGAGGCACAGGAAAACTTGAGTCCAATAGCAGAAAGGATCTTTCCCTTCTGCTCGTTGCAGGTGAGCATATCTTTCACTGATGGCCCAAATAAGGAAGAGCCATCAAAGGGAGAATTAACAAAAAATGCCTTGAAGGGTTCCGCAAAATCACAAAGCCTCATCCAGGCATATCTTCTAATTGCTATGCCTGAACTGGCTGCTCGTGAGGCACCCTCTGCCATGTGAGAGATCAATCTCATCGATGAATTGGTAATACAGGAAAAAGTAGCCAACTGAGGAGAAACCGTTTTGAGATTCTCCACAGACATGGACACAGTGACAGAGTTTGAAAGCTCCTTGATCAAATCTCTCTGTAAGCGAGTAAAATGTGCCATATAATTTAACGGCCTCAATGTGAATGTGGCTGAGGTGTAGAAGTGCTTTCCAAATTTATCCATCACTCTGGATTCCCTGTTCAGTGGATGGACAGAGGAGCTTTGTTTGGCTAGCTGCTTTTGCGTGGCTGCCACTACAACTATGGCATCAATGGGGATACCCTTACTCCAGTGGGGTTTGTCTGAGGCTGAAACTAAGAATATAACTGGGCATTTTGGGATGGGCTCGACAGTGTCCATTTCCTTCCTCAGTGGGAAGCTAAATCAATAAGTTCATCTACTAGGGGGTCACCCTAGACGTAGATGGGCCAGCCCCAAGAGCCTCCAGGAACACCGACTCCTCAGAAAAAGGAGCTTGGGAAGCCAAACACCCTTCAGTTTGATGATTTCCCGGATGTCCCCAAAGGAGACATCATCAGGTGGCAATTCATGAGAGATTCCATAGGGGAGTCTATGTGCTTCCTCTTGCACATTTTCTTCTGAGGTACTTCTTTGTGGGTTGCTCTGGGGAGGTGTCAGAAGAAACGGGGAATCCCTCTGGGGAATGAGTGTGTAGGCTTTCTGGAGTTGGCTGACACTGAGCAGCAGAGATGATGGTCTCAGAGCTCAGACCCGACAAGGGGTGAAGGGGTAGGATATGAGGTGTGAGAGGACAGCTCTCTATGCAAAGACAAGGCACTTTTTACTACCTAAAAGGCTGACAGATTTGGGGACACCTCTCCCACCCTTCTCAGAGCTGAGGCAGCCGAGGACGAGAGGATTTGAAAACACATTTTCACTACAGTATTTATTATACAACTTAAACAACTACCACTTTTAATGGAGTTTATATGGTTGTGGTAATTAAGTTGCTCCACACATGAATGGCAAATAGTAATTCATGGAATATCTTGTGCTGTATTTTGGAGAACCCTAAGCCAGAACAAGTAAATTACTTCTAAGGAAATTGGTAGAGGAGTAGACACGTTTATTTTTCTGTTTCATTTTGGCAGGAAACATGGGGCCAAGCAGCGTTATTTAATGGTAGAAACAGATTCCCCAGGGAAGGGCACAACACTCTGACAAAAGAGGGAAATTTTCCCAGTTCACTCACCCAGGACCAGCAAGAGTGGCTCTCCTTTGCCCACTAAGGGGACACCAACAGTTATAGAAGATGTGAATAACCACCAGTCTGCAGTGCCTGTAGGTGCTACACCAGAGGAATCCAATACAATTAATGGCCACAGCAGAGTCACCCACCAGCAGCTGAGGCAAATTGTAGGCCTGCTGTGGTAGCAAAGGTTGTTTGCTTATGTTTTTCTTTTTGTGGCTGGAAGAAGGACTGACCATGGGACTGACAAGTTTGTTCCATATTCAAGCCAAAAACAGTGCCACTTTCGCAGTTAAACAAGTAGCCAAAGCCAGTAAAAGTTAAAAGTTACCTTTTTACATCAAAACAGTATAAAAAGCACTTTTAAAACACTTTGCCAACCCCAAAAGGTAGAATACACACAATTTCTCCACATAAAAAAAGGTTTTCAATTACTTTAAACAACTTTTAAAATAACAGGAAAAAGCACTCTCATTTAAAAGGAAAACACAAACTCCTAGCTTTAAAATAGCTTTCCAGAACAGGAGAGTGTTATTAAATAAACATTTTTTTTTAAATTGGAGATTTTCCCCAAAATGGAACTTATCTGCCTAGCAAAAGAACAGCACAAGCTGACTGTCAACCCTCAAAAGGCCTCAGAGGCACATACTCTTCAGGGGCAGGAAAGCTCTGAAGGGCTTGGTGCCCAAACCTACCTTTTTAGTCAGCTCAAGCCGAGTTAACTGACCGCCTGGGCTCATGGTAGGTACCCTGAAGCTTTGGAATTCACTGGCTGTTATATCCTGTGCAGAACATAGCCCATATAGTTAAGGCTACTGCAACATTGATCAATATGATGAATATCAAAGCGAACTGATAACTTTTTTTTTTAATCAAGGCCTTCTTGGAAAATGAAGTCATGTAGTGTCTGGCAAATCCAAATCAAGTTCTCAAAGCCTGCAAAACACATACAAAAATGCATGTGGAAATGAAATTCACTACACTGTATTCATTCAGAAGTGTAACTATACTTTGCATTGTATTTAATCTAACAAAGAGCAGATAATCATCTGCCCTTCATGCTTTTTTTTTGTATAAAGATACAGCCATGAGATTGGTCCATTCAGCTTCCTGCCAGTGTTACAGTGGCCATTTCAGTCAGTGCAGAAGGTTCAGATGTACTCGGGTTTGGAGATGACAGTAAAACTGCTATGACAAAATTTCTCATCAAATAGAAATCTCTTGATCCGCCAGATCTGGACGTAATTTTTTTTTCCAATACTGCTAGACATTATAAAACATGCTCTTTGAAGCAGACTGGATTCCACAAGAATAGGAAATCACGTCCACATGTCTGTAGACAGAACGTTTCAAAGGAGACACACCATTTTAAGTGAAAAGTGTGAGCTGAAACCACAGAAAAAGAATACTAATAATGTTACAAACTGCTGTAGTTTAGGTACATACACCATGGCACTGAAAAAATATGATGGGCTAGGGAGGGATGGAAACCAAAAAGTAATGAAATCTTAGCTAACCTATTATATGGCCTAAAGGTGACTAAAACACATAAGCAACATGAGATGATATAGCAGAAATAAGGAGCTGGCGTCCTGTCGCTACAGATAACTGGTATAGCTGTACAGAATGGTTTGAAGAGCACTGAAGACAAAACTTCTGGAAGCACAAAAGCAGTGCTCAGGAAATCCAATAAAGTGCAAGTAACATGATACAGAATCTACATTCCGTCTTAAGTGGAGAAAATGACTCTCCATCCATAGATAAACACAAAAGATATGACAGTGGTAATTAAACTGTTAGCAGTAAATAAAGTAAAAAGGGAATAGTACAGAAGGCACAGACTTGATTAAAACACTCTATAGTGCTTCTTTACAAAATGAACACTGGATCCCAGGGTAGTCTTCCAAGTTGGGTATAAACACTGACATTCTACATAATTAACACATAGAAAGATGCCTTTTAGCCAATATGTAGCTTAATTCTATCAGGCTGGTGTTTTGTGATCCTGGAGACCACATATCACACCATGTCTTGTAGAAGGTTCTGGAACAATATAGCATCACAGAGTCTCTGCTATGGGCCATTCAATCCATGTATTTACAGAATGAGTTTTTTGCATTATTTTTTATTTTTTTTAAACATCTTTATTGAATTATCAATTGTGACATTGGCAAATTTACATTTATATAAAAGTAATCAATCTGCATTAACAAAATAAAGTTAACAAACATTATACGTCACATATATTGCTATATATCATATAACCTACGCAGCATTATATAAATAATTCAATTCCTGCCCCTTTTTCAAACAAGAAACATCTTTATTAAACCATCACTTACAACATAAGTAATCATACATTTACATAAGTGAAAACAAACCAAATGGACAGAATCCTAGTTGCAATCATTTTACATCGCAAACCATACTGACACACTCCCAGTTGCAAACACTATACATCACCTATAATCTACACAATTATTTTCAGTCAAACATTGCACAGCTCATTAGTCCTGCTTTCTTTTAAACCTCATTCCTGCCCTCTACGTACTATTCCCACAATTCCCATGTTTCCTACGTAGGAGTGGTTTTTTTGCATTATTGATGTTAAGTCTAACATATTCAGGTGAGCAGAGGATCAATATTTATTTCCAACAACATTTTCTGTTTACCGTGACCAATATTCAACTTCTAAATAGAAAAAAGAGCCTTTCTGACGTGTGTGTGTGTGTGTGTGTGTGTGTGTGTGTGTGTGTGTGTGTGTGTGTGTGTGTGTGTGTGTGCGTGTGTGCACGTGTGTGCACGTGTGTGTGTATAATTCATACCTCTCAACTGCCCAGATTTTTGCCTCATATTTTTGGTCTGTTCCTCACAAAATGTGTGGTTCAATGGCAAATCACTCAGGACTGAAGTCACTAAATAATGACATACATTTGAAATTCAGACTTCATATCCTTCAGAAAATGCATGCTAATAATGCCTACTCTTCTAGCAACTTTCTAAGTTTATAAAAAAAATATTTAAAATCTATCCCTATTTTTGAGCCATTGTCCCCCCATTATTTTAGAGTTTGTCTAGATTTATTGTGTTAAGAGGTTGAGAGGTATATGCATGTGTGTGTGTTTGTGTGTGTGTGTGTGTGTGTGTGTAGTAGAGTGCTTCTTAAGGATCCCATCCCAAGCGTCCTTAAAATAATATAAACACAGCATCATTTGTCTCCCAAGCTTTTCTGCCTAATGCTGTTTTTTTTTTTTTGTGCATACCCATGAATTTATTTTCTTTTCTACTTACATTTTTTATGTTTTATGGATGTCATATAAACTGTGGGTGATTTAACATAACAGCCATATATTTTTTTTTCTCCTAAGGTACCATTTGAATGTAATGTCATCAACAGTGTTAGGGAAAAAGTTTAATTGTAACAAGAGAAAGTGTGTACCACAGAGTGTGAGACACTATAATTTTTGTTTGGTTCTATTACAAAGAAATATGCAGAAATGAGATGAATTATCAAAAAGGTTAAAAAAATCTTCACAGAGAAAAAAAAAAATAAAATCCACCAGACAAGGCAGAAAACATACATCCACCAAGCTGAGAAAATTCACCTACCATTAACTTGTAACACATTTTTATAAATTCCGTTACAAACATGAAAAAAAAGCAACATCTGCCATAGGACACTCAAGGAACCTCAAAGAACAGGCAAACCGGTGTATGCTAATAACCCCTAAATTGGCTGGCCTACCAATACTGTAAGATGAAGATCTATAAATTTCTTTTGTCATGTTGAGATATGGTTCTGCCACTTGCTTTTATTGGCATTTTAAGCAGATTTGTGGAGATTCAGTAAGGACCTGTACTAACACTTTCTCCTTTGCTTTTTTCAAAACTGTCTCGCTATGTTAAATGGGCTTAACATAGCGAGACAGCTTTAAAATAAGCAACGGAGATTTCTGTTGCTTATTTTAAATCTGTCTCGCTATGTTAAGCCCATTTAACATAGTGAGACAGTTTGTAAAAAGCAACAGAGATCTTGCTTTCTCCGTTGCTTTTGCCCGCAGCTCTGAAGTACTGCGTAGGCATATGCGTGCGCAGTACATCAGAACTGCCACAGAATACCAGACAGCTGCGGAAGGACAGCAAGGAGGCATTATACAATGCCATTATTTAAGAAAAATAGTTTTTTTTTTCTTAAATAATGTCATTGTATAATAGCAATTACCCACTTCTGGGTGTGGGTAATGCTTCGCCCTCGTGACAAAACCACACCAACCGTGGGTAAATCCAGCATTACCCACACCCAGGCATGGGTTATTGCTATAATAAGGATGGGGTGACAAGATGCAATATTTTTTTCATTATTACTATTATACATACTTACACAGTTAACAGTAAATGAGACTTAAAGAACAGCGGTAATGCAACTAACGTTGCTGTTATTGGGAGGGTTAACTTTTACATCCCACCAGTGATGTTGATATTCTTTGAACAAAAAGATGAAAATAAGCTATAAAACAATTACAAGTTTTGAGTAAATTGCGCACCTTTGGGGCTTCCTAGAACTCCAACATCAAAAGAAGCTATAAAGTGCCAGTCCTTGATTAGGTACAGGATACTGCATTTTTATTCAAGCTGCATACAGAAAATATACAGTTATAATAATAATGACCAGACATATAACTTATTTCAATCAGATATTTTTCAATAAGCATTCCAGATTATGTAATTTTATATATATATATATATATTATGTAACTATGTAATTAGTTAGGAAGAAATGGAAACAGATGATCTGCTGTGGCGGGCCCTAACGGGAGCAGCCGAAAGAAGAACATTCCAGATTATGTAATTATAATGATTTTTTTAGAACTACCCCTCTGTTATTTTTACTTACTCATTGCACAAAAAGATTGGAACTTGCTTCCTTTTTTGAAGACTGTACTGGCAAAAGAAGTCTGGAATGTACTTGGCAAACAACATGCACAAAGAAGCTCAGTACAACTTTTGCCAAGCAGTATGTCGAACTGGAAATTTACTTTGGAAACAGTGAAAGGAGAGGGTGCAAATGAACCCAAGATGATGAAATCCACTGCAAACTGCATTTAAGACAATAATTCTTTAACACAGGCCAACCGATTAAATGCTAAACATGTCATCATTTTCTTTACACTTTTACTATTTTCTTTACACTTTTACTATTTTCTTTATACTTTTACTATTTTCTTTACACTTTTACTATTTTCTTTCTACTTTTACTATTTTCTTTACACTTTTACTATTTTCTTTACACTTTTACTATTTTCTTTATACTTTTACTATTTTCTTTACACTTTTACTATTTTCTTTATACTTTTACTATTTTCTTTACACTTTTACTATACAGAATTGATTCCAGCTTACAAAAATGTATTTTTCCCTGCGAAAATCATTCCACAATAACTTTACAACTAAGAGATATGACAAGTACACCTCAAGGGGATTGTATTGTGCTCTAGCATCCAGTACTCTTAAGAATATTCTGTAAACTTTTCACAAGGATTGGTATTCAAAGTCAAGACCACTGTAGATCAAATCACCCTGCATCCATGAGCTAATTTGCACTGTAGTACTATTTACCAATTCACAGTCATCCAAATTTCATAAAGGGCAACATTTCATTACCTGGGAATCTGCATGACTATGACTGGTTCCACTCTGCAGCTAGAACAAATATCCTGCAGACCACCTAACACTTGCACTGCAGCTCTGGTACCAACAGAAAGATCCACCCCATCCCAGCCCCCCCCCCACACACAAGCACAAATATTCAAAATAGCATTTCATACTCAAACACTGACAGACCCACTCAAACATTGTTCCAGTGCTCGTACACACAATGACACACCAACAAACAAATGCAAACTCATTCTCACATACAAAATGACTTGGTCTCTATCAGCTATCTCAGTAAGGTGAAGTAGCTCCAACTCACAGCACACAGATTCCCACCACTGGAAGGCATAGTTGTAGGGCAAAAGAACGTGGAACACATTTCACACCTCTGGAACCCTGCCCCACGCCTGCATAATCTGAGTGTCTATGAATCCAGACATTGTGCAAGTTCTGTAACTTGGCAGTTCACTGGGAAGGTCATTTACACAGACTCTCTTTTCCATATTATCAAAGATGTGCTGACAAGAAGAACCTACATCTAAAAGGTCAATTTAATATCTCCTGTGAAGTCTCTCACCCCCAGCAATGACCGTGAGTGAACAGCCATGCCAGAACTCTCAGTAGTAGCTTCTGCAGTACTGGAGAGTGCGCAGTCCAACAGACTGCTCAAACATAAGACAGTTTAAGCTTGAGACAACAAACGTTTATCATTAAAGGCCCATCTGAATCCCCTTGTTTGTTTGCTGTATGTCATCTGTTAGTACTGTCTCAAAGTACAGCATGTGAGTTGCACAGTTTAGTACCCATACATCCAACAGTGGCAAACACAAAAACCTGTTTTCCAAATCTGTCTGTTACTCAGGGCTCTGTGTCAGGGCAAGGGAGAGCTGGGTTCTGGGGTGGGTAAGTCTTTTAGGATCAATGCAGAGATCAGTTTACGAGGTTTGAGGCTGTCTACCAAAACAAGATATTGTTTGGGAGGACAAAAGAAATGGCTAGCTTTTGCGATGACAAGGGCCACTGTACCTCAGTTTTACAGAGCTGTTCTGTTGGTGGTCTTCAAGATGTTCACCAGAGGAGTTCTGAAGCCTCCTATGTGCGGACGGAATAGGGTCAGTGGGCTATACACCCAACTGCTGTATACTCTCACGGAACCCCCCCCCTTGAATTTGGGTTTTTGAGAGGGGAGGCTGGAGCATGTTTACCCCCATCAGCACCCAAATACCCCAATAGTGGCTTAGAGGGGTGTCAGTATGTCTTGTTTTTTAAACGGATTTACAATTTTATTTGGTGGGGAACATGGATGATGAGGAGACCCTTTATGAAAAACTTGCATGCGACAGGCTTTTGAAGTTTGGCCATCTCTTTGTGTTTCTAGGTAATGGTAGACTAGAAGGTTGGGAGTCCAAAAGCAAGAAGGCAATGGTACTGGCATCTACAGTACAATATACTGCACCAAATGAAACCAAGACATATCGCTCACTTGTCCAATTGCAGCACATGAGGCTCAGAAATGGACTAATGCTGATATCACGAGCATTGAATACTCCTGGGCTGAGAAACGTGGGGTTGATAATTGTACTAAAAAAGTGGGTGTTGGAATCAGAACTGAACACATGGCAGCTGGCATTAATGTCAAAAGCACTGGCATCAGCAGAAATGCAGTCAACAATGTAGATGTTGACAGTACCTCTGAGATCAGTGTTCCTCAAAGCAAGCTATAAAGTACCAAGATAGGCTCAACATTCAGACTGGTGCCACAGGACAGTAAATTAGCAGCCTGGTGGCCAATACCAGGCAAAAACAAATGCAGCACTGGCAATGGCAGCAAGGGATGTAGAATAAGGGTATAAGGCCATAAAAGAGTTAAAGTGCCCTAATGCAGAAGTGAAAGGGGAGATGTCACTAGATTGCCTGCCCTAAGCCCTCACAAAGGCCTCTGTGAGACTGTCATAGTTGATGGAGGGAATGGTAGGAGAAGGAACACACCTGTATACCACTGGCCTAGAAAAATCAGAGACAGCCAGAAAAGTACTAGTCTCGTCAATCTACAACTTCAACAGCTGGTAATCTGATAGTCGCAGCCAAAGTATCAGTTTCCTTTACAATGAGTTTTGAAACAGGCTGAGTCACAGTAGTCTGTTTTAGGCAGGGACTTGACATGCACACAAACAGAAGGTTTTTTCTTAATTTTATAACTGGAAGAGAATGAAAAAAATCCCATTTCAATAGGGGATGGAGATGTTTTAACTTTTGGGCAGGCAGAAGAGGAGCTGGAGGTCTCATTATATAATGAAACTTGGACAATGTTTCCTCTTTCTGTTAGCAGCTGTTAAATTCATTACGAAGTGAACACTTCTGGACAATGCAGAGCTTGCCCAAAATAAACAAGCATAAGGTTTACCTCTTGGCAGGAAGAATGTTATGGCCTCAGGCCCCAATGGTAAAATGAATGCTTAGCACACCTCTCAACCTCTTACAGCAAGAAATCTGAACAAAGCCATCAATAATGGGGGTTCAAAGGCCCAAATAGGGGCACTTTTTAAATATTGTTTTTACAAACTTAGAAAACTGATAGAACAACAGGTTTTGCATTAGCATAAATTTTCTGAAGGTTAGGAAGTCTGAAACTCAAATGTCTCTCATATTCTGACATCAACCCTCAATAATTTTCCAACAATTTGCCAGAAAAAAAAGAAGTTATGTATTCACCATAACATTCCATCTGAGTAGTTATACTTCATTTTTCTGCAACCTGTGGGTATTCGGATCCATATCGGATCTGAGCCGGCAACTTTTCGAGCATCAGCTCCGGGCTCCAAGCTCCTCCCCTTACCCATAATCCCTCATATCTCCTACCTTCCCTCAGATAGAATTTGCCACTATCCAAACAATCAGCAACTCAATTACATCACCAACCTAGAACAGGTTCAGGGGAAGGAGGGTGGGACGGTTGCAGAACAATGAAGTACAACTACTCAGATGGAACGTTATGGTGAGTACATAACTTCTTTATCTGAAGTAGTTAACTTCATTTTAACTGCAACCTGTGGGACAGAGTCCCCAGCTACTAAAACTCCTGGGAGGCCCTCATGGAAGGATATTCCTGAGCACCGCAGAGTCGAAGGATGCTCTCCATCTAGAGATCAAATCCAACTTATAATGAGAAATGAAGGTATGTGACCTTGCCCAGGTTGCTGCCGCACAGATATCATCCAGTGAAACCCTAAACGAAAAAGCAGCAGAAGTTGCCACAGATCTGGTAGAATGAGCTTTAACAGGACCAGGCGGGTACAGACTTTTGTCCTTATAGATTTGCAAAATGCATTGTGTAATCCAACTAGCTAAGGAAACCTTGGATATGGCTTTGCCCAGAAAGGATCTAGAAAAGGACATGAATAACTGGTCAGACGTATGAAAGGGTTTTGTTCTGTGTAAATAGAAACAAGCTGTCTATGAACATCTAGCAAATGCAGCTTATATTCACCCTTGTTCTGAAAATTTGGAAAGAAAACAGGCAGGTTAATTGTCTGGTTAATGTTCGATTCAGAAGCTATTTTTGATAAGAAGGAAGGATTCGTGCGGAGCAAGACCCTGTCCTTATGGAAGATCAAGTAAGGGGGCACGGCAGACAAAGCCTGAATCTCAGAAACCCTCCTAACCACTATGAAAGCTGTCTTCCAGAATAAGAACTTTAAATCCACTGAAAAGGAGGAGCAACTAATGCCTGCAGAACTAGAGTAAGGTCCCAAGGAGGGACAGAGTCCTTGACCGGGGGAAGTAAAAGAAAGGTGCCTTTAAGAAAAGCCTTACACAGTCTCAAAGAGGCCAAAGCATTCATGTTTTCGTCGACATGAAAATTAGAGATGACCACCAGTTGCACTTTTACCATCGAGGAACTAGCCCCTTGTTGGAAAATATTGGCCAAAAACTCCAACACTGCAGGAACTGGGGCTGTAAAGGGATCTAGATTCCTCTGAGAGGCCCAAATAGAGATCCATTTGCTGTGGTAAGTCTTCCTGTTGGAAGCCTTGTGGTACACCACCAGAATAGTCTATACTGAAGGTGACAGACCGGGAGTCCTGGCAATCAGGGGAACTGGGGCAACCAAGCGGTCAGCTTGAGGCTGTCCAGGTCGGGTGGACAAGTGCCTGAGGGGTGAGAGATGAGATCCAAGCATGGATCCAGAATCCAAGGAAGAGCTAGAACATGAGACCAAAGGAAAGGGAACCACATCTGACAAGGCTAGAACAGAGCAATGAAGATCACTTTGCACCCTACTCGGCAAGCTTTCTGAAGAAACTTCGAAATGAGAGGTAACGGGGGGTAAGCATACAGTAACCCAGGAGACCAAGCATGGACTAGAGCGACTCTGGGGGGATCCCCTGGTGAGGGGATCAGAGCAAAGAACTTGCTGCACTTCGCGTTGGAAGGAGATGCAAGGTTGACCCCACACATGGAAGATCTCCTCCGCTATCGATTGTTTCAGAGACCACTCGTATGGCATTAGAATAGCCCGACTCAATCTGTCCGCTAAAATGTTGGAGTGTCCCGGGATGTGCGTTACAATCAGGAACCGACTGGTGGAGATCACCCACACTCTCATGGTCTCGCAACACAGAGGGTAAGATCTGGTCCCCCTCTGTTTGTTGATGTACCAGACAACTGACATGTTGTCTGACTGAACTGCAATCGTTCCCGGGGGAAGAACAGGTTGAAAGGCTTGCAAAGCTAAAAGCACTGCTCTCATCTCCAGAACACTGACATGCAATCTGGTCTTGGTCTGGGACCACGTGCCTTGGACCGTCCTCCCCAAATAATGCCCCCCCACCCGAGCTGGGAGGCGTCCATAGTCACTGTGTCTTGGGCTGTGGGTGCAATGAATGGTCACCCTGCAAGATCTCTGGCAATTGGAGCCACCAGAGAAGAGACACCCTGCAGGCTTTGCTGATTCGAATTGGATAGTCCATGGGGAGATCTAGCCAAAACCACTGTACTGCCAGAGTCCACTGAAGGACCCACATGTGAAGGCACACACAGGGAAGGATCAAGATCACTGCGGCCATAGAGCCTAGGGCTCAAAGAACGTCACCTGCCATGGGTAGCCTGGGGCCAAGGATCGCTGATGAATGGGCCCGAAGGCTCTGAACCCTGTCTCGAGTTAGAAAGACTTTCAATTTGAGGGTGTCCAGCCGGGCCCCAATAAATTCCAAGATCTGCACCGGGTCCAAGAGGGACTTGGAGACATTGATAGTAATCCCTAGCTTGATTGCAAGATGAAGGAAGGAGTCTCTGGCCATGCAAAGAAGACGCTTGGTGGCAGCAGCGAGGAGCCAATCGTCTAGGTAAGGAAACACATGAATTTCCTGAAGCCTCAGGTGAGCTGCTACGACTGCCATTACCTTGGCAAACACCCTGGGGGCTGTGGTGAGACCAAAGGGTAGGGCTCTGAACTGGAAATGATTGGCTCCCAGCCTGAAGGGAAGGAATCTCCTGAAGCTTCTGCAAATCTTGATGTGATAGTAAGCGTCCTGGAGGTCTATCGAACACATCCAGTCGCATTCTTGAAGGTAAGGTAGAATGGACTGCAAGGTGACCATCCGGAATTTCTGCTTGGCTACAGCCAGGTTCAAGGCTGACAGGTTCAAGATGGGCCCGTCTTTTTTGGCACTAAAAAGAACCTGGAGAAAACGTCTGATCCGGACTGATCTGGGGGGACCGGTTCAATGGCTCGTTTGCGAAGCAGCTTGGAAATCTCTTGAGCTGCCGCCTCCTTTTGAGCGGGTGGAACATCTGGGAGGTGCTTTGGTTGGATGGGAGAGGTAACGAATGGGATGGAGTAGCCTCTGGATATTATTTGATGCACCCAACAGTCCGCAGTAATTGACTCCCAAGCTGTTGGGTGCAAGGATAATCTTCCCCCGACTGTCTCCAGAGTAGGACAGTCAGGCAACCCCCTCAGGGCTGCTGCGTGGGTCTGTCCGAGAAGGTCTTCCTAGACCCAAAATTCCTCGCCCCCCCCCCCCCTCTGCCTCTAGGGCGGCATCTGTCTTGTCCTCCTCTGCCTCTAGGGGACAAGTTGTCCTGAGAGTACCAGGAAAACTGTGATTTTCAGAACCACATCTTTTTTTGCCCTCTCTGATACCTAGAAAAAGATCTTTGAGGGCTAGTGAAGCGGATTCCGATGGCTGACAGAGTCTTCCTGTCCTTCTCGCTCTGGACCAGAGTGTCACATACTGTCTTCCCGAACAGGGAAGAACCATCAAAGGAAGCATTTGTGAAAGATGCCTTGAAGGGGCCACAAATTAACACAGTCTGAGCCAAGCATGTTGCCTCATAGCTATGCCGGTCCCAGCCGCCCTAGCCGTTACTTCCATAGCATGGGAAAGGAGATGCATGGACGTGTTCAAAACTGATTCGAGGGTCGACATTTTTGCGGAGAACAACTGCTTGTCCTCTGGCAACAAAGACTCTGGTGGTGACTCAGCGAACTCTGAAACTAGATCTCGCTGTAGTCGTATGACGTGTGCCATATAATTCAGCACTCAAATGGAAAACGTCGCTGAAGAAAGCACTCGCATCCCAAACCAACCACTGCCCTGGACTCCTTGTCCGGAGGGTGGACCCAGGAACTCTCCTGTGCCAGTTCCCTCTTCTGCAACCACCATAGCATCCACCAAGGATCCTTTGTACCAAGCCTGTCTGTCTGAGGGTGGAGAGAGAATCCTGTCCAGGCATTTTGGTATCGGCTCTATGGTGTCAGGCTCCTTCCATGCCCACGTGGTAATGAGATCCACCAAGGGATCCGCAGAAGGGGACACCCAGGATGTAGATGGACCCATGCCAAAGGCCTCCAGGAAAACTGACTCATCCGTAGAAGGTGTTGGTGCTGACTAACCTCCCTTCTGGTGGAGGATCACAATGATGTTTCCAAAGGAGACATCCTCGGGAGGTGACCTGGGGGAACCTTGTCCTTCATCTAAGTCAGTGTCTTCTGTCCGCAGTTATGGACTCCCAAGCCATTGGGTGCAAGGATAATCTTCCCCAGACTGTCTCCAGAGTAGGACAGTCGGGAAACCCCTCAGGGCTGCTGCGTGGGTCTGTCCAAGAAGGTCTCCCTAGACCCAAAATTCCTTGGCAAGTCCAGGTGGAGTCCAGGTGCCTCCTTTTACACTTGTGCTTCTGGGGGACCTCTTCAGTGGGACTCTCCAAAGAGGGCTTGTGAGTCACAGGGGGTTTCTCCAAGGGAACCACCTGGGGGTCCTCTAGCATGGGCTGTCCCTGGGACAAGCTGATGGGAGTCATGAATCCAAGGAAGCCTGGGCAGAATCCAAGGAAATAGGCTGAGGTCACGACCCTTGGGAGACAACCCTCTCCACCACGTCGAATGCCGAAGGAGAGCGCACCTCCTTAACAACCAACAAGGAGGAAGCTCTCCCTGGGTCCACCATGAGGATCGGGGGCGAGGCAGAAGTAGCTGGGGTTCTGAAGGAATGGCTCGGATCCGACAAAGTCAGAGCCAAAGACACCTCTATCCCCTCGGATCAGACTCCCGGTCCTCGGCCCCAAGAGTTGCTCGGATCCAAACTGGTCTGATCTGCGGAACTCAAGGTAATCACCGGCGTCGAGGTTGGAGGAACCGCCAGCGCCGAACGCCCAGCTCCAAGGATATAAACCCCGAAACCGCAGGCCGGATCGGGGAAGAAGAAATTGGATGAAAGAAGGGCATGGAGGTCCCCCCTCTTGAGGGAGAGGGGCCTGGCAAGACTCCCATTTGAATTTGGGTCCGAACGAACCTCCTCATCATCCTGCCCATATCCAACTCCGAAAGACTCCGAGTCGAGCATGAGGAGGCAACCGACTCGGATCTGGTTGGTCGGTGCGACGACCTCGATGAAGGCCTCGGATCCAAGGGCTCCATCGGCTCCAGGGAGAACTTCGGTGATGTAGTCCTAGTCACTTTGGAAGGCGGGCTAGGGAAGGGCTCCCACTCTGGAGACCACTTACAGGGCCTATCCCCGCTTTTCTCTTTGTCCTTGTCCCTCTAATCATTTTCTTTGGTCCCCCCTGCAACAGGCCTAGTGGGAGGTTGAGTCCCAGCCTGAAGGGGGGTTGAGCAGATAGTAGAAGAGCCGAGGCCGCGGCATCTAAGGAAGAAACTGGAAGACAGCCTTCCTTTCTTTTAAGGCCCTGGGATTAAACCCAGCACACACGCTACACTGTACTGAAAGATGGGGAACATCCAGGCAAATAACACACAGAGTGTGGCCATCGGCCGGTGAAAGCTTATGGCCACACTCTGTGCATTTTTTAAAGGCAGGTTTTGGATGCTATAAACCCACACAGCCAACCTACTTAACCCAAACTACTGTAACACACACAGTAAGGGGTAGGGAAGGCCTTGTTATACTACTTTACAACAACTTTTTTTTTTTTGCACAAAAACCAACAAACAGCGAAAGGGGAGGTTAAGGTAAAGTAACGATCACAGACACTCACTAAAGCACTAGAAAATTCTGACAAAAGTCACTTACTAACACCCAACACTTGGAGCTACAGAGATCACGATGCTGATGCATGAAGTGGCAAACGAGAACCGGGGAAAGGTAGGTGATGTGAGGGATTATGGGTAAGGGGAGGAGCTTGGAGCTCGGAGCAGATGCTAGAAAAGTTGCCAGCTTGGATCCGATATGGATCCGAATACCCACAGGTTGCAGAGAAATGAAGTTACCTACTTCAGATCTACAATTTTATGAGAAATGGACCAAAAATATGAGGCAAAATCTGGACAGTCTGTGAAAATCTGTACAATGGACTGTTTAGATGTGTTGATGGAAAAGAAAGTGGCCTAGGTCCAGGAAAGCAAAAAAGAGAAATCTGTTAGAAAAACTTATATTAATAAAAAGATAAGAAGGCAGAAATTATCAAATACAATAAAGTTCAAAGGTTTTTATTAACAGAGACCAAAGGTTTTATTCACTAATAAGCAAAGGCAGCTGACTGACCTAACACATCTGTTAACCCCTTCCACCTTTATGCAACATTTAAGCAGTATCATGACATACACTTCTACTAGTGAGGAAGAACACATCTGAGATGGAAAGAGGGCAGAGGAATCTATATCTCATCATGCAAATGTTTCCCAATGAAGTGATTATGAAGATGTGTGAAATGCAACACAAAATGGTGGCAGTGGCACTTGTTCTACTACAAGCATGGTGAAAATCAGTAAACAAAATCATTCATTAGTGAACCCATACCATTCACCTGAGACCATTCTAAGCTCGCAAAAGTAGCCAAAGTGGTCTGCCACTGCTTCTAGCAGACATGTAAGCAAAAACACACAGATGAATCTGTTATTCACTGTGGATTTTTATGTTTGACACTTTTTAACATTAAACTGCAGCTCAGTTAAAAATAGTTGATATTGTGCATTTCTTAGTCACCTGGTTTTTTGAGCTGCTAATAGATCCCCATTTTGTTAAACTGAGTATCCCTTAGTTAATTTATTAGATAACATTTCCTAACAGAAGCATTTTCCCTGTGACTTTCCACCTTTTTCCCTACTTTCATAATTTAATCTTACATTAAAGTACAATTTTCGGCTGGTTTTCTAATTTGGGTGTAAACTTGCTAAGAGCAGTAGTGATTATTTGGTGACAGGGAATAACTCACTGCTATTTCTGAGGAATAGACATTATTGGCTGGTGTTCTAACTACTTTTGTATCTACTTTCACTTCTGCACTGAGCTTAACAGTGAGTGGCGGTGCTCCATGCAGCTCTGCATAGCACTCTACTTGATAAATGCAGGCATTTTTGTTTTTAAATTCTCTCTCTTAGGAACCTTATCCATCTCTTAGTTACAGTAGTTTAAATTGCAGAGTTAAGCAACAGTACATAGTTGCATATCTAAAGGAGCCATGTTGTGTGGCTCCGTGGACTAGGGAAGTTAGCATGTGTGACAGCGTTGAGGGTTCTAATCTAGAAGTATCCATTTCTTTGTGTGGAAGATTGGCATAATGGTTAAGATGTTTACGTTACAGACACAAGGTGTAGTGTTTGATTCTCATGTGGGGTAACTGGCTAGACTTAAACTGGCCCAGAAGAGTGGTTAGCCTAGAAGAGTGGTTAGCCTAACAGTAATCTATAAAGCCAATCTATACAAATTTTTTATTATCTACCTGGTGTTCATGCTCATGCCAAATTTCCTCTATCCACATTTACTTGTAAACCCTGAGTCAATACCTTAACTGCAAGCCACAACTTTTCCCTAAACAGTTGCGCAAAAAGACCCTAGTTTGCACTACGAAGCATGTAGTTCTTAGTGTGTGCAACTTATGTACTGCTCAAGTGTTTGTCATAGCTGGAATGACCACAATCCTTTCTCAAGTCTGCATCATAACAGCTATGCAGGCCATCCATCCCAAAGCTTTGTCCCTGTTCCCAGTTTCATACAGGTTACTAAGAGGAATGTATAGAGCCTCAGAAGATCCTTTCCTGTCAGATCTATTACACATTCACAAGCCTAGTGGTAGGGTAAGCATCCCATCAAGGGATCTCAATCTCTTTTACAACATAAACAGGACATGTTGGAGGAACAGGTATGTATCACAGAAAATACGCTTCTATGGAACCGTCTTCCACTCCACATAAAGAAAAGTACTTTTCTTACTCTAAACAAAATCTGGACTGGATGGGAAACTGTAAATTCACCCCCAGTTTCCATGCTCTTCATGGAAAGACGCAAGAAGTAAATGCCCCAACATATCCTTGTTCTACCTGCCTCTGGGTTACTGAAATACAAAATATAAGGCTTAAAACACTGCAGTGAGAATGTAAAGTACAGTTGTGTACACTTACCATAAATGTAGATGTTCGAGTGTCTTCACTGTTGCAGTCATGACTGTAGGGTTTTCCCCTGCCGGCAGGCAGTCCTCGGTCGGCCAGAATCCCAAAGTCTGGGTCTGGCGTCGGCTGTTCAGCCATGCTCCCTGATGTCAGAGCACCAGGAGTACAAAGCTGACAGCCGACGCCATGTTCTCCAGTTTTTCTTGCCCCAGATGTCAGGAGTCCAAAAATGAATAAGGTCCCATACCCTTTGCAAATACACCTCAGAAGAATGGTGAAAAAAGGAACCACACAAAAGTAAAAATAAGAGGGGACAGGAGGGAGGGAAACCCAGACTGCAACAGTGAAGACACTCGAACATCTACATTTATGGTAAGTGTACACACCTGTACTATGTTCATCGTGTTTCACTGTTGCAGTCATGACTGTAGGGTAGAATCCCAAAGCAGAATGAAAGGGAGGTGGTCATAAAGAAGAAGGGGCAGCTAAAAGGCCCTGCAAGACTGCAGAAGCAAAGCCCGCCCTAGACTTAGAGAGGTAGATTGTAGTGCTTTGAAAAAGTATGCACTGAACTCCAAGTTTCAGCTTCCAAAATGTCTTTGGTAGGAACTCCCCTGAGGAAGGCAGCGGAAGTGGCAGCAGCTCTGGTGGAATGAGTCCTTATACTCCCTGGGATTTGCTTTCCATGGTGTGAATAGCAAAATCTGATTCCATGAGCAATCCATTTAGAAATGGTCTGTTTTGAAATGGCTTTACCTTGGGAACTTGAAGCATAAGACACAAACAATTGCTCTGATTTCCTGATGTCCTTGGTTCTGTCCAGGTAAAAACGTAGTTTTCTGTGTACATCCAAGGAATGTAAGATCCTTTCCCCTTTATTTTGAGGAGTGGGGAAAAAAGTTGGCAAGTGAATAGTTTGATTTAAAGCCACTTTGGAAACCACCTTAGGCATGAAAGTAGGATTAGTCCTTAAAGAGACCCTGTCTTAATGAAAAATAATATAAGGTTCCACAGCCATAAGAGCTTGCAACTCTGAAACTCTCCTGGCAGAGGTCAGAGCTAACAGGATGGCTGTTTTCCAAGATAAAAACTTGATGTCAGAAGTGGCAGCAGGCTCAAAAGGAGGTAAGGTGAGCTTTTCCAAAACATAGTTTAAAAACAAAAAATAATGCTCACTACACTCTGTTCGCCTGATAATAAACAAGACTTGTAAAATACAACAAAAAAACAGGCTTAAATAGTGGGAAGTATACTTGCTATGTTCGATTCAAGTCAGTCACAGGAGGTAACCAAATGTTCCACAAAATAAACGTGGCTTCTACTGGACGCTTGGATTTATTCTTACATGCTGGTTGCGTGTTTTTTCTACAAGCTATTGCCCAGTGGATGAGTAGGTTCGAATGAACACTCCATGGTGATTTTGACTCTTTTTTTGGATTAAGAATTCGCAAAGTAAAGCTGTTTATAGGTTACAGCTTCGTTTCTTTTTGTGGAACATTTGGTTACCTCCTGTGACTGACTTGAATCGAACATAGCAAGTATACTTCCCACTATTTAAGCCTGTTTTTTTGTTGTATTTTCCAAAACATAGTTGAGATCCCAAGCAGGAATGGGAGGAGATCTAGGGGGCCTTAAGTTCTTAGCTCCTCTGAGAAACTGTCTCATGAGCTGGTGGGAAAAGATTGGAGGGTCTGTATTATAATGAGCAGAAATAGCAGAGGCATGTATCTTAATGGAAGAGAAAGAGAGACCCTTATGTAAGAGGTCTGTCAGGTAAAGTAAAATCAAAGGAATGTTTGGAAGAAGAGGATCAGAATCCTGAGCCTGCATCCAGGAACAAAATCTTTTCCATTTTCCTGCATAAGATTTTCTAGTGCTAGGACATCTGGCTTCTAAAATGACATCCATAACCTGCTTGGGTAGGAGAGAATGAATCAAGGACCCTGGATTAACCAGGCCGCCAGGCTGAGTGTTCTGACATGGGAGTGTAGAACCTGACCCTGGTGTTGGGACAGAAGGTTCGGAGTCTGTGGTAAAATCCAAGGGGGCTCCAGACAAAGGTTTTTCAGAGTTGGGTACCAAAACTGTCGAGGCCAATTTGGGGCCAGCAAGATTATCATCTTGGGCTTGTCTTGTTTGATCTTTAATAATACCCGTGGAAGAAAAGGAAGAGGCGGAAAGGCATATCCCGAGAGGTTTCTCCAACTGAATGATAGTGCATCCACTTTCCAAGCTAGTTCATGGAAAGTCCTGGTGCAAAAAATCTGTAGTTGATGACTGAGGTGGGATGCAAAGAGGTCTATGTGAGGACATCCCCAGACTGCTGTTATCATCTTGAATATTTCGGTGTCCAGCATCCACTCGTGTGGGTCCGAAAGGTTTCTGCTCAAACTGTCTGCCAGGAAGTTTTGCTTCCCTGCTAGAAACTGAGCTTGAAGGTCCAGATTGCAAGCTAGAGCTGTGTTCCACAGATCCATGGCTAGTCTGCAAAGGGGGTAGGAATGAGATCCCCCTTGCTTGTTTATGTACCACATAACTGTGGTGATGTCTGTCCGTATCAGTAGTTGTCCTGGTTGTAGAAGATTCCTGAAGGCCAATAGGGCTTTCTGAACGGCTAACATTTCCTTTAAATTGATATGCAGGTGCTTCTGATCCTTTGTCCAAAGGCCTTGTAGACAGTTGCCCTGAAAATGGGCTCCCCAGGCATAATCTGAGGCATCCGTGGTTAGTATCTGAGTGGCAGGAGGCAGGCAGAAGGGTTTTCCTTTGTTTAGAGTACATGCCTTGGACCACCAAAGGAATTCCTTTTGAAGACAAGGCAGGACGGAGATCAGTATGTCTAAACTGTGGCAATGCTGAGACCATACACTTTTTAGGTACCACTGTATTTTCCTCATATGTAGTCTTGCATATGGTACGAGAAGGATGCAGGAGGCCATGTAACCCAAAGCCTGCAGGAATCTCCTTGCAGATAGCTGAGTTAAAGTTGCCAAGGTTTTGAAAGTTGAAGCCAGCTGTAACTGTTTTTCGTATATCAGAAATGCCATCTGGGTGGTTGTGTTTAGAGAAGCGCCCAGAAAAATTATCTGTTGTGAGGGAGCCAAATTTGACTTTATGTTTACAGTGAATCCCAGGAACTTGAGAAGATTCTGAAGAAACTGTAGATGCTGGAGTAAGACATCCTTGCTGTCTGCCTGAATAAGACAGTCGTCCAGATAAGGGTAAATTTGAATTCCCTTGAGTCTGCAATAAGCTACTACTGGAGCCAGGCATTTGGTGAAGACCCTGGGTACAGTAGACAATCCAAAGGGCAGCGCAGAGAATTGAAAGTGCCTCGATCCGGCCTTGAACCTGAGGTATTTTCTGCGGTCCCGCCTGATGGGAATGTGTAAATATGCCTCCTTTAAATCTAAAGTTACCATCCATGCATTTCTGGTCAGCACTGGAAGTAGCTGCCATAGAGTAAGCATCTTGAATTTTGGTATCTCTAGAAAAGTGTTCAAGACTGACATATCCAGAATGGGTCTCCATGAATTTTGCTTCCTGGGGACTAGAAAGAGCCTTGAGTAAAAACCTTGTCCCATCTCTGAAAGTGGAACTAGTTCTATGGCTTTCATAGCCAAGAGAGCCTCCACCTGGTTTAAGGCCTCTGTCCACTGATGTTTTGGAAGATCTGGCCATCCGCTTGGCCTTGGCAGGCTATGAAAATGGAATTTGTAACCTCTTGAAACCACATCCAGAACCCAATTGTCTTGGGTTATATGAGTCCAATTTTGGTGAAAAAGAGAAAGTTTTCCTCCGAGAGGGGCTTCCAGGCAAGAAGTTCCTGCAGCTCAACAGAGGGAGTCATTGAGTCTGTTTCCTATGAGCTTGCGACCTGTCCTCTCCTCCCCTGGGGTGGAAGCAGTCCACTGTCTTGGTCTATAAGAGGCTTGTGTTTGAGGCCTTCCTCGGGAGCGTCTGTATCTACCCCTCTGAGGCCTGTCTGAATTGGGAAAGGACCAATTTTTAGTAGGCCAATTCCTACTAAATCTGGGTGGCTGTACTTGTAAGAAATCTTTAACTGTTTGCGTGGATTTTGCCTTATCCTCCATCTTTTTAATCACCTCTTCAGCTTTAGATCCAAACAAAACATTATGCTGAACAGGAGCATCCAATAATTTAGCTTTTACTTGATCTGGCAAATTTTGTTCCATTAACCATGCGTGCCTTCTAATTACTGTGCCAGAGGCAGCAGCCCCACAAGAAGCCTCCAAGGCATCAAATCCACAGTATAAACCATGCTTCCCAACTTGTTCAGTGGCATGCATTAAGTCATGTAATTCCTTATCATCTGCACAGGCGGAAATGGAAGTTAGCTTTTGTTTTAAAACAGACAGGAGAAATTTCTGGTATTTCAGCATATGAAACTGACAGTTTAAAGCCCTAATAGATAAAGTAGCAGAAGTGTACACTTTTTTGCCCCATCTTTCTAAAGATCTGGAATCCTTCTCAGTGGGAATGGGTTTTTTTTAGCAGAAGCGGCCTTAACTCCCTTAGGACCATGAGAAATGGTTTCAGGGTCAGCAGTAGGGTTCTTGTATAAAAACTGGTGGGAATCAGGAACCCTGTAATATCTGTCAGGCTTAACAGGAGCTGGAGGAAAAGAGCCAGGGGTTAAGTTAGCCTCCGAAAAAGCATCATCCACAATATCCAAAATAGGAGGAATAGCCAGGGGTCTATGTTGGGGAAGAAGAAGAAAATCCCTTAGTCTTTTCTTAGATTCCGAATACTCCTGTCCTTCCCAGTGGAAATGTTCCCTCATTTCATGCAAAGTTTCCCCAAAAGAGAAGTCCTCAGGGGGAGAAGCTGAAGGAATGGATTCCACAGCATCCGAATCCTCATAAGGAGGGAAAGAATATTCCTGGTCAGAAGAAGAAACTGAAGAAACAGAAGCCTGATCAGAGGAGTCATAATAAACTTCCTGCCTTGGCCTTTTATCTGGAGGGGGATGTGAACCCCTAATCATAGTAAGTAAGTCCTCCGCCATCTTAAGTAACTGTTTCTGTGACTTGGGAGCCGGATCAGAAGAGGCCTGTGTTGCAGTCTTTGATTTGGAAGGAGTCTTTGCCTTTGTCTTTGGCTTTGCCTTTATTAGAAGCTGAGTAGGCCTGAAAACCCCTTCGGAAGCCGGTACCTGCACAGCGGCTCCGGACCCATCTGAAGGAGCATTGTCCGAAGGTCCTGCAACAGAAATATTCAAAGGCCTAGTTGGCTCCTTGTGGGAGTCCGTTTCGGCCATCGGTTCTGAAATGGCCGACGACAGGGGCTGCAAAAGCGCCTCACTGACGACGGCCGAACCTGAAGCTGGCTCTACTTGAACGATATCGTCTGATTTGGACCTCGGAGGCCTGTGTTTGTCCTTGCGTCGTTTGTGAACTCCGGTAGCCGGAACCATATCCAATGACATTTTGTAATTAAAACGCCTACCGAAGTAATGAAATGCAAAATCGTAACTTTGTTTAATTGTACGTTGATTGAATCTAGCACAAAACCGACAACTAGCTACATCGTGGTCAGGGCCTAAGCAAGGAATACAGTAAGAATGAAAATCCTTATGAGGTATTTGCTTCCCACATGAAATACAATTATTAACTTTTTCTGACATCGGACTGGAGCAAGAAAAAAGTTTCCCCAACAGGGTACTTAGCTTTGAGTAGGAGAAGAAAGTCTTCGGACTGAAGATTGTTCAGAAAAAATTGTCAGGAGTCAGCCGACCGGCACTTGCGAACTGCTATCACCGCACGGCAAGAAAGACTGGAGAACATGGCGTCGGCTGTCAGCTTTGTACTCCTGGCACTCTGACATCAGGGAGCATGGCTGAACAGCCGATGCCGGACCCAGACTTTGGGATTCTGGCCAACCGAGGACTGCCTGCCGGCAGGGGAGAACCCTACAGTCATGACTGCAACAGGGAAACACGATGAACATCACTAGACTTCTTAAGATCATCATAGATCAATGCCCTAATAACAGTGAAACTATGAACTTATAAATACATGTATCCTAGCTACAGTATATAGATATATCTAGATACAGCTATAGAGTTTCACACACACACACACACACACACACACACACACACACACACACACACACACACACACACACACACACACACCGTTAAGAAAAGTGTAAACAGACACTGACAATTAAACATACAAATACACACATTCACCGTGTACAGTTAAGAAAAGTGTTAAAAGACACCAACAACTAAAAGGCAGGACATGGTTGCCATTTTAGCAACAATGTTACAGCTGCATGCTACTTCTACTTATTTTATTTTATTTATTGACATTTGTTATCCGGGTTGGTCCAACTGGACCAGAAGCTCATTTTCAGTGGAGACCCCAGGAGAAAAGCTCCAGATTACAAGCGCATTTTAGATTGCAAAGATTACAGATTAAAATTCACACTCAACGATTTACAGTATTTATAACAAATTCACACTTCAAGATAGTACAAAAATTAGACGTACAACAGTGATAGAGTAGACAGTTTGAAAGAAAAAACACATAGTGTATCAGCATGTAGCATTTATGTGAAGAGATATAAAACGAAAATACATAGCGATAATCAAGTGTTCACTTTTTGAGAGGATGAGATGACTAGGTAAACACCTCGTAGGTTACCAGTTAAGAGACAGGGAGAGAATATTATATATTTGCAGGTGGTGGGGATATGAAACAATGGAGATACTTCTTATCCCAGTGCCACTATGACATTTAAGACAAGAGTTCCTGATACTGTAGCAGACAATAAGTGGAAATTAGCTGGGATCTTTATCTCTGGGCATTTTCTGGGATAGCCTCAGCATATATCTCTGTCACCGTCTGTGGCTACAACAGAAGCAACTCCTGCAGCAGTGGAAGGATCACGTTCACGGCTGCCTAAGAATATTGACAGTTTGTTGTATTTTTTTTATTTTTCATTTTTTTTTTTACTCTTTAAAATTGTTAGATTATAAGCATTTAAATACTTTAAAATAATTCATTAAATAAGAACAGGCAAAGATTATACATTGTAACAGTCAAGTAAACTGCAGGAAATAAAATAAGTGTAGATCATAAGTGTTCTGTTAGGAAAATGAGTGACATTCATAATGACCTAGTTCATTCATACATTGGTATTAGCAATAGTAGTCCATAATTAAATTATGTTTGCACTACAATTTATTTTATTTATGTGACAATAAGCCCAGTGGCTGCCAGTGGCATATAGTCTTTGGATGAGACGATAAACTGAGGTCTCATCTGCCTGAGTTGGTGGCAGCTTAGGTGGATGTAAAAGATCCACACATCACCTACTGAAAAGAGTTGGAGAAGATCCCTGATGCCCTGGTCAAATTTTCCCTAGTAGTATAAATAACACCACAGGTCTCTCATGTAAAGAGGCTACCTTTCAACAATGATCAATAAAAGGAGAAATACATCTATTTATCTATCTATCTGCTGCTTTTAATTCAGTTTTGGACTGTTAGATACAGACATGACTTTAAATGCAAGTTACCTTGGATCGGTGTGATTGTCAGGTATGATCTGAAAGTGAAACCTAGAATAGGACATGCAGTTCCTGAACCAGCCTAGGTAGCAGAGGATTTAGCATATGTAATGTTCTCACCTGCTCTTTGGTGTCCCCAACATTACATGCATTAATTGTCCTGAAAATAATGTTTGAACTTTGTCCTTACATTCTTCAGAAGACACCATCAGCAGTAGTTAAAATACTTTATATTCAAAGTGATTATGGGCTGCCTAGCTAATTCTTTTGTTAATAACTGCTAATGGCAGAGGTGTCAGGCAGATGCCTAATTCAGTGCTACAAATATGTTAGGAAAGCTGTGACTCACTGGAGACACTGGCTTGGTGGTGGTGGTGGGAGGGCAACCCTATTGTTATTTCACTCCTCAAGTGTCTTTACAGATTGACCTATTAAGGTCAGAAAAATATGTTTTTTTCTGATAGATAATACACTGGAAAGCAGACAATTGTATGGACAAGCTTACTCCTGCTGCTTCTGTCTAATACTTAAAAAAACAATTTTTTTTGTACAGTTGGAAATATCTCATACTGCGTTTTTCTCTTGGATGACGTTCAGTCTCATCTAAGTAAGTCTCTATGTAAAGTTAAAATACCTTGTTTTATGAATTACTGAATAACTGCATGCTAATTTGTTCTAAAGCTTGACTTGAAATCTGCACTTTAATTAGCTGAGGAATTAACCATTGTTACTAACAACTGTACACCGCTGAGTAATGTACAATAAGTACATTTATTTTATTTATTTGACATTTGTTAACCGAGTTAGTCCAACTGGGCAAGTAGCCCCTTTTCAGTGGAGGCCCGAGGAGAAAAGTTCCAAAACAGTAACAATGATATAAATAATCATATACGCGGTGGTGCAGCGGTAGCATTGTTGCCTCACAGCAAGAGGTTCTCCCGTTCGATTCTCGGCTGGAGTGCGGGGAGTGCCTTCTGTGTGGAGTCTGCATGTCCTCCCTGCGGTTGGGTGGGCGTTTGAAAGACATGCGTAAATGGGCGTGCCTTCGTTGAAGTTTGAACATCGAGCTGGCACCTCGGCGTTCGTGAAAATCTACTGCCAATCATTAGTGGACCGGAGTTCCGCTGTGGCGAACCCTAACCGGGAAAAGTCAAAAGACAACAACATAGCAGAAATAACAAACTAAAAAACAGTAAACTCTCAGTTAAATGGAACTCAAGCAACCAGGAAAAAAAATCGAGAAATACAGTACAATTTTTATGCGTTTTACTTTCTGTTTCCCCCCCGCAGGTAGAGTTTTACAGTTTTTAAAAGTAAGATAAGAATAAATTCCCTCTCTCCCCAACCTGAGAGCAAGTCAAACCAAACAAATAGTACAGGGAACAGTATTAGTCAGGCCTATTTTTAATAGTAACTCTCAAGCAACTAGAAACTACAGTTATCCGTCATCTACCAATCCCCAAGGGTGCCGGTTAACTGAGAGTTTACTGAATTATAAAATTACAGTACTTCTAACAGTATGATAAAACAACATGCTATAAGTGGTCAGTAAATTGAACATTATAGAGTACAGGGCTATGTACAAAAGTACACAGAATAAACATCATTAAGTACAGAGCCAAGTAGAACAGTAAGCAGAGCTATGTACGTAGGGAGAAGATATAACCTTACTACCACAATGAGAATACTCAAGTAACTTAGTTTCATAAGAAATTAAAAAGTTTTTGAAGACTATTCAATAAAAACGGTAAATGTAATTACTAGCAGCTACACTGTGTGTGACTGGGGAAACAGAAGCTTCTTATCTGGCATGAAGAACTAATGATTAACAATATGGTATTCACATGCGAGTCTCAAGCCCCTTACATCAGCACCATCAGAAACCTGAGGCCTGCATTGGTTCTCATAAGAAATACACTGCTGGAAAAATCTGGCCAGAAGGCAGAAGGTAAGATCAAATGGTATGACTTAATGTTACTGTGTCTCTACCTTAAAAAATGCTATTTTTTGCTGAAAACAGTTTGTGATCCTACTGTAAAATAATGGTAGATGAAGAAAAATTGAAAAAGAGAAGGGGGTTACCTTCTGAAGATGAAAGAAACAGTGGTGTTTTACTTAACTAAGTATTTTTTTTTCTTTTTCAGCAAACTGACACAAATCCATTTCAGACCAAGGGCTGACAGTTTCACCCATACTCCCCCTACTTCACTACATTTCACTGCAGTTCATTAGCTTTTTGTTGGTGTGTTAAGGACACTATTATAACATTTAAGCAATAGCCGACGACATGGTGTGGTATATTGAAGATTTACCCATGGCTGGTGTGGTTTAATCACCAGAGCGAAGCCCGAGTGATTAAATAAAGCCAACCATGGGTAAATTTCAATATAACACAACCACGGCGTCAGTTATTGCTATTATACAATGACATTATTTAAGAAAAAATACTTACTGTTCTTAAATAATGTCTTTGTATAACGGAGCATTACTGTTCTTCCGTGGCTGGTGGTATACTACTTCCTTGTGTTGATGTACTGCGCATGCGTATGAGACTAGCGTTCCCACGCATACCCAGTACATCAATGCTTTGAAATGGAAGCAATGGAGAAAAGAAAGTCTCCGTTGCTCCGTTTTTTTTTTTTTTTTAATTAAAAAAAAACTTTAGGGCAGTTTAGGGGTAGGAGAGAGACAGCATGGAAGAAATACAAGGGACATCAGGTACGTGTGTTTAATTTTAAATAACGTACCTGATTTCCCTAGTATTTTGTCCAAGCTGCCTCTCTGGTATGTCCGAAGTCGGGGCTAAAAATGTTATTTTTATCTTTTAAGAAATAAAATTTAAACAATATACCAATGGAAAGAAGTCCGGGTGACCAGACCTTTTTCCGTTGGTATATTGTGGGATTTACAATGAGCATGCTGGCTGGGCTGGTCAATCACCTTGCACGTTTTCGAATATTAATGGGGAGTCATTGTATAGTTAAGTATTATGCCACAGTTTAAAAAATGCAGAAAGAATGCATAAAAGAAATTTATGCAGAATTCAACATTAAGGCAAAGTGCCTTCCCTGACTGTTTCAGCAAGACGAGATGAACAGACAAACGCTCTTATTATTAATTACCTTTAAGTCCTGCTGTTGAGACAACAATGACAAAGAAATGGATAAGATAAAATTTAGCTTTGTGTATTCTCACAGGTTTAGTGGAAATTCCTGAACAAATTAATTATATCAGTGTATACAGTCAACTGCATTATTTCAGTTAAACTATTTTTGCATGTAACCTTCTGACACCCATTTTTCTGCATTAAACAGTTTCTTAAACACCTAACAATCACTGCCTACTTATCTTGGCTCATGGTGTTCAGTGGCATAAAACTGCCTGTAAACTTTTGGGACTGAAACTATCTAGCAGGAGCACCTTTTGCTAACTTTACAATGTTCTCAGAATCCTAAAAATGTCACATCCTTTGTATTTACTGGTATCAGTGCAATTACCCAGCCACAGCAAATCAGACACCTAACCAATGAGGTCAGAGTCCCTACTTTTACAAGTGACATACAGTCAAATGCACGTATTCCCATCTACAAGCTGCAGACTTAACAGGAAAATGTCAGTTGCTCTGTCAAACTGGCATCTTCCTTGGTTGCTGCACTGTGATAAGCACCTACTCAAATAATTAATTACTATCACAGTACAGTTTATTAGAATTGGCCTTGGCACTGAGACTTCTTGTAGCACTAGAGTGTGCTAAACTGCTTCAGATCATCTACCATCACTTTATCTGCTGTGAGAGCATTCTGTTCATATTTAGAAATGGCCCACAGACATGAACATTCTTTTCTTTCTGCATTCTGCAACCTCATAATCAATGTATTTTCCAGAACCTGTCAATACTACTTACAAAACGGAAATTAATTTTAGCATTGGTAACGGCCTTTGGGCATGTTAAAAAGAACCGTTGTGAGACATAAAATAAGTTTGTTTAACCTTCAAAATGTACATGCTAATAATCATTAAAAGTTAACTTCATGTGATTGGCTTTGAGAAAGCGCAGGTATATCCTACTGCAATGTTACAATTACAGATGTCTTACTCTTCAGGATTGTATGTTATCACCAGTATTGCTTACTGGCTTAAACATTAATAGTACAATTTTTTCAAAGTACTGAAAATATTTTTTTTTATTCTTTTTTATAATACATAAGCATCACCATAGTATGATTTAAATACTGGCACTCATTTAGGCTGACAGAGAGCAGGAAGCGAACTGAAGCAATATTATACAAATAGCGCACTGTGAAACAACCAGTCTGTGCAACAAGAGGACAAGATTATCTATAGGACAGAAAATGGTTAATTAAACAATATTAAGGAAAGTTGTGTGTAGTTAAGAACTGGCTAACAAACACCTATCGTCTATCTAGCAAATGATTATCACAGGATGGAAATACTTCACTTCTGAAATACTAGTCCATTACACTTTACATGTCATCTTAATAACAGTAAACATTAAATAATGGAAAAATAATGACCATCAAGCAGTTACTTCATCATTTCAGATTTGGTTCTTAAAACATCTGGTCATTTCCAAAGCCTATAACTGCCTAATGCACACAACAAAATACAACAAAGGTACAGATTTTGCTGAAGTATCATATACCCTTAGCATTCTCGACTGGAGCACCTTCTGTGTGGAGTCTGCATGTCCTCCCCACGGTCGAGTGATGTTTAAAGACATGCAGGTAGGTGTGTGCATGAATGGGTGTGCCTTCTTTGAAGGCTGGGCGTCAGGCTGGCACCTCGGCACAGTAAAAATCCAATGCCAATCATGAGCGGACCGGAGTTCCGCTGTGGTGACCCCTAACCGCGAAAAGCCGAAAGACATTACTTTATCCTATACCCTTAGTAGCAATGCTGAAACAGATTGCCATTTCATAAATAGTACGGGCAGGTGCTGTTCAAAATGCACTTTCATCAATAAATTTTAAAGGATATGCAGATGTTCTACAAATTGTTTACTGCTGCAGTAGCCTAAGCTATATGGAATAAATTCTGTACAGAATATACAGCCGGCCAGCTTCCAAAGCTTCAGGGCACTTTCCACTCAGCCAAACTGTTAGTCAGCTTGAGATGAGCTGACTAAAAAGAAATGTTTGGGTGCTCAGCCCTCTAAATCTTTCCTGTTGTTGACAAGAATGCTCCTCCATGGGTTTTCAAGGGTCGACAGTGGGTAAATGCTGCTCCACTCCTGGGAACATAAGTTCAGAGAAAAGCCTTCCATTTGAAGCAACGGAAAAGTATTTTTATTGATTGCCTCATTATTTTTAAGAACTTTAAAAAAATTGTTAAAAGTTGCTTAAAAAGTTAACTGCAGTTCTGTAAGTCCTACTTACCTGAAATGGTAGATGTTCCAATTCCTCAGTGCCTTAGTGGCATTTTGGGTCATCTGCCAAGGGAATCACATACAGGCCAGCTTTCAAAAGCTCAAACTACCCTCCCTCTCTTTCTCTTTCTTCCTATGACAACTGATTGGCTGATCCTGATTGGCATATCCTGAGAATAAGGCTGCCATCTGTCCCATTATCAGTGGGACACTCACAGGTTGAGCTACCTTATCCTGTTGCCTGCTGTGCAAACCAGTGGGACTTGAAAAGTCTTGCTTTTCAACTGCACTGAATCACTTTGGAAAAGTTGCAATTACTTCCGGCTTTTCCGTGGCAATTCAGTTACATCACCAACCCAGACCTGCAGGCAGAGCTATTCCCTGTTAGGTCCAGGTATTTTAAATCATGCAGCAATTGGCTGCAGTTCATAAAGGAGGTGGGGACTGGGTCAGGAAGAGCCCCACAAGGATCATGGCTGTAGAGTGGTTTGTTTTTAGCACTTCTACAGCTGTATGAAAGTAAGGGTGAGATTTGGCTTTTTTTCCTAAAAGCCTAGCCAACCAGCCAGCAAGCAAGCAAGGAAGTTAGCCAGCCAGCTAAAGAGCCAGCCACTCATTCATCCAGCTATCCATCCAGTTATTCAGCCAGCAAGAAAGCAAGCTAGCCAGCCAGCAAGCAAGCTAGACAGCTATACATTCATCCATCCATCCATCCATCCAGTCATCCATCAATCCAGCCATTCATCCAGCCAGCTAGCCACTGCAACAGCCAGCCAGCTAGCCACTCCAGCCATTTATCCATCCAGCTAGCTACTCCAGGTAGCTAGCTAGCCACTCCAGCAGCCAAGCAGCCAGCCAGCCAGCTAGCCACACCAATATCAGCCAAACAGACATCCATCCATCCATCCAGCTATCCACACCAGCAGCCAGTCAGCCACTCCAGCAGCCAGCCAGCTAGCCACTCCAGCAGACACCCTGCCAGCCAGCTAGCCACTCCAACAGCCAGCCTGCCAGACAGCTTATCTCTCCAGCAGCTAGCCTGCCAGCCAGCTAGCCACTCCAGCAGCCAGCCAGCTAGCCACTCCAGCAGCCAGCCTGCCAGCTGTTGTACCCATAACTGCATCTCCTTCACCACTTTTGTGGTTATGTCATAGTAGACAGTGTGATCAGTGTCATATTGGCCACACCACCATGTCCCACTTTGGCCCACGTAAAAGGTGGCAACTCTACCTGAAAGGGAAGCCTGTGGCTATCACAGGAAGTGAGTGTTCAGGCTTTTTCATTTCCATAAAGAAGGAGAGAAAATACGAGAAGTGAGAATTATTTAGTAAGAGTAAATTCACAGCCAATCACAATACCATATAAAAACCAAATCCAACAACAACATAATCATTGAGACTGAAACCCACCTCAATTATGCACAATCTGAGGAATGGTGGGTGGGTGCTGCCACTGAGGCAGAGAGGAATTTGAATAGCTACTGTAACATGTAAAGCAGAAAATCCTACAAGAATTATTGTAAACACTGACAGAAATACAATACTAAAATAAATATATATTTTAAACAAACATTAAAACAGAAAGAAAATAATAAACCTAATAAAATGAGAGGAAGTGGGTCATGAAATCAGAATTTTGTGAGCAGTAAGCCAGAAAAATCAGCACTGGATCCTGTGTGAAGAGTCAGAGGGCTTTCTTGTTTGGATGTCAGAGAAGAGACTGAACACTCACTTCCTCTGACAGCCGAAGGCTTCCCTCTTAGGATATTTTCAGTCAGCCAGCTGTCACATGAACAGAGTAGGAGGGGAGTCTGAGCTTTTGAACGCTGTCCAGTACTGACTTACTTTGGCAGATAATCCAAAATATCACTGAGGCAGTGAAAATGATGAACATTTACTTTTTTCATGGAGAAACTGCTTTTATTTTAAGCTTTTGGGGGAAAATGTGTAAAATGCTTTTTACTATGCTTCTTGGGGTGACCTTTTTGATACTTTCTTGTTTTAATAAGAAAAAACAGAATCACCACTCCAAGTAGCCAAGAACCAGACTCGGTAGTATCAAATAAAAAATATTAAATTCCACAACAAGAAAGACTCAGTAGTAACACAGTCAGTCAAGCGCTTTCATCATCCAAGACTTCTTCAGAAGTCATAATTTTGTTGGTGAGTGACTTCAAGTTCCTTATTCTGGCTAACCCCAAGTTGAGGTTTGTACCTATTACCCCATTCACTTGTGACTTGCTCGCTAATGGTAACCACAGAATCCGACGGGTACCTCCTGGCTACAAACATTTTGATCAGTTTGTCCATTTCCAGCTTAACTGTGTCAAAGTCAGAGCACATTCTGGCTATATGCACCATCTGACCTTTCACTATATTCCTTTTCCACAAAGTGGGGGTGACAACTCCAGAACTCAAGATAGTCATTTAAGAAAGTCGGTTTTCGGTAAACACTAGACCGAAAACACTTCTTAGTCGAGTCCTTCCAAATACACACATCCAGGTAGTCAATCCTAGAGCTACCACTGTTACCAGTAAATTTAAAATAATCACGAAGATTATTAAGAAAATCTAAGAAGTTGGTATGTTGGTCCCCTACTTTCCAAAAAATGAAAAGATCATCCAAGAATCTTAAATACACCACCCAAGAGTCTTTAAATGGACTTTTAAAAATGAACTCACTTTTCCAATGGTACATGACTATGTTTGCAAACAAAGGTGCACAACTATTACCCATTGATATACCATTTGGCGGAAAAACTCCCCACCAAAACTAAGAAAATTGTTCATCAAAATAATCTCCATTAGCACCATAATAAAATTGACCATGGTGTTCCCCAAATTAGTTTTCTCAACTAGTACCTCATGAAAATATTTCAAGCCTAACTCGTGGGGTATAGAAGTGAATAAGTCCACAGCATCAACTGTAGAAAAGTTAACCTTCTCACTATAATGTTCTTTCTTTATCTGTCCCAAAAAATCCCAAGAGTCTACTAACATATGGTCAATAAGGGTTAAGGATTTCCTCACCACCCGGTCAACAAAAACCCCTAATGAGTAAACAATACTGTTTTGGCAGGAGATTATAAATCTGTAAGAGGGATCATAAATATTTGGGGAATGTGAAGAGAATGATGCATTTGTTTCCTTCAGTTTCTGATTCAGATACTGAGGAAGAATATGGTATTTGGATCACCCTGTGGGGATTCACCTTTTCTGAGACTATTTCCAGAATGGCCCAGTGTTTTCAATGGGAGAACACTGAGGTTTCTCAGTCCCTCAGAAAATACTGCGAGTTGTTACAAATGGAATTCCCAGGACCTTCACCCATCTCCATAAATTCTGTCAGCATTAGATTATGCATTCGTCACAGCTTGCAATATCCTTAAGAAAGCAGATGGAATGTACAATGTTCCTCAGTCTTTCAAGTTTTTGTACGCTAATCCCAGAGCTGACCAGCAGCTATAGTTGTACTTAATCCAGCTGCTGCCAAGTATTTTGCTAATTCTAATCTTTCTCCTTCTGAAAGGAATGACAAAGGTACTGATAGGTTTGGGGGATAAGTGTATGCTTCTTCATCTTTGATTTTTACAATTCTGCATTGTCAGGCTCATATGTTAAAGTTTATACTGACTAACTGTGAAAGTATGAGGAATGTTCTAGCTAAAGTTTCCTCTTGTGAGGAAAAGTCTGCTCTGTGTACTCTAATTTCTTCTGTTTCTTCATCACTGTTTGAACTGTGTTTATGACTCAGTGATACTGCTTCCAGGACTGTTGCCACTGGTACTGTTTTGAGGAGGTTTACTAGGCTGAGTTCTCAGAACCTCCCAGAAGACTCAAGAATGAAATTCTGAATTATCCTTTGGATACAAACATAGTTCTGGACCCTCTGCTGCAAAGATCATCAAAATGAGCAATGCGTTTCTGGGAATTTCTTCCATTTTTCACCCTCCTTCTCTAAATTTTCGAAAGGATCTTCTGTTTCCTCATCCAATTTTGGCAAAAAAAAAAAAATAATCTCAGCAGAATGCTGGTAAGCAGACATTTAAAAAGCAATGGTAGGGAGGCTCTAAAATGGAAACTGAACTTCCCCCTTCAGAACTAAGGACAGTCAAACAAGGGATAATGTCTACATAAGGAACTTTGCACCCCCCCCCCCCAACCCCACTTTGGTAGTCCCATGTTCCTTCCAGAAAGTCTGCATCTCCATGTCCCTCTTTGGGAATAGATTGTTTCAGACAAATGGGTTCTGAATGTGCCACATCAAGGACACAAATGGCAGTGACAGGAAATTTCTCTTTCATAGAGGATTCCTCCTCATCCTCCAGACCAACCTCTTCTCTTCCATTCTATCAAACATCACATGCTGTCTCACAGGATAATAGAATTAGTTCCTCTTTCCCAACTGGGGAAAGGGTTTCATTCAAGAAATATTTTAAAGCAAAAAAAAAATTCTTGGTGACCAATTCTGGATCTTGCTTTTCTGAATCAGTTTGTGACAGTGTCCAAGTGCAAAATGCTATCAATTAACAATATGTTACCCCTTTTTTCTCACTTAATTTTGCATGGTGGTCCAGCCCCAGCTGACAGACAGGAACTCACTCTAGCACTTGGCTAGTGTAACACACAGAAACTAGAATTATTTTTAACATCACAATGTAACCAACCTTCTAACAACATTATTTCCATTGATGACTAAATTCAACAGAAATACATTATGGGATCTTACGTACACTACAATCTTATTCTTCTTCTGACTCTCTATACTCCACATCCCTGCATAAAATTCCTCTAATGTAATAATGGAATATATACTGCTAGTTGGCATAGCACACTGTATAACACTGTATATACTACTGTTATGTGTTCTTTTGCTGATTTGTATTAATCACATTTAAGTTATTACATGCAACTACTGCCAACTGACCTTTGATGTCTTGTATTACTCCATTTATTACTATGTTTATGTTTTTTTTTCTTCCTTGGTATGTCTGTTTGCTAACAGGAGCTTTTCTCCCTGGGCCTCCACTGAAAAAGGACATGCGTCCAGTTGGACTACCCAAGTAAACAAATGTAAAATAAAAATTAAAAAATGATTACTATCCGCAGCTCCAAGAATGTTCACAAGGTATGTAGCTCCAGCCATAACCCATTGCAGACTACAGGACACCTACATTTTTCCATATTTAGACAACTTACTTGTCTTTACAGAACCTTTTTCAAAGTGTTGGGAATCTCTCATTTTGGGTAAGATTTCTACTACACAGGCTGTGATTCCAACAGAATATGCAAAAGTAATTTTTGACTCCATCACACGGGACTGTGTTTTTGGGGTGTATGCTAAACACCTCTGTAATAGCTCTTTATTTAGCTCTAGCCCAGAGGTCACAAGTCTGTCACGGTGAGGGAATATCTCAGGACTCTGGGCTTCATGGCACCCACAATTCTTGTGATACCTCTTGCAAAACTCCACATGAGAAAGAACACAATGGTGCCTGGAGTCTCTTTGATCTCAGCATCAACACCCACCATCTTTTGAAATTCCAGTTCTGGGATTTGTGGAACAGGAAACCGCTTGGTGGAGATATCAAATTTCTCTGACCCCAAGTCTCCCATTCTCCTTCCTTTTCCAAAACAGTCAGTCAATACAGACACCTTGGACTTTGCTTGTTGGGAAGCAGTGTAAACATGAATAAAAGTGCAAGAACTTTGAGATAAGAAACACACACAAAAGCACAAACATAGAAGAGATGCTAGCTCTTACAAAGACTCTCAATTCTCTGAATCAGATGTGGTCCACAGGACATCTTTACATAGTTACCAACAACAGTACAGTGATGTGATACATAAACAAGCAATAGAGAACCAGATATTGCCCTCTCGGCAGGCTAGATATTACTATGGGATACAGATTTACAGCACAATCACAATGTTCATGCATCTCAATTTCCTACCATGTGGCAGACAAGATGAGCAGGACAAAGCAGACACTTACGAATGGAAACTAGATTGTGGGTTTTCAAGACTTTGATCCATCTGAGGGGAGCTCCTCAGCTAGAACTTTTTGCCTCCTCTCTAAACAATCAGTTGGCAAAATTCTGTTACAGGACTCCGTGTAAGAAGGCCTGATGCCTGGATGATAGGAATTTAATACCTTTAAGGCACCCATTTTCTAAGGGCATGCAGCAAGTATTAATGGAGGCAAGAAAGCCTGCTACTAGAAAATCATATACAAGCAAATGGAAGATATTTTCTAGCTTGTGCCAAAAAAACACACAACACCCATTCAGGGTGGGTGTTTTCCTGCTTTTATAGTATATGTGTAACTTAGGATTTGTATCGCTTCACTGACACCCATTTCACTGAGACCAAATCGCCTAGACTTCATTTCACCTAAAACTCATTTCACCTAAAACTCATTTCACTGACAAGTAGTACTCTTAGGCAAGTCAAAGGTAAATGTCCTTTTCCCTACTCTAGTGCGATCCTGGTGTTAGTATATATAGTTAGGGGGTGTGGGGGTCATAGCCCCCCATCTAGTTCGCTTTTACCAAATAATGTAAAACAAAACCAGACAACAGAAAACCAAATTAAGTGGGGGTCAATGCCAACCCCCCTCAATATGGGGGGGCTGTACCCCCCACACACCCCCAACTATATATACTAACACCAGGATCACACTACAGTGGGGAAAAGACATATACCTTTGACTTGCCTCAGAGTACTACTTGTCAGTGAAATGAGTTTTAGGTGAAATTAACTTTCAGTGAAATGAACTTTAGGTGATTTGGTCTCAGTGAAATGGGTTTCAGTGAAATGGTCTTTCAGTGAAGTGATACGAATCCATGTAGATTCATAGGTTCATAGGTTAGTACTAAGCTAACTGCCCTTGCGAGCCATTTTAAGCCTAGCCAATTATCCCTTGTGAGACTCAAACCCTGCACCTTGTGTTTGTAAGGCAAACACCTTAATCATTAGGCCACCGTGTAAGTTATTATTCTAGAGCTTGTCTTACTCCTCTGTCAAGATTCACTTATCGACTATTTCAGCATGTCTTCCCACGGACCCCCTTCAATGTGGTCTCATGTGAAAATGTTTTTGAAAGCAGGGATATATAAAAAGCCTCCCAGAAAACCAGTTGCTCCTCCTTGGGATCTTAGCTTTGAGTTAGAGAAGCTGGCCGGCAGCTCCATTTGAACCAGCTCATCTGGCTGACTTGAGGTTCTTAACATGGAAAACAGTTTTACATACTGCTTTGACTTCTACAAGAAGGGTATCTGAGTTGCAAGCTCCTATGGTAGGCCAACCCTACCTTCTTAATCTTCAGATGTCCACTGGATATCAGTGGAAAATGTGAAAAAGCATACAGGAACACTCTTGTCCAAGGAGAAGAAAAAGCACCTGCCTTCCAGGCCTTCTTACATGCAGTCTTGGAACAAATCTTGCCAGCTGATTGTTCAGAGAATAGGTAAATAGGTCTACTTGATGAATTCCCCTCAGATGAATCAAATCTAGAAAAGAGACCCCCTGAATGTAGTTTCCATTTGTGAGGGTCTGCCCTTGTCCTGTTCAGCTTGTATGCCACACAATTTTGCTCTGACAGAAAGTAGGATATCTGTAGAGATGAGATTGTGCTGTTGTATTCCTAGCTAATGTGGTTAGTCTGCAAAGGGGGTATGACCTAGTCCCCCCTTGCTTGTTGATGTACTACATGACTGTGATACTGTCTGTAACAACTTGAAGAGTTCATGGGGAACACAGATGATTCAGAGAGCGGAGAGCTTGATCAGGGCAAGTATCTCTTTGATATTTATGTGCTTCCATCTGTCCTTGGTGCCCCACACACCCTGGACTTTTATCCCTCCTAAAACTGCTCCCCAAAGTCAGAGACGTCTGTGATGAATGACTGCTTTGCAGCAGAGAGGGAGAAGGGGAGACTAGAATTTAAGGACATTTACTGTCTCCACCAAAGGATTTCCCTGACAAAACGCCAGCACTGGGATTTGAAAGGATAGACAGTGTTAGTGGTGGGACCAAAGACATTTCAGATACTACTGCATCTTTCTCGCGTGGAGTCTTGTCAGGGGTATCATGAGAATTATAGAAACCATGAGACCTAAAAGTCTGATATATTCCCTCACAGTGGCAGAAATATGAGTGGAAAACCTCTGGTATATATCTATATATTTATTTTTCCTGTGGTAGAAAACAACTTTGAACTGAGGTGTCTAGCTGACATTCCGGGAACACAAATTGTGAAGGAGTTAAAAAATATTTTTTTTCTCTTCTTTAATTTTTTTATTTTATTTAAAAAAAAAAAAAAAGACTTTTGAATGTTTTCTTGGAAGCCCAGCTTGTGAGATCTCTCCCCAAATCTGACATCACAATGACTCTGCAATATTTTGAATGATTGACACTTGAAACATACCTCCCCATTAGGTGACATCACAATGTACATCATCCAATGAGATCTATGTAATTTTAACTGTAATTTTAATATGAATGGTGCCCTGTGCTACATAACCACTACTTTCTCAGTTATATGTTATCAGACAAAGCACTCACTTGCCTCTAAATCTACCTGGAATCAAAATAAAGATAATAAAGGAAAAGAAGACTGCCATTTTTACTGAAGTTCTCTTCCTCTTCAAAGTCATTTGGATTGATCTATTTTACTGAATTTCTTAAAGAAAATTGCCTGATTTCCACTGACTGAGTTTACTGATTAATTAAAATAGAATATTTGATTTGCTTGCTTTTTAGTTGCTGGGACTTAAGCCTTTCCAGTAATTTACACGGAGGTGCCTTTAAACAGATGGAAAAAAATGAGTGCTCTGTTTAAAAGAAAGTTACAGTTACAATAGTCTATTAAAACACAGCACACCTAGTTGAGGAAAGTAAAAGAACTACAATAAATTTAAGAAATACGTTTTTTCCCCCAAAGGGAACTTATCTGCCCAGAAAAAGGAAAACAGAAGCCTACCATCAATACTCAGATGCCTCAGAGGAGTGTACTCCTTCTGTAGCAGTAAAGCTCTGTAAGCCTTTGCTCATAAACTTGTCTATTAGCTGTCTTAGCTTGAGCTGCTCGACAGTTTGGGTGTACAGGAGGTGCCCAGAAATTTTGGAAGCTGCCTGGCTGTTATATCCTTGACAGAATATAACCCATACCTTTGTAGGATATAACCCATATAGTCAAGGCTACTGCATCTGTCATCAATATGAAAAAACATTTGGGGGACAGACCAAGTGTTTCCTTTCACACTTAAACTTTCTGTGCTCCCTAGATGGGGAAGGGGCAGAGTATTCAAAAATTTCCCTAGACCTTTAAGGAAGAGAAGGATCAAGACTATCACAGATGAGGTGTCGCTGGACAGGATGTTGAGAAAGAATGGTCGCAGGAAGATCAAGGAGTCTGGGAGAAACCAAGCTCTCAGTGACGTCACTATTCCATAAATAGTGATTGGACAGTAACTTCTCAAATGCCTCGAAAGTCAACAAAGAAAGATGGCTTCCGGACTGAAGCCAAGTCCAGTACCAAAAGGTCTAAAGAGCATACATTCGGTGCTAATGACCCCACCAAATCCAAGGCAGAGACCAGTGCTGAGGCACTGAGGACTGAGGCAGGCACAAGAGGGCAGAGATGGAGCTTTCACAAAGATGATCATCGTCGTATTCTAGTCAATGTCAGTCAGGCTCTTAGAGGATCTGATGAACCTAAAGGATGCAAAGAAAGAGATCTTGAGCTCATGAACTTCTAAAGTTCCCTTATCATGGATCTCAAGTCCAGAGGCGAAAGTCTTTTTAGAGAGCGATCTGAGATAATGACAGTCTCAGAGATGCTAGATGAAGGAATCTAAGCATGGGGCCTACACAGATCAAAGTTGCTTGGAGCCCATAAAAGGAGTTGTAGGAAACCTGGCTACTTTAGGAGCCAGAGCTGATAAAGATGGACATTCTCTGTATCTTTTCCTTTTCTGCTGCTCTCTACCCTGATTTCTGTCAGAGCTGCTGTCCCGATCTCTCTCTCTCTATATCTCTTTTTTATTTGTGCTGTCCTTATCTTTATATATCTCTGACATTAAGACTGACACACACTTGCGGACATGTGGCTGGCCTTTAATTTTTTATTTCCTAACAAACCTGTCTACCTAAATAAACTACCAAATACATTTATATGGAGATGCACTTGTAATTTAGCCAGTCCTTGATTTGGGTAACTATCTTTGTCATGAAGGAGTAATATGCCATCCCATTTTTAATATAATTTGAAAAAAAAAAAAAAAACACCTGAAACCTTTCCTGCCCCAGGCCTCCCAAAAACTGCTCAACAATCAAACCTTACTATAAATGTCCACTGACTATCACTTGATGCAACTCACAATGCACTGCAATGGCAAAGCAGGCTCAAGGCAGAAAAATCATTTTGTCAACTAAATTTCATAATTCAGTTTACAGAATTACTTACTCGTGATGAATGCATGCTGCCCTGAATACAGACCATGCCTGGAAGTCACCTTGGTGTTGCAGAACAGTCTTAGAAACTAATTTTATAAGCAGTTTTGCACACCCACCGAAAAAAATAGAGTACTATCAGAAGCCTCAGAATAGGTAGCTTTGTGCTTTCTGCTTATATTTAAAAAAATCTAATGGCAGAGAACACATTTAAGATCATGTAAATCAAGGTATTTTCTTTCATTCAGTGGCAAAATACACACATATACCAAATACCAGCATCAGAAGAAAACCCATAAGGCTGAATGAATGTAATGCAGATGAGAAACCGCAAACTTTTAAGTGGAAATATTAAAGTGTGTTAAGGGGTACAGACCTATCTCACACACACACACACACACACACACACACACACACACACACACACACACAGACACACACACACACACACACACACACACACACACACACACACACACACAAGATGAATTTGCCAAATCAGTTCTGTATTGTATGTTCTTTCAAGTGAACTAGTATGAAAAAGTTTCATCCCACATTTGCATAAAAAAATCAGCCCTGGAGCATAATTATAAAGCTATCCAGCAACTGTTTTGCAGTTTATGAGTTAAGTTGGAGAGTACCTTACATACCATGTAGCAATAAAGGCAAAAAATGCTCCTTTTTTACTGGAATCTGAATAAGCAGGATAGGGGTGTGGCTCTGTAAGAGGGTGGTACTGAGTTAGTTCCATTCAGTTCAGGCCTTGGGGAAACCTGTGGTGTTAAAGCTATTTCAAAAGCTTTGCTAAAGAGTGACTGGGAAAATTAATGATAAATAAAGCCAAGGGCTAACACTAACTGCTTAAATGCAATAACTATGGAGTTGCACATAACTGTGGTTCCTGGTGCCAGTGTGTTGAAATCAGAGCTGTAAATATACACTCATTCATCTAACTGTGTATGCTTATTTATTTTAAGAATTAGTTGCACTCTATTATGTCTGCTCATGTAGGCATGTAAGCTGTCTACTCAAGCTCCCACTGAAACTTTGTACAAATATATATATATATATATATATATATATATATATATATATATATATATATATGCTTAGTTTACAGCTGTCTATGTTATACAACTCTGTATAGTTCGAAAACTCAGTTTCTATACTAGCTGCACCCAAATGTAATCTCGATAGTCAACCATTGTATTTCATACTATTTTCTATAACTGCTGAACTACCTTTCTCATGAGCACTGTAACTCCCTGGGTTTGCCTGAAACGGGTCTAGCTTGGATTAGTCCACTACCCCAACCAGCAAACATAAATAAATAAATGAACAGGAAACATAACCAGCCTTATATTTTACTACCCATGTCTCTTGACTCTGCTTCTCTCATGAATCTTGTAGTGAATACTACTTTGTCCTTTTTATAGGCCTGGATTTTTAATATCTATACTGACGGAATTACAAAGATGAAACAGCAAACATCTCAGTCTAAGAACAGAAAAACACAAACACTGAGATCGACCTAATTAAATTCACTGGAGACAAAGAGCAGCTGCACAGCACCTCTTTCAAGCAAATCCAGAAACAATAAGCTTAGGACTGACAGGGCTGCAGCATGACATTCAATAAGACATTGCAATCTGCCAACACCAAGGCCCTCCCCCAACACACACCTTAGGCAACCGAAAAAAAGAATCAGATGAACAGACGATCATCCACAGCGATAATAATATACCATATGCATTAAATAATGTTGTTTTTCACAGTTATGTTAACGTCACCAACATACGGATTGGGTGGATGTTTTCCTGCTTTTATCTGTTAAAAGGTTAAATTGATTTTTTACCCCTATATCTCTGCATACACATTTATGCAGACATATAAATATATGGAGTACAACTGGAATCAGGTGCAACAGTCAAATGCAAATCTACAGTATTTCCAAAAACAAGACAGTAAGATAATTATCAAGTAGTACACCTCCAACACCCCCCCCCCAAAAAAAAAAAAATCAATAATACAGGAGCTTTGTGTGTGTGTGTGTGTGTGTGTGTGTGTGTGTGTGTGTGTGTGTGTGTGTGTGTGTGTGTGTGTGTGAGACAGCAGGCATGTGCTTGCATGCATCTGTGTGTGTGGATAAAGCAGACGCATAATAGAGAGGCCTTAGGGACATAGAAAGAGAGAGACACAGCAAGATGCGGTGTAGGGTACATTACTATTCTGAAATTGTTCAGGAACAGCATGACAGACTATAATGGAAGACAAATGAAAAATAAAGAGAGATGCCCTCAGTCTGAAGCTGTGCAAGTAAAAAGGTAGCCGTTTTACAAATAAATCACAGTAAATTCAGGAACTGATTGGGGCGTTTCCCTGTTCTTTTTCAATCTACAATCACAAATGTTCAAAGTCTGGGATTGTGATTAAACATGTCTACAAAACAGTTTAAATCAGTGACAAGTCAATGATATACAGTCAGTAAAATGAATTTCAAGTGCACTACAGATCCTATTTCATTCATGTTCATTCAATATGCTTTCTTTTTAAATAAAGTGAAAATGTGCCTTTGATTCATTCTTAACAATGTCTGTACAGCACTTACTGTTCTTCTAGAAGTCATTTCAGGTGTTATAAACTTAAAAGCAGGTCTAAATTCAAAATAAGAGTACACTAATGCAGAGTCTGCAGGACAACTGATGCAAACAAAAGTAGACTCAACAGCAACAAGATGTATTCAGGTGTTTCATATGAAAATTGCAGCAAAGCAAAGACAGACAATGCAAAGCAAACAAAAAGGAGAATTAATTATAGCATGATCTTCTTCTTAAATCCCATTACAGAATTTCTGTTCTAAGAAAATAATATATAGCTATGACCAGAGCTGCACAGAATAATCAGTATTTAACATACTGCTCCAGTACTGTGTCTACATATATATCTGTATGTGTACATAATTGCATGCACGTACTACACATAAGTGCATTATATATCCACACAAACATAATATTGATATTTTATCTTTATAGGCAATACTGTCATTTTTTTCCTACAACTGACAAGATAAATTAGGTTCTAGTAGGTATAAGATGCATTCATAAATATATGTGCAAGCAGACACAGACTTTTATCCTCCCACTGATGCCCTACACAATTTATATTACAGTAATAAAATGCTGCCTATTTAATATCACATTTACTTACATTAAAGACGCAAACTACAATGCATTATCTTAATAATTATTCTAAAAAACGATACTACCACTGTATTTCTACACTGTACTGCAAGAATCATTTCTGGAAAATAAACCAAAACTAAATGCAAAGGAAAATGAAACTGGTTTTAAGTCATCAACTTTCAAATTACTGAAATTATGTAGTACGAGCAAAAGCATTATTTACTACAATACATAAATATGCACTGACATTCCATTTCAGGTTGCTTATGTTTTTCAGCAAACAAAGGAACAAAGATGCAACAGAAATTAATGAGGGAAGGAAGGGACTAAAGAGAGAGAGAGATGAAATGAATGAAAAGGTACTTACTGTAATCCTAGGAATATTCTTCTTGCCTTGGTATGACATAGCTTGATGGTCAGATATCCGAGATAGCAAGCAGCTTGTTCTTTGGGTTTTGTTCTTCCTGGTGCCTCAATGAGAGTTGATGCAAGGAACACTGTTTCACTCCTGTCTTTGGAACAAGCTACCCCTTTCACTATACCAGCTGGGATTCAAAGACAGAATGGTTGCTTTGAGGTCTCCTCCCTTTCTCTCGCACCCTCCCTCCCACATCTCATAATGATTTCTGTCTCTGTTATTATTCATCTGCTTCTGTCCTAATGCTGTAAGACTGCAAAGCACGTTTTTCTCCACAAGATGGAGCAACAGCTGTGCACTTACAGCTTCGTGCCCCTCCCAGAGCAGACCACTGACCGTAACTCGGCAAGCTAAGGAGTGACTGAAGTACTGCAAACTAAGGTGTGGCAAAATACTGCATAATGCACATCACAGACTGCACAGCAGAAACCGGGCAGAGGCCCTAAGGAAGCTAGCAGTACAAACATGACTGGCCAATGTTCACAGTGAGCAGACCATTAAATTGTTGGCTCAGAGCAGCATAGAATAATTAATCTTAAACACACTGCTGCATTATTGTATAAATGTAAGAAAAGCCTGCTAATAATAGTTTATAATATTTATCAGAACATGTAAATCCATCTTTTTTTCTGCTGACAGTCCTTTCTAGAGGAGATTTTCATTCATTAACAGACTGGGTGAAATAGGAGATTAGCAGGTGAACTGGTCCAAAATTAACCCTTTACAGGCACATCAGAGGTCATGTTAACAGCACATTAACTCTTTGCATACAGCGCACACCAAGTTAATGGAATGGGTTAGACTTCAGCAACAATACACCACATACAACTGGATGTGAGAGGTCCTGCAGTGCTCATCTTCTATTTTTTGTTTCAATATGACAAGCGAACAGTGCACTGATATCAATCAATCAATGCAGACCTTGATGGCTCAGGTAAGTTTCTCTTTGCAAAGCAAGGCCTAAGACAAAGCTTAAATTTCTTCTATGAATGGATGGTGCATGATCAAATTAAAGTACAAACAGTCTGGAAGATAAAGTCTGCAAATTATGAGCATGTGTGGTGTCTGTATCTGTGCGTCAGTCTGTGTGCATGCATGTGCACACAGGTGTGAGTTAGTGCTCACAACTATGTGTCAGTTGTGAAGTCAAAACACAAACTTGAATGCGATATTAGTTAGTGCTTACATGGCCAAATGCAACCTACAGGCATCCCTGATAGCCCACGTGTCATCTGTCAATATCTTCTAATGTGAAACCTGGGCCACCATAGCGAAATACACACACACACACACGTGTGTGTGTGTGTGTGTGTGTGTGTGTCTATCAACATAAATATGTATGTACATCAACACACACACACACACACACACACACACACACACACACACACACACACACACACACACACACAAAATTACAAAAAAAGAAAACTGTCTCAGTGGGCAGCAGTAGTTGTTTATTAAGCAGTTTTGGGGCATTATAAATTGTACCTTCAAATAAAATAGAGCCAGAGTCCAGGGAACCTCCCAAACAAGATATAAGGTATAAAAAAGGACATTTATTTAGCACTTTCGATCTCATACAAACAGGATTTTATCAGAATCATTCTGACACAACAGATTCAACCCGAGTCAGAGATCACACCTGAAAATAAACAGTACATCTTGCCTAGTTACACAGAAAAAAATGGATAAATAAAGTTCAGTTGCTAAGCCATTCCAAAGAATGTTCACTCTTCACCACAGGCTCTGCTACAGTTACCTATTTTGTTATTGCTATATTAGCTGAATGGTCATCTAAAGTGGGGGATGACAAAGAAGGTATGCACTTTTCCTTTCACTATCCCACAATGCATTAGCATGCAACCTTTATTGGAAATAAGTTATGTACTTACCATAATGCAGCAGTGTGTTTATGTACTTTTAGTTGTGGAACTCAAGTCATAAGGGAAGGTTGGACAAGAGAACTGTAGCTAGATGTTCTGGTGAGGAGGAGAAGGAGATGAAGAAGAAGATTTTTCCTACAGAAGAAGAAATTTTTTCCTACTGTGCCTGTTCTCTTCAAAAAGTTCTGCTTCCTTGCTGACATCACATTGGGGTCAGACGTATCTATTACCTATTCAGCAAGAGAGAGAAAGGCATACAGAGGAAGGTTTTTAGACTCTGGTAAAGCCCCTCCCGTAAGACCCATAAACCCGCTCAACGGCACCAAAAAACTTCAGTGTATACCTCAAGCAGAACCTAATATTAAAAGAACGCTAACTCTACCACATTAAAAGCAACAGGGTAACCCCCCTCCCGTAAGACCCATAAACCCGCTCAACGGCACCAAAAAACTTCAGTGTATACCTCAAGCAGAACCTAATATTAAAAGAACGCTAACTCTACCACATTAAAAGCAACAGGGTAACCCCCCTCCCGTAAGACCCATAAACCCGCTCAACGGCACCAAAAAACTTCAGTGTATACCTCAAGCAGAACCTAATATTAAAAGAACGCTAACTCTACCACATTAAAAGCAACAGGGTAACCCCGCTCCCGTAAGACCCATAAACCCGCTCAACGGCACCAAAAAACTTCAGTGTATACCTCAAGCAGAACCTAATATTAAAAGAACGCTAACTCTACCACATTAAAAGCAACAGGGTAACCCCCCTCCCGTAAGACCCATAAACCCGCTCAACGGCACCAAAAAGCTTCAGTGTATACCTCAAGCAGAACCTAATATTAAAAGAATGCTAACTCTACCACATTAAAAGCAACAGGGTAACCCCCCTCCCGTAAGACCCATAAACCCGCTCAACGGCACCAAAAAACTTCAGTGTATACCTCAAGCAGAACCTAATATTAAAAGAACGCTAACTCTACCACATTAAAAGCAACAGGGTAAATGCAAAATTATTGCTTCCTTTTCAACTTTAAAAACGCCAAGTGTACTAGTCGCAAAGTGCCTAAATATCAAGCGTACTAGTCGCAAAGTGCCTACTATTGTGGATCCTTACCTTAGCAAAAAGAGCAGTATTTGAACTCCTCTGTACGGAGTTTCATTCAGTATTTACTGTTCCCTCTATGACCCTGTGAGTCTCCTGGCGGTGTATGCCCCAGAAAACTGTGTATCATACTGTAGTGAAGACTGCACGTGTTATTGACGCGTAACTGGCGTCCTTTTCAACAGAAAACATTCTGTCTTGCATTTTAATGGTTTACTTTGCATTTGTTGCTGTGTATTATACTATAGAGAAGCCTGCATGTGGCTTGTTCTGACGCGTATCTGGCGTCCTTCTCACAGAAACCATACTGTCTTGCATTATTGTGATTTACTCTGTTTTTGTTTGTTTTGTTTTTGTTGATTTATTGCTACAAGAATTGCACAGTTGCTTACAGTAGTATGGATCTATTGTACATATTGGATAACTTGTGTATTTGAATTTAGTACAAAGTTGGTCTAATATTCCTGTCTCTCTCCCTTGTGTTTCAGGTAACCCCCCTCCCGTAAGACCCATAAACCCGCTCAACGGCACCAAAAAACTTCAGTGTATACCTCAAGCAGAACCTAATATTAAAAGAACGCTAACTCTACCACATTAAAAGCAACAGGGTAAATGCAAAATTATTGCTTCCTTTTCAACTTTAAAAACGCCAAGTGTACTAGTCGCAAAGTGCCTAAATATCAAGCGTACTAGTCGCAAAGTGCCTACTATTGTGGATCCTTACCTTAGCAAAAAGAGCAGTATTTGAACTCCTCTGTACGGAGTTTCATTCAGTATTTACTGTTCCCTCTATGACCCTGTGAGTCTCCTAATATTAAAAGAATGCTAACTCTACCACATTAAAAGCAACAGGGTAAATGCAAAATTATTGCTTCCTTTTCAACTTTAAAAACGCCAAGTGTACTAGTCGCAAAGTGCCTAAATATCAAGCGTACTAGTCGCAAAGTGCCTACTATTGTGGATCCTTACCTTAGCAAAAAGAGCAGTATTTGAACTCCTCTGTACGGAGTTTCATTCAGTATTTACTGTTCCCTCTATGACCCTGTGAGTCTCCTGGCGGTGTATGCCCCGCTCCGCTTCGCCCTCGCTCCGCTTGGGCTCCGCTCCGCTCCCCTCCCTGCCCCCTTATCCCACCCGCCCCCAGTACTCCTACTCTTATAGGTACGTAAAGTCCCTCCCACTCTCCCTCTTAGCAAATACAAAGCTCCCCTGTCACACCTGACGACTCCTCCCACCTCTACGCCCACACCCAGTAATAAAATCTACTCTAAGTCCTATCCCTCTCCCATTACCCTTTCTTTATCTCCAACATGGCCAAATACGCTCTCAACATAACCCCCCTATTAACCTTACTTCTCACCACTACTTATTTCCTAACAGCATTTGAAAACCAAACTCTCTTAGGCATCCCCTTCCCTAAGCGTCACACCAACTCCCAATGTAATGACCAAGCCATCTCTATTCTACCTTCACTATACCAGGAAAAATTTCTATCTCCCAAATTAGCCAACACTACACTCCATTACCCCAAATCTCCACATAACAAAGCTAACCTCAAAATCCTATTTAAACTACATAGATTACTAGTCTACCTAAAAAATCGTATGAACATCGGCGGCGATATTCACCCTAACCCTGGTCCCACCACCACCCCAGACTCTCACCCTAAGAAATTTACACGTAATTCTACTGACTCTCTACTAATATTACATCTGAACCTAAGAAGCATTAATAACAAAGTTCATAACCTACACGCTATTATGGCTACTCATTCCCCTGAAATTATGTGTCTAACCGAAACATGGCTAAAGCCCTCTACTAAGAATGAAGAGATCCTCCCACCCGGGTATAATATTTTTAGGGCCGATCGTACAAAAAAAAAAGGAGGAGGTATAGCTGTTATGTATAAAAACACCCTGAATATCCTTAAGAACCCAATTCAACCTCCTACAATCTCTAACCTAGAAATTATAGCCCTTCAGATCTGCCTAAACTCTAAAAAATGCATCAACCTTGTTGTAACTTATATCCCCCCAGGGAACAACACAGAAAACCTGGAACAAACCCTGAACTGGCTATCCACCAGCTACCCACAAGAAACCATGGTTCTTGGAGACGTCAACATAGACTGGTCTCTCTGTTCCACCCACTTAACCCCAAAACCTATCAATCTACATGGTTTTTCCCAAACCATCCTATCCCCAACTAGATTAGGAAACTCTCTTCAAAAAGAAAGCATCATTGACTGGATCCTTACTAATAGGGACCCAAATAACTACACCACTGGTACCCTTCCCAGTGACCTCAGTGATCACCTAATTACTTATATCATTAAACATAAATGCCAAACTTCCAACCCCCCCCTTTATAGACTAATCAGAAACAAAAAGAAATTTGTCACACAACTATTTCTTGCCGACCTTAAATCTTGCAACTGGTCCTTACTAAAAACCCTACCAATCAATGAGAGTGTCTCACACTTTAATGACACATTTCTCAAGATACTTGACGACATGCCCCACATAGACAAATTAGATCCAAACCTCGTATAGCGCCTTGGCTAACTAAGGAAACCAAAACCAAAATCAAACTTCGTAACCAAGCCTGGGATAAGTGGAGGGCCACAAAAACCTCCCAAGATCGAACTAAATTTCAACAACTGAGAAACACCACCAAAGCAGCTGTTACCCAGGACAAAAAACAATACTTCCACCACCTCCAGCACAAACACCAGAACAACCCAAAGAAATTCTGGGCAGGCTTTAACAACCTTCTGCACCCAGGTAAAACCTCCACCCCAACCCCCGAGAAACTGATACAGAAAGGACAGGAAGAAGTAGCCAATACCTTCAACTCCTTCTTCACTGAGACTGTCCAAAACCTAGCCAGTCAACTAACTTCCACTTCACAATCTGCTGTTCAACAGCACGTCACCCCTACCCAGTTCAAGTTAAAGCCAGTCTCTTCCTCTTATATACGTATCCTTCTAAAAAAACTCAAACCAACCACCCTAGCGGCTGACCACCTCCCTGCAGAATTCCTACAAATCGCATCGGATGTAATAGACTACCCAGTATCAATCCTTATCAACAGAACAATAGCTGAGATGTATATCCCAACTATCTGGAAGATCTCTTATATCATTCCACTTCACAAAGGAGGTTCATCCATGGAAACCTCAAATTATAGACCAATAGCTATCTTATCCCCATTAGCGAAAATCATGGAGAGATGTATCCACAAGCAACTTCTTCACTACCTCACCGTTAATCATCTCCTGTCCAACTCCCAGCATGGCTTTCGCCCCCACCACAGTACAACTACCGCCCTCCTTTCCTTTGTTGACTCCATCAATAACAACCGCAACAATAAACTTATATCCTCTGCCCTCTTTTTGGACCTATCAAAAGCTTTTGATATGGTCAATCATCAACTCCTCCTCAACACCCTTGAATCCTTGCATCTTGATACAACAGCACTAAGCTGGTTTAAGACCTACCTCATGGGTAGGCAGCAAGCTGTCCTGTGGCAAAACTGTATATCAGGTCTACTCCCAATTACCATAGGTGTTCCTCAGGGCTCCATACTGGGTCCACTTCTGTTCTCTATCTACATAAATAACCTTAAATCAGTCATCCCTAAATCCACCTGCATACAATACGCCGACGACTCCACCCTAATCTGCTCTGACGTCTCCATCTTGAATCTCCAAACTATCACTCAAAATTGTTTTTCTCTAATTGAAAAATGGTTCGCCGACTTGAAACTCCTACTTAATCCAACTAAAACGAAACTACTCCTATTCTTCCCCAATGTTTCCTCATCCCAGGACAAAGAACTCCCAAACACTAACAATATAACCTTCCATGTTAAATCTAACAATGGGACTCTCATAACCCCTGTCACCAGTACCAAACTACTTGGAGTTACCATTGATCACAAGCTCAAATTTGACATACACATCACTCAAACTATAAAGTCTGTTAACAAAAAACTAGGATCTATGTACAGAATTAAAAACTTCTTAACTCCTTCTACCAAATTAACTATTGCCTGCACCCATCTTCTCTCTACCCTCCTCTACGCATCCCCGGTCCTCTCTTTCCTCAATAAACGTGAACTTAACATGCTCTCTCGTGCTTACAACCATATTGCTAGATTTATAACAGGTTCCCCTTATCGAACCCACCATTGTCTCAACCTTAGGAACCTAGGCTGGCTAGAATTGCCTAATCTCCTCAAACTTAATCAACTCACCGAGGCTTACAAAATAATCAACCATCCTGATAAAACTCCATCACTATCCAGCATTCTGGCTCCTTACTCTAATCTAAATAGTCTTAGATCATCCAACAGTTCCCTTATCCTTACCACTAAAGCTAAGAACTCAGGTGGGGATGCCCTATATGCTAACTCCATTGGCAAACCGTGGAACTCATTGCCAAACTACCTTAGACTTGCAACCTCACGCACCCAATTCAAAAACAACCTAAAAGAATATCTCACAACCCAATGGATATGTCCTTGTCGTTCGCCCGACTAACTACACATCCTATACCCTACTAGTCTCACTTCCTCCTAGCATGTTCTCCTATTCAGACCTTAATATCACTCAGTTCTAATCTCAATGATGTTCTTTTCCTGAGCTTGTCTATCTTACACCCCATGTGAAATTAATACCATGCTTAACCACCAGCTTGTACTGTATCCTATATAACTACTAAGTCATTGTTTCATCTTGTAAATATCACTTTTACTCTCTTATTGTAGCATTATTTTGTGTCTATCTGTAACATGTATTAATATTTTGTTTGTTTGGAGCTTTTCTCCTCGGGCCTCTACTGAAAACGGATATGTATCCAGCTAGACTAGCCCGGTTAACAAATGTAAAATAAATAAAAATAAAATAAATAATGTTCTATGTTTGTTGTCCATCTCGCCTACATTCTTGCAGGTTGGACTCTGCTGAATACTAAAGCTCGAGGGCTTCCACTGGCTCGAAGCTAACCCCTTTCACATGATGCTCTGGGCCACATCCCCAGATCTTGCTTGCAAGCAAAACATTTAGACTAACTCAAAAAAACATAGCAGAAACTATATTTATATCCAAGTACAGATGTTTGGTATGAAGCGAAAAACACTGAGACTCTAAATCATCATAACTATGTATATAAGAATAGACATGTCTACCCGTTCCTCCAGGAATGCAGGAAGGGGGTAGGAGGGTAGGACGCAAGAATGTAGGCGAGATGGACAACAAACATACAACATTATGATAAGTACATAACTTCTTAATGTTATGTTGTCCTATCTCGTCATAATTCTTGCAGGTTGGGAAAGCATCCCTAGCACCTTAATCCCAGGGTGGCTCAGGATAAAATACTCTTTAATACAATGTATCCAAAGGAAGACCTGTTCCTGGAGGCCACATTTAATTTGTAATGAGTGATAAAGGTATGAGGTCTCACCCATGTGGCAGCTGCACAAATACAGTCTATAGGAAGTTTTGCCTGAAAGGCCATGGATGTAAAGACTGCTCTTGTGGAATGCCCCTTTATCTTCCCAGGCAGTTGTTTATTATTCTTACTGTAAGAGAAAGAAATGCAATCAGTCAGCCATTTTGGCAAAGTTACTTTGGAAACTGGTAACCCTTTCTTTTTCTCAGAAAAGGCCACAAAAAGCTGGTCAGATTTCCTGAGGCCTTTTGTTCTATGCAGATAAAAGCATAGCTGCCTATGTAGATCCAACTGATGCAATCTATATTCTGCCTTGTTGCTGCAGTTTGGAAAAAAAAAACATGGGCAATTCAATGGATTTGTTTATACTGTTCTCTGAACAGACTTTTGGAAGGAATGATGGATTAGTTCTCAAGGATACCCTATCTTTGTGAAAAATTATATAAGGGAAACAAACAGAAAGCTTGTAACTTTGATACCCATCTGGCAGAGGTTATGGCTACTAAAAAGAAAGTCTTCCACGACAAAAACTTCAAATCATAAGATGATACGGGTTCAAAGGGTTGTGAAATCAAAGAGTTTAGAACAAGACTTTGGTCCCAAGAGGATGGGGGCTCTTTGATTGGGGTCTGAGTAAAAACGTGCCTTTATGGAAAGCTTTACATAACCCATGAGACATAATGGGAGCTCCCATTTCCCCAGTATGGAAATTAGAAATGGCTGCCAAGTGAATTCTAATTGTCGCCACTGCAGCTCCTTTGTCAAAGAGTTTGGAGAGAAATTCTAGGATAGTGGTAATAGCAGCTGTAAAAGGTTCTATGTTCTGTCCTGCAGCCCAGCATTAAAATCTTTTCCACTTACTGGAATATAATCTCCTCGTGGACGGTTTATGGGAAGGGGTAAAAATATGACTCACTGCACGGGAAAAAGCGTAACACCTGGCTAAGCGTGGAATTGGAGCAGCCATGCTGTCAACTTGAGGATGATTTATATGAATGGATGGAACGTTCCCGATGAGTAGGTCAAAAGGTCTGGAACTGGGTCCAGAATCAACAGTTCCTCCAGCAAATGGGTCCAGAAAATGGGGAACTAAACTTGTAGAGGCCAGTAAAAATCCTCTGGAGGGGAGGCAGAGGGAATGGAATCCTCTGCATCTAAATCCTCACAGGTAGATAAGTGTATGTCCTGGAATTCAGAAGGGTCAGAGTCATTGGACTCCTGATCTGTAGAATCAGAAGGAAATTCAATTCTTTGTCTTTTAGCAGGGGAAGGCTGTCTTCCTCTAATTAGAGTAATAAGGTCTTCAGCCATTCTAAGCATTTGTTTTTTTTGGCATTGGAGCTTGAGCATGCGCTTTGGACGTCGGTTTTCTAGGCGTAGTGTGAACTCTGAGCCTGAGAAACTCAGTAGTTTTAGTTAAAAAAGAAGTTGTCAGTTTAATACGAATATCGGTAGGTCGGAATACACCCTCAGAAGCCAGTGCCTGCACAGCGACTCTGTACACAGTCAAGGTAGAGACATCCGCAGGTTTCATAGTCGAAGAAGCATCTCGCAACATACAGGACTCCGAATGGGTCTCAGTAGAGGCCTGCGAATCTGTAGAAGCAGGTATCAAGGGCTGTGAAGGCACCTCACTGAATACCGGCGGACTGGTGACTAGCTTAATGGAAGCGTCGTCGACAGTTTTGAACCTATGCGCTCTGTCTCTATCCTTGCATTTTTTTTCAGAAGATTGGTAGTCAGATGGCTTATCGAAGCCATTTCGGAATATGGAGAATGACAGCGAAAGAATTTAGTGACAAAGATAACCCGATGACAAATGGTTCGGGTGTTGAACAAGGCAGAAAACCGACAGCGAGGGACGTCGTGGTCTGGGCCTAAACAGGTGATGCAGTAAGAATGAAAATCTCTGTGAGGTATTTGCTTTCCACAGGCAAGAAAATTGTTAACTTTTTCTGACATCGGTTAGAGCAAGAAAAAAGGATTCCCAATGGGGTACTTAGCTTTAGAAGACTTCAGTTTGAAACTCGAAAAACGAAAATTTCAGGAAGCGGCCGACCGGTACTTGCAAACTGCTTCTGGTTCGGGCTCCTTCACAACATGAATGACTGATGTAATGGCGTTGGCTGCATGTTTTATACCCATGATAACCTGACGTCATGGAAGAGGCGACAGCATCTGACGCAGAAATCCCAAGACTCTGGTATTCGGGCCAACTGAGGGCTACCTGCAGGCAGATAACCCAAGTGTGATGACTGCAACAGTGAAACATGAAGAACATCTCACTTTCAATAACTCAAAATTCATTCCTAGTATTAATAAAATTATTGTTTTCTGTTACAGTACTTATTATCTTGAATTATGTCTTTCCTCATATTGGGCACATCACAGACACTCAACTAATCAGAACTGCAATCAGTGCTTACCTTATCAGGCAATCCCAAGAAATATATGTTTTCTAGCCAACAGATAATGATGCATGCCTCTAGTGGCAATCTAATATAGTTGACCAGTGTATAGATTAAAGCAAATATGAAGCAGCCCCAAACTGATAAATAATAGATATCCATTAAAAGTCACAAACTTTTACACAAAGTGATTAAATATCCTGAATAAACAAAGTTTTCATAAATGTTTCCCCTTTTATGTGCTGTAACACTGTGCCAATATATCCACCGATCGTCTTGCTATATTTTCCGTCTGCCTCGTGTCTGTGTCATGTTTGAAAATGGTCATTGAACCAGACTGGTCATCATGTTAACACACAAAATACACTAAAATTCTTAAAATTTAGAGGGGTGAGTAAATCAACTGACAAGCATGCTGAATGTTTAGAAAAACAGATATTTGAGACAAAGTGTTCACAAGCAATTGAATTACAGCAGCAAACGTTTCTCACCAAGGAAGGTTGGCACAACATATGAATAAGCATTTCTCAACAAGAAATTCTGAAGAACAAAGTGCCACCGACCTCTTAATGGCTTAGAAAGTTATACATGTATGCTTTGTTTGAAACTTATATATGTATGCTTTGTTTGAAATCATGACATATAACAAGCGTTTGACAATGTCAAATGTTCCTTCCCATGATTAAGTATTTTTAGGAGCAGGTCAGACAGGGAGATTTCAACAAATGAATGTAATCTCATTCAGCATTCTGGATTTTGACAGGATTAAAAAGCTGTCAACTATTAAATCCTTTAGGTGTTCTACAGATGCAAAAACCTAACATTTTGTTGAAAATGCTACACAATGTCAATGCTACAAGGCTGCATTTATTCTCCAAGTTAGCACACTAGTTTACACATATGATGATTTGTAATGCTGTTGTCCAAAATATCAAAATACTCTTTGAGAAGCCAGATAACCATTTAAGGCATTTAAATATTCACATCTAAAAGGCAATTTGTCAGTTTGAAGAAAAAAGAAGCATTTAGGTGGAATATGAAAAAAAAATTACAGCAGTCACGTTTGTGAGGTGCCTAGCTGTGGGTAAATATACTAAAAATTGCCGAAGTTATAAAGTAGTACCTGCCAGATTTAATGTTGACTTCTCGATTGGATGATATGCAATATTCATTCATTCAGTCTTTTGCAGGGAAAGTGCAGTTGTATATATAATTGAACTTACCATAACAGCAGCTGTTTGAATACTGTTGTAGTAGCCTAAAATGTATGGATTACATCCTGCCAAGGATATGACAACTAAAATGAATTAAAAGCTTTAGGGTGCCTTATACGTACCCTAACCTCTGAAGAGCTTGAGAAGAACTGCCTAAAATCAGCATTTAAGGCTCCAACTGTTCGGAGTTTTCTTGCCACAGCATAAGGGAGGCTATACACTAAGACTAGGAATAGGAAAAAAATGTAAATATATATATAACTTATCTATGTCCACACCCTGGAAAAAACACAGCATTAAACTTGGAGATGAAGAAGGGAAAATGCAACTACTGCGACAATTATTTTTTTTCAAACATCTACCGTTATGGTAAGTTTGAATATACACTGGTACTATGCTTGTCATTATAAAATAAATGCTCATTACTATTCAGAAATGAGCAAGCTAACCAGAGAGCCCAGCCAGCATGCCCGCTGTAAATCGAGCATATACCAAGAGAAAAATGTCAAGCCGCTGAAATACCACTGAGTGGAAAAACTTTCTATTGGCATATGCTGAAGGACAGAACAAAATTTAAGACAAATCTGGTATGTTCTGCAAAACTAAAACAGAAGCCTACCTGATTTTCCTTATATATTTGTGCTGTCCCTCATAAATTTCTATTTTTTTATAGTTAAAAAAAAAATCAGCAACAGAGATTGTTTTCTCCATTGCTTTTCCTGCAAAGAAGTACTGTGTAAGTGTGGGAATGTAAATCCCATAAGCATGTGCGGTACACCAGTAAAGGGAAGACAATGCAGAAAAAGACTAAAGTGCTCTTATACAAACATATTCTTTAAGAAATGTAAGCATCTCTTTCTTAAATAATGTAACTGTATAATAGCAATAATCCACTCCTATCTGTGAATATATCAGGATTTACCTACGGCTGGCTTTGTTTAATCACTTCAGCTTTGCCTCGTGATTAAACCACATCAACCATGGGTAAATCCTGATATAACCAGGAAAAGTGATGGATTATTGCTTAATTTGATCACTGTTGCAGTAGCCTAAGCTGCACGGGTAGATTACCAGAGCTTAAAAAGAAGGGAGGAGGAAGACTGAGGGTCAAGGAGCTCCTGCAGAACAGTCTTAGTGAAACCTATCCTACAGCATCTACTTTGCAATGTTTTGTGAAAGTATGTACAGAAGACCAAGTTGCTGCTTCTAGGATACACCTAAAGTCCTCTCCTATCCAAAAAGTAGCACATACCTTTCATTTCAATGCCTTTTGCGTACCGCCTAAAGCCATAGCTCTCAACTGTCCAGATTTCCATAGAATGTTCAGATTTTTGCCTTATATTTTTGGTCTTTTTCTCATAAAATGTGTAATTTTCTGGCAAATTGCTGAGGAGTAAAGTCACTGAATAATGACACACATTTGAGTTTCAGACTTCATGTCCTTTAGAGAATACAAGTTAACACAAGTCCTGTTATTCTAACAACTTTCTAAGTTTATAAGAGCAATATTTAAAGTTTCTCCCTATTTTTGGGCCTTTGCCCCCCCCCCCATTATTTTAGGCTTTGTACAGATTTCTTGCTCTAAGAGGTTGAGAGATGTGCCCAAAGATTTTGCTGCCACACTACATTACTTTTAGGTGAAAAAAGAAGTATGCTTTGGTGGGAGTGCAGGAATCCCCTGAAGTGAAGGGAGGGAATCACACTCTCATCTGTATCCTTGATGAATGATTCTCAGTGCCCATTTGTCTGAGACTATATGATGCCACTGTGGAAAATGCAGACCTAAAGATTGGGAAAGATTTAAAGGATTGCTAGGGTGACAGAGGGGAGAACTAGAAGGGGTAGACAGTAAATTTGCTTTTTTGGACTGTCCATGGTTGCAGTTCTGTTCTGGGGAGCTGAAGCCTGTCCCAGAAAGCAGTGTGTGAAAGGCTGGAAACCAATCCTGCATGGGATGTCAATCAATTAAAGGGGAACTGTACATATATCCAAACATACATTAAGGGAAATTTCCAGCATCAAAAAGTCAGATCTACCTGTATGTCTTTGGGATGTGAGAAGAAACAAGACAGCAGTGAAAATCCACTCAGGCACAAAAGCATGCCAACGTAACGCAACAGTACCAATCTTGTTGATCAAAGTGCTTTGCTTACAACATAGCTTAACTAACAGAAGTACTAAAAATAACAATCTATACACAGAAGGTAGTTTCCCAACTGTTTTTTAGAAAAGCAAAAAACAGTGATCTAACGCCAAATAACCCAACTGAAAAAACAAAACAAAACAAAATGAATAAGCAAGTGAATAGGGGAAAATGGTAGCTTTCATTTGCAGTACTTAAAAAAATCATCAAAAGTTCTGAAAACTGGAACATTTCAAGATTAGGATGAGTGACTTTCAGCAATTTTCCCGTTTTATTTAGTATCCTACTGTTATGAGCCTACATTTGCATAAAATTATTTAATAAAGGTTCAAATATGTCTCCATCATGCTCAAAAATGTGGTCTCTCACAGCAAAAGCAAATCTTTTTGGAACGAATGAGAACTGACAATGACTTACAAATAAACAATGGCAGCTGTCACATTTATGGAGTACATACTTTTGTTGTATTTATTTGATTATTTAACAAAGTCATGGTTGGCAATGGGTTCTTATGGTCTATAAGAACCCATTGCCAACCATGACTTTGTTAAATAATCAAATAAATACAACAAAAGTTTTCTGGAAACAAAATGAAATAAAGGGATATTGCATACTGTAATCAAGACAATCAATTTCAGTTATGAGGACAATGCCAAATTACACAAGAAATATATACAGCAGCATTTTTTCACAAGAGTGTAAGATTATAAGCACTGACGTGCAACAAATTAATGTTTGTGTCTTTCAGCTTTTCCCGGTTAGGGGTCGCCACAGCGGAACTCCAGTCCGCTAATGATTGGCAGTTGATTTTTACGTACCGGCTTGCCAGGCCTGACGCACAACCTTCAACGAAGGTACGCCCATTCACGCATGTCTCCACGCAGAAGACGCTCTAGCTGAGAATCAAACCGGACAGCGTCTTACTGTGAGGTGACAACGCTACAGCAGCACCACCAACACGGGTCACGTGCAACAAATTAATAGGATTTCAAAATAGATATTCTGTCTCCATCTTAGAAAAGATTACGTTACCACAGAACTTACTGCTACCCAGGTCCCAGAGAAAAATGTCTATAGAGTTTTGGCTCGAACTTAATAAAATTAACTTATGAGTAACTTAATATTTTTGTCTCAAAATGTTCAACATACTAATGCTGAAGCTTTACCTCATTAGCTATGGAAATATCACTATGTAACGCCTTCCTAAATAATAACTTATGCAAAAATTGCATTGGGAAACTGAATAAGAGTACCAGAATTCAATAGATAGGCACTTCATATGTCTGTTTTAAAGGATGGGCCTTAAACAGTGAGAAACTGAGCCAACTCCTGCCATAAGTGAAACGCTAAAAAAAAAAAAACAAGTGAACTGTGAAACTCCTGTGAAATGAATTGCTGACCTCATTCCGGTTCACAACGGGCGCACAAAGGGAATGACGTATAAAGAACATAATGGACCTACAGCCTAACAAAGTAGGCACAGGTAGGAAGTCTGCCACTATGAACAGTTCCATAACTGTGTGTTTTAACCTTAGAAACAGCTTCATGTAGTTTAGATCGATTTAAGGTAGATGTTAAAGTTTGTACCTAGCAAATATGGTACCTATGCTACATAAATAAGACAAAATACTGAAAAAAAATATTTTTATTATTTTTTGATATAAATTATAGGCCAATTACCTCCATTAATTCTTCATTAAACTCAAAGAACCCAATACAGACAAAATATCTGTTTGGTAGAAAGTATTCAAAATGTTTTTCAGAGAAAGCCAACACCACACACACACACACACACACACACACACACACACACACACACACACACACACACACACACACACACACACTTTGAATGTACTGCTTCTGACGTGCATACACCGCACAAAAATGGAGTCACTAACAGACAGCGTCCTGCAAAAACCACCAGAGAAGAAACTTACCATTTTAAAACTAAACCTAGTAGACATTGAAACACTTAAACGAACACACAAGTAGTAGTCCGAAGTACTGATTACTGCAGCCACTACCTTCCCGCTCTTTTGCCTTTAAATTGCTGAATGGCTTCAGCAACTAGTCACAGAGGAACAAACCAAGACAGTGCGACCTTGCGGCCAAATTATCCTTAAAATTATAAAAATGGAAGTGTGGTAGAGGGCTCCCAATGACTGTATTAAACTTATACTATGTTTTTCATGTTTTCATTGAATATTAGCAGACTGGACATCGGTTGGTCAACGTTGCACACCAAGTAAGTCTACACAACATTCTAGAATAGTTTCCCGCCCTGTCACGCCTGGGTATGTTAGTTCAGAGACTGTGGCTGGAAAACAAAAATCGAGTTTTTTTTTTAAGTAGGCAACTGCTGCTAGTGCACTTATTTATAACTAGCATTGATTTGGGGTGGCAGCCGAAACATAGTACAGAAAGGGAAAATGACTTCCCCATCAAAGCCGGAAATAAATTTACCATTTTAGTAGAAAAGCCGACAACATATAGAAGAATCATGCTACTAATCTCAAAACGTTCACTGACTGCTACCAGTAATAGTTGTGATAGTTGACACAAGCTACACTTGTTATTTGTCCATGTGTTCATAGACTGTCTGGTGTGGAATGGATCTGCAATCATAAGGCAAGTAAAACTGACAAATTAAGGGAACTCTACTCTGTTTTTCTTTTTACTGCATTTTACTGCATAGCCCTTTAACCAGATTAATTAAAAAAAAAAAACATCAAGCAAAAGTCAGGAAAGAGCAGCTTAAACAAACATTAAACAAAATACATCTCCGAGAACACCAATTTGAAGCAAACACATGGGGCCGGATTCACGAAACCTCCGTGTAACAGTTAATATGTCTTACACAGAGGCTGCAGTCTAACGGTATGACGTCAGCATGCCATGCATATTCATGAGGGCATGCTGAATCATACCCGAGGCTAACACGGTCCGTGTAGGAAAGTAGGGGGCGTGTCCGAATGCCAAGTTCTGCAAAGGGACACGCCCCCAGAAGAGTCAGAGTCCTGAAAGTAAACACCCATGAGCGAGTCCGCGGAAATGTCAAGGAACACAACACCACACATGCCCCCACAGACTATAAACCCAACTGTAATGTAAAACGTAAAAATAGCAGTTTAATTTTTTTTTTTATAATTTCCAAAATGTTTGCCCCTAGTTGCGCTCGTTTGCGCGGGTATGCCCTCCGCTCAGCCACAGTTAGCAGACAATGAAAAGCATATAAGATCTAAATATGCAAATTAAGCCAAGTAGCAGTAGCGTAGCAGTAGAGACGTTGGCCAAAGAGGAGGTAGTCACGGTTCGAGCCCCCACATCATTCACCATTTTTATTTAAATAAGCATGAAGCAATCCCGACATATATATATATATATATATATATATATATATATATATATATATATATATATAAAACTATAATTTAAGTAAAATGTAATGAAATGGGACATGTATTTTTGAAGAAATCCGACATAATAAAATATAAAAAAAGGATCATAATTGCCCATAGCTGAGCAAGGCTTTAACAAGCGTAATATGAGTGCCCATAGGTGAGCAGCGGTTTAACAAGCGTAATATGAGTGTTCATAGGTGTGCAGCGGTTTAACAAGTGTAATATGAGTACCCGCAGGTGAGCAGCGCTTTAACAGGTTTGATATAAGTGCCCGGAGTTGAGCAGTGCTTTAACACGCTTATAATGAGTGCCCGCAGCTGAGCAATGCTTCACCCAGCGTAATATGAGTGCTCATAGCCAAATAATGCGTCACCCAGCGTAAGCCGTTTGCGCGGAGCTGCGCACCGCACCAACCAGCTTACTGACGGGCAATGTTGGGCAAGCTGTATCAAAGCCACCTTTACACAGACACACCTCCTAGCTCTCTAGCCAGTAGTAAAATAAAAAAAGCAATGACCAGGCTTGAACCCAGGATAATGTGCACCACAGTCAAAGTACTGAACCACTAAGCCATGACAGTTGTACTGAGAAATGCAGTATTAGCATATATATAGGAATGAATGTAAACAGAAGCATGACAAAGCAGGTTTTTTTAAGCTGATAAATATCCAAAATGGCCAATCACGGATAAGTGCGGGAAAACCGGCATATATAAGCCCCATAGGCGGGAATACACAGCATAACTGATTGTGGTACCCATTTGCAGTCAGGATGGCAGGTGCAGGAGAGGGAAGTCGCTTTAGAGCACAGAGGTGGGGTGTTGAGGAGTCAAAATATATGGTTTGGCTCCTAGTCCATGATCATGAAGCACAACTCATGCAGGGCCAGGTACACTGGGGTGCATACAAGGCAGAGGCGTGGAACCGGATGGCACATGATCTCACCAGTGCCACAGGCATTCCGAGGACTGGTGAACAGGTCTGTCACCACCATGCGGACCTGAAGCGACGGAAGGAGGACCAACTGAACCGTTGGATCCAGGAGGCCCGCCAAATGCCCAACGCCCTACTACTGAGTAAGTATCCATGTAATTAAGTATGTAAGAAATGCTATCCTAGCCTATAGTATGGAGATGTATGTTCCAATATTACTTTATTTATATTACAGCTGCAGGTGTTCGTTCCGCGAATCAGCAGGCCTATGCTGATAGGCTGCTGAGGTTGTGCCACCAGGCAGGTTAGTAATTATTTAGCTGGTATTGACATAGAATATAACTGAGACAGACTGTAAAAGAGTTCAGTGTTGTAAGCCACTAATAAAGCTCAAATAAGCCTAGAAGAAAGATTCTGCTAGTATTGTAAGATTAGATAAGTGATGCAGCCTGGAAAAGAGTGTAATGCAAACCAGTAATAAAGATTAAACAAGTCTCAAATAGAGTTTCCACCTGTATTGTAATATCAGATAACTGCTGCAGCCAGAAAATGAGTGGTAATCAATCAACAAAGGATAGACAAGTGTCAAATACATCCTTGTAAATTCTGCCATATGAAATAAGTGAGTCAACTGGAAAGGATTGTTGTAAACCAGTAATAAATGTTAATACAGCCTAGAATTAAGTACCATTCTGAAATGTAAATATAAAATAAGTGAGGAGAATGAGATTTGAAGCTACCAAGAAAGCTGTAATAAGTCTGGAATAAAGGTATACTGCATTCACTACATAATGAAATGAATGAGCCAGCCACAACCAAAGAGTGAAATGTCTTTAATAAAGTACAGAACCTGGACTGTGTCCGTCCCACAATTTGGATATGTTGTTGTACCCTTGCATTATGGAAATAGTATGGTTGTATGAAATGCTGAACATCCACAGTTGTCTAGACCCATATAAATTAAATGTAGCAGGATGCTGTATCTGAACACAGCCAGATATGAACATATATGAATAAAAATGGAATGTATATTAATGTAGCAGTAACATCCCCATCACCAACATTCCTAATGTTACATAGAGGAAACTGTACTAATACATGTAGGGGATATATATCTGCATCTACTAGGAATGTACAGTATATGTATAGGTAGTTTTAGTTGTTAATGTAATATTTCTTCACCTTACCCTATTGTCACAAATGATGCCATTCCACACCAAACCGGGTATGTGTATTCACAATTAATTCCCATGGACATTTGTCCTGTTGGTTCATACATATCTGCATGTACGTTGATGCATGTGCCCCATTCACATATCCGAACCTGATGGCCTGTTGCCACCAATCAACCCTGCATGCTGTTGGAATGTGCACTGTTGTTCTAAATATGCATGTGTTATGCTTGCTGCTCAATGTTCGGAATTCATGGGTGTTTGGTCAATGGGAATACTGATGCATGATGTTACAACTAATTTTGAATGGTGTTGTTTGTTACTAACCCAAAATGCCATAAAATACTGCTAAACATAGGACAACAGGGAAGGCAGGTTCCAACGGACCCACCTCTCCCACCTCAGCTGGTGAGTGCACCTGGCACCAGTGCCCAGGCCGGGACCTCCTCCTTCGGTGGCCCTGTGCCACCTTCGGGTGGAAGCGCTGCAGGGGAAGGGGCTTGTCCCCCCTCTGCAAGCGTGGCCGGAGGAGAGCCTCCACTCACCCTCCATAGGGTCCGGTCTGTGCTGCTTAGCGAGATCAGGCGGTCTGTGACTGATCCCCTATGCCAGCTTGAGGCGAGGGTGGTGCAACTCACGGGTGTGCCTGCCCGTTCTATCCAGCCCCCAGCACAGCCCCGGCCTGGGCTGTGAAGGCGCAGTGGTAACAGCCTGTGGGTGGGGATTTCAGTTCCACTGTTGCCATCTGTGGGCTCATGGGCTCGCGATATCCAAACATCCGTCCCTGTCATTTGTGTTTACCCCCCACGTGTCATACTCTGCCCCAGTATGCGTCTTGTTTGTCTTGTCTGTTAACCTCCCCGAATATAGCTACTTCCTGTACCTCACATTCCACTCTCACCTGAAAAAAAATAAAAAAAGGGCACTCTGTTCCCACAAAAAAATTACGCCCCATACATAGCTGCCCAATTCGCACACATGTCCACTGGACATGTAGACTGATAATTCTAATTGGCAGTACAACAGATTTTGTTGTTCTCACCCCTCTCTCTCAGGGGTGGAAGGTTTCAAATTTCACACCAAATTTCATGCATATGCACAGCTGTTGCTGATAAAGAAATGGGCAGCTATAGGCCTTCCCTGCAACCTTCCTGCACATCCCGAGCTTGTTTTCCTACTGTCTTACCCTCTTTGTGCCCCCTTTTTCACCACTTTCCTATCTCCCCATTTTCTTTTCTTTAAAAGAAATTAGCGCGGGTGTTAGCGGGAGTAAGCACTTTTAAACAGTTGTAAGCGAGTGTGCGCTTGTGTGCGCTTAGCTAAGCGAGGGTGCACTTAGCTAGGCTAGTGTGCGCATGTGTAAGCATCATGCAAACCAGCGCAAACCCGCTTACAACTGCTTAAAAGTGCCTTAGTCACTCTGTATGACAAGGCCTGTAGTCTGCTCATCAGCAAAATAAAATTCCCCTGTCAGTCTCGAACCCAGTACCTTGGAATCAGTAGTCTGCATGAATTACCACTGAGCCATGACAGATATACAAGAGCTTGATGCTGAAAGAAATATATCATGAAATAGAAGGACTGAATGTAAAGGGAATATAGGAAGGCCATTACACAAAGCTTGTTCCCTGTATGTTTACTGGCAATTCCTGTAGAATTGCATTACATTAGTGTGATAAGAGAAACAGCCATGCTAGGAGGTAATAATGTTAGAGTAGCACCTTACAAACCCCACACAGTATCAGAGCACACTAAACACTGCCATATTTGAATAGGTATGAGGCCAGACTTCCCAACTGTGACTGATTTACAGGGATGTCCCTGATTTGCAAAAAATGTTACCTGTGCCCCACTGACTCCCTGTGAAATGTACTAACAGTAGGAAGAAAGGTGCGGAATCCCACATAATGGTGACTGTCAATAAGTTAAAGTAGACACTACTTGCATGTCAGAAATGGTGTAGTAATACATATGCTCAAAATACCCCACAGTCACAACTGCAGAATATCTGAAATATATCATGGGTGTATCCCACTGACATGTACCTTTCCCTGAGGCTGCTCAAATATATACCTGAGAGTATCTGAGGCCTGCAAGTGTCAGAAACACACAGGCATATTAGCCTGTCTGCTGTAGAATTACTTCCACAAGCATGCCCTCATATAGGAGTACAACACAGAAATATCAAAGGATGTAGCCATCTAACAAACTAATGACAGTATAGCAGTTTACAAGCACTGCATGTGCCTGATATTCATAATTGTTAGTACAAAATACAAGGCCCTAGTACTGCTCAGCAGCAAAATAAAATACCCTTGTAAGTGTCAAACCCCAGACCTTGAGCTCACCAGACTGCATGCAGTGTCACCAAGCCACAGCAAACATATAAGAACTTACTGCTGAAAGAAATATATCATGCATTACAAAGAGTGAATGTAAATGGAAAATAGGAAAGCCATAGCAACACATTCCAGTAAAGACAAATATCAGGCCTTCAAGGAGTGAATGTAAAGGGAAAACAGTGAAGCCATAGCAACACATTGCAAGAACTACTGTTGTATACCAGTTAATCCACAACTCCCACAGGAAAGTACATACTCCCATGTAAACAGTGTTAGCATTAGCAGGTGTGAGTTAACATACACACTGAGAAGAGTGAACTGGAAAAAGCAACAGTCAGGTTTCAGTACAACATGCATTTCAGTGGCTACAACACACCTTAGATATGACAGACATACCAACCTTCTGACTGACACAACAGTGTGCACAGCAAACCAGCATGGTCCCCACCTTGCAAAACTGAAAGGCCCCCGCCTACCTAACCTAACATTTTATAGCAGTGTCCTGAAATCACAGTGAGAACTGCAATTACCACACAGCAGGCTGCATGCAATTAGTAAATGCTGGCCACCAACTGGTGCAGAGGCCATCACATGCACATGTGCAGATACCTACAAAAGCAGCCTGTACTGCCAGTCCACACATGCAATAATATCATTGCAGCAACTGGAGGGAGAGAGAGACAGAGACCCAAAAAAAAAAAAAAAAAAAAAAAAAAAGCAAGCAAGCCATCCAGGCAGCCAGCCAGCCATCCAGGCAGCCAGCCATCCAGTAAGCTAGCAAGCCAGCAATCCAAAAAAAATCTGTCAGAGACAAAGGTAATGTAAACTACATAATCTAATAATGTACATACTGTGAACTCTCCATATGTGTTAGCAGTCTGTATCTATATGTACATGAAGATGTGCATAGGGCAAGGGACATACTGCAACTGCTAGTGAAGGCTGGACATACATATGTAGTTGAAGGTTGCTATGTGCACATATCAATGTAGGTTGTAGTGTGTGGCATTGAAAACAGCATGCAGTGCAGGTATATGTCATGTGGTGGTGAACTTCTGTGGGACTGAGACAGTGAGGCCTGCTACAGCTATATGGCTTGAGGACAGCATTATGCACAACAGTGTGCAATATCATTACAGAATGGTATGTCTCACAACCGTTGCAGAAGTGATATTCCCACCATGAAAGGTGGGCAGACCATGTACCTACATGTGCATGTATATGTACAGCAAAGGATGTTAAGAAGTGTGTGTATATATATATATATACATTTATATATATATATATATATATATATGTATATATATATATATACACATATATCTATATGTCTATATGTCTACATATCTATATATATATATATATATATATATATATATATATATATATATATATATCTATATGTACATAAACAAAGAGGTCTGTATAGATACATAGAGATATATGGATAGATAGAGAATATGTATATACATATAGATATAATAGACAAATACATATATAGATATAAATTTAGATACATACATGTATACAGATAGATATGAATGTCTATATATATATATATATATATATATATATATATATATATATAGAGAGAGAGAGAGCAGTGTGTATATAGATATATATACATATATGTAGATATGTATATATATTTACATATATATATATATATATATTTCTTTGACTTTAATTCCTTTATTACTGTTCCCTCTATGTTATCACCTCAACCTTATAATTGAATATTTTTTGTTTTTTTTAGCCTGTTGCAAATTGTTTTTTTTTCATCATCCTAATCCTTCCTTCCTCATTTTGTGTGTTATTGTTGTGTGTCATGTTGTGTTGGTTTTTCTTTTCGGCCTCTACTGAAAAAAGGATATGTATCCAGCTAGACTAGCCCGGTCAACAAATGTAAAATAAATAAAAATAAAAAATATATATATATGTATAGGTATGTATATATTGATATATATATATTTATACGTATATATATATATATATATAAATATATATATATATATATATATATATATATATATATATATATAAAGAGAGAGTGAGAGAGGGACATGGGGCAGATGTACTGCAACAGGTGCCTGGTGACCAAGGCATGGACAGAACACCAGTGTTGATACTGCAGTACCATACCCCATTCCACAACATGTTACCCACTAACTACCACATAGGTGGTTGCCTGCCTACCACTGGAGGTGTCAGAAGGGAACATGGGACACAGGTGTACAATAGCCTCCCCTTTGATATCCACAGTGGCACACTAGTCTTGTAATCCCTGTACATGGTACGTGTCATCACAAAAGGTGTGTCAGCTAGGGAAATGTAAGTCAGTGTACCCCTGTACACCTCACAATGTCCTATGCAGTATGTACATCCCATGAGAACTACAGCAAGGGGAAAGGCCACAGACATACCTAACAAAGACGGATAATGGCCACAAACACATTCCCTATGCAGACTGACTCACAAAACCACAGCTAGAGTGCCCTGCATACTGCCTACACAGAGGTTACCAGTGCTGGACATACAGAGTTATGTCACACCCATACCAGTTGTCCAACCGCCATGGTAACTCCTCACAATCTGTCCAGCCTACATGACCTATGGCCCTAATCCCTGTCACCGCAGTAAAGAGCACATGCTGGAGGTACAGGTTCCTATCCACAAATATGCCATACCCTGGACTAAACCACCCAGCATTAACAAACAAGGCTCCTTATTAGTAGATGTCAGACATACCCCTGATGAATGTTATGGAGATAAGTAATATGCCGTGTGAGTCACCTCTGTGTAACTGTTTGACAGGAGCAAGTACAATCACATTACATGTGTCCCAAGGGGCAGGGTAGCATAAGGCTATGCTGCTGTAGGCCCAGAGCCAATTGTATAGTACCTACCTATGACACAATGCACACACACATGTACTCAGTGCAATACCAACTATGTGAGGTGGAATGAGTGTGACACTGACTGTGTGCAAGGTCTGTAATGGTGTGATTGCTCAGTGTGACTTTGTGTCTGTCATGGTAGTTTGTGTCCTCGGTGTGAGGCCAGAGAAAGATGTGTCAGTTATTGGGATACAAACATACTAGTTTGCCATATGTTGTTCTGTAGTTCCCTATGTATGACTGCGGTGTAGGTAGGGGTATGGCAGCAAAGACTAGGGTGGATTACCAGTGAAACTGTAAATGTGCACTGCATGCATTGCATGGGATGACAATATTCTCCATCCATTAGCTCGATACATACCCCCAGTGTGAGGTTGTGCATTGTACCTCAAACAGTGTGCTGAGTGCTGGTATATACTAGTTTGTTGTATAGAGTGTGGCAGTCACTGTCACACAGTTGTGGGCTGAGCACTATGTGGTAATTTACACGTGTATCCCCTGATAGACAGACAGATGCTATATATGGCAGTTCAGTGATATCAGTACAGTAGAGTATTAAGTGTGCCATATTACTTGCTCACATATTTTTCTTTTCCTTCCAGGGCGATGGTGCATCAGCGCAACCCTTGTTATTCAGCTGCAGAGGATGAGGAGATACACCAGAGCCTGGTGCGGGATTTCTCTACACTGTTTTCCAGGATCAGCCAGAACCAGCAGGAGAGGGCTGCACTGTGGCAAGACCTTGTCCGTCGGGTAAATGACATAGGCATGCATAACCGGACATATGAGCAGGTACGCCATCACTGCAGTGATTTAATTAGAAATGTCCGTCAGCGTGCGTCTGATATCCACAGACAACAGCTTGCCACAGGTGGTGGGGTACCTATCCACCCCCCCTCACCAGAGTGGAGGAGCTCCTCCTAAGTGTTGTGGCTCCAGGCCAACAACAACAACATCCACAGACATGTGTCATGATGGAGGCCGGAGCCACCCAGCATGTGGACATGGAGTGTGCAGGTAACATGCCATATCTGTAGCTGACTGTTCTCTGCACTGGTAGTTTATGCATGTGTGAGATGTGTACTGTGTGTGTAGCTGTTATCCTGCCTATTCTTGTGCAAGAATGATATTCTGAATATCATCACTACACCTGTGAAAGCCAACTGTTGTACTACTGTACTGTATCATACTCACAGTATCAATGGCACAGCTGTGGCCACTGACAATAACTCTCTTATTTGTGCAGGTCCCTCTGGAGTAACAGCAAGGCAGCCAATCCATACTGGTGAGTGTGTAATAACAATACTATTAATACTAATAATAATATTAATACTAATAATACCCTCAAACAGTATTGTGTATGTGTTGGATTGCAGGTGTGTGTGTGTTTGTATCTGCTGTACTGAGGAGTGTGCATGTGTGCCCGTGTGCATGTCTGCCTGTGTGCATGTGTGCCCGTGTGCATGTGTGCCCGTGTTCCCGTGTGCATGTGTGCATGTGTGCCTGTGTGCATGTGTGGTAACATTGTGTACACATTGTAAACTGTGTTTCCTGTCTTCCTCTCACAGGTTCTGGTGTTGCTCTGCTGGTGTGCAGCAGGGAACCTGAAGCCACTGCTGGGGATAGTGATAATGATGATACATGTGTAATGGCACAGAGAGGTGTGACAGGGTCTGTTGTTGGTCAGCCAATCGACAGTACACAGCAGTCAACCCCATCAATGCGCACAGTCATCCTGCCGATACATCCATTGTCACCAATGTCCTTAGCTGAGGGACAGCATACAGTGGGCATTGACCAGGGTAATGTGGTATCAGTGGCACATGCATCCCCTCACAGCATCCATGACCAGAGTCCTGACATGGTACCACACAGGCGGATGTCCAGGGGTTCTCTTGGGAGCATCCGTGGTAGTACTGCCCCTGTCAGATGTGCCCACAGAGGTCTTTCAACCTCAGCTATGTTCCGGGCTGTAATGCAGGCACAGGCACGTATGGAACGGTACACCAGACAGGGTCTGAGGGAGCTTAGAGCACATCGCACTGCTATGAATGACACTATGCGTGATGTTGCGGCTGCCATCCGTACTGTCGTCGAGGTCACTGATAGACGTTGGGGGGACACATTAGATCTGTTCCACAACTACATGTCCATGAGCCAGGGAAATGCAGGACGGTTGAGGCATCGACGTGGACGTATGCCAGCAACATCATCAGCTGGCAGTCATTGCGGATGACAACAAACCCGCAGCCGCTCCCATAGTGCCAGTACCAGCCCCAGGAATGCTGGGTCTGTGCTGTCATCAGACCCTCCTAGAAGACCACGTGCACGTGGCTCTGGGCAGTCCCAGCAGGGACATGTGTCCAATCAACAACCCACTGCTTCTGATGACAGTACCCAGTCTGTCTTAGTACCTGATACTGTCCGTAGCACCCCTGCCAGGCACAGGTACCGTTTCTGTGGCCAGAGACAGTGATCTGTATGACCTGGCAGGTACAGTCCGTGGTTGTCCACAAACACCCGTATATGGCAGCCATGTGGTGGAACTGTGTGCATGCATACACACAGGCATAATGCTAACACCTAGGGCTAACACATACACACACCGCATCAACATTGCCCCATGTTGTACTGTTGTCCCTCACTAACACACACACACACACACACACACACACACACACACACATACATGTCGATTGGATGTGTCAATGGCAGACTCTGACAAACCAAGTACACACCCTGTGCATATGATGAAACTGTGCCACCTCCTGCAATCTGTAACATTGATGCAGGAACATGATAGCATGGTGCTGATGCACAGGGTGACTACATAGCACTGTAGTAATATTATCATGTTGTTAACAGTACAGTGTAATGATATAATTGTGGGTATATCCCAGCATGCCTGATGCATTAACACTATGATTGTCATTGTAGTTTTTTATACACCAGTGTTAATTCCAAAAGTGTAATGTCTGCACATGTGCCACATGGCAGTTGTGTGTACCTGTGCCTGCATGTGTTGTGGAGTGGACAGTACATGTGTGATGTCTGCAGCACACAGTTGCATGTGTACATTTGTGAACAAGGTGGAGTTGCATTCTCTGCATGTAGATGCATAGTGCACACATGGCAAGGGTGACATGCACCATGTGACACAGTAGTCATACATTGTGGTTCATATTGGTGGCCACTTTGTGTTGTACTACACATATGTCTCACCTGGGGTCACGTATGTATGACATGGTTTGACAGTATGCTGTGGGTCATATGGTTTACCAATGTCAATGGTTTGCATTCTGGTGGTAAGGCTCAAAACACAAACCCACCTACATAGGTATCACAAGGGATAAGAAACTAGAAGTAATGATACTCAATGCCAGACATCTAAACCGCAAGATGCATGCAGTCCAAACTCTACTCAGCATGGAGAATGTTGATATCTGTGCAGTAACAGAAACCTGTTTCAAGGCTCCCAAGAGCACCCTATCACTACCAGGTTACACCTAATACCATGCTTTACAGCCCCAAAACATGGAACTAACTATGAAAGGAGGGTGAGTATCAATAATTGTCAAGGATACCCACACCCCCAGGTTGGTGCCACAGCATGAAGCATCACAGACTATCCATGTGCAACTAACAGTGGGTAAAACTGCCTTCCAGTTCATAGCCTGCTACAGACCACCCTCCTAAACCCAGGAAACCCACTTGGCCTACTTACGAACACATGAATATATGAAGGTCTCTCCAAACAACATTATATTGGGCAACTTCATCTACCCACACATAGACTGGGAGCATTACTGTAGCTCCAACACCCTAGGCCAAAGATTCCTAGAATTCATAAACTCAAATGCTATGGAACAACTTGTTACCACTCCCACAAGAGGGGAAAACATACTGCACCTGATCATCACCAACATGGGGACTCTATGCTCCAGACCAGAAGTGTATCCCTCACTGGTAAGATCAGACCATAGAGTAATCCCATTGGATATTCACATACCAACCCCAGCCCCTGCCCAGAAAACCACAATGAAAAAGTTGTCTAAAGCAAATTCCACACACCTCAAAACCGAGACAGAGGTGGAATCCTTCAAAGCACCCGGGCCTGTGGAAAATATGGCCCAGACTGCTGAATCCTTTATAAACGCATTCTATGAACACCTTCATGAATGCACAGATCATGCAATTCCAAATATAACCAAGACTCAATCCTCCAAAGACAGGCGTCCTTTCTGGTGGACCCCAGCCAGATAAGAGAAAACAATAGAAGGAGGAAGCTACTACATGATCGAGCAATATCCCACAAAGGGAAGACATCTGTGATCAGTATTTGGAAAAAAATATGGGCACTCATAAAATCATCTAAGGCCAGCTTCAAGAGGAAAATTGCACAAGACACTAAGGATAATCACAAGGCTTTCTTTAGTTATGTTAGGAACCTGGGTGGGAATTCCCAGATATGCTCAGAAGTAGTCCTAAATGACAAAGAATACACCTAACCCACATACATTGCCAACATCATTGCTGACAGGTTCAGCACAAACTTCTCACCCCCCTCCCCACCATAAGGGCAAATATATATCCCAGCAAAGTGATGCCCCCCTGACATCTCAGATTCTCAGTCGCCCTCCCCAAAGCAAAAACACAGCATCAATGGGAGCAGACAGTGTCCCAGGCTGCATCCTACATGAACTCCAAGAAGAACTAAACACAAACATAAAACTACTGTTCAATCCCAGCCTTACTACAGGATATGTACCCAAGGAGTGGTGTACAGCAACAGTGGTCCCTCTCCACAAAGGTGGTGCCTCAACGGATCCTGGAAACTATTGCCCCATACGCCTGACTAGCTTGGTCTGCAAATCTATGGAAAGGATCATCATGGATCTCATAAATAAAGATATTGGGGACCTACAGACACTGGATTCTACCCAGTTCGGCTTTGTTGAGGGCACATCCTGCCTCTTAAACCTGGTCGATGTCTTTGAAACAGTCACCAAGGCCAGTGACGAGGGGAAGGTGGTCAACACAGCCTACCTGGACCTCGCAAAAGCCTTTGATACAATACCCCACTCGGGCATTATAGAGACGCTCACCAGCATAACTATAAACCCCATCACTAGATGGGTTGCAAACTGGCTCACGGACAGAACACACATGGTCAGAATTGCTGGAGCCATGTCACACTCCAAACTGGTTACAAGTGGCATCCCACAGAGGTCAGTCCTGGGACCTCTCTTGTTTGGTATATATTTCTCAGAGGTACAGGCCAACACAGAAGGACTGTGGCTGAGCAGGTTCGCAGATGACTGCAAACTGGGTGCCATAATCAACTCACCAGCCAACAGAAGCATCCTACAAAAGGGCCTCATAGAAACAGGCAACTGGTGCCAGAGCCATGGCCTCAAGCTAAACGCCAAAACGTGTATAGTCATCCCCTTTGGCAAAAACAAAGTGCCCACAAATTAACACATAGGTGGTAAGCCATTAAGTACTGTAGACATGATTAGGGACCTGGGGACCTGAGTTGATAGCAAACTCTCATTTGACAACCACATGGTTGTAGTGGTTAGACAGACAGTTTCTATAGGCCACCTAATCATGAAGAGATTCACAGCTAGATCAGGGGAGGTCATTGTGCCTCTTTAGTCATCCATCATCAGGCCCATAATTGAGTACAATGCCCCTTTTGTGGTGTACCTTACCAGACACCTGACCTGCAGCAACTGGAAAGTCCCCAAAAGTACCTCACCAAGGGGATCAAAGGGCTCAAACAGATGCCTGACATATAAAACCATGTCCAACCTGGAATTAATGGACATGCTACACCTCAGAAAATCCAAATTCCACGGAGCTATGCGCCCGTGACACTTGGACCTCAGCACTTAAATAAATAGGACATGCTGGAGGGACAGATTCATAACCCAGAGGCTCCTTTCACTCTGGAATAAAATCACAGTCCAGGTTAGGCAGAGGCCCTTAATGACTCTCTGCAAGAGGAATGTTGCTGAGTAGATGGGAGATTGTAGGTTTACCCCGGGTATCACTTCTGTGTCACTGTTACACAGAGGCAGAGTATACTAACCTGGAAAAAGGGCATAGCAAAATTCATTTAAAATGGGTGGCGAAAGCCAAACACAGTCTGGCTAGGCTTATAACTGCCCTAGGGCAGATAGCCTAGTATGAACCTATGAACCTATTACATGATGTATCCTCAACTGATACACAGATGTAGGGAACCCAGTGTCAGTGATATCCCTGCAGTACTACACTATACCAGTAGCCATTCTTACTGAGCCCCACACATCCCTGGGAAGAATACTGTTTGGCATATAGCAGTCTCACGTACATGCCAACACACTAGGGATATGTTCATCCACAACTGGAAATGCATACAGTGGCCTACAATGCATTCTGCACATGACACAAATGACCACTACAAGGGTATCATACAGACAGATACCTGTTGTCCAAGCCATGCTCTATTACTGTAACGCAACTGTAACTTTGTCATCAGCATGTACTTAACATAGTATTCCAACAGTACCATGTAGGTGGCAGCACCCATCATGTAGAACGGGTAATGGTGTGTACATATGGACAAGTTTTTTCTTGTCTATCCTGTGATATTCACATTTCCAAAGGTATTGTGCAGTCCCTTGGTGTATCGCCTAAGCAAGAAGGTGTCTTTATGCATATCAGCAACAGTTGCCATACACCTACACTGCATGTCCATTACTCACAGACTTTGCTGTGTTATAACATGTGTGACATATACTCCAGACATGAACCCTCACCCACATTAATATATCACAGCTTTCATGAGTGTGTGTCACCCAGTTGGCCTAGGACACAGATCACTGCAGTAGCCTGCATTGTCAACAACATACATGTATGGCGTATGGTCTGATAATCTGCAGCACATGCTGGCAAAGGTAACAACTGTATTCATATGAGGCAGGCTTCACACATAGGAACTATTAAAGGTCACAGGTACATATCTGTATGTGGCACACACATACCTGATGTGTGCATTGAAATTACTCTTATAATTATATGTCATACAATAATAAAAGCAAAACCCACCACACATTGACAAACTGTGTGACAAACACACACATGGCATTTGTAGGATTCAAACCCCAACCTAACTATGTTATGACACTTGAGAGAAACGCATTAGCACAGCGCGCTATTCGCATTACTGAGTGGTTTTCCTTCTCCTGCTGTATTTATAGGGTGCTGACATCATCAGTCTTTACAAAGAGTAATGAACATCTTGTAGTGTGTTATTCCAGTTGTCAAAAGGGCCATTTCTTTCAAAGAGAATTGCACATATTTATAGGGTGCTGACATCATCAGTCTTTACAAAGAGGAATGAACATCATGTAGTGTGTTATTTCAGTTGTCAAAAGGGCCATTTCTTTCAAAGAGAATTGCACACCCCCCCCACACCCACCCACACACACACACACACACACACACACACACACACACACACACACTGAGCATTTGCAGGATTCAAACCCCTACCTAACTCTATTATGACACTTGAGAGAGACACATTAGCGCAGCATACTATTCGCATTACTAGATGGTTTTCCTTCTCCTGCTGTATTTATAGGGTGCTGACATCAGTTTTTACAAAGAGGTATGTACATCTATTACTATCCCTCAGTATGGGGGATAACAATATATATGCATTAACAGACGCCTAGTTCAGGGTCACATATGCACATCGGCACTGCCAGGTTATGTTTTATGCCATGCTTCGTGACCACAGGACTTGTAACACACAACACAACTAGGGGGTGTATCCATATACATCACAGATACGCACACCTCTGGGTTGTTACCACTGCACTAAGCATGACAGGCCATACATATACAACTACCATTTTTTGGTTTTGTGTGTAGTTCACCCCCCCCCCCATATCCAGGAACCACACTTGGCTTCCCTGGGAACAGTGTAGGATATGAAGGTGTTCACATACGCCATTACAGTGGTTAACTTCAGGTACAGGAATATTGACTGGGGGAACTACTCAGGCCTCAACAACATCACCCTACAGCCACTACAATTTGTGAATCCATGTGCTATGGCAGAACCAGTCACCACAGCCACAAGGGGGAATACATATTGGACCTGATCATCACCAACATGGGGACTCTATGTTCCACACCAGAGGTAGACCACCATTGTTAAGATCTGACCATAACCAATTTCCCTGGAGGTCCATATCCCATCCCCACCCCCAGGCAAGGACATCACTGCAAACAAAGTATTTCTCAAAAGCAGACTTTGCACTTGTGAAGACTGGGGTGGAATACTTCAAAGGCCCCGTGCTGGAGGATTATGCAGCCCAATCTGCAGGATCCTTTACAAATGCATTCTATGAGCACCTGCAGGTTTCCATTGATCATGCTATCCCAAATAAAACCAAGACTCCTCCACAACAGGAGACCTGTCTGGTTGACACCAGCCATATATAAGCTGTACAACAGAAGGAGGGAGCTAATACATAACAGAGCAATATCCCACAGAGGGAGGACATCTCTGAACAGTATTGGCAAGACACTTCAATCCCTCAAAATCATCACTTGCAAGTTTTGACAGTGAAATTGCCCAGACACTACAGATAAGGCTCCCCTCAGTCTGGAATTGAATCCCAATTAATGTTAGACATAGCCCCTTGCCAACCCTCTTCCAGCAAACTCCAGCCACATGGATGTGACATTGCAAATTCAACCCCTGGGATCTCCACTGTGTCCCTGCTTGACGGAGGCACAGCAAATTAGCCTTAAACGGTGCCTTCTGTGACCTACTTTACAGAGCCATAGTAGGCTACTGTACTGGGGAGGCAGGTACCAAATACACTCTGGCTAGGCTTATGTATTCCCTAGGGCAAACAGCCTAGTATCGACCTCTGCATCCATATGTTTATGTTTGGGATGCCCAATATTTGTTGCTGATAAACTGTTTGCAGGTCTTTATTGCCATAGCTTTCCCTGTTTCTATGAACAACTTGTGTATCTGTGGAAGATGTTTGATCATGACAGGGTTCCAGTATATTACTTGTGTCTCTGTTGTCATTTAACTGTGTGCACTGGGCAGATTGCTGTATTGTGGGAGGTTCCTGGCTTAAAACATACAAATGCCAGATATGTGTGGCTGACTGCTATACTGAGACATGGCCTAAGTGTGTGAGCATGCCCAGTTTAGGCTTTCCATGGTTTGTTGCCTGACATATGTCTCATTTATCAAAGTGTGTGAGCATGCCCAGTGTGACCTTTCCATATGTTGAGATCTGAGGTCCACTACATTTGTGGTTGTGTGTGAACTTGAACAATATTTGACATTTATAGTGTGTGTGTGTGTGTGTGTTGGAAGTCATGTTGTGTTCTTACTGCCCAACTGCTTTGTGTCTGAACCCAACAGGGATTATGCTGTGCCTGCAGGGTTTCCATGGTATAGTTTGCATACACTTGTCAACATTCTTTCATACTGACCAAACACTGTAATATTGTCATAGTGTAGTGGTTCAGTCCTTTCACTCTGGTGCACAGTATCCTGGGTTTGAGTCCCATCACTGCTTTAAATATTCATACTGAGCACACCAGACTGGTTAAGGGCCAGTTGGGCAAATATGACCATGTTGCATTTTGTTCAGCTATGGCCTACGTAAACCAGGCTTGTCCAACATTACTAGTGTATTCCGCAACTTGGGTGGACATTGACAAACACTAGGCTATGTGCCTTAGGGCATTTCTAATCCTAGTCAGAGTGTGTTTGTCCTTCAACACACATTTTAACTGGAGTTTGCCATGACATTTTTCAAGGTTAGTATAATGTGCCTCTGTCTAACTGTGACATAAAAGTGATACCCAGGGTAAACCTACAATCTCCCATCCACTCATCAAGATTCCTCTTGAAGAGAGTCAATGAGGGACTCTCTGGCTAACCTGGACTGGGAGTTTACTCAAGAGTGGAAGGAGTTTCTGGGTTATGGATCTATCACTCCAGCATGTCCTATTTATTTCAGTGCTGAGGTTCAGGTCTCTCATGTGCATAGCTCAATGGGATTCAGATTTTACAAGGTGCAGCATGTGCATTGATTCCAGGTTGGACATGGCTTTATACATCAGGTACAGATCGCCTCTGGGCAGGCAGTATGCCACTGTGTGGAGCTGCAGTTTGTTTAATCAGGCAGCACATGGCATCTGTTAGAGCCCTTTGATCCTCCTGGTGAGGTACTTTTGGGGTCTTTCCAGTTGCTGGAGGTGTCTGCTAAGGTACACCCCACAAGGGGCATTGTACTCAATTGTGAGCCTGATGAAGGATGAATGAAGAGGCACGTTGCCCTCCCCTGATCTAGATGTGAATACCTTCATGATTAGTTGGGTATATGAAATGTTTTTCTGACCACTACGGCCACGTGGTTGTCAAATGCGAGATTTCTATCAACTTGTGTCCCCAGGTCTCTTATTACTTCTTCTGTACTTAATGGGTTACCACCTATGTGGTAATTGGTGGGCACTTACTTTTTGTCAAAGGGGATGACTATACACTTTTTTGCGTTTAGCTTGATGACATGGCTCTGGCACCAGTTGTCTGTTTCTATGAGGCCCTTTTGTAGGATGCTTGTGTCAGCTGGAGGGTCAGATATGGCGCCCAGTTTGTAGTCATCTGCAAACTTGTTCAGACACAGTCCTTCCATGTTGGCCTGTACCTCCGAGAAATATATACCAAACAAGGGAGGTCCCAGGACCGAGCCTTGTGGGATGCCAGTTGTAGCTATTTTGGAGTCTGACATGGCTCCAGCATTTCTGACCATGTCGGTTCTGTCCTTGAGCCGGTTTGCAACCCATCTAGTGACATAGGGGTTTATATTTAAGTTGGTGAGCTTATCTATAATGACCAAGTGGGGTATTGTATGGAAGGCTTTTGCAAGGTCCAGGTAGGCTGTGTGGACCACCTTCCCCTCATCAATGGCCTTGGTGACTGTTTCAAATGACTCAACCAGGTTTAAGGGGCAGGATCTGCCCTTAAGAAAGCCACACTGGGTAGGGTCCAGTGTCTGTAGGTCCCCAATATCTTTATTTCTGAGGTCCATGGTGATCCTTTCCATAGCTTTGCAGACTAAGCTAGTCAGGAGGATTCTGGGGTGATAGTTTGCAGTATCCATTCAGGCACCACCTTTGTGGAGAGGGACCACTGTTGCTGTACACTGCTCTTTGGGTACATATCCTGTGGTAAGGCTGAGATTGAGCAGTAGTTTTATTTGGTGTTCAATTCTTGTTGGAGTTCATGTTGGATGCAGCCCGGGACACCATCTGGTCCCATTGATGCTGTGTGTTTTGCTTTGGAGACGCTGGCTGTTACCTGAGCATCTGCAATGTCAGAGGGCCAGCACTCTGCTGGGATAGATATTTGGCCTTTTGGTGGTGGGGGGAGAGAAGTTTGCACTGAACCTGTCAGGTTGGATGTTGGCAATGTCTGTGGGTTTGGTGTATCGTTTGTCATTTTGGACTAATTCTGAGCATATCTGGGAATTCCCACCCAGGTTCCTACCATCAGTAAAGAAAGCCTTGTGATTATCCTTAGTGTCCTGTACAATTTTTATCTCGTAGCGGGCCTTAGAGAATTTCATGTGTGGCCATAGTTTTTTGTCATAATACTGATCAGAGATGCCTTCCCTTTTTGGGTTTTGCTCTGTCATGTAGTAGCTTCCTCCTTCTCTTGCATGGTTTGTTAATGGCTGGGGTCCACCAGACAGGATGCCTGCCTTTGGAGGATTGGGTCTTGGTTTTATTTGGGATTGCATAATCCATGCATTCCTGAAGGTGTTCATAGAATGCATTTATAAAGGGTTCTGAGGTCTGGGCCATATTTTCCACAGGCACAAGGGCTTTAATGGATTCCACCTCAGTTTCAAGGAGTGCAAAATTTGCTTTACACATGTTTTTCACTGTGGTTTTCTGGCCAGGGACTGGGGTCAGGATGTGAATATCCAGTGAGATTAGTCTATGGTCTGATCTTACCAGTGAGGGATACACTTCTGGTCTTGGGCCTAGAGTCCCCATGTTGGTGATTATCAGGTCCAGTATGTTTACCCCTCTTGTGGGAGTGGTAACAAGTTGTTCCATAGCATTTCGGTTTATGAATTCTAGGAACCTTTGGCCTAGGGTGTTGGAGCTAGAGTAATGCTCCCAGTCTATGTTTGGGTAGCTGCAGTCGCCCAATATAATGTTGTTTGGAGAGACCTTCATATTTTCATGTGTTCTCAAGTAGGCCAAGTGGGGTTCCTGGGTTTAGGAGGGTGGTCTGTAGCAGGCTACGAACTGGGAGGCAGTTTTAGCCACTGTTACTTGCACATGGATAGTCTGTGCTGCTTCATGCTGTGGCACCAACCTGGGGGTGTGGGTATCCCTGACAATTATTGATACTCACCCTCCTTCTGTAGTTTGTTCCATGTTTTGGGGCTGTAAAGCATGGCATGAGGTGTAACCTGGTAGTGCTAGGGTGCTCTTGGGAGCCTTGAACCAGGTTTCTGTTACTGCACAGATATCAACATTCTCCATGCTGAGGAGAGTTTGGACTGCATGCATCTTGCAGTTTAGACTTCTGGCATTGGGTAGCATTACTTCTAGTTTCTTATCCCTTGTGATACCTATGGAGGTGGGTTTGTGTTTTGAGCCTTACCTATTCTAGGCTTATGGGGGTGACAACAGCCTTTGCTAGTATCTAAAAGGCCAGGGGTAATAGGTGCAAGCCATCCCTAGCGGAGCATCGTGTCTTGTTGAGCATGTCATCCCAGGCTGACAGGCATTGGATCCCCTTTGACTAACAACAATACTTAAGCCAACTGTTGTAATTGATCATCTTGTCTTCATATTGTGGCATCATGCTTGGTGAGGATAGGATGTTACTCAGGGTCATCAAGTTTGCATATACTACATGGTGTTACATTGCTTAACACATGGCAATCATGCCTCAGATGGTGCTGCAGGGCTGCCTATGTTGGGTGCACATACTACACTCCCTGTACATGTTTGGAAGCAGGTTGTGTCAACTTAGGCATCCCTTTTACTATATGTGTAAGTCAGAGAGAGGTATCATTTCCAGGGTTCCTACTGAGCCAGTGTATGTGCTATGTGTTGCCTCTTTGCCAAGGCATACTGGGCACGCCTCCTTCTGCCTACTGGGGCAGGCTCAGGTTGTTCCTCCTCCAAGTCACGCTCTGCCTGTGATGGCCTTGGCAATGGTGGGGGGCTGTTTGGGCTGGGTCTATGCTGGTCCTGCTGCAGCTGTTTTCGCAGAATCATATTATGTAGCATAGCACATACCATGACAATTTGAGTACATGTAGTTGGTGAGTACTGCAAGGCTCCACCAGATGTGTCCAGGCACCGGAACCATGACTTGAGCAGCCCAAACACACACTCTATTACATTATGTGTTTGTGCGTGTGCCTCATTATGGCGTTCCTGTTCAGGTGTGTGTGCGTTTCTGATGGGTGTCATCAGCCACGGCTCCAGTGCATAGCCAGCATCCCCCAGTAGGTGACCATGTGGGATGTCCCCATTGGCAAATGTCTGGTACAGCTGAGTCAGATGCCAGATATGGGAATCATGGTAGCTTCCAGGGCAGCCAGCACACACATTCATTATTATGCCCTGGGCATCACACACAACCTGGCAGTTGATGGAGGGGAAGCCCTTGCGGTTAATGTAGGCCTTACCCCGCTCACCAGCTAGTGCTTTGATGCATATATGAGTGCAGTCTATTGCACCCGCTACCTCAGGGTATTCCACTATTTGCTGGAAGAGACGCATACTGCTGGCCAATACCTCACGGGAATTGGGGAAATATACATGATCACCGACATGTGCTGACATGGCATCCAGGAACTGGTGCAGTACCCTGGATGCTGATGCCTGTGATATCCCCATCATATCACCAGTTGGTCTCTGGAAGGTACCTGTTGCTAGTATTCTTAGGCCAACACATACCTTGGTTTCCACTGGGATGGGTTCCCCTCTGTTGGTTCTGTGTGTGAGGCGTGGCCTGCACAGCTCAACAATTTGCTGCAGGAGGTCTCTGTCCACTCTATAGCGCTCCACTATCTACAGCTCATGTAACCCCTGGTAGGTGACCCTGGGCCTGTACACTCTTCTCTGTCTCCTCACTGTGGGTTGTCCGGCAGCTTTTGCACTGTCACCACCCTCAGCATGTTGCATATGTCGCCTTATAACAGCTATGGCAGCCCCTAGCATTTTTTGTCTGAGTGAAGCTTTTTCAGTTTTTACTTCTAATAGCTTACTCCAGTGTTGCAGTGTCTCTTGAGGGAAACATACTGCACTGTTGTTTGCAGAGTTTTAAGTGCTGGGCTGGGCTAGTGTTCTGCCTGTGTAATTGCCTGATTCTGATTGTTTTCACCTGCTAGCTCTGCTAGTATTCCCTGGTAGCTTCCTACAATTTGTTGTGCTTCCTTTTTCCTTTCTGTTTCCTGAAGGGGGGGCGCCATGCACACAAGTGCAATCACGCACCCAGCAGCTAACACGCGCACACATGCTTACACGGAGTAGAACTGGTGTATTTGGGTTAAAATGTGCACACACCAGCGCAAACGCTCATACAAGTCTTTAAACAGGCTTCTGCATGCTTACTCCGGCTTAAACGCGCGCACTCACATTTACACGTGCGCACTCTATCTGACTCGGCCTTCCCAGCACGCACACGCATGCATGCACACTCAGCAAGAAACTTTGGTGTTATCCACAGCATACACCTTCCATTTCTTGGCTTTCCCTTGCCTACCTGTTGACACACCTCTTTCCATGATGTCTAACTGACAGCTTTCACATGCCACTCTGCTCCAATGAGCTTCACTTCTTTCATACATCCCCCTCCTGTGATGTCACCTATCTCCTACTCTGTTACTCCCCTTATCCTACTCCTACACTCCAGGGAATGTGCTCATTTGCTATGTAAAAGTGTGATTCACTATCCTAACACTCATTTACATAGGATTGCCTACTAATGCTTAGTTACATGTCTTACACTGAGCTTCCCTCCTTAGCAACCCCTACTCGGTGGCCATGTTGTTTTCAGCCTGCTATTCCCTTACATTGTAAATTGATGGTTTTCATAAAACCCATGTTTGTGGGTTTTAAATTTTTATTTTTCTGTTTTTTTGCTGCGCAGCCCATTTGTGCGGTGCTGCGCTACGTTTAAACATCACCGAAAAAAAAAAACATTTTTATTTTAATTTTGCATGTGGGTACGTTGCCAGTGGCCACATATTTGGCCATTGGCATGCTTCCTGGAACATATGCAACCTTTATTTGGAGCTGACAAGGCTCCATTGTGCTGTTTGCAGAATGGTACTCAGTTGTCAACTGAGTACATTTCTGCAGCTAACACGGCTCCTACACAGACAGGTTTGTGCTTCCTGGATCGCAAATTTACCTCATTTGCATGCCTTTCGGCTACAAGTGAGGTAATTTGCATATCCAAGCCCTGTCCGTGTAAGAGCCGTTTTAGGAGCTCTCTTACTCGCCCCTACAAGCTGTTCGTGGATCGCTCGGACATGATGGCTGCATGGAGTCTTACTCTACTCTTAGACTCCATGCAAGCCATCGTGAATCTGGCCCACTGTCTTTATTCCAAATTTTGGAAATTGTACTTGTTAGCTGTTATTTTACCTATGCGTTGTACTACTGTGCACAAATTTTTGACTTGTACTATATTTCTGTGACCCTACTTTAATATTTTGTAAATATCACACTTGTATTATTTCTGCAGCTTTGCTCCTCGGGTCTCCACTGAAAATGGCCCCCTGGCTCAGCTGGACTAACTTGGTTAACAAATGTCAATAAATAAATAAAATTAAATAACTAGGGAAGGCCCAACTTGACTGGATCACTGAACCAGCTACTGAAAAATCTCTGAGCTCAGGAAATGCAAGGCAAGACTGAAGGTTGATACACTTGATGTCCACCAAAAGTGACAGAAAAAATAGTCTGTCATATTCACATTCTAGTAAGACTTATTTCATTTATGCTGAAGGAAAAGGAGATGATTCAAGGAAAGCACAAGTCAGTAACTGCACTTAAGGTTAAGGTACACCCAATTAAGCTGTAAAATTGGTTTGGAAGGGGTAGCTCTATTAGACCAGTATCACACCGCATGACATGAGTGACAAGACAGCTAGACCGTGATGTTCTTTGGATGTCCAGCACTTGGATTTCAGTAGTGCCTTTTACTCTGTTTCTAGCTGGAAACAGGAAAGATGAGTTGAGCTGGATATAAAGGTAGTGAAATAAATAAGTATGTAAGTGGCAAAGCCATTCTTAGCACCAAGGGCAATGACAGTGACTGTCACAGGATAAAGTGTATATATTGTGTGCAGCTGATGCCTTATGTAGGATCAAGTAAGGTCAGTCTGGTTATTGGTAATACCAAGCTGGGTTTTGGATAAGGGCACTGACAAGACATAAAACATTGCAAGTTATCCCAACTAGTCTAAAAGGATATTCCAAAACATAACAGTTAACTAATGCCAAGAAAAACAACATACTGAATTCCAGAAAAATACACAAGAGAGACTATTACAACAGAATGAGTGTATCTGAGTAGAATGTCCATCAAACTGGAATATCATCAGATCGTACAACTATCAGATCAGCCAGCAAAATGTCATAATTAATTATTCCTTTAAAGACTGTCCTTTTCAGTTGAAAATACAGAACAATGAATTTCAAGCATATCTGTTGTTCTCTAAAGTTATTTTTGCAGCAACAAGATCCTTGCCTCTCTTAATGTGAGAGGTAAGCTCCCCACACGTCCTGATCTTATACATACCGACTTTGAGATCACCATACGTCAGGGGAAAAGGATTACTCCAAGAAAAAGCAATTGTGGTCTTAGTATATGTAAGTCCACATTTTCGCTTATTCAGTCTTGCTGTTCTGAGATTCACAGTTATGAGTCTTGGAATAACAAACAGTTACCATGTTCTATTTAAGATTTGTCTGACAGATTGTGTGTCAGAATCTATAAAATTTGTTTGTCGTTCCTGTAATATTCCTATGATAAATATGAAATATTTTTCTTACCATTTACTGTGTTGAATTTTAAATATTATAAATTACTGCCTTTATTATGTCCTGGATCACAGCTGAAAATAATTAATTGACCGCTTCATTTAACTAGTCAGCAAGTGTTAAATAAATAAATAAATATGTCAATAAAATATATACTTCAGAAAAGAATAAAGGCAAGACTGTTTTATTGTAAAATCCTCTCAGTTTAGTGCTTTTGTCCTAAAACCAGGACTTCATCATAGCTAAGCAATGCTTCTAGAAACCAGTTTAAAAAAAGATTTTACAAAAGTCATGTGATCTCCGATATACCCCTGGATGGGCGTTATTTACACAAAACACCCTAGAGAGCATTATTGTGCTTAGAGAATGGGCTGTCTGTAAAATTGTTATGTTTTACTTACTTATTTATATATTTCTGGTGTAAAAGAGTTTCTCCGCCTAATGTTTCAAAGTTGCTGTATATATGTAAATGGTATTGGAGGAAGCATTTTACATCTAAAATATATAATTTAAAGAAAATATATCTAAATATTTGCTTTTTTTTGGTCCCTTACTGCTAAAATGTGTGGTTTCTTGGCAGTCATTAAGAACGGAAGTTACTAAATAATGACATATTGACCTTCAGACTTTATTTCCTTCAGAAAATTCATGTTAATAGAAATCCTGTTATTTTCCGTACTTTGTGATTTTTGACATTTAAAATATGCTCCTATTTTTGAGCCTTTGTTCCCCATTTAATTCAGGCTTTCTCCAGATTTCTTGAGCTAAAAGGTCGAGATGTATGCAAACCTCTTATCTCCTGCTGCCAGTGGACATTGATCTCACTGTCTCTCCCTCTCTGTCACACACACACACACACACACACACACACACACACACACACACACACACACACACACACACACACACACTTCAGAAAATGCATGCTAACACAAATCCAATTATTCAAGCAACTTATGTCATTTTTAACAGGAATATGTTCCTGTTTTGAGACTTTGTTCCCCTTTATTTTAGATTTATCCAGATAACTTGATCTGAGAGGTACGCAAACGTCCTCAATACTGCTGCTGCCAGTGCTCAATTACTTTCACTCTTTAATCTCCCTCTCTCTCACACACCTCACTTTCATACATGCATACGTTCTTAGACATAAATAAACACGCACACACTTTTTTTGTTATATTTCGTTTTTACACACGCTAAACACCAAAAGCGCTGCTTAGCAAGTGTAAAATAATGGATTGATCGATCTCACTTTCACCCACATGCACGAATACACTCATACACACAGACATAAAAAAACACACTTTTCTTTTTTAATTTTCCTTTTTTTAAATGTATTTTACACTCGCTAAACAGCAGAAGTGCTGCTTAGAAAGCGTAAAATAATGGCAGCTGTTACTTTTTTTTTCAGTTCGAACTCCACGGCAGCTTGATATGCTGCTGTGAATTATTGGACCCATTTTTAGCAGGCATTATGTGTATGTTAATATAGGGTGCGATCTACGGATTGCCCATTCTCTAAGAGAGTTTAAACAATTTAAAGGTACAGGCATAAAAACTGATTTTGCACGTATACGATATAATGTTCCTGGCAGTACTCGACTTAATTAACAGAGGTGTCTTGTATCATTGAAGTGATTTTAAAATACTTATTTAAACCTGGTGGACAAAAACATTTAATTGTACATGACACCACAGTTTTTTTTATTTTTAATTTACAAAAAGTGTATCCAAATCTGCACCAGTTCCATTATCCTTGATAGCATCCACCACAAAAGAAACATTTTGTTAAAGTTTATACATGTGTAAGAATGTAAAGAGTACTATTGGAATTCTTAGACTTAACTGCATATAAATGCTCATAATTATTTCACACAATTTTCTTTTTGTCTTGCTTATGTAAAAAACATTACAAGATAAGCAAGCAGCACAATACACAATTAAGATGCTGTCACAGATGTCAGAGTACTATTGATGCCATTTGACTTGCTGATGTGCAGTAAATCCATCAGTAATGAGTCGAAGGATGCCCTGTATGACAGACACAGGTCACTTCTTAGCGGTCTGTAGGATACCAACCACAGTGACAGCGCTTTTAGAAAGTTTGTGTAGGACATGTTGTTTAGGCCTTGTATCCTTTTAGTAAGGTATCTCGGTGGACGTTTCATTTGCTGTATGTTTGGACAAATATATGCCAAAGGGGGCATTATATTCAATGATTGGCCTATTGAGGGAGGAGTAAAGGGGGACAATGACATCCCTGGATCTAGACACAATCCATCTAAATTAGAATTCTTAAATACAATTATAATGCAACCATTTTTACACTAAATTATTTTATAAGCTGTTGAACTACCAAATAAATATTTGCAATATGTACATGTTCTCCATAAATATATTTATTCTATATAAAACATAAAATCATTTACTCATTCATCTGATGCTGCACTGTCGTTATATATATATATATATATATATATATATATTTCCAACATTGCTGTTATTTTTGGCCAGAATGTCATTTTTTTCTTTTGATTTATTCTGGAAATGAATTATTGTAATGTATTTATCATGGACTTCCTGAAAGAGTAATAAAAACTCTATAAATTAACCAGTTTCTTGTTATTATTTATCTTGCTGTAGCTTATATTTTCAAAAAATGGGGTAATTATTAATATTTGCATCTGCTAGTACTGGGATATTATATAAAATCATATTTTTGTAAACTTAAAATATATGTCCATAACGTTTGACAAAATGCTCACATTTGCTCCAAATAAATTCCATGTTTTGTACTTACAACAAAAATATGTTCTGAATCTGCATCTACATTTTCTTTATATCTCCATTATATACAAAATGCTTTTATTTTTTGTGATTCCAGTTACTTTATATGCAATATAAAATGTTCTTTTTAAGAACTTTAATGTAAATATTGTCCAAAATAATCACACTTACTTGATCTTTACATTATTTTTTTTCTTTTGAACTTCATTTTTTTAAGTGTTTGTGTCAGTTTACTATTAAAAATACGGAAGGCCCAACTACGACTGTTCACATTCCCAAACCAGAACAACAGAAATCGTCAAGCCGACTACTCAGAATGTTGATTTTTTCGGAAGGCAAGAATCAGTTACTGGACTGCTCACCATCTGGAAAATACACCTTTTGAAATGCAACCATATTTATACTATTTTGCAGGGGGACTTTTCGCCCCCACAACCCCTGCTAATTATATAGTCTAACTCCAAGATCGCACTGCAGTGAGAAAAAGGGTAATTTACCAGTACCTCAATGTAGTGTGATCCAATTCAAAACACAGACACTCTAAACTGCGAACACAAGCTACGTGCCAACATTTCAGAGTCGAAAGGATTGGCATTCACCAGGTCTCTAATTGTGATCCAATTCAAAACACAGACACTCAAAACTGTGAACACAAGCTACGTGTCGACGTTTCAGAGTCAACAGGATTTGCATTAGCAGTTTTGCCTTTTTTCACCTTCACCTTCGACCTTCTGACGGTGATTTCATTATTCTGATGGTTGTGTTCATTAATTATCTATTGAAAATAAATCTTGTGCTCTTATCATTTTATATACGTTCCATGCTATAGATTTATTATTACTGCCTCTATACATTATCTCGTAATCTAATCATTTTTGGTATTCTCTTAAGATGGATTCTTAAAAGCTTTTAGTTCCCTTAAATACATATTATCTTAAGGCTTGCAGAGTTCATCAGCTTCCCTTTGATATATTATATTCCTCTGTTATTTTCTCCGTTGTTTTAACATTTACTCATTTCATACAATTATACCAAGCCAGGAATTTATTTTCTCTCATGTACAACATTACATTTTCATTTGCTGTTTCTAATAAACTTATATTCACTAAGTTTATTAGAAACAGCAAATGAAAATGTAATGTACATGAGAGAAAATCAATTCTTGGCTTGGTATATATTCACTATATCCGTGGTGGTACATATTCACTATATCCGCGTTGGTACAGTGGTAGCATTGTTACCTCACAGCAAGAGGTTCTCCTGTTTGATTCTCGGCTGGAGTGCCTTCTGTGTGGAGTCTGCATGTCCTCCCCGTGGTCGAGTGGCCCCTGAAAGACATGCGTGAATGGGCATGCCTTCGCTGAAGGTTGAGCGTCGGGCTGGCAACTCGGCACCATAAAAATCAACTGCCAGTCATTAGTGGACCGGAGTTCTGCTGTGGTGACCCCTAACTGGGAAAAGACAAACAACAACAATAAACTTATATTCACTGCCAATGGAAATATAGTGAAGAACCAACTTTTAATATTAATGAGTTTGTATATGTATTTTTTAATAGGCCTTACTATATTTTGCAGAAATTTGAAGTGAAATAGATTGGTTATTTATAGTGAAATTAATTTAATATTAGTTACTAAAACGTCTAAATTTAACTTGATTATTTTAGATTTATTAACACTGATGTTACTCAATTAGTCTTATATTCAATGTTCAACCAATATATATTAGTAAGCTATAACATAGCTTTCTATATCTAGGAATGCTAACCCTCAATTATTACATGTTTTAATATGTTTTTTGTAAGCTATTCTTGGCTGATTAGGATACCACAGGAAGGTTATAATTATTCTTTCTACTTTATTAATATGACTTTAGGGTGTATCAATGCTGTTGTTTGAATAAAATATAACATTTTTTTGGTAATAATAATATAAGTTTAATTAGAAATAATCAGTCTTCAAATGAAAAAAAAAATGTTTTTTGTTCAATCTGTTTGTTGTGGGTTCAGGCACCTAGGCAGTGAGACATCTCCCTATGGCATATTTGGTTAGGGACACATGGCTGAAATGACAGCTGCAAAGAAATATGGCTGTTGTGAATTTCCTGTGGGCAAAAAAAAAAGTAGAATGCGGTTTTATGTCCACAACTTCAATGACCAAATGCACAGGGGAAAATAATGTCCATGGTCCCCAAGGCATCATGAGGCAAAAGGCAGTATGGCAAGCATTAGCAGCAGGCTGGCCAGAGGGCATGTCAGTGGCTGTAAAAATGCTGTGCACGATGGCTCTGCCTTTATAATTGGTATGTATGCAGGGACGTCAGGAGGCATACGCACTATACTGATTTCAGTACAACTTCTTTAGAAGAGGGGGTAGCTTTTTAAACAGCGTTGCTCCTTTAAGGATGCTGGGCACCAGAACTACAGAGCTGAGCTCACATCACATCTGGCTTTTGGGCACCAGAAACATAGAAGTGAGCTCACATCACGTCATGTCCGGCTGGCTGCGAGCGGGAAATGAATAGCAGGGACAATGGATTATCGTTATCATATCCGGCTGGCTGCGAGTGGGAAATGTGCGCGAATGGATTATCATTGGGGCAATAGAGGCTGCAAGTGGGAAATGTGGGTGAATGGATTATTGTTGGGGCAATCGGGTGAACGAGATTATCAGGTAAGCAATGGAGTGTGTGTGTGTGAATGGATTTTCGTTGGAGCAATCGGGTGAACGAGATGCATTGCTGATACTGTACTGTGTTGTAAAGGGGGGTGGATGATGTAGTCCTTTTTGGCAAAGATATCTGGTAGTAACTATGAACCTGGTATCAGTCTGCCATCCATTCCCTATTGCAATATTAGTAGCGTATCATTTTTTTTAATGCAACATAGGCAATTTATTCCTCAAGGGCAACAGGCACTTTATTTGTAGATGAAACAATGAAATATAAAGTTTGCTAGCAGCAACCTCTTCATTAGTCACTGATTTTTTTTTTAATGTGGAATTATGTAGATGACTTTTACTAGTTCAGAGATTGTACATATTTACTGTTATTGGTGGACTGTAGAAGTCTGAGTAGACTTTTATGATGGAAATGTTCTGAATTGGGCTGTTTTGTCATTATTGGTGCATGCATTTTGTTTCATTGTTTACTGGAAAAATGTTCAAAACAATAAATTTAAAACGCTCTCTAACAACTATACTATATTGTACAAGGAATATAATTTAATACAATCGGGGAGGTGTATCAAAGAGCACGTGTATGTTTCATGTGCAAGGGGCCTATGATTTGAAAACAGCCTAAAGTTAATCTTTATCTGCCACTGGCAAAATGTATTTTCTTTGAATGTGGGTTTCAATGCTGTTTCAATGAATGTGAGTTTCAAGGGCAGAGAAGTTTTAATACTAAGTCTAGTTTCATTGTGAGACTGCATTGCTTTGTATAGCAGATATTTATTGGTGTTTGTGCTGTAAAATGCAAAATAAAACTTTTCTGGCAAATCATTTAGGAATGAAGTCACTAAATAATGACAGACATTAAGTTTCAGAAGTCATAACCTTCAGAAAAATGCATGCTAAAGCAAGACCTGTTATTCTATCAATTGTCTTAAGTTTATACAAGATCAATTTTTAGTACTGTTTGTATGTTCCCCCAATATATTTGGCCTTGTCTAGATTTCCTGCATTAAGAGGTTGAGAGGTACGTGCAAATAAATCGCTTTATAGAATTAGGAATATCCAAACCTCTCAACTGTCCCCAATTTGGCTCAAAATGTTGCTCTTCCCCTAATAATCCCTCCGCAAAATAGCAATTTTGGAAGAAAACGTGGAGGGTTTACAATTATAAATAACTGTAATGATCAGAGTTATACATTACCTTTATTTCAGAAATGCATGTAGATTCTCTAATTTTGTCAGCTGCTCAAGTTAAACGTGCTCATATTAAAATGGTGTCCCTTCTTTGACAGGTTCCCAGCTGTATTGTCTGGCAAATTGCGGTTTTCTGGCAAATTAGGGGCAAATCATTAAAGACTGAAGTTAGAAAATAATGGCAGTCATTTGAGTTTCAGATTTCATACCTTTCAGAAAATTTGTACTAATGCAAGACCTACTACTATTCTATTATCTTTCTAAGTTTATAAGAGCAATATTTAAAAAAAATGTCCTTATTTTTGGGCCTTTGCCTCAGTTTTATTTATGGGTTTGTTGCTCTAAGAGGTTGAGAGGTATTTGTGTGTGTGTGCGTGTGTGTGTTTTTGTGAGAGAGGTAGGTAGGTAGGTAGCATACCTCTCAACTGCCCAAATTTTGAAGAATGTCCAGATTTTTGCCCCGTATTTTTTGTCTGTTCCTCATAAATTTTGTGATTTTCTAGAAAATCATTGAAGGCTGAAGTTGCTAAATAATGGCATACATTTGAGTTTCAGACTTCATGTCCTTTAGAAAAATTAATACTAGCACAAATCCTGTTATTCTAGCAACTTTCTCATACTAACACAAATCCTGTTTTTCTAGCAACTTTCTAAGTTCACGAGAGCGTTATTTAATATCTGTCCCTGTTTATTTTAAGCTTTGTCCATATTTCTTGCACTAAGAGGTAGGTAGGGGTGTGTGTGTGAATAAAACACCCTAGTTAGGGGTAGCAGGTGGTTAGTAATTTACTCAAGCTCAAAACCTGTACCTTAGTTACAGAAAACAAAAGCATGACTCCTCTACCCCAACTACCATGCTGCATTTTTCAAAGAACTGACTTTCAGGTTCATTTTCAATTCAAGGAACCGAGTTTGAGTGAATCTATATTATAGTTTCATAGTTTAGTACTAGGCTATCTGCCCTGGGGCATTTGTAAGCCTAGCCATAGTGATGTGGCTTTTGGCACCCCATGAAATGGTACAAAAAATGCACAGAATAGATTTAGAATACTGTGCCTCTGACTAGTAGTGACACAGTGAAGGTCCCCTTATATAATAGAATTAGTTTACTGTGCCCCTGTCTAGTAGAGACACAGATGTGACCCCTAGGGTAAACTTACGCTCTCCCATCCACTCAAGATTTCTCTTGAAGATAGTCAGTGAGGGGCTCTGCCTAACATGAACTGGGATCTTGTTCCAGAGCATGGGAAGCCTCTGGGTTATGAATCTATCCCTCCAGTATGTCCTATTCATACTTGTGCCGAGGTTTAAATCTTTAGCTCTCGTGGTTCTGATGGATTTGGATTTTTTACTGAAGAGGCATTACAGCGAATGCCTCTTTATCGACACTAAAAAAGCAAACCGTGAATTACGAGAATGGTCGTAGCTTGGCTGGGGAAGGGGGGTAGCAGTTTGAGAGCTGTGAGTACAAATTTGAAAATCCTAGCTACACCCCTGTATGTATGGACCACTATACCCTTCTTAGTTTCTAAGGCAGTGGTTTCCAATCTTTTTACACTTGGGGTCCAATGAAAATAGGAGACTTATTTCAGGGACTGCTAAGGTAGAAATAAAAAAACATTATTTATAAGGAACCAATTAAAACAATAGCTGTTTGAGCATTGTATGTCAAAGGATATGACGTCTGAAACTGCAGTCCTTTTTATGAGGAACAGAAACAACATCTGGTGCAAAAATCTGAACATTTGAGAGGTATGCTACCTACCTGTCACACACACACACACACACACACACACACACACACCTACCCATAGCTCTCAACCAAAAAGGGACAAATCCCTTCAGAATCCAGGACGGATCCAGAGGAGCACTTTTCATGTAGTATTATTAACTTGAGGCATTGACAAAATAACAGAACATGAGTGAATATGCATTTTTCTAAAGTAAAAGAAGTCTGTAACTCTAATTATTGTCATTATTTATTAAGTGTAAATCATCACCTTTTCTCCAAAAGTTATCATTTTTAGGTAAGATTAAGAGGGACAGAGCTAAAATTTCAGTCAAAATCAGGGATGTCATTGAAAGTCAAGGGCAGTTGAGAGGTATGCACCTACCTCCCTCTTACACCCACAAACACACACACACCTAGCTCCCTCCCTCTTAAAAACACATGCACCTACCTCACAGACACACACACACACGGATGCACGTAACACACACACACACACACACACACACACACGCACACACCATGCCTCTCAATCTCTTAGCACAAAATGCCTCTCAATCTCTTAGCACAAAAAATCTGGGCAAAACCAAAACTAATGGTGGGATAAAGCCACAAAAATAGGGGCAAACTTTAAATATTCCTCTCACAAACTTATAAAGTTGCTAGAATAAAAGTTATTGTGCTGTTGTGAATTTTCTGAAGGATATGAAGTCTTAAACTCAAATGCCTGTCATTAGTGAATTCTGTCCTCATGGATTTGCCACAATAAACCCCAAAAAACATCGCAAATTTTATGAGGAACAGACTAAAAATATGAGGCAAAAATCTGAACATTCTGCAAAAGTCTGCACAATTGAGAGACACCTCTCTCCTTCTTTTTACACACACACACACACACACACACACATACACACATATCTAACTACTTGTTACATACATACACTTATCTACCTGCCACTTAAACAAACACAAACACACACACAAACCTACCTCTCACTTGTCCGTTTGTGGTCCCCATTTCAAATGTCTTCTGGCATTCAAATTCCATGCTTGCAGAAGATGAAGATGTAAACAGCAGGTTGTACAGACGCAGAAGAAGAAAACAGGTCGCACACACCTGACACATCTGTGCAAAGAAGAATGCCCTTAAAAAAACTTTTTTTTTTTTTTTTCCCCAGCCAGTGGACCCTAGTCTTTCATGGACCAACAGGAAATTTCTGCCGGAGCGAACCCAGTCTGTAAACTGGTGGTTGAAATATACTAGTCTAGGGAACATTACCTAAAATACATAATGCATACTGTAGCATAAATGCGACTATAGTAACATGAAAAATTTCTTCCATGCTGTAACACAGTTCTAAATGTTGTAGTGACATAATCATGTACTGTACACTAAGCACAATTATTACTTCTTCTGCCCCCTTGTTCTTAGTTATTAAAGGTGTGGACATGGCAGTGTGTGCCTTTCTTTGCCCACACGGAATTCACAACAGTCATATTTCTCTGCAGCCGAGTGTCACTTCAGCCATGTGTCCTCAACCAAATGTACCACAGGGAAATGTGTCATGTCTAGGCACCTGAACAACACACACACACACACACACACACACACACACACACACACACACACACACACACACACACACACACACACACACACACACACACACACACACACACACACACTCTCCTACTGCTTGTATTCACCTGCTCCAATACTGCTGTACCACAGAGAAGTGATAAAACTCTTGAGGTGCTACAACATCAGAGTTGGTATATATTGCTTCACATTTGCACTTGTAAATCTATGATTCCAAGAGCCTGACTTACGCTCCTTAGAGTTTCACCAAAAAATGACTGCTTTGCAACTAGGTGCATTAGTATAGAATTTGAAATCCTTAGAGGATATCAGGCCTTAATAGTTTATTCATGGTCAGTAACTCACTCCAATTTTACTTTCTATTGCATGACTTAGCTGAAACCTGGACAATGAAGCTATAGGCTGGGTTATGTGTCTACCCTCACACTAACCTTTACTCCTTTTTTGGCATGCTTCATAAATCTAGGAGTGCTGTCTATAAATAAATGGCTCAGAGTCACGCAGTTTGCAAGTTCTCCTGTCTTGGGAGGGAAGGTGTGGGGGGATCCATGTATGTACAACCTCTGGTGGAAGCCAGGAGCTCCTAGGTCATGTCAGGGTAAAACAGGAGACTAGGAACTCCTAGGTCATCTCAAGGTAAATAGGGGAGTGGTGGTGGTGATGTCTAGACATCCCTACACTAGCCACTCTCTCACAACTGGAGAACTTGACCAATTTGCTGTATGCATGATGTCTCCAAGCTCTATGCTCACAACTGACTAGTGAATCCCTTGCTCACAGGGGCTAGTTCTGAGCTACTGCATGGTCTACTTCCTGAGAAGTTAGGATGCCCACCTACATAATGGTCATGTCTAGGGGTACCTGGTAAGGAAGGTGGGATCCACTGATGGGCAAGCAAAGAAGCAAAAAAATCACAAACGCATATATAGTTGAGTAGAGGAGGATCATCAATGAATTAAGTAGAGCTGCTTTCACAAAACATTACCATGGATAAAAGGAGCTTTATTTGTACTTACTGTTAAGTGTTATTTATTGGCTCTTTTTTTTCTAGAAAGCTACAAAACAGCAAGAGTGAAAGTGTCAAATATTTTACTCTAAACACAGAGTGGCATACTTTGATCAGTTTTTATTATACCAGATGAAAATGAATCTATCTACTGCCAATCATTAGCAGACCGGAGTTCCGCTGTGGCGACCCCTAAGCCGAAAGACACAACAACAACTTCTTAACTATACAGATTTTTGCAGAATGTCAATATTTTTGCCTCATATTTTGGCCTTTTCCTCATAAAATGTGAGGTTTTCTGGCAAATCACTGAGGAATGAAGTCAGCAAATAATGACATACAATTGAGTTTCAGACTTCATACCCTTTAGAAAATGGATGCCAACATGAATCCTCTTATTCTAGCATGCTTCTAAGTTTATAAAAGCGATGTTTAAATTCTGTCCCTATTTTTGGGCCTTTGTCCCACACTTATTTTATGCTTTGTTGGGACTTCTTCAACCACGAGGTTGAGAAGTTTGTAACAAAGAAATAAATATTTCAGATTATTTTAAATTGCGATACAAAAGTCAATGTTACCAAGAATGCTGAGAGTATAGCCCTGCTACAGAATGGTTTGGTTTTATGTTCATAATACTCTGTCCTATCTTTCTGTACTGCAGTGGTGTACCTTTGCCTGGCTGGTTACGCTTCATTACCTTCTGCAGCTGCCATACTTGGTTTAGCAGTAGCAAACATTAAGAAGAGCGTGCCCATCCCCAACCCCCACTCCTATCAGTTCCTACTATATCATGGCAGCACCAGCTATAGTGTTCCTATCTAGACTAAGGGGATTAGAAGATCACAGTGACAACAGTCATATGTCACTTTCTGAGAGTTAAACCAATATAAAGGAGCTGTGTCACTGAGCTAGAGATAGGCTGCGTAAGATACAAAAGAATCCAGTAAGGGACAGACAGAATGAATGGGATGAATAAACTGGAAGAAAGTGTTGGTGGTAGATCTGACATCATGAGCCGAAGATGCTTTGATTTAATCACAATGTACAAAGTATTTATTCACATAAAAAAAATGCAAATCATGTATTTAACATTCTGTTTGTGTGTTTATCAAGCTGTTGGTTGTAATGTGGCATTTTATACAAATGTTTATTTTTACTACTGCACTGGATTTGTTTCTGTGAAAATGATTTTTCTTTTCTAAGATATGAAGATAGTGCATGTCTGGATAATGTGCAAGAGTTAACATGTATTTGAGAATTTTGTTTTTATTATTATTAAAATTCTGTTTAAGACCTCTAGGTAACAATATCAGCACCGAGACCCAACTGCATTATTAAAGTTTATGTTCAGAAAGTTTGAGAAGGAAATTATTAATATGTTAATTAACAGTAGCAATCCTTTTCAGGTCATAAACAGAACTTAAGTAATTGTGACATAGATTTTTAAGAATTTTAATCATCCCTGTGTAATCTGAAGCTTTATAGTACTGCAATTTGCTAACATACCTGACTGAATTGTGCTTGTTCCCAAGTTTATGTCAGAATGATAAAATTAACCCAAAATGATGACCTTTTCATGAGTTAAGGGAGCATTCATTGTCGAAGAAGGAAACCACTGGTTTCACTAAGTACCTTGTTAATAAAGCCACTGCCAGGTAATGGCTTTGTAGCAGTAACATTGCAGGGCACAATGTCTGGACAACATGTATTTAACCATACAACCTGACCTGGGCATTTTGAAATTCATGTGTTGCAAGATTCTGACTAGTCTATGGCACTTGAACCACAGGGAAGGGCACATGCCAGCTCACTTTTAACAGCCACCTAAATATGCCCTTGTCTGGCTGCAGTGTTCAGCATTAAATATGAAAAAAAGAAGGCAGCAGCACAGATCATGTTGTAAGAAATAATGTGTGCAAATGCTGACAAAGTAATTTGGCAGAGCTAGCCTTCTGTAATATTAGTGCCCCAAAGCCAGCTTGAACTGTGTTTCTTTCAGAGTATCACAGTCTTTAGTGCCATTTTATTGTGTGTTTATTCTGGCAAAGTATATTCTTTGCAATAACATGTCAGAGTTCAATTCAGAAGAATATTCGTCCTCTGAAGATGAAGATCAAATGCCAACAGGTATGTTGCATGTATTCCTGTTACCTTGATGGCATTGTTTCAAATTCCTCTGGCTCATGTACTTTAGTTTCTGGATATCAGTGATATAGTTTCTGGATAACAGTGACATAGGAAGTGATACAAAACTATAAACAGAGAACTATAATTATAAGCCATCTTGAAGTTCATGTATACTTGATTTTGACCAAGAAAGAGTTTTATGTGAGTGATGAAAATCCAATAGTTATGAGGTGAGCCAGGTGCCTTCAGAAAATCCGGCATGCAGACCTGAAGAGAGTTGTTCTATTGAAGACTCGGACAATGGTGAAAGTGAAGACTTACCACAGTTGCTCCCAGGTAACACTATATTCAGGAAGCTGGCACACATGATGCATATACCTTTCAAGATATACTCCTGACTATAGCTCCCCCAACTGTCACTGGGGAGCAGGTCCTCAAAGCACTCTCCAAGGCCAAAAACACTGAATCAATGAGACATGATAATATGCCGAAATGCCACCTTAATAGCATGAAACATGACCTAATTAGGCCAGTTAAACCAAAATTCAGTCACAGCTTTCAAAGAACCTTCATGCCAGGCAAATGGAGGACAGCAACTGTCATCCCTCTGCACAAGAGCGGGCCATCCATAGACACTGGAAATTAGTGATCCAGAAGCCTGACGAGTCTCATATGTTAAGCAATGGAAAGAATAATCATGGACATTAAATGCAACAATTTAGGAAATATACAGACAAACCCAGCTTGGTTTAGTCAAGGGTAGCTTATAATTACTCAGCCTGGTGAACTTCTACGAGTAGGTGACCAAAGGAATGGGAGGGCAGAATGGTGGATACTGTCTATCTCAACCTGATCAACTTAACTGACTCAATCCCCGACTTGGACATTGTTGATAAAATCATGAAATTAGGTATAAACCCCTATGTCACCTTCTGAATATCCAGCTGGCTCACAGATAGGACACAAGAAATCAAGATAGGCGAGTCTACCACCACATAAAGACCAGTTACTAGCAGAGCCCCACATGGTTGGTGCTGGGACCATTCCTCTTTAGTATCTACTTCTCTGACATCAAGGCAAATGTCAGAGGCCTGTGGCTGGCTAAGTTCACAGACAATTGCAAACTAGGCGCAGTCTCAGAATCCCCCAAAGATACAAAGATCCTCCAAGAAGGCCTAACACAGGCTAATAGTTGGTGCCAGAGTCGCAGTCTAAAACCCAATGCCAAAAAATGCATAACAGTATCTTTCAGAAAATTTACCACCCCTGAAAATTACTGCACTGATAATACACCCCTAAGAACTGACCCTGTGGTCATTGATTTGGGAACACATGTAAACAGTGACTCAACCTTTGACCATCACGTGTCTCCTGAAGTAAGGCAATCATTCTACGTCGTACAACTTATAAGCAAAAGTATGCATCTAGGTCCAATGATGTCATTTATCCATTGTACTCAGCCCTCATTAGACCAGTCATTGAGTACAGTGCCCCCTTTTGGTATGTAACTGACCAGGCATATACAACAACTGGAGCATCCACAGAGGTTCCTCACAAAAAGAATATATGGTGTAGACAACATGTCCTACGCGGACCGCCTTAAAGCCATATCCTTGCCCATGGGGATCCTGCAGACTACTGAGAGGCGATCTATGCCTGGCATTCAAAGCATCATCTAATCCAGCCCTTATGGACCTGTTACACATCCAAAAAACAAATAGCATCAGAAACACCCAATCTGTTGACATAAAACCTTCTCTGAAACACAAATAAGAGATATTGGAGAAACAGGTATGTGTTTCTGATACTACCCTTTCACTGGAACAGACTTCCCCATCCACATGAAACACAGTTCCTCCCTGCACCTATCCAAGCAACACCTGGATCAGTGGGTGGAGAATCCTAACTTTATCCAGGTCTGCCACCTATGTCCCTATTAGAAAGAAGAAGCCTGTAAATGCACAACCACTCATACCCAAACTATACTCCCTGTAAAATGACTGGTATCAAAACCTGTCAAATACATTTGGAAAACATGGCTAGGCTTAAAAAGGCCCTTTAGGGTTGTTACACCTAGTAATTACATATGAACCTATAAAGTAGTTGGACTACATGTGGTTTTCAGTAACTCATTTGGTTTACACAGCATCTCTAGGCATGTGTTCTCTTTCAACAGTTGAAGTGAAAAGTTTTATTGGACTGCCTATTGTGGGTTACATTCACAAACTACAGTGGTCATTTTACTTTAATTTGGTTGTCATCTGCAGCACTGTGTGGACGGTAATACTTGCAAAAGTTTCTCTTTGTAACTGAGGCTCAGAAAGTTTGGATACATGTTAGCTTATATGTAAAATATTGGTGTTTGGCTGGCTTTGCGATAGATCAGACATTGCTTATAAAGCCTTAATAAGTTTAATTTCCTCACTGCATCATTTCTTAGGTATCCTACAAACAATTTGCAGAGTCGTTATAATGATAATAAAGCCTATGTTAAATGAGGCCCTTATCTCTCAGAAGCAGTATACTTTTTAAGGTGCACTAGATAGACAATGATACTAGTGTTACTGTTACCTATACTTTTTGCTCTAGCTATGGAACCATTGGCCGTTTTTATTAGCAGTAATAGAGACAATGGGTTTTGTGATGATCAATACACAAAGATACTACTCTTTACAGATGAAATTGTATTAACACTTACCGATACATAATTTTCCTTTAAAGAAGTGTCTGCTACAGCTGTTCAAGTGCTAGTAGCTTGCAACACACTTGCTCAAAAAAGCAGGCATTTCAGTTTTCATTAGCTCAATCACATGTTGTAGATTTCCCCAACACCCAACTCTACAAAACTGTATAGCCCTACCAGAACACTAACTCTAGCCCTAAAACTCCTACCCAGTTCCCAGCCCAAGTCTTCCTTCCCATACCCTAAAACTTCACTCCCTTTCCCTAGCCCAAAAGTCATCAGTTGCTCCCTAAACCTACATTTCTTGATCTCTTCCAAATCTTAAACCTCCCTTCCCACACCCTAAACCTAAAAACGTCCTTCCCACTGCCTAACCGTAAACTCCCTCCCTGCTCCTTAACCCTAAAATCCCCCTCCTACACCCATCCTCCCAACGCCTGACACACTTAACTTGCTTAAACTCAAATAATACGTTTGGGTGAGGTGTGGCAGCTGCTTGCCAAAACGCATATTAGAATTCAAGTGAGAGTGACAGCCTACATAAACTATAAGACAGATGACTCCCTGGCTATGAGGCAGTGGTCTTTGAATGTTTGGGTCTTGAGTACTTGTAGCAGACCCTTTAATGAAGCACATAATAAAATAAAAAAAAAAAAAAATTGCAATATTTCTGGGCTAAAATGCAATAGTAATAAAGCAAAATGTATAGTTATGAACCTGAAAGTAAACTACTCAAAGGTTTTCTAAGAACATACAATATAATATAATATAATATAATATAATATAATATAATATAATATAATATAATATAATACAATATAATATAGATACTGATGAAAAAATAAATTACTTAGGAATAACCTTAAAATCAAATATAGAGAAAAAAAAAGAAAAAGAAATCAGTAAAATAATACAGGAATTAAATTAGATAACAAACAGGTTCAGGCGCCTCAGCAGTGAGACATTTCCGTGTGGTACATTAAGTGGGGATACATGGCTGAAGTGACATTCAGCTGCAGAGAAAAAATGGTTATTGCAAACAACCTGTGGGCAAAGAGAAGCACACACTGCCATACCCACAGGTTTAATAACAAACTGCATGGGGCAGAAGAAGTAGCGAGTGTTGTGCTTAGTGTACAGAACATGCGTATGTCACTAGAACATGCAGACATGTGCTACAGCTTGGAGGAAATCCTGCATGCTACTGTAGTCACATTTATGCCCCAGTATTCATTTTAGGTAATGTTTCCTAGATACTGTATAGGGAGTAGTGGCCCACACATACCATTTGTAAAGGCACTGCCCATTGTGCACTGCATTTTTACTGCCACTGACATGCCCACTGGCCAGCCTGCTGCTTGCCATGCTGCCTGCTGTCTCATGTTGCCAAGGGGACCACGGACATTATTTTCCCCCTGCACATTTGATTATTGAAGTTGTGGGCATGGAACCACATTCTTCTCTTTGCCCACAGGGAATTTGCAACAGCCATATTTCTCCGCAGCTGAATGTTACTTCATCCATGTGTCACCAAACGAAGGTACGACAGGGAAATGTCTCAATGCCTAGGTGCCTGAAGCCCTGAAAACTACAGTAACTACCTATGAGATCACTGCATCACAGACTTGGAGAATAATCCAAGGTACTACAAACACATAGCATATATCCCCCACATTCACAACTACAGTTTTACAGTTCAATGAATTGTAATAGCAGTCCCCAGAATTACAACTGGGACTCACAGGAAACAGGTCACATCTGATAGTGCAACACTACTGATGAATACTCAAAAACTAAATCTATTCGTTTATGTAATGCAAAGCACATATACCAGTTCATCTTCATTTTGTCTAGGTGCTGAATCTTTCTTAAACAGCTTTATATATATATAACAGGCAGGGACTCTTAAAAGGAAGCAGGTGTATTTTGGGAAATAAAAACACAAAAGTGCAGAAGCATAGCTAGCGTGAGACGAAGAGGGAGCAAGATGTCTGGGGGAGCGATTGGGAGATTCTAATCGGTTGACAGTACACTATCTGCATTCAGAAATGAACGCCTGGAGTGCATTTATGGTCAGGTATGAAGTGCTTTAGTGTGCTTACTACAAAAGAGATTTTTCTTCTGTTCTTAGATGCAAAAATAACTTTTTTTTTCTCCTCTCCTCAACTTGAAAGCTGAGGAGGTGCCAGATGGGGATCAGCACAGGATGCCAGAATGCATATGTACATCTCTGTAAAACGGCACAACAAGACAGGAAGGTAGATTCTATATTCCTAGTCTCTGACCAACAGAAGACTGTAAGGAGTCATTTCAGGAAGATACATGTGTCTGAAGAGAGAAAGTGTTTCTGCAAACTTAGAGAAACAGGAATCGTGGTGTTCAAGGAAGAAGTTTTGAATTGCACTGACTGTGCAGATTATCCTTGCCCATGTGGATTTACCCAGACTGTGAAATAAACAGTAAAGCAGTAAGTGCTGTTTCACTGCCCAACTTTCTGTGTCTTGTCAGCACAAAATCCTACAAGCTTGTATGAACTGGATTTTTCTGGAATTGTATACAACCTAAAAAGTATATGTTTTCAGTTGACTTGTGTTTCCCCACCCTTCAGTTAAAATTATTTTTTTAATAAAATCAAACTTCAGACTGGAAATTTGGCTACAATTATTATTTTTGTGTACTGACATATTTATATTTGCACTCACTACATATATGAATCTATATGTGTATGTAGGTTCATAGGTTGGTACTAGGATATCGGCCCTAGGGCCTATGCAAGCCTAGCCATAACAATTCCCTGGATATTTCTTCCCACAATATTTACTTCTCTGGGCTCCTGTCTAGCAGGACGACTGACATGATCCCTGGGGTGAATTTCCTATCTCCCATCCAGTCATCAAGGTTCCTTTTGAAGAGGGCCAATGAGGCGCTCTGCTTGATATGTATGGGCAGTCTTGTATGTATTTTATACATATATATATATATATATATATATATATATATATATATATATATATATATATATATATTATGACAAAACCGTAAAAAATAGAAGAATGCTACTTATATTAAAAACATTTCTAAAGCTAAAAGAAAAAATACATGGACGCTGAGCTCCTATTGAGCTTTCATTCTTATTAGGTAAAAGAACTTCTTCAGAATACAGTGTTCTGATGAAGTTCTTTTAGTTAATAAGAACGAAACCTCAATAAGAGCTCAGCGTCCGTGTATTTAATATAAGTAGCATTCTTCTATTTTTTAGGGTTTTGTCATAATATATATATATAGATAGATATATATATATAAATACATATAGATTCATATACTATGCACAGAGTGTAAATATATCAGTACAAAAACAATTAATGTAGCCAAACTTCCAGTCTGAAGTTTAATACATACCTACATACACATATAGATTCATATATGCTATGAGTGTAAAGTTATATCAGTACACAAAAACAATTATTGTAGCCAAACTTCCAGTCTGAAGTTTGATTTTATTAAAAAAAATAATTTTGAGTGAAGGGTGGGGAAACACAAATGAACTCAAAAGAGATTTTTTTTTTAGCTTTAGAAGTGTTTTTAATATATAGGTCCACTTCTAAATCCTGAAAGCTCATAATCTCGAAATTCAAAATACTGTGTCCAAAATCTTGAAAGTTCAAAATACTGAAAACTCAAAATACTGAATTACACTTACAATATTCCAGCACAACTGCATAACAAAACATACTACTCTTCTCTAACTATAAGCAGGGGGCTGTGCCCCCTGCATCCCCCATGTGGGGGGCTATGCCCCCCTGCTACTTAAATATATCAACCTTAGTCATGTTCCCTTTTAATTTGCTATACTACAACATAACTCATCTTAGTGTAGTAAAGTGTGATCTTTGAGTTGATATATTTAAGTAGCAGGGGGGTGTGGCGGGTGCAAGGGGGTTTGCCCCCCTGCTAATAGTTGGAGTAAACTAATATGCTTTGTCTTCTATTTGTTTCTCTATGTACTTCTGGTGGAGTATAGTAAGTGTTGGTGTCCTGTAGTTTTTTTCTATATGAAATTCAGTATTTTGAGGTTTCAGTATTTTGAACTTTCAAGATTTTGGATGCAGTATTTTGAATTTCATGATTATGAACTTTCAAGATTTAGAAGTGGACCTATAAATATATATATATATATATATATATATATATATATGCATATATATATATATATATATATATATATATATATATATATATATATATATATATATATATATATATATATATATATATATATATATATATATATATATATATATATATATATATATATATATATATATATATATATATATATATATGTAGCTACATCCATAACATACAGGAATATGATCAGATTTCCTATTGTAATTGTGTTATGACATTTTAAAGTGAGCTGTTTGTAATGAGATCACAGTACAATGGGGATTGGGAAATGTGCCCTCTCTCCACTGTAGTATGATCTCGGAGTTTGTATGTATAATTAGCAGTGGATGTGTGGGATACAATCCCAGACATGGGGGTGCAGGGGGGTGCTCCCCACAAAAGCATGGCTTGAATTTTCCTCGTTTTTCAGTGTTTTAAAATGTCGATCATATGGACTTGATCATATGAATTTTTGGCTTTTCCAGACTTCAGTAACCTGAACTAGATGGATGCCAAGAAATTTGCTTTGAGAGCGAAGCTCAAGAGATGAATCGTGGCATCCATTTCAAGAACACATAATTAACGGTTACTAATACAAGCAGAGATCTAGTCATAATTCTTTGCAGTGCATGGAGCTTTATCTGTTTCATACACTACTGGTTACAGAAAGAAAGGTAGAAAAGTGTAAAATGTTTTACCAGCTTTGAAAGCTGGTAAAGCTTTTAGTGAATACAATCAGACAGACAGTAGCTTAACACCTATCGGGTTTACCATTAGCGGGACAGGCAAAAGATCAAAAGCAGGGAAAGTTTTTAAATACTTACTTCAATTAAAATATTAAGAGAACGATGATTTTACATCAATATGCATTTCTGAAGAACAAGAATCGTTACATTGTATTTAGGATATTTTTGATGGACTATATTTCTCAGTGGTTTACCAGAAAATCAAACAAGTTTAGTAGGGACAAGGCAAAATATGACATGAAATCTGGAACAGTTGAGAGGCATACACATTAGACAGAATCAAATCTGTTTTTACTTATTCCGCTGTGGTTTGTTGGCTGGCACTTTCTAAGTGCTGTTAATATTGTTTCGTGTGGCAGAATATTGTTTAACTAGCTTATTTTTTCCCTGATATTTTTGCATAATCACAACACTCCACACACACACACACACACACACACACACACACACACACACACACACACACACACACACACACACACATGTAGCTTTATAGGTTCATACTACACTAATGACCACCATGGTCTTTATAAGCCTAGCCTTGCAACCCAAGCCACTTTTGTTCCAGAGTTCCTTGGATGCCTATATGGTTGAGTATTTTAGTAAAGAGGTGGATAAGGGTTATGCGTGTGGGGTGGGTAGGTTAGTTGGGGATTAATTTACTTACTGTTGATGTACATACAGTGGATATAAAAAAGTGTACACACCCCTGTTAAAATGCCAGGTTTTTGTGATATAAAAAAATGACATCACAATAAATCATTTCAAAACTTTTCCCACTTTTAAAGTGACCTATAACCTGTACAATTCAATTGAAAAACAAACAAATCTGGTAGGGGAAAAATATAAAAAATAAAAACATACAATAAACTGGTTGGATAAGTGTGCACACCCTTAAACTAATAATTTGTTGAAGCACCTTTTGATTTAATTACAACATTCAGTCTTCTTGTGTAGAAGTCTGTCAGCATGGCATGTCTTAACTTGGAGAAATTTTCCCACTCTTCCTTGCAAAAGCACTCCAAATCTGTCAGATTGTGAGGGCATCTCTGTTGCACAGCCCACTTCAGGTTACCCCACAGATTTTCTACTGGATTTAGGTCTGGGCTCTGGCTGGGCCATTCCAAAACTTTAATTTTCTTCTGGGAAGCCATTCTTTTGTTAATTTGGATGTATGCTTGGGGTCATTGTCATGTTGAAAGGTGAGGAAATTCCTCTTCATCTTCAGCTTTCTAGCATACACCTGAAGGTTTTGGGCCAAAGTGACTGGTATTTGGAACTGTTTATAATTCTCTCCACTTTGACTAAAGCCCCAGTTCCAGCTGAAGAAAAGCAACCCCAAAGCATGATACTGCCACTGCCATACTTCACCATGGGGATGGTGTTTTTTTTGGTGATGTGAAGTGCTGTTTTTGCGCCAAAGTACCTTTTGGAATTGTGGCCAAAAAGTTCAACCTTGCTCTCATCAGACCATAAACACATTTTCCCACATGCTTTTGGGAGACTTGATGTATTGTTTTGCAAATTTCAGCCGGGCCTGGATGATTTTCTTTGTAAGAAAAGGCTTCTGTCTTGCAACCCTACCCTATAGCCCAGACATATGGAGAATACGGGAGATTGTTGTCACATGTAGTACACAGCCAGTACTTGCCAGAAATTCCTGCAGCTCCTTCAGTGTTGCTGTAGGTCTCTTGGCAGCCTCCTCGACCAGTTTTCATCTTGTCTTTTCATAGGATCATAGGAGGTTACTAGGCTATTGGCCCTGAGGCCCTTATAAGCCTAGCCAAGAGTTTAGCCCATGTTTAGACAAATCAGCAGCCGATGCCCCTGTCCAGCAGGGACATAGGTGTAATCCCAGGGGTATATTTTCTGTTTCCCATCTGGTTATCCAGGTTGTGCTTAAAAGGGGTAAAGAGGTACTCTGCTTGATGTGGAGAGGGAGTCTATTCCATAGATGGGGGAGTCTACAAGTCTTGTTGATGTTACAGACCAGGTTGAGGCTGCGTCTACGGGTTACTCGAGTGGAGCTTGACTTGCAGATATGCAGCAGTCCCATCAAAGTGGGGTCCAGGAATGCCTTGTATGCTAGACAGAGGTCACCTCTGAGGAGTCTGTATGAAACCGAGTAGAGAAATAGGGCTATTAGCTTATTGTATGGTAGATGTTTGAGGCCGTGGATTCTCCTGGTGAGGAACCTCTGTGGTCTCTCCAGCTGCTGCATGTGCTTTGAGAGGTACATGCCGAAAGGGGCACTGTACTCAATAATGGGCCTTATAAGAGAATAATACAGGGATGTTATGACTTCCTTGTCCCTGAATGAGATACCCTTACTCATGAGGTGGGCCATGTAGAGGCTTTCCATACAACGGAAGAAACATGGTGGTCAAAAGTCAGGTTGCTATGAACTTGGGTATCCAAATCCCTCACGACTGGTTGAGTGCTTAGGACATTGTTATTAATATTATAATTTGTGTGGACGCTACTCTCCCCAAAGGGGATGATGATTAATTTTTTGGTATTCAGCTTGAGGCCATGTTTCTGACACCAGTCATTCGTCTGAGTGAGACCCTCTTGGAGGATGTCCACATCACTAGGGGAATTGATGACAGCACCCAGCTTGCAGTCATCTGCAAACTTGGTCAGTCATAACCCACTGGTTTTGGCCTGCACCTCAAAAAAGTATATCCCAAATAACAGAGGCCCCAAGACCAAACCCTGGGCTACGCCACTTGGTCTACTGCTTGAGGTGGCTTCCCTTATTTTGACTACGTGGGTTCTATCAGTGAGCCAGTTTGCTACCCATCAGGTAACATATGAATTAATGCCTAGTTGAGAGAGTTTATCTATTATGCCTGAGTGGGGAATTGTGTCAAAGGCTTTGGCCAGGTCAATGTAGGCAGTGTGCACCGTCTTCCCCTCATCCATGGCTTTGGTGACCGTCTCAAAGAAGTCGACCAAATTTAGCAGACATTATGTCTCCTTGATGAAGACAAACTGTGTGGGATCAAGTGTTTGGAGGTTGCCAATGTCCTTTTTAATGAGGGCCATGATAATCCGTACCATGGCTTTGCAGATCAGGCTAGTTAGGCCGATGGGTCTATAATTTCCCAGATTGGTGGACGCTCCACCTTTGTGTAAAGGGATGACAGTTGCTGTCCTCCACTCAGCTGGGACAAAGCCAGTACTCAGGCTTTGGTTGAATAGGGTGCCTTGTGGTGCTGTACGTTCCTGCCTGAGTTCACGTAGGATGCAGCCTGGGATGTTATCGGGTCATCAAAGGCTGTATTTTTTGCCTTTGAGAGAGCAGTGATGAACTGTTCCCTAGATATAAGGGGAAGAGGGCAGGTACTGGGGATGCCCTGATTTACTGATGGGGGGATAGAGGGGTAAAGTTTTCACTGAATCTGTCAGCCAGCATGTTTTCTATATCTACGGAATCTGTACATGTGGTGTCCTTGACCACCAATTCTGAACAGATCTGAGTGCTTCCTTTGAGGCTGCAGACATATGTGAAGAAGGCCTTATGATTGTCTCTAGCAGATGGGGCCAATTTGAACTCAAGGTTTGCTTTGGAGGATTTCACTAGTGCTCTTATTTGCTTGTTTAAGTTAAGCAGAGATTGCTTCCAATTGGGCACCTGCTCCTTCTTGGTCCTGGACAGCAATTTTTTTCCTTTTGTTATAGAGTTTATAGGTTCATAGATAGTATAGGTTCATAGATTAGTACTAGACGAACAGCCCTTGTGGGCCATTTTAAGCCTAGCCAGTTACCCCATGTGAGAATCAAACCCTACACCTTGTGTCTGCAAGGTAAACACCTTAACTATTATGCCAACCTCCCATCCCTTTATTGGGATGTCCACCAGACAGGTTTACTGATTCTATGCATCTCTATAAATGCTCATATAGTGCTTTGGTGTAGTTTTGGATATTGGTGCCAGTTCCTATAGAGGGGGAGGGGGCTATGAAGCTGTTTATACCATCCCCCAGGAGGCTGTAATCCACTTTGGAGAAGTTTTTATGTCTGATCCTAGCTAGGGGGAGTTTGGGGGGTTTGGTGGCTTTGAAAGTGACCGGTTTGTGGTCAGATCTTACCAGGGAGGATGATACCATAGGGATGCTGCAGTGGTTACTCATGTTGGTTAATACCAAGTCCAAGATATTATCACCCCTTGTTGGGTTACCGATTAGCTGTTCCAAGGCATTTGAATTGATAAATCAAGGAATCTCTGGGCGTTTGTGTTCTGGCATGAGTAGTTCTTCCAGTCTATGTTTGGGAAGTTAAAGTCACCCAGGATCAGGGTAAAGGGTTGAATCTTGATATTTTAGAGGAACATCCAGTTCTTTGCACATCACTGTGTCACATATTTTCTCCACTTTTTGATGACTGTCTTCACTGTGTTCCATGATATATCCAATGCTGTGCAAATTTTTTTTGTACCCTTCACCTTACTGATACCTTTCAACAATGAGATCCCTTGGATGCTTTGTAAGGTCTCTGTGAACCATGGCTTTTGCTGTAGCGGGCAACTGAGTAAATGTGAGGAAAATCTACTAGGACAGCTGAACTTTATTTGGGGTTAATCAGTGTCTCTTTAATAGATGATAGGTGTGTACCCAAGAAGACTGAATGTTGTAATTAAATCAAATGGTGCTTCAACATAGTATTAGTTTAAGGGTGTGCACACACAACAAAGTATTAGTTTAAGGGTGTGCACACACAACATAGTATTAGTTTAAGGGTGTGCACACTTATGCAACCAGCTTTGCTGTACAGTAAAGAGAACAGTAATGTACATCGCTATACAGTGTGGAACGGGAACATTACCGTTTTCTTCACTATAGCACAATGTCGGAGCTAGTATATTTAAGTTGCAGGGGGTGTGGGGGGTGCAGGGGGGCTCCCCCCCTGCAAAAACATGGTTTTAGCAGTTGTCATGTTTTTTTTTTTCTTAATTTTGAGATTTCACAACCTTAAGATTCTGGGTTCAACATTATGAATCTCGAGATTGTGATCTTTCGAAATTAGGAAGTGGACCCATGTATATACATAGACAGAGTTTACTTTTAGATAGTGTGAACCTTTTACTACTACTGGTTTATATATATATATATATATATATATATATATATATATATATATATATATATATATATATATATATATATATATATGTATATATATATATATATATAGAGAGAGAGAGAGAGTGGATATAAAAAGTGTGCACACCCCTGTTAAAATGCCAGGTGTTCGTGATATAAAAAAATGAGACCACAATAAATAATTTCAAAACTTTTCCCACCTTTAATGTAACCTTTAACCTGCACAATTCAATTGAAAAATAAATAAATTTGTTAGGGGAAAAATATAAAAAATAAAAAACGTACAATAAGCTGGTTGCATAAGTGTGCACACCTTTAAACAAATTCCCACTCCCCACTGTTCTGCAATCTCCCACAGAGTACCTCTGATAGAAGCGATCAATCACTTCTGCTGGCATTACAGATGTTCAGTATTGTGAACGTTCGACTAAATGTATGCATATATCAGTTCTTCAGATGAGGCATTAAACAGAAGACCCATCTTCTTGAGTTGGTGGTAGCTCAGGTGGATATAAAAGACCCATGGTACCTATCAAAAAGAGTAGGGGAAGTTCACAGATGCCCTGGACAAATTTCCTCTAGCAGTATGAATGTCACCTTGGGTCTCCTGAAAAGAAGCCACTAGCTTAGTGGGACTAAAAAAGTCAACAAGTGATGAATACAAATATATGTATGTGTGTTAACATTTATCCCATTGAGAAGTCAACTTGTCACAGTGTAAAAAAGCCAGTATAGTTGATCAAAAATCAGCTGATCGCATATACCGTCTTTTTCAGTGTGAGATTGTGGAATAGTGGGGATTAGGGAATTTACCCTCTCTCCACTCTACTGCAGTCTCATAACTGATACATATAATGAGCAGGGGGTGTGAAAGCACAGGGCAGGCTTGAAAATCCTGCAAAAAAAATGCTTAAACTATTTTTGTTTGCTTTTTGATCAGTAGAGGATAGATCAGCTGTGTTCGATCACTTGCTGTTCAATAGTTTGAGTTTTCCACGTAGTGTCGTAAACTCAAATAAATACACACACACACACACACACACACACACACACACACACACAGTGTTCTATCCTATTCTGAGTAACCCCAGCAATAAGTCGCATAAGTCTGAGATCAGCCACAGACCTCACATACATGTATGCCATACGTGTGCATACGTATACACATGCACACCTTTAGGCAACTTGAAGGCTCACCAATTAACTTACATCTGTGTCTCAGGGATGATAGAAGAAATACCAGCAACAGAAAACATCAACATAGTCGTCAGGAGGATGCACGAATTCCACAAAGAAGGTACAATAGCCAGGAAATACAGCTGAATCTATCTCAGTGAAGCAGCAACCTGAACCTCTTCTGTACTTTACTTGTCTGCCATTATGCATTTTATATACATATAAAAATATATGTATATAGGTTTGCCTATGCTCTTTCAACTCCTTCACTTCTTTCTTTTTACTGAAATTTCAGTATAAAACAAACATAATATTTTATTTAAACAACTAGTAAAGTTCAGTAGTGTAAATTTGAACTTACCATAACAGTAGATGTTCAAATGATCACTGCTGTAGTAGCCTTATATATGGGTTTTATCCTGCCAAAGATATAATGACTGGCCAGCTTCTAAAGCTTCAGGGCACTATCCATGTGCCCAGTTTGTCAAGCAGCTCGAGCTGAATGTGCTCCCCATCTGCTTTTTATTCAGTTTTACATCGCAAATGTGTGTGTGTGTGTGTGTGTGTGTGTGTGTGTGTGTGTGTGTGTGTGTGTGTGTGTGTGTGTACACATGAAATAATTTAAAGCTTTTTAAGTGATTTATTTATTCTATAAATTGTATAAAAAATTCTCTAGAATAAAGATGATGCAGTAATGGCATCTCTATTGGTAGCCAAATTAAAATTTCACAAGCGTCAATTACACAAAGCATAACACACTGGAATACATCACTCATTGCTATTTTCCATAGGAAATCACCGCCAGTGTGATTTCTGAGTGTGCAATGACATTGATTCCTTTCTTTTGAGACATTTATCCCTTATTCAATTTGGTGCTACTGTGGACTTGTTTTCTAGAAGTCTAAGGGGTGAAGAAGGCTTGCCCCTCCACTGTGAGAGGTGGGTTAGGCAAAACACTTGAAGTTAATTTTTTTGCCATTCCTTGTTTTGGCAACATTCTTTAGTGTTTCTTCAGTGTTTCTCAGGCACGGAGCTTTGCCATTTGGCGATCCATAGTAGAAGCTACAGTAGTAACAGGAAATTTTCAAATGGTTTGTTTTGAGGTATTACTTAATTCAGGAAAACATGTATTTGTCATGTACTTCCAATAAGAATCAGGGATAATTGTTTTATAAGATATAATAATTTGACAGAAATTAATAAATTGAATTTTTCAGTTTTAGCACTCAAATCTGTTTCTTTGAGCTCAGCACTTGTTCAGAACTCATTGCAAGCACTAAATAAGCTACAAATTACTACAACACAACTTTCCTCACTTTTTAGTACTTAACAAATAAGCACCTATCCAGGCATGTCAAAGGGTCAGCTCCCGGTGTTTTCTCCTGTCTACCTGATGAATCTGCGCATCTTGGGGCAATGCAGCAATTGCCTCGTACACAGACAACCCTCTCCTTCTACCACCCAGCACTACAACTTGTGAGAGATGCACTTATATAGCCAAACTGGAAGCAAAGCTCTCTTCACCCAAGACTGGACTAGACAGTTTGCAGTTAAAAGCTTTCTCTAGAGGCTCCTTTAGCTGTTTAAAACTTTCATTTAAAGGCTCACTGCTGCTTTTCTGCTGTGAGAAACATTTCTGCAGTTTGTTTCTACCTAAGTAGTGTGGATATTTGTAGCATTGTCCATATTCAGGCTTGTATTTGGGCCTAGTGTTTGTGGAGGCTGTGTGTCTGAGCACATATTCAGGGACATCTTGGTTTAGCCAAAGCCATCAGGCATTTCAGTGATTCAGAATTGTTTAAGGTCATTGGCTGACTGAGGTCACCTGGACTACAGCTTAGACTAAGCACCAAATTGGTTCTTTTGAGCTTTTTTTTCTTAAAAGTTGTCTCAGGTTTCAGGTTCTGTTACCTAAGAAGTTAAGTTGTGAGTGCTTCTGCCATTTCACACTGAGCTAATCAAAGGAAGGACACTGAGCAAACTCGGATCTATAATATATAACATTAAGTATCCTGTTTTTTTGCTTATTTTTTCGAGTTATTTATAGCATTTTGTGTACTGTATATTTTTCTAGCTAGTTTCACTGTGTGTGAGGTATTAACTGGAAATTGTGCACTTTTATTAAGCATCTGTTGGGTTGTTTGATTCTGATAGCTTGTTTGCAGTTAAAGGCTTTCTCTAGAGGCTCCTTTAGCTGTTTAAAACTTTCATTTAAAGGCTCGCTGCTGCTATTCTGCTGTGAGAAACATTTCTGCAGTTTGTTTCCCACCCTCCCTCACTGTTGGTATGCTGTTTTTATAGTTGGTGGCTTTGCAGTTGCCCGCCCCTACTGTAAATTTGATCTGGGACCCTCCTCCCAGTCTAATGTCATTACCTTATTCTACCTAATACAGGGAGAACATTTGAGAAGGTCAATCAGCTTAGTTTCAGCTCCTCCTTTCTAAGCTTGTTTCCTGCCTTTCCTGTGGGTAGTCTAGTCTGGATACAGATTTGCTGTATCCAGGAATATTTGTGGGCTTCTAAGCCCCCAAGCCTTTCTGTGTTGGAGGGGGAGCCTTCTAGCTTAATTTTGTTTCTTAGAACTAGCCAGTTTTCTAGTTTCAGCACTCATATCTGTTTCTTTGATCTCAGCAGTTGTTCAGAACTCGTTGTAAGCACTAAATAAGCTGAAAATTACTACAGTAATCAACTTTCCTCACTTGTCTAGACAAAAACAGGTTTTAGTACTTAACAAATAAGCACCTATCCAGGCATGTCTAAGGGTCAGCTCCCGGTGTTTTCTCCTGTCTACCTGATGAATCTGGGCATTTTGGGGCAATGCAGTAATTGCCTCATGTACACAGACAACACTCTCCCCCTACCACCCAACACTACAACCTGTGAGAGATGCACTTATATAGCCAAACTAGAAGCAAAGCTCTCTTCACCTAAGACTGGACTAGACAGTCAAGAGGATAAGGTAAACATTTGCACCACACCACACTCAGCACATAGTTCCTCAAAACCTACACCACCAAAACACACACATAGAAACATAAAACACACACCTACATTCGCGGAGGCTCTCAGTAAAAACCTGCCCAAGCAACAGGGACCTCCAAAGCAGAAACACAAGCAACCTCCACCCCCCAACACAACCCAAATTACACATAGCCCACAAACTCAGTGTGCCACTCAACCACAGCCCATAAGGCATAACAACGTACCCAACACTATAATCATAGGTGACTCTATAGTCAGGCACACTGATGTTCCACTCACCAGGCTAAACAAGGAGAAAGTTACTGTCAGCTGCCTGTCGGTTGCCAGGATCCGCCACGTAACGCATGCACTCAAGTCATTCCACAACAAGTACAAATATGACTCTGTCATTGTCCATGTTGGTGTGAATGACCTCAGACGTACCTCCTTGGACTACATGAAAAGGGACATGGTGGAGCTGATCGATCTTGTAGCCCAGGCAGGTATGACCCTAACCCTGAGTAGCATCCTGCCATCACCCAGAATGATACCACAGTACAAGGACAAAATGATTGACTTCAAAAATTGGCTAAGCTTCTGGTGTCATTCTAAGGGGATCCAGTATCTGTCTGCCTGGGATGACATGATCGACAAACCATGATCCTTTTCCAGAGATGGCCTGCACCTGCCTGGACTACATGAAATGAGTAGCATCCTGCCATAGGACAAAATGATTGACTTGTGTCATTCTAAGGGGATCCAGTATCAGTCTGCCTGGGATGACATGATCGACAGACTATGATGCTTTGCCAGAAATGGCCTGCACCTGTCACCCTTGGGATTCCGGATACTGGCTAAGGCTCTTGCCACCCCTATAGTGCCTTTTTTAAGCAAGGTTCAAATGATAAATTCACCACCATAACAGGTACAAGCAAGCAAAATCTGAGGGTACTGCTACTCAATGCTAGAAATCTAAACCTCAAAATGCACTCACTTGAGGCACTCCTTAAAATGGAGAACATCGACATCTGTGCAGTGACAGAGACCCGGCTCAAGGCTCCAGAGAGCACCTCTGCATTACCAGGCTATAATTCATACCACACATTTCAGCCACCTAACCTGGACCAAACACTAAAGGCAGAGGCGTGTTCATATTCATTAAGGATATCCTCAACTCCAGGCCAGTTGCTCAGCATAATGCATCCGAGATTATCCAAGTGCAACTAACGCTGGGCAAGACCGCAATCCAAACTGTAGCTTGCTACAGATCCCCCACCATGCCCCAAGATTCCCACTCCTCATTTCTTGACACACTGGAAAATATTAGAGTTCAACGCAACACCCTAATAATGGGCGATTTCAACTACCCTACCCTTAACTGGGAAAACATCTCATGTACCAAATCTTTTGCTCAACGTTTTCTGGAATTCTTAAATTTGAATGCCTTGAATCAACTTATCCACACCCCCACCAGGGGCAGCAATATCCTAGACCTGGTCATTACTAACATGGGCGACCGGTGTTCCACACCGGAGGTCAATTCCTCGTTGGTCAGATCCAACCACAAGATAATCACCATAGACATCCACATCCCAACCTCACCCCCCCAATTAGGGAAACCACTTCTCCAAAGCCAACTTCACACTTCTTAAGACAGAAGTGGCGAACTTCACGACACCAATGCTGATGGACAATAGAGGTATGACTCCTGAATTCTACACAAGTGCACTTTATAAGCACTTACACGAGTGCATGGATCATGCAATCCCTAACAAAACCAAGATGCTATTCTCCAAAAAAAGGAAGCCAATCTGGTGGTCCCCTGCCATAAACAAAATCTACAACAGAAGAAAGAAACTGTTGCAAAAAAGAGTAAAATCCCATGATTGGAGAAACTCCCTGGTCAGCCTCAGTAAGAAGCTGAGATCCCTCATAAAATCCTCCAAAGGTAGTTACGAAAACAAAATCGCCACTGACTCTAAAGACAACCATAAAGCATTCTATAGCTATGTCAAGAATCTCAATGGCAACACTCAGATCTGCTCTGAGTTACAGCACAATGGCACTAAATATACAGAACCAACTGATATTGCCAACATCCTGGCAGATAGGTTCAGTGCTAACTTTACACCCTTGTCATCCCCTAAAGGGCCCATCTCTATACCAGAAGAATGCAAAGTTCCTGTAGTCATGGCTGTGTAGGTAAAAAACACACTCTCCAAAGCAAAGAATACTGCATCCATGGGACCTGACAACATCCCAGGCTACGTTCTACATGAACTAAAGAACGAACTGGCACCTCACCTAAGTACCATGTTCAATCATAGCCTCACTTCAGGCACTGTGCCCACTGAATCGTGCACAGCAACGGTTATCCCACTCCGCAAAGGGGGAGCCACCAGGGACCCCAGGAACTACCGCCCCATTAGCCTGATGAGCCTGGTCTGCATGGCCATGGAACGTATCATCATGGAACTTATAAACAAAGACATTGGTAATCTCTAAACTCTAGACCCCACCCAGTTTGGGTTTGTAAAAGGCAGATCATGTCTCCTAAACCTGATAGACGTCTTTGAAGCAGTCACTAAAGCCGTAGACAAGGGTAAGGTGGTTCACACAGCCTATCTAGATCTCACCAAGACTGTCAACACCATACCCCACTCTGGAATTATAGATAAACTCACTAAACTAGGTATAAATGCCTATGTCACAAGATGGGTTGCCATCTGGCTCACTGACAGAACCCATAGTGTGAAAGTAGCAGACTCCAAATCCGACTTCAGACCAGTGACAAGTGAAGTACCACAGGGTTCAGTCCAGGGTCCTCTCCTGCTTGGTATCTACTTCTCTGAAGTACAGGCTAACACAGAAGGTCTTTGGCTTACAAAGTTCTCAGATGACTGCAAACTAGGAGCCATAATCGAAACTCCTAATGATGTGGACATCTTACAAAAAGGCCTCACTGAGACAGATGCGTGATGTCAAAGCCATGGCTTCAAGCTCAATGCCAAAAAGTGCACTGTCATCCCCTTTGGCAAAAACTCTGTACCCATGAACTACCACATAGGCGGTAGTCTACTTAACACCGAATGTATGATAAGAGACCTTGGGACACAGGTGGACAGTAGTCTCTCCTTTAATAATCACATCGCCATAGTAGTCAGGAAATCCTTCTACGTGGCACACCTCATCACAAAAGGTTTCTCATCCAGGAAAGAAGAGGTCATTGTTCCCCTGTACTAGTCACTCATTAGACTCATAATAGAGTACAACGCCCCTTTTGGTATGTACTTCACAAGACATCTACAACAACTGGAAAGGCCGCAGAAATACCTCACAAAGAGGATTACTGGCCTCAAACAGATGCCCTACGCAGACCGTCTCAAAAACTCCAGCTTTACTCCGTGGCATATCACCTACTCAGAGGCGATCTCTGCCAAACATACAAAGCTATGTCAAACCCAGAGCTGCTGGACATGCTCCACTTAAATCCCAATCACTCAGAGCTACACGCTCTAGGGGCCTAAACCTTGCCACCATAATAAACAGAACATGCTGGAGGGATAGATTCCTGTCCCAGAGACTTCCCATACTCTGGAACAAACTATCTCTCTATATCAAACAAAGCTCCTCATTAGCATTCTTCAAGAAAAATCTTGATGATTGGATGGGAAATAGGAAATTCACCCCAGGGATCACTTCTGTGGCTCTGCTCGACAGGGGCACAAGAAAATAATTTTCTTAGGTGGTGAAAGCCAGGGTACCTTTTTGGCTAGGCTTATATAGGCCCTAGGGCCAATAGCCTAGTACCTACCTATGAACCTACCTACCTATGAATTTATGCAAAATACTAGTAGCAAGCCTTAAAACTGTACATTAATGTATCGCACTATTATGATACTCACGCTTTCTGTTTGGACGTATTTGAGTCAATCAAATTACAACCACTGTAGTCATGGGCGATTTTAACTATGCCTCCATCGACTGGGAAACTTATAAGTACCAACATGCTCACACAAAGGTTCCTAGACTTTGTTAACACTAATGCCCTAGAATAACTAGTATGCAACCCCACAAGGGGCTCAAATATTCCTCACCAATATGGGTGACTGTTGCACCACCACAATTATAGGACCCTCACTGGTTAAATATGACCACAAATCAGTCACATTTGAAGTAGCTAGAACACCTGAACCCCTCTTAGGCAAAATCAGCCTAAAAAGTTTCACCAAAGCTAATTATACCCTGCTAAGGGATGGCATAAATAATTTCCAAGCACTTTTTCCCACAGATGGCATTGAAAACTGTACTAAGGTATACACAAGTGCCTTGTACAATCACTTATACAAATGTATTGACACTGCTGTACCTAACAGGATCAAAACAACATTGTCAAGAAGAAACAAGCCTCCATGGTGGACATCTAGCACTAATAAGTTATACAACAAGAGGAAGAAGTTGCTGTCTAAGAATAAAAAAGAGAGGTGCCAGCACTGGAACAACATCCGACTCTGCTTGAACAAATAAGACAACTTGTAAAATCCTCTAAGGGCAATTTTGAAAAAAAATTATTAACCATAGCTAAGGATAACCATAAGGCATTCTTCAGTTATATCTGCAACCTAAATGGTAGGACCCAGACGTGTGCTGAACTTGCTGTGGATAGCATCACATGCACTGATCCTGCAAAAATAGCTAACCTATTAGCTGACAGTTTTGGCAAAAATTTCACCCCCTGTCCCCCCCAAACATTACACAAAGCATTCCCTCTACATCTCCCACACCTTGCATCTCCAAAGAGCAAGTCATTAACACTCTCTCCAAGGCCAAAATCACAGCCTCTATGGGTCTGGATGGTATCCCAGGTTGTGTTTTAAATGGTCTAAAACATGAGTTAGCAACTCCATTAGGTACTCTCTTCAACCACAGACTTGAGTACTGGTTTTGTCCCTGCTTAATGGTAAACAGCAACCATCATCCCCCTTCATAAAGGGGATACAGCAACAGACCCTAGGAACTACAGACCCATAAGCTTAACCAGCCTTATTTGTAAGGCCAGGGAACGAATTATCATGGACCTTATAGATAAAAGATATAAGTGATCTCCAAACCCTTGATGTGACACAGTATAGTTTTGTCAAAGGCAGGTCATGCCTGATAAACCTGGTGAACTTCTTTGAAAATGTCACCAGAGCCATAGACGAAGGCAAATCTGTGCATACAGCCTACCTTGACTTAGCCAATGCCTTGGACAGAATCCCACATTTGGGCATCATTGATAAACTCTCTCAGTTGAATATCGACCCGTATATCATCAGGTTGGTTGCTAACTGGTTCACCAACAGATCACAATCACTCAAAGCTGGGGACTTTACCTTGACTAGCAGACCTGTCACCAGTGGGGGTCCACAGGGGTCAGTGCTGGGGCCCCTTACTGTTTGGAATATACTTCTCAGAAGTTTAGGCCAAAACAGAGGGGCTGTGGCTGACTAAGTTTGCTGACGACTACAAATTAGGTGCAATCATCAAATCCCCAAAAGATGTCAATATACTTCAAGAGCGACTTACACAAACCAATGATTGGTGCCAAAGCCATGGACTTAAACTCTATGCTAGAAAATGCATTATTATCCCCTTTAGTAAAAACAATATCCCTGCAGACTATCACATAATTAATAATACCCTTAGTTACAACTCAGTAATGAGAGACTTGGGAACCCAAGTTGACTGTAGCCTAAATTTTGACCACCATGTGTCTACTGTGGTAAGCAAAGCATTCTACGTGGCATACCTCATTAGCAAAGTCACTGCCTCAAGAGTAAAAGAGGTGATAACTCCCCTGTACTTGACCCTCATCAGGCCAATAATTCAGTGCAATGTTCCCTTTGGTATGTAACTTACCAGGCACCTGCAGCAACCTGAAAGACTTCTGAGATTTCTAACCAAGAAAATTTCAAGGACTCCAGCACAAGTCATACATTAACAGACTGAAGTCAATGTCACTATACTTAGTAGTATACAGACTACTTAAAGGACACTTTTGCCTGCAACATAAATAGGACCTTCTGGAGAGACAGATGTGTCTCTCGGAGGTTGCCACTCCTCTGGAATAGGCTACCAATTCACATCAAACAGAGCCCCTTTATGATCCTGTTTAAGCATAGCCGGGATGACTGGATGGGAAACCATAAATTGCTGCCAGGGATTTCACCTATGACCCTCCTAGATATGGGCAGTCATTGCTACGTAAGATCTCAAGTTTTGACAAGATCCTTTATATTGGGTTTCTCTAATATTATATTGGGTACACACTGCCAGGCTTATAAAGACCTTTGGGTCAATAGCCCAGTAACAACCTATGAACTTACATACACTAGGCTTCTTTCATGTCCAGAAAGAGATGCTTGTTTCAGAAGATCTGAGATTTTTTTTCCCTGCATTAAACTGAGTTGCTGTGTGGTCTACAGCTGTAGTAAAATAAAATGCTGTTTCAAGACACTGATCCTGAAGAACTATGCAACCAAACAAACATGGGATCTTGTCCTGTGCTGAATGGGCTGAACTGGTATCGAAAGACAAACACGGGGATGTAAGGCACACTGCTGTCAGGTTGGAAAATCAAACACCACAAAGCATCTGCATACCTATTTCTGCAGCGTCTCAGACTGCAGCTTTGAAACCAGCTGCCTAGCTTTCTGAGAAAATGAATCAATACTATCAAAAAAGGGGGTGGGTAGGAAAGGAGACGGACACACAGAAAATGCAGAACTGAAAACAAGATTACACTAAGAATTATTCATACTGTCACTTTCTTTTTAAAAAGGAATTTGATTAATAATTGTAAACAATGTGACTACAGCATTTTCATTTTTAAAAATATCTCGCAAAATGGAGAGCACATAAAGAGGTTTGGTATGCTAAACAGCCCTGGCAGCAAATAGGTTTGAGGTTGCCATAGAAACAGATTTCTCTCAAGTCAAGCAAGCAACTGTGTGCTTGCCAAGTTTACCAAGGCTTTAAGACATGAACACACAATTCTATACTTTAGGAAAGTGTATGATTTGTACTTGTCTGAGTAAGCTAAACAGTCTTACAGTATGACTTTCAAAAGGAGTTAATTCAGCTCTATGGTATGTATTACAGTCTCGCAACATAAATTTCATCCTTTGAGGCTTAATTATACTTCTCCTGACTGAGGATTCCTGTGGTCTTTAATTTAGGGCTTTTTCTTAATCAAAAACAAAATATTCAACTATCAAACTGGCAAGTGACTTCATAAAAAATACCAAGCAAATACAACTGTATAAACTGATACAAGAAATGTATTTACGTGATTAACACAGCAGACACAACTTTATGTAATACGTATTATTTCCATTTCAAAAGAAGTGTCTATATTCAAAACCAGGCGATGAGTTTGCCAAAACATGAATAAATAATCTGATACAGATACACTAGTTAAATGCTACTCATTTCTATTAATTTTCAATCATTTTTAGATCCGAGGTGGTGGTGCTGCGGTAGCGTTGTCGCCTCACAGTAAGACGCTATCCGTTCGATTCTCCTGAAAGACACAACATGTATCTCTTTCAAATGCAATAATTTTGATCAACACAGTTTGGGCTTTTTTATTCTAACAATATTTTATTCATTTCAAGAAATTATATTTTATATATATATATATATATATATATATATTTTTTTTTTAGTTATACTTTATATATAATTATATGTTTTACTTGTTATATGTACCCACATTTACTACTGGAAATGAGATCCATCTGAATGCAAGTATTTAATATATAAATTCTGCAACAAATGTTTCAGAGTTTAGATTGTAAATTACACTCATCTTTAAAATATAGTATCATTTTAAAGAAGTATTTCAAGACAGTCCCTCAGATTTTGAAAGATGCATTCTCACAGTTAGTGATTTATGAATATGTAATGCTTATATATAAAGCAGCATTACACTGGAGTAACTGAGTCAACTTCAAGTGCTTGTATGCCAGTAACTTGCGACACACTTGCTTCTTGTCCTAATTTCCACAAGCCCGATCTTAGTTAAGTACCTTGCCTGAACTACTGAACTGAATAGCCCTACCAGAGCCCTGACTCAAACCCTAAAACTCCCACCCTTCCCCTAAGCACAGCCTCCCACTCCTTCACCCTGAAGTCAGCAATCTCTACCTAAACTTAAAACTCATCTTCTCCCTCTCTAAACCTAAAGTCCTCAGTCCTCCTTAACCTTAAAACTACACTTCCACTCACTAACCCTAAACTTTCCCTGCTTACTAAACAAAAACTCTCTTTCCGTTCCCTAAATCTAAAGATCCCAATTGCTGACTAACCCTAAACTCCTCTCGTGCTCCCTAACCATAAAAATTCCCCCCAAACCTAAATCCCAGTACTCTCTATCACACCTAAAAATGTAACCTACACTCCCACCCCCTCCTGCTCCCTCTCCATTTCTTATGGACTTACCTTGCTCAAACTCAGCTACTGTGTTTGGATAAGATGAAATAGCTCCATTCTCTCCACATTGAACTATCTATGTATTTCACCCATTGGTTTAATACTTTACTCTTGCCACAGCCTCATTCTCAACTACTACTATTGTAAAACTATACTCACATTGTAAGTTAGTACTGAATATTTCATGTTTTTTTGCATTTAACCTTATCTCTTATGTAATTAAATTGTATCTCACTGTGGAGCTTTTCTCCACGGGTCTCCGCTGAAAACGTGCCACTAGGCTCAGTTGGACTAACCCGGTCAACAAATGTAAAATAAAATAAAAACATGGCATTCATACCTTACCAAAATATATTGTCAAGTTTGAGCATGAGCATCAGCCTGTGTGAACTACAAGATGTTCAAGTCCCTGTACTGGAGAAAGTGGAGATTTCAATCAAGGGTGGGGATTTGAAATCTTTGTTAGGGTACAAGGAAACATTGTGGCAACTGAAAACTTAATGCATCCGTATCACAAGGATTAAATTAAATAGTATGTATATCTAATGCATTAAAGCTGAGAGCCAATAAAGTATAATAATACAGTTTTATAATAGGATTTTTAAATAGTAGAATATATTTTGAGAACATATGTGCCATTGTTTCTATGTTTCTTTGCAATGATGAGACTAGGATGTGTAGTTTTTAACTTTGTACAGATGGACTTGTTTGCATCACTCTCTATGACTGGTTGAATATGATTATGTCTATGACTGGTTGAATATGATTATGTGATTTCTTATTTAGCTTTTTATGGTGATCGTTTTAATTCATTCTTGGTTTTGATGAAGTCCTGTGTTTGTAAAGGACAAAAGCACTCGACCAAGTATTTAATTTCTTCTTTATTTATTTTATGCACTCTAACATTTATTTTGCCTAGGGGACCTTTTAGATGTGTTCTGATGGTTCTGTGTGCTCTCCTTCTTTATTTTGTACAGCCTTCCTTTATTTTGCTTGCTGAGCCTTTCAGATGTTGTTTAGTGGTTCTGAGTGTTTTTTACATCTTTTGGGGACATACATTTCTTTGAGGTTATTGGCTTTGACTTACATTTGGGTCTTGACCATGTCTTTGCAAGCAGTAGGCAAACCAGAAATTTCCAACTATGGGTTGTCACGGTTTTCACAAATGGTTAGTACTTTAAGAAAGTTGATCGAACATCTTAAGCAAACTATAACACAACTAGTTTTGCAATTGTCATAAAAATCTGGCAATATGGGAAATGGAAGTAAGGACTCTAAATATATCGGTGTCAACACCAAGTGAACCAGTCAATATGCAATCATCACCACTTTAGTCTAATGATTTTAATATCAGTTTGTGGCTTGGTACTATGGTAATGGAGTTGGTATAATGTTTCAACAAACTGAATTTGTGGATAAAACAATGCTTAAATTTAAGTCACTGCAAATGGACATTTTTTTTTTTAAATATTAATAGAAAACATGTCTCTAATGGTAGATGTATGTAGAAGTACCCAAACTGAATGGAAGGAGACTCCATTTTACATGCTGATTTGGTGGCATTATTTCATTGGACTGGAGTATATGAGAATTGTAATGGCAGACAATGAAAGGTGTTTGTCAAAACATAATGGTGAGATATTAGTGTTAGTTAAGTCCATCACAGAAGATCTGTTATTCCCTTCATAGAGCAGTAAACATAAGAATTTATTTTCCACAGTTGATAAAAGGATGTTTTTTGTTTTGGATGGGAAAGAGAAGAAGTTGTTACCTGATGATAAAGACTGTTTCAATAAGAACATCGATGCAGTACATGAAAAAAAAAAATTATCTCAGGACACGGTGACTTGACATGATGATAACAGAAAGTGATACCATTCATGCATACAATGAGACCCCGTTGGATGTTCCCACTTTGAGAAGTTCAGAGAGGATTGCCAACAGATGTTAACTCATTCAGCAAGAACAAGCAAGTGGAACATCAGACATGAACCTGTTTGAACTGAGAAAGGGAGCTACAACACAGGCTTCTGGCAATGACTGAAACAGAAGAATCAGTGGAAGAATTATTAATTGAACAAATCAACAATGAAGCAGGTACTGTTTCTGTTCCTCAGAATTTTAAGATTCTTAACTACAATTCTTTGGCGATCAGTTCTACATTTCATTGATCTTTTATTAAGGGATTTAATTTTGCCCCAGCTAGTAGTTCCACTTTGGTTTCAGCTCTCGCAGAACTTAAGATGTATACAAGAAGGCTACATTTGAACATATTATTTTCCAGTCATGGATACGGCAATAATGGGAAACAGAAGAAGTTGATACCTGACGATAAAGATTGTCTCAATAAGAATATCTATGCAGTACATGAACTGAAATGGTCTCAGGTTATGTTGACTCAACATCACACCAGTACAGAAAGTGATACCATGGGTATTGCAATAATGTACTGACTGACTTTAAGGGGAATAGTGCATACAATTCTTCACTCTACCCTTCTGTTTTACTCTACGAGAGATTGTGCAAAAATGATTTTCGCACTTAACTGTCACACACTCAAACTATTAGAAGGTTTTATGATCTTAATGCAGCTGAGACTTTACTTCTCAAGGAAAGTCAGACCAACAAAGTGGCCAGTTTCATGAAACTAGATAAGGGGGAGTGGTGGTGTTTGCATGGATTCAGGAGATTATTCTGTGAAAATGCAAATGATTTTTGACAACTGTGACGATGTGAGGAATTACCAGCTGTGCCAGGAAGAGTGGGGCTATGCATGTGTAACATATGGCAGTGTGGCTGGCTGGTGTTTTGTAAATCATTGTGTGTCATTTGACTATCACAATGACTTGTACAGATGCTAGTGTTAAAAATGTATCAAGAGGGTTATTATAACTGATGAAATGTGTATGTTTAAACAAAGTATTCTGGAAGGGAAGAGTAGACGTTTTTGAATTTGGTCTAAAATTTTCAAATAGTGCAAAAGATCTTAGCAAAGCTCTGAGTGTATATTGTACCAGAGTCAGTTGATCAAATGTGATGTCATGCTATAACCAGCACTGAGAGGACAGAACTCTCATAGCAGTTTGTTTTGTTTTCTTTGGAACCTGATATAATGATCTATGACAATTATCACAGTCAGTTCAGTTCAGTTAGTTGATTGAGTTTAGTTCAGTTCAGCTTTAGTTGGAAGCTCATCACCTTGCCTTGTGGAAATAAGCATCTCAGCATCTAATCTTGCCTTACTGTACTAATTAAGTTAGCTAGGGAACAGTTATTCTTTAGACAGTCAGGAAATACAGTGAGATTAGTTGAGTTTAGTTTTTTCTTCATCTGTTTGAATCTGTCCAACTGTGTTATTTTTATTTCTGCTGTGATTGAAACTCTGGTGTTTATTGTACTTAGATATTTAGTATTCTTATGTTTTCTATTTTATTATTTACTATTAAATATTTTTATACCTTTCATTGTGGGTGGTCTTTTAGAGAATACTTTTAACATCCTGAGAGTACCTGTGCTTATTTTAGTGATGCCGTGGCCACTCCAAAAAGCCTTGCTGCCTTGGTTACATTCTACTATTTATGTTAGTATTGATTTTACTCAGTATAATTGGATACCCTTGTAAAACCTTTAAAGTAGTTGACCGGTGACAGCATGTTTGCCTTATAGTCTGGGTAGAAGGGGCCACAGATAGTAAATCTGTGCCAGCCTTTCCCAGGAGTGTGTGTGTGTGTGTGTGTGTGTGTGTGTGTGTGTGTGTGTGTGTGTGTGTGTGTGTGTGTGTGTGAAAATCAAATACCAAGATGTGGGTATGTCAGCAACCTGGAACTGGGACACAGTGCTCCAAAGTGAGTCTTACTTGGGATCTGAGGGAAATTGTGCATGATGCAGAGAGCTGCATCTTAAAATACTGTGTAAATCCATTCCTGTTTTTAGTGACCGTCTCTCACTTGTGAAAGTGGTGAGGATTGAGGTTCCTTGATTACTGGCCCAGGGTAAAGAGGCCATCACAGCATCGACAACACTTTTGCATTGGTATCAAGGAACGAGATTATGGTTGCATATGATAAAAAGATGCTAATGTTACAAATATTGTTGTGGAATGTGGTTATTGTTTTGTCCTTGTATAACAACTTGAAGGTGGACTTTCTGATTATTCCAACTATATTTGGAAGTCCGAAGGTTAATTCAGACATTTCCAACCCAACTTTGCACCCAATTGTTTTGGCATGTGGACTAAGACTGAAACTTCTGCAAAATATTTGAATAACTCTGTAGATGTCTTGAAAGACTCATGTAACTTGAGAAACACTGAACTGAGTGAGCATTCTTGTTTTACTACTTTAGATGTAACTCATTTATTCTCTGTTATTCTTCATAAAACTGGTTTTGAATGATCTGGGGAATTGTTACTTATACATAACAGTCTTCAAGAGGTAGATATCAATTTAATTATGGAATTTATAGAAACAGTTTTGAATGACAATTTTATTTACTTTTGAGGGTGAATATTTTTGTTAAAGGAAAGGAAATGCTATGGTATGTGCCCCCATATTTGCCAACTTAGTGGTATGTTATTGGGAAAAAGTTTTTTATTCTCACTCCTCCTGTATAAGTATTATGAGGCCTATTTTAGATAACTGGACGACATTATTTTACTTTGGGAAGGGAGCATTTTGCAGTTTAAACAATCTGCATTTGAGTTGGAAAATGCTACTGATTTCCTGAGTTTCAAGTATGAGATAAGCAAGGATGACATTAACATTTTAGACCTCCTTTTTTATGATGGAACATGAAAACATACTTTCCTCCAGAATATTTCACAAACCAATTTTTCTAGTCATCTAATAAACATCCAATAAGACAAGACTTTCAACACAAAATATTAAAAACAAAAAACTCAAGGCACAGGTACAAAATGAACTAAAAACCCACTGCAGCAAATAAAAATTACAGGTTTAATCACAAATATATTAGTGCTTTCCTTCTACTCAGTGAAACATCTTCAGATACATGATCACATTCAAAAAGAACTGCTTTAATACCCCTTGATCATGTGACCTCTTTTTCCTTACATCACTTATTTTCATTAAAAAAAAAATGTTTAAACCTCGTTCATAGCGAATGTCACATTATTCATTCATAAAAATTCCTTCTTAAAACTCTCATCAGCCTTTATTATTAAGCTAAAATCATAAACTTAAGACATTGTATTATAATTCCCTACTAGAAAAAATATATATCATAATCTAACATAAAAAATATCACACTTTGCTAACACAAAATAGAGATGATGCTATCCATAAAAAATCTAGTATCAACTAGTATACAGGTTTATTTATAGTTGGCATCATCTCTAGTTTATTTATTTTATGTTGGATTATGATATATATTTTTTCTAGTAGGGAATTATAATACAGTGTCTTATGTTTATTATGACTTTAGCTTATAATAGAGGCTGATAAGTATTGCTTTTAAGAATTAATTTTTATTTATGAATAGTGTGACATTTGTTATGAACGAGGTTTAAAAAAAATAATTTGGACTGAAAAAATCATGTGATTTAAAAGAGGTCACATGATCAGGGGGTATTTAAACAGTTCTTTTTGAATGTGATTGTGTATCTAAAGAAGTTTTACTAGGTAAAATGAAAGCACTAATATATTTGTGAATAAATCTGTCATTTTTATTTGCTGCAGTGTTTTTTTAGTTCATTTTATACCCAAGCCTTGCATTTTTTTTGTTTTTATCTAATAAACACCAAGAGGGACATTATTAAGAATCAAATATTTTGTGTGTTGAGATTAACTTCTGATGACAAACAAAAAAATGGTTGCAATGTTTAAGGAAAGGGATTATCCCCAGTGGTTACTTGATGAGGTTGTAAATGGTGCTTGTGGGAGGAGAAAAACTGACTTTGGGCCCATTCTACATATAGGGTTCAAAACAAACATAGGTGTAATGGATTTCATTAGGTTAAAAGTTATTATTCCCACATTTTATATGTAACAGATTTTTGTTAAGTGTCTAGTTCCAGCTTTTGTGTTGCATGCATACACTAATTTTGGCAGGTTAATTTTTTTATACAATTATTTTTTTTTCATATCTATTTGAGCCTGTCACCTCTTATAAAACTTTTTATTTTATTAAAAGCCCTCAAAAAAAAACACACACCCCGCCAATGCAACTCTAAAAACTATTAACTTAATACTAACATCCAAAACTATGTACATCTTCTAATAGGCACAATTGTCCCAGACTGACAGCCACACTCATAGACTTGGAATAACCTAAAAGGAAGGTTATGCATGCTAAGACACATGGTATAACCTGTGCTTTTACTAAGTGATGTCTGGTTTTGTGTTATATGTATTACTCTCGCAGGTTGGGGAAACACTTGAATGCTTTCAGAAAACATTATTTCCTAGCCATTGAAAGAAAGATGTATTCTGTTTTTGTTGGTCTTTATCAGATTGTCTCTATGGAGACATAAGAAACAGATACAGAGTTGCTTCTTCAAACATTAATTTATTTGCTAGAGGAAACCCTTTTATTATATTCATTTACTTGCTTTATCTTAAAACTTGTTACGAGATCAAGCCAGGACCTTATTCCAGTCATCCCCCTATGCAAGATTAAGAAAAAGCACATCAATCTTTCTTGTATCATGCTCTTTCAACCAGACTTTTCTTCTTTTTTTATTGTGGTGCCAATATTTCTTAAAAATGAACAAGGAGAAAGAAAGAAAGAAAGAAAGAAAGAAAGAAAGAAAGAAAGAAGGAAAGAACAGGGATGCCTGTTTATTGTAATATCCACATTACACTTGAAAATAATTGAGAAAACTTTATAACATGCAGATTACACCATCCACTATACAAATCACACTGTTAAGAACAAAATTTTGTTTTATTTATAGTTAACTCTTTCCCTCCTCTTCTACATTCCTAAATGTTCTTCCAAATATTAATGGCATGAAGTAGGACATATGCTTTAAATTCCCCTACAAGTTTAACAAAGTCCTAAAAGTCCAATATTTCCAGGTTTTCTTGTTCTGTCATGTTTCACATATAGTATTAATGCTTTGTAATCCCACATTTATTTGTCAGTTTCCAAGTTGCTAGTTTTATTCCTGTTGATCTCCATCTCCCAAATCCATTCTCTGCTTCATTTCCCTTATACTCTCAGTCCTTCTAGTCAACTCTTGTGCTTTTTTGTTTGTCTCAATCATTTTCCATTAAAACACTGAAAAAGGTTTCACTGGCACAGTGTCTCTGTGGTCTCTATTACCAGAAGATCAAGAAGCAGAATCTCTTTCTGTTTCATAGCTCACTTTTTGTTGGACAAACGTATGTATTTCCTCTTTAGCATGATGTATTTCCCTCCAGGAAAGAATATTCTGAAAATAGTTGGGTGCAGCAGCTTGAATCTCATGCCAGCTTCTCAATATTCCATGATTAGTGGAATAATTTACTTCTCTTCTGCCTGGTGTACAGTGACTAATCATTTTCCACAAACACTCTACTATCTTCCACTTTTAGTGCGTTGTCCCTCTGAAACAGTTTTGTCAGAATAAAATCCTTCTGCTGGTAGGACTGCATCTTTATTGTTAAAGCTCTAGGTTGCTTCCTAATGGCCAGGTTTGGAACATACACATGATGTGCCCTTTCTATTAATAATTCCTGCCATGAAAAAACAGTCCAATTGCTTATTTGTGCTTTCATAAAATTAATACAGTCTGTTCCTTCCAGGTTCTCTGGCACAGCAGAAAATCTTTATATTTTATATTATTTTTTGAAACACCTCCTCTTGAGCAGTCTCATATTCAGCCAGCCTTTTCTTCATTTTGACCTGTGATTTTTGCAGTTATCGTCCCATCTGAATATCTGTTTAAAGCGTCTTCCATTTCTTCCAGCCTTTTGTTATTTAAGTTAATATACTCCTTCAGTTTTTCATTTATTTTAATCAGCTCTGAGTACATTTGACTTTTTTTTCCTCTAGATTACTGGAAGTCATATCTTGCAATAAAGCTGAGCTTGTATTTTCTCCTCACCTTTTGTGATTGACTTTCTTTCAGGTTCTCTAAATTTCTTTTTTGCTGGAATCCAGGCAGTGCACTTACCAAAATTTACCCAAAAACACAAGTTTACTGGATCTCTCTTCTGAGTTTCTGTTTTCACACAGGGAGAGCTGAACTTAAGCATTTACTCAGTGTACAGCCATCTTGGAAGTCCATGGAAGACTTTTTTTTGGTCTTGAAAAGACCATTTTCATTTAAGTAAGGAAGGTGCCATACTGGGGAACTGCCCAGGGTGCCAGATGACCAAAATATGACTTTACTACATCTGAAGGCAGGTTTGTCTTGTGTAGGCTATAGACATAAAGAACAGTACAAAACAGTTTTATCTACAATTTGGACAGCATTAAGACATTTATAAACAAGAAAGGTACAACCATAACATAGTTTTTGCCCCTTGCCCTGTTCTCATGTAGCCTGACACCCATACCAAGCTATAATGTTATCCCCCAGCCCTTACCACTCAATGTAACCTCACTCCCATTCATACTATAATGTTATCCACTCAGTCCCCCCCCATGTAACCTTACTCCCATTCATACTATAATGTTAGCACCTCAGTCTTTACCCCACAGTGTCGCCTCACTCCCATTCATACCATAATGTTAGCCCCCTAACCCTTACCCCCTCATGTAGCCTCACTCCCATTCATATTATAATGGTAGCCCCTCAGTCCTTAATCCTCAATGTAGCCTCACTCCCATTCATACTATAATGTTAGCACCCTAGCCCTTCCCCCTCATGTAGCCTTACTCCCATTCATACTATAATGTTAGCCCCTGAGCCTTTACCCCCTCATGTGGCCTCACTCCCATTCATACTAATCGTAAGCCACTGAGCCTTTACCCCTCATGTAACCTTATGCCCTTTCATATTGTAATGTTAGCCCCTGAGCCTTTATCCCCTCATGTAGTCTCACTCCCATTCATACCATATTGTTAGCACCCTAGCCCTTACCCAGCCCTTACCCCACTCATTCCATACTATCATGTTCAGCACATCCTTGAAATGTTAGAGGAAGCTAATGCAAAAGCTAAATGGTTCTCACAGCTTACTTCCAATGTATCTGAAAAATCAGTACTTTGGCACTACTGCACATGTAAACACGTTAAGAATCAGATAAAGGAAGACTAAATCAAAGTAGCCAGTTCTATTCAGCTTCTCTGTAGTAGTTGTCTCCTCCCTCCTTTCACACCTTTGTAACTGAATTGTCAGATTTCATCTTGATCCTCAAGTTGCTTGAAATGTAAGGTTAAAATGCTGCACCATGACTCAGGACTTCCCAACGGAACAAACAAATTTCATAACAAAGTAGAAAACATCAGACTTAGTGGCTGTTTATGAAACGTCAGCATTGCAAAGCTTTACAGAAACATTGTGAAGGTATGGGGCGCTTATATTAGCATATAAAGAATCCATAGTCACCTGTCTTAACTCATTCAGACGTTAAAGGCAGAAAAGGTTAATTAATAAGGTAAGCTAGTAACGCTATGCATTTTAGCTACAGTTGTGTCCTTTACAGCAAAGGTTTCTTACAACATAGCCTTGAAAACTGAGGAAAGACCATCACCTGGTGATCTAATCATGAAGGCAGCTGAATTTTAGTCAATTTTGTTGCTCTACACAGAAAGGGAAAATGTTGTGGGCAGCATTCACAGTATAATTAAACACATTACAAATTACACTGAGTATAACTTGATTACAATTTCTGGTGGGCAGTTTGAAATCAATGACAAAAGATTATATCCATTAGAAAGCTTCTGGAACAGCAGACCAGTAAGCCTGTATTACAGTATTCTGCTGTTTTAACAATGAATTATGCAGATGGTCCCATTAGTGTAGAAACAAAAGAGGCTTTTAGCTTATGTAGAAACCACAGTCAATTACATCCCCCAGCCTATCAAATCAAAAAATATATAGTGAAGGTGGAGCTGCAGTGCATAAGATATTGAACAGCTATGTATTGCCTTAATTGCTAAAAAAGGCAAACAAGAAACATTAAAAGCAGATGCAACATGTACATCAGGCGCTGGATAACACGAGGGTTTTGGCTGCTTGGGCTTTGAGACTTCCCGATTTGTTGACAGCTCTAACATAGCTGTCAGTTTTCACTTAGTGGTGTGATCTGGCATCTAATCACACTGGCACATTTTATACCAGTGGGCAGAAATAATGCAGACATGGGATTTCACTGTCCCTACTTACCCTGTTTTTTATCAGTTAAAGATAGCACAATCTTAGACTTTCAATGACTACTTTGGAGGGTCCTGCCATAAATGTGATGACCTTGTAGAATGAGCATTTCGCATCAGTCTTTTTCTATCCTAAACAACGTCTAACAAGATACCATACCACATATGCATTTCTTTCTTTCTTTTCAGTGCTATCAAATACAGCTATGGAAATCAGACTAGCAATTTAAGATTTAAATACTAGTATTCTGGTAGTAAACATGAATGTATTCTATACTAGATATTAATATATAACTATCACTTTCTGGAACAAATGGAAGTTATCTGTCTGCTCAGTTTTCAGTCATAATACACTGAGATAAATTTGTCTAAGAACACATTTATAATTCTGAGACAGCTTATTTAAGACCTGTTGGGAAGACAGAATACTCTAACCTGCTTACGTATATCTATTTATCCATATATATATATATATATATATATATATATATATATATATATATATGTGTGTGTGTGTGTGTGTGTATGTGTGTGTATATATATATATATATATATATATATATATATATATATATATATATAAAACACACACAAATATATAACATCATACACAGACACATATAGATATCAGGATTCTGTGTGGGCCCAGTCTTTCAGCGGTTAACATGTTTCTGGCTTTAGTTTCTTATGTCAAGTGGCCCTTGTTAATACAGGAATGGAGATGCAAGCTGCTAAACGTTATTTTTTTTTTTACTGTATTTATGCCATTAACACAAGCTCCTGTAGTTTAATTTGATAATACTAGGCATCTTGAAAAGAAAGACTTTCAAAGAGTTGGATGAGTTATATTATCACTTTCATCACCTAAGCAAGCTATATAGACAATACCCACCTCAGCAAAGAATTCCTGTCCACCTTATGAAGATATGTGGTTCGTGAGCAAAGATGATGTGAACTTATCTTTTTATGTATACTTTTTTTTTTTATTCTGGCATTTTTCTTTCACATCTGAGTTGCCTTCTAACAACTACTAAAGAAAAAAAAAACATATAACATTCTCATGGCACATATTGCGGCAAACCTCTGGTTCTTAGCTAAAAGAAAGAAACACAATAAAAAAAAACAACACAACCATCCTTGCTTTTTGAATTCAGAAAGTGAATTTTGCATGACCAACATAAGCACCCTTACTTTTGCAAATCAGAAAGTGAGTTTTGCATGCCTGAAAAATACTGAAAAAGACAAAATGATAAAAGATAAAACTATTAGGTGTCATCATAGACAATAATCTAAAATATGACCTACATGTTAACCAAACTATCAAAACCATCAATAAAAAACTAGGGTCACTTTACAGAATAAAAGCCTTCCTAACTCCTCCAGCTAAAATTGCCATAGCTCGCTCTCACCTTCTTTCAACCCTTCTGTATGCATCCCCTCTACTCTCAAATTTAAACAAGACTGTCCTTAAACTCTCAATTTGCTACAACCACATTGCCAGGTTTGCCACTGGGCTGCCTTTTAGGACACATCAATGCATCAATCTAAATCAGCTTGGTTGGCTTGAACTACCCAGCCTAATCCAGTATAACCAACTGATTATGGCCTATAAAATCCTCTATAATCCGGACAATACTCCTGCACTTAAAAATATTATCACCCCCTATAACAATCCTAGACCGCTTCGATCCTCTAACAAACTACTAATTCAGACTAGCAAAATTAATAACACAGCCAGTGATTCTCTCTTTGCAAACTCTGTAAGTAGATCCTGGAACTCTCTTCCAGCTGATATTACCTTACTTTCCACCTTAGGTCAATTTAAAACTAGACTCAAACAACATTTGTCACTTAACTGGCTATGTCAATGTATCAAGCCTGGCTAACTCTCTCTAGAATGTGTAAAAATCTGTTAACCAGTTTACTGTGTAATTTAATTTAATCCTGACTTGTGCTCAGGATTAACTGTAACCTGTGGAACTTGTTTAACTTGCTTACTTATGTAATCTCTGTAAATAGTCGGTTTGTAATATGTAATGCTGGTATTATGTAATGCTGTATCTGCTTACCCTTGGAGCTTTTCTCCTTGGGCCTCTGCTGAAAATGGACATGCATCCAGTCGGACTATCCCGGTCAACAAATGTAAAATAAAATAAATAAAAAAAAAATAAAATGGGTAAGCACTAGTTTTCTACTATTACAGCAGTTCCACACCCTAATGGGGGGGCACTTCAGTTTCTGCACATGACACTCATTCTCTGCCAGTCACCAATAAACAGGAAGTTTAAACATGCCCAATAAGGAATGCTATGCAGATCCAATCAACTGATATCCTGTTGTTAAAAGTGTATTACTCCGGTCACTTCTTGATAGGCAGCTTTATGTCTGAAAAAGGCACAGTATTCCAGAAATAGCTAGGATCACAATTAGAATAAAACAAGCACAGATACTGCATCTGTTCAACATTACCCCCAATAAGTGTCTGGATCTAGGGTCAGTGGGACATCGTTCAATTTATGGTCACTCGAGGTCTGCTACTAAACCATCCAAAGAAAGACACATGCAGGGACATCCTTAACTAAGGAGCCAGGAACCAGTCATCAAAGTAACGCAACACTAGGAGCTGTATCACCCAGCAGGACAAAAGCACTTTAATCAAACTAAACAAACTCAGAGGACAAACGAAGCCTGCCAAAGCAAATTATGAGGTAAATGTGACCTCCCAGGCAAAAGACAAACACAAGGCATTATTTAAATATGTCCACAACCTCAAAGGCAATACACAGTTTTGTGCAGAGCTCATTGTTAATGTATCCACCTATACTTAGCCAGAAGATACAGCAAACCTACTTGCAGACAAATTCAGCTCTAACTTTACCCCTCACCCCAATCCCCCCTGAAGAAATCCATCAAATATGACTCCTCCTACTATCACTAGGGAACAGGTCCTCAATGCTCTCTCTAAGGCCAAGTACACTGCATAGATGGGACAGGATAATATCCCAAGATGCCTTTTAAACACCATGAAACATGGCCTATCAGGCCCACTGGAATTGCTATTTAACCACAGCTTCCAAACCAGCTTTATGCCTCACAAATTCAGAACAACAGTCATCCCTCTGCACAAAGGTGGGTCATTTACAGACCTTGGAAAATTACAGACCCATAAGTCTCACTAATCTCATATGCAAAAGCAATAAAAATAATTATCGTGTAAATGATTAATAATGACATAGGAAACCTTCAGACACTGGACTCAACCCAATTTGTCTTCTTCAGGGGTGAGTCATACCTACTCAATCTGGTGGACTTCTTTGAGAAAGTCACTAAAGCAACGGATGACAGCAAAACACACTGCCTACCCTGACCTGGCCAAGGCATTTGACACAACACCCCACTCAGGCTTTGTTGATAAACTCAAGAGGTTAGGTTTAAACCCTTATGTCACCTCATGGATAGCCATATGGCTCACAAACAGGACCAGGAAGTTAGAAATGGGGACTCCACCTCTAAAAAGAGGCCAGTCACAAGTGGAGTCCCTCTGGGACCAGTCCTGGGACCACTCTTTTTTGGAAGTTAAGGCCAATGTCAAGGGCTTCTGGATGACCGTGATGATGACTGTAAATTAGGTGCAGTCATAGAATTCCCTAACAACACTAATGTGCTCCAGGAAGGGCTGAGACAGACAAATAACTTGTGCCAGAACCATAGACTAAAACTAAATGCCAAGAAATGCATAATAGTATTCTTCAGAAAGTCACCCCCCCTGTCAGCTATCACATTGACAACACACCCCCAAGAGTCAACCAAGATTCAGAAACTTGGGGATACATGTAGGCAATAATCTAGCCTTTGACCATCATGTGTCTACAGTAGTGAGAAAATCATTCTATGTTGAGTAACTTATAAAAGGTATGGCATCTAGGTCCAAGGAGGTCATTGTTCCGTTATATTCAGCATTCCTCAGACCTGTCATTGAGTACAATATCCCCTTTGGTATGCGCCTAACAAGGCACTTCAACAATTGGAATGTCAACAGATGTTCTTCACTAAACGAATACAGGGCACATGCAACATCCCTGTAATCTGTCTCCTACAGGCTGTTGAGGGGGGATCTCTGCTCAGTATACAAGGGGACTGTCAAACCCCCACCCTGATGGACCTCCTGCATATCCATAAAACAAAAAGCACCAGAATTACCCATTCTAATGACTTAAACTTTGCCTAAGATATAAATAGCACCTGCTGAAGAGACAAGTATGTATCCCAGAGACTACCCCCTTCTCTGGAACAGGCTCCTCATCCATGTTAAGCAGAATTCTTTCCTAACCCAATTCAACTGTAACTTGGACAATTGGATGGGGAACCTGAAATTCATCCCTGGCTTGGCACCTATGGCTCTAATGGACACAAGGCAACCTGTAAATGCTTCATCCCCAGGCCCCTCTTTGTAAATCTTTGTCTTCACTCCAAACAAGACTAGGAACCAGGACAAGTAGCAAAAACCAGGCAGAAATAACTGTCAAACAATCCACTTTGTTACTAAGTGCTTTTTCCCCTTAGAAAACGTGGACATAGGACTTCATCAGAGTAAGAACTCTACTTGTGGAAAATGATTATTCATTGTGCATCAGGCAGAAGAGAAACAAATTTATTCCATTCACCAGGGAATGATGAGAATCAGGTGTGAGATTCAAGCTGCTGTATCCAGCTGTCTTCAGAATATTTTTTTCTGGAAGAGTAAAGTAATTTCAGAATAGACTAAGGAGGAAATGCATAACTCTGTCCAGCAGAAAAAGAGCCATTAAGCAGAAGAGGATTCAGTTTCTCATTCTTATGATAACAAAGCACACAGAGACTTTGCCAGTGAAACCTTTTCCACTGTTCAAGGGGAAAATGCTTGAGAGACAGAGAAAAGCACAGGAGTTGACCAGAAGAATCAGTAGAAATTAGTGAATAAATGTGAGGCTGCAAAGCATCAATCACATCTATGAAATATGATTGTATAAAAATAAGTGAAAAGAGTGGACTTTTGTTGACTTTGTTAAACTTGTGGGGAACTGAAAGGCATTTGCCTCACTTCATGTCATTAATGTTTGCTAGGATTCTGAGGGGAGGGGAGGAGGAAAGAGAAAGGTAACTGTAAGTAAAACAATTTCTTTTTTTAACAGTATTTCAATGAAACTATTCACAATATAAATTGCACATTTTATAGTAAAGTATTTTTAGTTGTTCATGTATGTGATAAAGTTATTAAAGTAAACAGATGCCTTTTTTTCTTCTTCTTCTTCCTCTTCTCTTTCTTTCTTATTATTTTTTTTTTGATATTAAGAAATGCAGCTATTACAGACAGCACAAAAATAGAAGAAAAACTGGCAAAACCATGTTTAATAACTGGGTGTAATCTTTGGTTCTTGAGGTGGAAGATGGGGTGTAAAAGTACACAGATCATAATATATGTAGAGCTAATATGCTTTCTCTTACTTTTGCATAGGTGAATGTCTGGATTAAGACCCTTGTCTTAATCTATTAACAAATTTTAAGTGGAAACAAGTAACTAGGAAAACACCGAATGTAATAAAAAGTTTCCTTTAGCAATAAAAGTTTCAGCTTGTCTTTGAGGCTCCAACAGAGAACTACATTATTTTTTTTCTCTTACTTTTTCCATGGAGGCAAGCTGATAATAGGACAATAAAAGACAGAACGTTGGTTTCTTCAAGGCTAAAATTAATGATTTCTGAAAGTATGCAAGTACTTTTCATGTCTGGAGAGGGGGAATACAGATAAAAAAAAGACTAATTAGAGTAAGTAGAAGCAAAGGCAATAACATGCATATTAGCATGGATAACCTCAATTCAATTTCATGTTAACTATGGCCTGTGTTAGCAGCTTTTTATTTTCTATTTGGCACAAGTGTTCCTATTAGAAGGGTTAAACTTCATTACTTGAAGATACACAGAGTTATATTAAGTTAATAGGTTCTGGGGGTGTGTTTGGTTTTTGCTTGAGGGTTTTTATTAAAACAAAAAGTCTTGTAAAATGTGAAATAGGTTTCAATGTTGATGATAAGACAAAACTGTATAAAGGATTAATCTGCCAAACATTAATGGGTGCATATATCACAAAAGCTGGAATTAGACATTTAAAAAAGCTGTCATATATAACAGGTGGGGATAATGACTTTTTACCATAATTGCTATACTTTCCGTATTATCTTGGAAGTGAATGCTTACACAGGTATAGACAAAAAAGGAAAGAAAATGAATTATATTAAGAAATGCAGAGTGCAAATAGCAGTGCTACAGGAGACACATTTTGAAATAACTGAGGATGTGAATTTGATAAAGAAAGGATTTCAGGATGGATATTCTGCAGAATATCAGTGGCAGTGGAAAGGAGGAGTACTTAATTGCTAGAGGAGCTCCAGTCACTCAACTCAGGCAACAGAAGGGTACATTTGTAGTAGTAAGGGGCTACTGGCAATGGATGGGGATTACACAAGCATGTATTTATATTCCAATCCTTTTGGAGCCTAAAAAAATCAGAAGAAATAATCAGCTTTCAGCAGGGAATATTATGGATAGGTGGTGAGTAGAATTTGGTTTGCAACAATGAGGATGTATCTGGGGTCCTAGATGGGAGAATATAACAAAAGAGGGCAGATTTCTGAATAAATTTATGAAAATATTTGGTATGAAAGACGCAACTTTGTAAGCAGGATCTGAGAGAGAATTTACATATTATTCCTAGGGTACAATAACTGGGATAGACTTGATAGAAATTATATTCCAAATGAACATGTCATTTTATTAGATAACTTTGACACACATCAATAGCTATTTCAGATCATGGTCAATAATTACTAATATAAAAATGCACGGTAATGAAGTAAAGATGAGACACAGGTGCATTCCTACCGACCTGTTAAAAAGAAAAAAAAATAAGGAATGGGTAGTGGATATTATCAGGGAATTATAAGGGAAAATGGAAAGTACTCCAGAAATTATAGCTAGTGAGTGGGATAAAATGAAAGTGGAGTTTAAAAATAGGGCAGGGATAAAAGAAAAAGAGATATGGTTAAGAAGTAATAAGAATTATTTAAAAGGGCTGTATGTCTCCCAAATATGCAACAACGTCTAGAAGATTTATGATCTTTGCTAGGAAGTGTTTACATATGTACTTTTATACCCCAAGTGGACTTCAAAAACTTTTACCCAGGTAGAGAGCAAATGTTGGAGGTGTGATGGGTAAGAAAGAGGTAACTTGTAACATATTTTCTGGGAGTGTAATGAGTTGGCAAACTTTAAAGATTCCCTGTAGACTGCTCCATCAGACATACTGGGTGAGCAAATTGGTGTAACTAAGGAAATTATTTTTGAGCTATGATACAGATTTGGAATTGCCTAGGCGTAGTAAGGGTTTGTTGAGTCTAATTATGGTGGCTGCCAAAAAAGCAATTACTAGAAAATGGAAATCAAAGCCTAAATTAACTTTACTAGAAGTAGTGAGTATAGTAACACAGGTAAAACAACTGGAACTGGGATCTTTAGGAAAGGGCAAGAGCAAATTACATAGGAAAAAAATAGGAATTGTGGGAACAATGCATGCAAAGGAGGAATGAGATTTACAATACAGCAGGATTTGAATGAGCTACATAATGCTTGACTGACAGTGACTGGATAGATTATAAGTGATGTACAATGTTTGCAACAACAATTATGTCAACATGGTTTGTGATGTATGATAGGGTGGCCACAGTGGTGCAGAGGTTAGCGTTGCCGCCTCAGAGCAAGAGGCTCTCCGGTTTGATCCTCGGCTTGGGTGCCTTCTGTGTGGAATCTGCATGTCCTCCCTTAGGTTGCGTGGGTTTCCTCCCATATCCTAAAGACATGCCGTAGGTGGATTGGATACGTGCATGTGTGTGCCTTGCTTGGAAGGTTGGGCACCGGGCTGGCAACTTGACGCCGTAAAACTCCACTGCCAATCATGAGCGGATGGGTGATCCGCTGTGGCGACCCCTAAGCAGGAAAAGCCGAAAGAAGAAGAAGAAGGTTTGTGATGTATAATGTTTGCAACTAAAATTATATCAATATGGTTTGCTTTCATTTACATAAACATACGATTGCCTATGTCATATGTGTTAATATAATAAAGATGTTCCTTGTTTAAAAAAATAATTATTTAAAGGGGCTGATAAAGGTTATATTATTACAAAAATAAGGGGAATCTCGCAGAACAAGCGGAGGCACAATTGGGGAGTACTAAGAAAAAATAAGGAAGTACCTGTATAAAATGTATTTGCTTAGAAAGGTTGCTCTTAAGCAACTGTTTTTTATAATAACTCCATTACAAAAAAACTTTTTGGCATAACAATTTAAACAACAGAAAGTAGAAGGGGTTGTTGTCAAACGGGGCCTATAACAAGAAAAATAACCAAAGATCCTGTAGAGGTATTAGAGACATTTTGGAAAGTTTATGAAAGTTTGTATAAATTACAGAAGTAGGAGAATTACAAAAAAGCACAAGTGGAAATAATTATGGAAGACTTAAATATGCCAAGGTCAGAGGTAGATGAGGCTCAACAACTAATAGTTAAGATAGGAGTTGATGAGATAAAAACTAGTGATGTATAACCAATCTACAAGAAATTCTTTAGGAATTGATGGTACCCCAGTGGAAGTTTGAATGTTAGACGGGAAGAAAGTGATAAAGGTCTGGAAGGTTTTGATTAATAGTATTTTAAAAGGAGGGAAGGCACAAATATCCCAGAAAAAAGCTGTGGGGTTTTGGAAGCAGATCCTTAAGGAGAATGACAACAGTCATACAGAATATTATATTCAAAAAGTCGCAGAAAGTATACTAAGAACTATGCCGACACAGGAATGGAGAAAGTTGATTCTGCTGATAGGGCTGACTGCAATTAGGGATACAGAGAACAGACAAGAGGGGAAAAGAGAAGAAAAGCTGGCAAAGGACTAAAGGGAACAAAAAAAATAATTAGTGAAGGAAAGGTAATAGAATGGCAAGAGGCCAAGAAGACATTTGGACTGCCGACTAATAATTGCTTTCCTTATCAGGGATTGATATCAGAGTATAGACAAAGAGAAAGGGACAGGAGGATCCTAAATGAGAGGTCTGCACTAGTTGAGTTTTTAACTGAATATAGAATAGAAGCTGCTGTTAAAAAAGAAATAATTAGTAGGGCATATAAACTAGTTTACAATAAGCTATAGGAATCAATCAAAAGAGGTGAGAAAAGACTTGGAAGAGAGATTAGATATGCAGCTCACAAGGAAATAATAGATGGACATATGTATGGCTCCCAAATATATAACAAATCTAGAAGATGTACCTTTTTGGTTTGAAGTGTTTGCAGAGATACTTTTATACCACAAGCAGACTCCAAATAATTTTTCATCAGTTAGATGGCAAATATTGGAGGTGTGATGGGGAAGAAACAAGTAATTGGGAACATATGCTGTGGGAGTGTAATGAGTTGGCAGACTTTAAAAATTCCCTACACAGTGCTCTGCCAGGAATGCTGGACAAGCAAATGAGTATAACTAAGGACATTTTGAGCTGGGATACAGGATCTGAATTGTTTACAGATATAGTAAGGCCTTGTTAAATTTAATTCTGGTGGCTGCCAAAAAAAAAATTACTATAAAATGTAAATCAAAATCTAAACCAACTATACTAGAGTTAGCAAATACTGTAACAGAGATAATAGAACAGGAAGTGGGCTCTTTAGAAAAGGGTATGAGTAAATTACATAGGAAAAATGGAAATTGTGGGAACAATACATACAGAAAAATATTTTGGAGTAGGAATGAGGTTTAAGAGAAGGCAGAAATTTTATAATTTATTTAACGTTGTTTAGATTATAGGGATATATGTGAGGTATAATGTTTGTAAATGTGAACTTTTTAATATGATTTTATTACTTTTATATAAATTTGCCCATATTACAAGTGATAATTCAATAAAGTGTTAAAAAATGTTTCATCCCCTTCAATCAACACCCTTCTTCCCGCACCTGGGTATCTTTTCAGCCTCTTATAACAGTTTGGGTCAGGCTAAGGTGCTCAAATTTTGGTAGCTTGATCTACCGGCAAACATCTTTCTGAAGAAGTACCTGTTAGTTCAAAAAAATGGCTAAAGGTGACCATGTCTAGCACCAACTGATCCTTTTTGATGGTTCTCCAAGCTGGAGTGAACTCACAGCACCACTCCCCCCACAGACAGTCTGAGACGGTAGTCATAGTGAGGCTGCCATGGGAGTTATTAATATGGGCAACTTTCCTGTTAACAACATGGGCAAGACCATGTAACATTTAACAGCCTTGCTCAGATGCCAATGAGGCCCCTTTCTGTTTTGTGTCAGGCCAGATCTAACACAAGAAGAAGTTAAAGTTAAAGTGTCAGAAGGTGGTGATAGAGGATCTTGACAGAGCTGACAGCCTGCTACCTCCTCAGGCAAGTCATCAAATTTACAGTAGGCTGGCTGCACAACACTTTCTCCAAAAATGTGCATCTATGACTATATTCCCTATCTCCTTGTTAAAGGTACACAGTCTCAGCCACACCACGCTATGCAGGTAAATTCCAGAGCCTCTGCACTATCTAAACTGTCAACACAATCAGATTACAACAAAATATACGGTACACCATTGCAGAAGACATAGATGAGTTATCTCAAAGATTCTCCTTAAGCCCAGACTAAGGCAGGTCATCAGACTTATTCAGCACCTTCGTAATAATGAGAGACTAGATGTGGAACAAGATGGCTGAACAGCTGATGGGCTCCAGTCCTAATATGGCAGAGAAGTGTAATCTCTTATGTCACCAGTCCAAAGCACTGCATTACTTGTCCAGTAGTCCGGTGGCAAAATGCTGTGGCCTCTAGACCCTATGCTGGACTGATAGATCACATAAGAATTATTACTGGTATGCTAAGTAGTTGGTCTGTCTACTTAGCTAGTGGCCTACAAAGGCCATTGACTTTCTTCATGAACAACAATTATCATCCTTGACTCTTTGTGAAACAACAGTCTTGAGATCCTCTGATTCTTCGAAAGTGTCATATGGTGAAGTGTACCATGGCCTCCTCAGCCTGCTGATAACAACCTGCAGGTGACGGATCAGTGCACCATGCATTGTACTGGATCACACAAAAGCCAAGGCTAGTGCAGAACTGGGGAGGCCCACATTTGGCTTGGAATGGACTTCAGTTCAAACTTCTTAATGTTGAGCTCTCAGTTTTGCAAATTAAGTTCCCACAAAATGCCAAGCATATCTTTAATGAACAGGTCTTGAGTCTTATAATGTAAAGTAACAAAGGGACCCTCCTCAATTGAGACCTGCTGGCCCACATGGACCCAGAAGAAGAGCCCCCTGTCCTGAGTACACCAGTCTGTGACCAGATGACTCAAAAAGACTGGTGTCCAGGATCAGGCTGGTTACTCCCAGGCTCTAGTCAATTATTTGAACAAACTGCATAGCACTTCTAAGGGAGGAGCTGAGGAAGCACCTTCCAACATCTCTAAGTTCACAGCCAAAGTTGAGAACTGATACAGTCTTGAACCTTTTCTAGATGAGAAAGAGTTCACCACCTGAAGGGTCTGGGCAACAAGCTGAACATCAGACTTGCATCCAGGAGGTTTAGCCCTAGAGTTGGCCTCCAAACCCTGTCCCTGTTGTGCTACTCCAACTTATACACTCCAGCTTATGCCTGGGTCTGTGAGGAATACTTTCTCAAAACCTCTATAAGAAAGACTCTCAGCAGTAATCTTATTTGGAAAGTGATGTAATAACTTTTTCCCTTCAGAACTGAGAAGTTGAGTTGAACTTCTGGCACTTTGGGCTATTTTCAGTATCATGATCTTCCATAAGACAACACAATCAATACTAGTGCGGGCCTTGTGTGGTAATCTGATGGCCACACATACACTTACATTGATGATTAGTATGCAGACAGTGGACTTTACCAACAATAACGAAGATCGAGATCCAAGCTGCATGACTGGCAAAAAGGAACTGGCAGAGTCTGGGGCAGGAGACTTTAAGTACTCTGTGAGTTATATCATGAGTTAGGCATGTGGGACTCCACTACAGGAGCTTAAACCCAGTTTCCTGCAAACATAACTCTCAATGCAAACTCCCCAAGTACACATACACTTCACATTTAGGGAAAAATTGCTTAAACATTTTTTATGACCTCCTCAGCACCCCCAAATGGGAGAATTCACCCCCCCCCAAACTTATATATACTAACTCCACAGTCACACAAACCTTGGGGAAAAGTGAAAACATCCTTCAAGGATGCAACACATCTTGCACTCTCACAGTCCCTAACCAAACCACATTCTCCTATCTGAAGCTAAACCCAGCAAACATTTTCTGTAAACAAACACTTTAAGTAAATTGCTTCAGGTGCTGTTTTTCTGGGGGATCTACATTCAGAATTCCTGGCACATGGCCATTTCTGAATATGTTTTTTTTTTTTGGAAAAAAATACTATTAGCAACTGATTGAAAACAAATACCCAAGGTACGACCCAAGAAGGATAGTCTTTGTGTAGGTCTTTCCAGACTCCACAGTTTGTCAAGAATGAGCACTATACTTTAAAATGTAAGCTCTGTTGTGCAAAGTGGTATATTTAAAGCAGCAGTGAAAAAAAATAATTGCTCAAAGATTCCCAGTAGCATTTTACTATAATTCTGAAAAGACTGCCAAATAAACAAGGGGTGTGAAGTACTGACCATATCAGCTGATTTTTGGCGAGGTCTTCTATGCATAATGTATAGCTCGGATCATCTTCCTCACAGCCTTTGTAAGACAATGCTTCAACGATCATTAAGCTCACACATCTTAGGGATGTATATACATGCCTAGCATGCATCATTCCTGCACTTGATTAGGACTGTATGTTTCTGTATGATATCTTCAAAACTTTAAAGAATAAATCACAAAATTATCAAAGTAATAAATCAACCATGCAGTATCATGAACTGCAGACATTTGAAAGTGGTAAGCATATATTCTAAATGTAAGTTCATTCATTACTGATTGTGTCTTCTTTGTGCAGAAAAGGCTGAAATATATATATTAAAATCAAGTATGTTTTCCTTACTGATTGTTATATTAGTCTTGAAACTGTTGTGCATTGCCACATGTTAAAACTACTTCACTACTTAAAATTTTGCTATAAATCCTAGATCTATACATGTATTACAGAAAAAGTCCAAAGTTATACATGTGTTATATTTTTGAACTGTAAACTAATACTGATCATTTGCAGAAAATTAATAGTTTTCTGAATGAGGGGCATACACAAAAATATTATGACTAGAAAACCATGAAGTAATTCATATTTATTTTTAACTGGAAGTTTGTACCCCAATGACGGAAACTTCACCCCTACTTAAACTTAATAACTTCACAACTCTGTCAACTTAGAGAAGGGGTTGCAATCATTTTTTTATTGCAATAGAAATGACAGAACTAAATTTTCTCCCATGCCCAAGACTGCATAAACTCAGAGATGGAATAACTAAGCGAAGGGTATGTGGACACAGCTGCCTTCAACACTGGAGTGCATCTTATGTGGTATTTTTATCTAGGGTTTTTTTGGGATTTGAAATGGTGCTGTTAAATTTCAGTCAATTGGAGATTTAGGTTTTTTATTATGTGTCTGCATGTTGCCGCCTCACAGCAAGAGGTTCTCCGGTTCGATCCTCGGCTGGGGTGCCTTCTGTGCATGTCCTCCCTGTGGTCGCGTGGGTTTCCTCTGGGTGCTCAAGTTTCCTCCCACATCACAAAGACATGCTGTAGGTGGATTGGACACTCTAAAATTGGCCCTAGGTGTGAGTGTGTGTGTGTGTGTGCCTTCTGTGGAAGGTTGTGCGCCGGGCTGGCAACTCGACACAGTAAAACTCCACTGCCAATCATGAGCGGACAGATGATCCGCTGTGGTGCCCCTAACCGGGAAAAGCGAAAGAAGAAGAAGAAGAAGGAGAAGAAGATTATGTGTCTACATGGGTACACCATGCTGTGATTAGAGGAAATATGACTTTGAAGATATTATGTAGAATCAAAACACATGCCTTATCCCATCCTTGTCAGTACTAATTCTTATGAGACACAGGGCAGGCACTTTTGCAAGGAAAAAAATGTGAAGTGGTATAAAATTGCAAACACAGAATATTTGGATAGGACACTCCTCTTAAAAAGGCGGAGGTACTGTTCAACACAAAGGAGATGTTGCAAGGTTAAACAGGCACCTACTGCAGAAGGAGGGAGATGCTGTGAAGTTAAACAGGTACCTACTGCAGAAGGCGTGAGATGCTGTAAGGTTAAACAGGTAACTAATGCTGAAGGAGGGAGGTGCTGTGAGGATAAACACGTAAATACTGAAGGTGGGAGATTTTGTAAAGTTAAAACGGTACTTACTGAGAAAGCTCTCTTGAAGATCAGAGGATTTTTTTTTATGTATCTCAGTTAGAGCGTCTTGTGTGTCGACATGCGTGAATGGGCCTTCCTTCGTTGAAGGTTGTGCATTAGGCCCGGCAAGCCAGCACGTAAAAATCTACTGCCAATCATTAGCGGACCGGAGTTCCGCTGTGGCGACCCCTAACTGGGAAAAGCCGAAAGACAGTTTATTCACACAGGTGTATTTTAATTTGACGAGCCATCTTCAGTATGTCTAGAGCTAGTGAGAATCCAAAGCAGTAAGTATAAGCTTCCACTACAGAAGACAGGAGTCAGATATACCATTTGGAAAAGCAAAAGGATCTACAAACAGAATCCTGAAGCAGCAAACTTACAAAGGAATCTTTGCTGTTGGACTGGAGATCCAGTCTGTAGTGCCTGTAAAGGTATACACCAAGGATCAAGTGGTCATGGTGCAGATGCCTGAAATAGGTGCGTAACATATGTTCTTTTAGAGGCCATGATGTTGAATTTTTATAACTTGCAAATATCAACATTTTTAAATAGCTCTTTTTACCAATCTCTTTGTCCTGACTGGATATCTCAGAACCCATAATGCTGAATCTCTATAGCTGCAGATTTCAACATTTTAATCAATTATGTTTGACCCTTTTCTTAAGGTGCAGTGACCTTGAAGGCAGTTAAATCAGAAGTAGGGGTTCTGGGAGCAGCCACCACAGCAAAAACAGTCATTTCAAAAAACTCAGTCTTGCAATTTCTGGAAGCACCTACCCCTATGGAAGAATTAACCTTGATGGATATGCCCAAAACCAAAATACTGAGTGGAAATACAAACTCGAAGGCAAGGTTCATCCAAGAAGTTTATATCCAAAAAGGCTTTACACACAATCAAGATAAGCGCTTTCGTCCAAAACAAATGTATGAACTTCTTCAGACAATTACATAAGGTAAAAAGCCAGTATAAATAATTCAAAAATCAATGACATCACATCCTCTATTAACAATTTAAAGACATATACTCCCTAAAATATATTCATTTACTTTTCTAAAATAAATTATTGTAAATGAACATATATAAAAAAATCATCACCAAAGACATAGAATGTCACACATATTTAAAATATATATATGCGCATACAAATAAATATTAATTCTATCATCCTTCCAAAGATTTCAAACATAGTATACATTTCAGAGAGCAGTGGTCATTCAGACCAGGATTGGCAAATGCATTAACTTTAAGCTGCAAATAAAGCTCTCTTTCCTTAAATCGGAGGGGCCAAGGGCCGTGAAGACCTGGGAAACCGAGTCAGGTGATACTAGTGAACCAATAAGGCACAGTGAACGTCTACAACATCGTCAAGAGAAACCTAACAACTCCAATAATCCAGGTTTTCAGATGACTGGGAAGGGGAACAGATGCCAACCGAGCCGAGGTTCATGGAATACCCAATGGTACAAAAAGAACAATAAACATCAGAAATAGAATGGCTTAACATCAATGGACTTGATATTTCAAACAACGATCATTTTGGATTCATTTGAATTCAAGTGGTGATTTTCGTATTTACAACTATTCAAATTTTGCCCCCCCAGTGAACTAGTTGATTTGTTGTCTAAAGGGCTATTGTTTGTGCCTGGCAGGCATGCAGATTTGGCAAGGACCTTATTGGACCTTAAAATATTTACACGCAAGCTGAATCTCACTTTTCTTCTGGGCTAAAACAGACAAACCATTGATGTTAAGGATCTATATACAGTGATCTCACATGAACTTGGCATCAGTTGGGTTAGGGAATTTCTTTCTTTAAAAGGGGCATTAAGCACCAAAGGTGACCTTACTGAGTACCTCTTGGAAATTGTTTTAACCAACAATATGCATATTTTCAATGGTGAATATTTTTTACAGCAAACAAGTGTTGCTATGGGCTTCCCCTGTGGGGGGATTTTTGCAAATCGCATTATGGCATACTGGGAGGGCACATTTTTATTTAAGAACCCTACATATAAAGACAAGGTTTACTGGTACACTAGATTCTTGGATGATATTTTTATCATTTTTTGGGGTGACATAACCGATGCACTAAGCTTTGTTGAAACAATCTCTGGCTTTACATCATTCCTTAAATTTACTTTTGAATTCAGGGTTGATACTATCTCCTACTTTGATGTGGAATTATCAAAAGATATCATTAATGGGAGATATCTAGCTAAGATTTTTCGGAAACCCACCTACTCTAATACGTTTCTACTCTTCAATAGCTCCCACCCATTTCACCAGAAAAAAGCAGTCAAAGCTCAACTGGTAAGAGCTGCTAGAATGACCACATTGGATTCTGATTTTTTCATCCGAATGTGATAAATTAAAGAACATGTTCTTCAAGAGATGCTACCCCCCTGCACTTGTTGAGGGAATTATTGATGAAGTACATAAGAAAAGGGTTAGTGGGTGGTTTAAACCCTTATTGAACCATGCCTTTGAAGTAGTTGTGGAATCACCCCATGAAGGGATAGTAGTAAATGCTCAACCCAGTATTGTAGTTGGAGATTCTGATCAGAATGATGATGGTCATTCCTTTAAGTTTATTACAACTTTTTCTATTGATGCTGTTTTCTTAAATTGGAAAATTTTATTAGATGATCCCCTTATTCAGCATAAAATTAATGTCAACCCTGGACCGATTTTTAAAAGAGGGAATAATTTAAAGAACATCTTGGATAATAATACTAATGGGTATTCCTCCAATGTGGGCATGACTAAATGTGGTAGATGCAACTTTTGTAAATTTATGAAAGTAGCTAACTCTTTTACCGTCAAGAATGTCACGTATAGGATTAGAGGTAGATACAATTGTGAAAGCTTTGGTATTGTGTATATTGCCCTTTGCCAATGCTGCCCAGGGAAAAAACGAGACATTTTAAGTTGAGAGTTTACGAACACCAATATAATATTGGGAGACTCAGTATTACAAACGCCTTGGCTAAACATGTCTTCAAAAACCCTGGGCATTTCTTTAAATATTTGATTATTGACAATGTCACTAAAACATCAGGGAGGGTCCTTGGCCCCTCCGATTGGAGGAAAGAGAGCTTTATTGGCAGCTTAAAGTTAATGCATTTGCCAGTCCAGGTCTGAATGACCAATGCTCTCTGAAATGTATACTGCATTTGAAATCCTTAAAAAGATGATAGAATTAATATTTATTTGTATGCACAGATATATATATTTTAAATATGTGTGACATTCTATGCCTTTGTTGCTGATATTTTATACATGTTCATTTACAATAATTTATTTTAAAGAAGTAAATGAATATATTTTTAGGGAGTATATGTCTTTAAATTGTTAATAGAGGATGTGATGTCATTGATTTTTGAATTATTTATACTGGCTTTTTACCTGATATAATTGTCTGATGAAGTTCATACATTTGTTTTGGACGAACGCGCTTATCTTGATTGTGTGTAAAGCCTTTTTGGATATAAAATTCTTGGATGAACCTTGCCTTCGAGTTTGTTTTTCAAACTACAGAGTGGCCATAATGTATTAAAAAAATGCAGTTAAAAATTCATTAGGAAAGAGTCAGTTTGGCAACTGTCAACCCCTCTCTTTGTACACAAAATTGTTCATCTTTTTAACTCAAGACCACTGAATATAAAATTTAGCAAATGGTACAAACCCAAAGTATAGGGGGTTCCATTTTCAGCAATTTTTACTAGATTCCACCCCCACCCCATCCCCATACACTGCAAAAAATAAATAAATAAGGTGAGTGCTTAACCTACAGCCTTAAAACCATGCCGAGAAGGGAATGTCCACATGAACAAGCAGATGTGGTTCATCACAGATGAAAGCCCAGATCTCCAAAACATATAGGGTGGACATGCAGCCCACTGGGAACACTGACTTTCCTGAGAAGAACGTCTGTCAAGCCAGCTGGCTCAAAAGACAGGGGTAAGAGTCTGTCATGTACATATATTAAGTGCTATAGAGGATAAAGGTCCTTCAACAATTGCTTATTCAACCAGTGCAGACCTAAAGTTCTGCTATCCAACAATTCATAATACACTCAAGTGGCAGAATCATACACTCTTTCATAGAGTAACTGAGATCCAAGTCAAACAGATACCCCAGACAGCCCAGGCAGATCTGCAAGTTCACCCAGTGACACAACTCTTTCTGCTTGGTTGTACAGGTACACATAGTGGAAGGTCCCCCACAGCTTTCAATGACTGCAAAATATTTACTAGGAGGCTCAGCTGGATAACAGAATCCACTGGAAGAACACATATGAAATGGAGAATGGTGTGCTGGTAAGCTGTACCATATGTCAACCCAACTGGAAATATCTTTAGGGAGTAAAAGAAGAACGGTATCAGAACCCCACGTATTAGAGCTCTCCATGTGTAATCAGGATGAGCATTGTTTTTGCTTGGAATTTTGTGATTAGGCATGAGATCAATAAGAATGGAGAGAAGGCATACATCAGCATTCCCCACAGGTTCACAGGGAATTAATCTATGCCATGTGGAAGCAAACAGAACATCGGAAGTGCAAGATTCTCTGTGGCTGCAGACTGAATGACCAATAAGATGTTCTGTGCTTGAATGAGCACCTGAAACCTGCAAAAGATGCAATTATAGTCCAAGACTTGAACTGTGACTTAAAAACTCAGTGGTGATGTGTGATTGCCTTGGGATGTCAACTGTTATCTTGAAGTGCCTTGATCAAGTTCCAGTGTCATACTCGCACTACATCTTGACAGAAGGGAGAGGACCCTGCACTGTCCTACATGGAGCTCTCCCTTCTGTCAAGATGCAGTGGGGGAGGATCATGCACTGTCCTGCTTGTTTACTGTTTAATTGTTTAATCTTACTAGTACAAAATCTGTTTTTTTGCAGGCTCCTCTGTGCCTGTAAGACAACAGGACTGCTTTTAACTTTAGCAAACTGATGTGTAACTGACTTCTGAAGTCATTCTATCACCCCTGCATGAGAGATTATCTAAATCAAGCTTTTCACCCCTTTGCAAAGGCATATGTCATGAGAACTAGAACAGTATCTGGGAAAGTAAGGACAAGACATTCTCCAGGATGGTGAGACTTCAGGGAGCAGCAGTAATTATCTTGTACCAGTTCAAATAACAGCTGTGAAGCCAACTATTGGTGCATCACTGGGTGAGGATCGTATTCACCATGTCACCCACGTGGCTCAACAGATGTAGCAAAATATGAGCATTCATTCTCCTCTGCATGCATGTGCATAAGGAACAACAAGAAATGCAATTAACAGAGGTCTCCACCTCGGAGACTCCTGACTATGACCTGATTGATATATTACTTTTAACAGTTCTAGGTAAAAAACACACACACACACACACACACACACACACACACACACACACACACACACACACACACACACACACACACACACCCATGGACGCACTACAAAAATACCCAAAGACATACATCTGCCTAAACAGACACATGCATATCTCAAACTTTCTCAAATGCTTTAAAATGAAAAACCTACTTCCCTGTAAAAACAAGCATTTTGTTCCATTTTTGGCCAAAACAAATAATGCTAAATGTAGAAATACTCAAAATGGCTAAGCTGCCATTAAGATATGATACAATGGAGCATGATAATTCAGCAACGGTATTATGATTAAAAAAAGATACTGTGGAATAGACTGTGATGTTCTGATGCAATCCATTATATCAAACTAAACCTCCAAGTGCTGAGTAGCATAAGAGTACCCAGAACACCAGCCCCAACCATTAATAATTTTATATGGGCAGGAACAACAGGTAAAACACAAGCCCCAGACTTTATTAATTTTATCTGAGCGAGGACAGTACCAAGAACACCAGCTTCGAGGCTATGTATTACCATCACTATTTGTGAACTGGCTTCAACTCATTTCATTTATGCATACAGTAATTGCAAGTAAAGTAAACTGAAGGATTATGGAAGTTATAATTCTGGCAGACTTCTCATTAGGCTTTAAAACACATGGAGGAGAATGTATCAAACTCCCTGAGTACATTACAAATCTTGTAAAAAAATCCACTGAAATAAGTGCCTGCTAAGGTACTTTACTAAGTTATGGTAATAGCCATATGATGGCCGCATAGAACAGCTTCTACTGGAAGAAGCAAGCACGCACTCCATTAATGTCACTGGTGAACCTGCACCGCCTGACAATAACTGCTTCAGTATTACTCGTTTACACAACAGGTTTGGGCTGGCAAGTGTAATCAATATAGACAGATACACAGCTGGGTTGTCAATCATTTCAGACTCGGTGACAATACTTGATAAAATAACAGGACTTATAGTTCCTAAAAGAAACAAACACAAACACACACAAAAAATAATAGCTCCAAACTGCTTCATCTCTAGTATAAGCTTCTCTCCAAACAGAAAAATATCAGTACAGTACAGACAAAGTACAGTTGTGTACACTTACCATAAATGTAGATGTTCGACTGTATTCACTCTTGTAGTCATTACATTTGGGTAATCTGCTTGCAGTAGCCCTCAGTCGGCCTGATTAACAAAGTCTTGGGTTCTGCGTCAGTTGCTGTCCCTTCTTCCATGACGTCAGGTCGTCAGGGGTATAAAACATGCAGTCGATGCCATTACATCAGTTTTTCTTGCCCCAGATGTCAGGTGCCCCCCAATGGGAAGCAATTAACTCTATAATACAAGGATATACCTCCAACAAAAAAGCAAATACACCAAAAAGCTTTCTGAGCATAGTAAATGAAAGCAGAGTTATAGCCAAAAAAAGAAAGGGGGCTGGAGGGAGGGTAACCAGGACTGCAACAGTGAATACACTCGAACATCTACATTTATGGTAAGTGTACACAACTGTACTATGTTCTTCGTGTTTCACTGTTGCAGTCATTACATTTGGGTAGATTCCCAAAGCTAAGGTTGGAAGGAGGAATTTAAATAGAATTAGGACCAGCTATAAGGCCCTGCAAGACTGCAGTGGCAAAACCAGCTCTGGATTTAGAGAAAATTGGCAAATGATAATGCTTGGTGAAAGTATGTACAGAACTCCAGGTAGCAGCTTCTAGGATGTCCTTTGTAGAGACGCCCCTGAAAAAGACTGTAGAGGTAGATGCAGCCCTGGTTGAATGGGGCCTGATGCCCTGTGGGGTAGGTTTTCCATGGTGCTTATAGCAGAAATTAATGCAGTGGTCAATCCATTTTGACATGGTTTGTTTTGAAATAACTTTCCCCTCTGTCTCTGCAGCAAATGCCACCAGCAGTTGTTCAGATTTCCTTTGAGGTTTAGTCCTCTCCAAGTAGAATCTAAGTTGTCTGTGCATATCTAAGGAGTGCAGTATCCGTTCCCCTTTGTTCTGTGGGTTAAGAAAGAAGGTAGGCAAATGAATGGACTGATTAAGAGCCACACTGGATACCACCTTGGGCATGAAGAAGGGATTGGTTCTGAGGGACACCCTGTCTGCATGAAAGATGATGAAAGGCTCCACTGCCATAAGGGCCTGTAACTCAGATACCCTTCTTGCAGAAGTGATTCCCAAAAGGAAAGCCGTTTTCCAGGAAAGGAATTTTAAATCTGCAGTAGCAGCTGGCTCAAAAGGAGGAAGAGTGAGTTTCCCCAAGACAAAGTTAAGGTCCCAGGCTGGAGTTGGAGCTCTCCTCGGTGGCCTTAAATTTTTTGCCCCTCTGAGGAACTGCTTGATCAGTGGATGAGAGAAGAGGGGAGGCTCTGTGCTATAATGAGCTGAAATGGCTGAGGCATGAATTTTGATGGAGGAAAAGTACAAGCCCTTATGAAGCATCTCAGTCAAATATTGTAGAATCTGAGGTAAATTGGACACTGCTGCGCTCATCCCTTGAGATTGGTTCCAGGTACAAAATCTTTTCCATTTTGCAACATAAGATTTTCTAGTGCTAGGCCTCCCAGCCTCTAAAATGATATCCATCACTGATTTACTGAGGGGTGGTAAAGGAGAGATTAGGTAATTAGCCAGGCTGCTAGGTTCAGGGTTTCCAGCTGAGGGTGCAGAATCTGATTCTCCTGCTGAGACAACAGGGAAGGAGTCTGAGGCAGGTGCCATGGGGCCAAGCTTGACACACTGCACAAGAGTGGGTACCAGTGTTGGTGAGACCAGTCTGGTGCAATTACAATTGTCCTTGGCTTGTCCTGTTTGATCTTTAGTAGTACCTTGAAGAGCAGAGGCAGAGGAGGAAAGGCATAAACTGATAGGTGTTTCCAGCTGAAGGATAGAGCATCCACTTTCCAAGCTAGCTTGTGGGGAATCCTTGTGCAAAATTTGTCCACTTGATGGTTCTGGGGGGAGGCAAACAGGTCTATAGCTGGGCTCCCCCATTTGCTTGTCAACATGTTGAAAATCCTTGGTTCCAGTTTCCACTCATTTGGGTCCATGAGGTTTCTGCTTAGTCCATCTGCCAGTGTTTTTAGTTTTCCTGGCAGGAATTGAGCTTGTAGATTCACTTGGTAGCTCAAGGCTGTGTTCCACAATGCCATGGCTAGTCTGCAGAGGGGGTAAGAGTGTGTACCCCCCCGCTTGTTTATGTACCACATGACCGTGGTGTTGTCCGTCTTTACCATTAGTTGTCCTGGAAGAATGTGGTCCTTGAAGGCTGTTAGAGCATTCTGTACAGCTAACATTTCCTTTTGATTTATGTGTAGGTGCATTCGACTTAGGTTCCATTTGCCTTGAATGCAGTTCCCTGCCAGGTGAGCCCCCCATGCATAGTCTGATGCATCTGTTGTTAAGGTTTGGGTGGCAGGGGGTAGTGTGAATGGTAGTCCCTTGTTTTGGTGGCAGGCCTCTGCCCACCAAAGGAACTCTAGGCGTAGGCAAGGTATGACAGGAATCATAGCTTCTAGAGCCTGTGAATGTTGACACTATAGGCTTTTGAGATACCATTGCAGTTTCCTCATATGCAGCCTTGCATATGGAATTAGAAGAATGCAGGAGGCCATGAACCCCAAGGCTTGCAGTATTTGCCTTGCAGATAACTGGGTTTTTGTGGCCACTTGTTTGAAGTAGGTTGTCAAATGAGTCCGTTTCTCTGGTGTGAGGAAAGCCATCTGGGAAGTTGTATTCAAGCTTGCTCCCAGGAATATAATTTGTTGACAGGGTACCAGGTGTGATTTATTTTCGTTTATAGTGTACCCCAGACAAGTCGGTACCCTTTGAACAAAGGCCAGATGATTCAAAAGAATATCCTGGCTTTCTGCCTGAATTAGACAATCGTCCAGGTATGGATATATTTGAATATTTCTTTGCCTGCAGAATGCAATGACTGGAGCTAAGAACTTTGTGACTACCCTGGGCGCAGTAGATAAGCCAAAGGGCAGTGCAGAGAACTGATAGTGCATGTAGCCTGCTTTGAAGCGTAGGTATCTTCTGCAAGACTACCTGATAGGGATGTGCAGGTATGCATCTTTTAAGTCTAATGTTGCCAACCATGCATCTTTGCCTAGCATAGGAAGCAGCTGGTGAAGAGTCAGCATCTTGAATTTTGAAATCACCAGAAAGGTATTTAAAGTAGAAAGGTCCAGGATAGGACGCCATGTATTACCTTTTCTGGGTACCAGGAAAAAGTCTCGAGTAGAAACCTTGTCCCTTTTCCTCTTCTGGTACCAACTGAATAGTTCCCATGCTTAAGAGAGAGAGAGTACTTGATTTTGGGCCTCTGCCCACTGATTTGGGGGTAGATCTGGCCACCCGCTTGGTGTTGGTAAGGTGTGGAAGTGAAATCTGTATCCTTGGGACACTATATATAAAACCCATTTGTCCTGGGTAATGAGTTCCCAGTTTTTGGCCTGCAGACCAATCTTTCCGACTAAAGGAGCATTCAGTTGGGAAGTGCTTGGAAGTTTGAAAAGCAAGTCATTGAGACAGTTTTCCATAGGGAGGAGTCTTACTACTCCCTGATTTGGGTGCGGAAATCCCCCACTGCTTAGTCTTGTGTGTTCCCTGGGTCCCCTCGGACTGAAACCTGGGGTTTCTGCTGTGTCTGGGTTTGGCTTGAGAAGACCTGGAAGGGTCTGGAAAGGACCAATTCTTATAGGGCCAGTGCCTACGAAATCTAGGAGGCTGAACTTGTAAGAAATATTTAACAGTTTGCATAGATTTAGCTTTATCTTCCACCTTTTTAAGATCTTCCTCAGCCTTGTTGCTAAACAGGCAGTCCTGATTTAAGGGAGCATCGAACAATTTAGCTTTAACATGATCAGGCAAAGATTGCTCCTTAAGCCAAGCATGCCTTCTGACCACAGACCCAGTAACAGCGGCCCTGCAAGAGGCCTCTAATGAATCAAATTCACATTGCAAAGTATGTTTTCCAACCTGTTCAGCAGAATGCATTAAATCCTGTAATTCTTTATTTTCCGCACAGTCAGAAATCAACATCACTTTCTGTTTAAGCAATCCAATAACATGTTGCTGATACTTTAACATATGAAACTGTCAGTTTAAAGCCCTAATGGCCAAGGTTGCAGAAGTGTAAACCTTCTTTACACCATCTATCCAGCGCCCTGGAGTCTCTATCAGAAGGTGTAGGATTTTTAGCAGTAGAGGCCTTAATGCCCTTGGGTCACTGTGAAAAAGTCTCTGGATTCGCAATAGGATTTTTAAAAAGGAACTTGTGTGAATGAGGAACCCTGTAACATCTGTCAGGTTTTCTGGGAGCAGGAGGCAAAGAATCAGGGGCCAAACTAGATTCCGAAAAAGCATTATCAACAATGTCTAGTACAGCAGGAATAGTTAAAGGCCTATGCTGAGTCAGTAGTAAGAAATCCCTAAGCCTCTTTTTTGAATCAGAAAAATCCTGACTTTCCCAGTGGAAATGCTCCCTTAGAGTATGTGAGGTTTCACCAAAAGAAAAATCCTCTGGAGGGGAAGCAGAGGGAATAGAGTCCTCTGCATCAGAATCTTCATAAGTAGATAAGGGCAAGTCCAGATCATCAGAAAAATCAGATTCCTGGTCAGAAAATTCATAAGCAACTTCAGTCCTAGGTCTCTTAGAAGGGGGAGGTTGGCTTCCTCTGATTAGAGTTAAAAGATCTTCAGTCATTCTTATCATTTCTTTTTTAGGCATAGAAGCCTGAGCATGCGGCCTGGGTGTCGGTTTTTTAGGCATGGTTCGAGATTTAGGCCTACATGAAGAAGGAGGCATCAGTTTAATATGCAAGTCTGTAGGCCTGAATACACCCTCAGAAGCCGGTGCCTGCACAGAGGCTCTGAACCCATCCAAGGTAGAGACATCCGCGGGTTCCATAGTTGAAGCATCTCGCGGCATACCGGACTCAGAATGGGTCTCAGTAGAGGCCTGCAAATCAGAAGTAGCGGGTATCAGGGGCTGTGAAAATGCCTCACTGAGTACCGGCAAACTGGCGACTGGCTTAGGAGAAGCGTCGTTGGCAGTTTTCGACCTCGGCGGCCTGTCTCTGTCTTCGCATTTTTTCGAAATCCCGGTAGTCAGATGGCTAACCGACGACATTTCTGGATAATTAAGCCAAGAACTGAAATATTTAGAGGCAAAAATGTACCGACGACGAATAGCACACTGATTAAATAAAGCACAAAACCGACAGCAAGGTACGTCGTGGTCAGGGTCTAGGCAAGAAAAACAGTACGAATGTAAATCTTTAGGAGGTATTTACTTTCCACAAGTAATGCAATTATTAACTTTTATTGACATCGGTAAGGAGCAAGAAAAAGTTTCCCCAACGGGGTACTTAGCTTTAGTTGAAGACTTCGGTTCTGAAACTCGAAAACAAAAATTTCAGGAGTCGGCCGACCGGCACTTGCGAACTGCTTCTGCTTCGGGCACCGCACGGCAAGAAAGACTGATGTTATGGCATCAGCTGCATGCTTTATACCCCTGATGACCTGACGTCATGGAAGAAGGGACAGCAACTGATGCAGGACCCAAGACTTTGTTAATCAGGCCGACTGAGGGCTACTGCAAGCAGATAACCCAAATGCAATGACTACAACAGTGAAACACGAAGAACATCAGGCAGAGTGCAAGTATCCAGACAGATTGCATCATGAAAGGCTAGTGAAAAGGTTTTCTGAAAAGCAGTGTGGTGTTGCATGTTCTCATAGGAGATGCATTTATTTATTTATCTATCTATCTCCTTTGTTGACTGGGTTAGTTACACTAGGGTGGTCGCCTCTTTGGGCCTCTTTTCAGTATACAACTAGAGAAAGTTTGGCCAGGGCATCCCTTCTCTTTTCAATAGGTGCTATGGAATATTTTACATCAACCTGAACTACTAGCAACTTAAACAGATGGAATTTTTGTTTAATGTTTTACCTGAAGGTCAACACACTCGGGAGTGTGGCACCCCCATCTATACAATGTTGATAATCCAGCAAGCTGATGTAAGTATAGAACTCACAGCCTTCTACACTACAGGTGAGTGCGCTACCTGATGTGTCACTGACACTGCATTTGAGGAGTGAGAGTACTGAGTTGTTACAGGGTGCTGAACAGGGTAAGGAAAATGTAACTATCCTCTCTGGTTGTCTGAGTGACAACTCCTCCTCTACTTGCTCTTGCCATTAGCCGTGTATCACCTGCAGGCATAGGTGCTGCCTGGCATACAGAAAACAATAAGAGTATACAGAGTTCAGCTACAGCAAACTAACATACCTCCCACATTAATAGAGACTACTTTCACAGAGACCAAACTATTCAGATTAAAATTCAATCACCTCTCTACCCCCAAACATATAATACTGAGTCTGGAGGATTAGTTGGACTTTGGGGAGTCAAAGACTGATGAGGGACAATAACAGTAGAACATAGTCAGCTGTGATGGGGAGGCCAAAAAACATTACTACAAAAGGGAGAGGAATGGTGTAAATTCATCTATATTTAAATACTAAATAGTTCTATGACATATTTAAAATGTTCATGGAGGATTTGCTTTAATAAAGTATGCTGTTCAGCACAAAAGAGTACTGTAGCTAGGATGGAGAAAAGGGAGTGGTCGCACCAGGTTCAAGCCAATGTGAAAACTATGCCTGATAATCATGGCTGCTTAAATAAATCCGTCATTTTCAGCCCACCACTTGAGGTTGATGGGTGCAACCCTCTGGGATTGTTTACAGTACCAGTTATCTTATCTATGTCTATAGGGAAAGACATTAGTTTGAAGAGCATAAATTAATAATAGCTGATTTGACTAGGATAGCCTACAAATAACATTGCTACAGTAAGGGCACTTTGGATGCTGAATGTTAAAGTATCTAGCATAGAATAAACTCACATTTTAACTCTACTCATAACTTTTCAGGAACAATTTTAATGACAAATAAGAATCAAGCATTGCAAAAGTCCTTACTTATTAATTGACAGTTACACACAGTAATTTGGGTGCAGACTTAATGTGATTTTATAGTATATCACTTTAGCAACACACAAAGAAGACCAAGTTCATGTGTATACACAGTTCTCACTTTACAAATACATATACATATTTCCCACAATTAAAGACATACTGCATTCTAACAATTAAAAATAAAATGAGTCACAGCACTACGGCAATGAAAGACATCTTTTTATAACAGTGGGTTTTTGCAAGCCGGCTGCAAAAGCAGCTATACTGGAAAAACTAATAGTGGGCATATAGTAGCAAAGCAACAGCAGGTTCTTGGTGCCCTCTTGTGGAATCAGTTAAAAAAACATGGCTTGCTGCAATACCTTTAGAATTTGAATGACTTAAGGGTTGTATTTCCTAAATGAAGCACTAATACAAGAGAGGATGACTTACAAACAGAAAGAAAATTAAGTCCTTTAAAGTACGTATTAGAGCTGTTTAATGTTGATAATAAACTAACACATATTTATAATGCACCGTCTCAAAAAACTCAAAGTGAAATACAAAGCAGTTGCGAGAAAAATGCGCATAAACCACAACAGAAGTTAATAAAGTATCTAGAACCAAAAATAAAATAAGCAAAAAGTCAAGGATTTTCCAAAAATTGGTACTTGGCAGCATAGTGTTTATAAAGTAAGATGCTCTCATTAGCAATATTAGTAGTGCAACTTGCCTTTGGTGCAGAAGGCTGTGAGTTCTATTCCCATACCAAACAGATGGATTGCTGATACTCTGCTGTGCAGCATAAGGGGGTTATTGCACTCCTGAGTGTATTACCTTTTGGATGAGATGTTAAACCAAGTTGGTGGTAATGCAGGTGGATGTAAAAGATCCCATGACATCTACTGAAAAGAACAGAAGTTTCCCAATGCCCTGGCCAAATTTCCCCTAGTAGTATAAATACCACCCCCGAAAATAGGCTACTATCCTAGTGGGACTAACCTAGTCAACAAGGGAAAAATAAATCAAGTTATAGTGCTGAAGCTTCAGTCCTACTTTGTTTTTATCATTTGTTTATTTACTGTTTGTTGATCAGGTAAGTTCATAAGTAGGATTACTAGTCTAGAGACCCCAGGGGACCTTTTTTAAAGTCTAGCCCTACTTCCCTAAGGAGAAAAATCAAACCCTGTACCCTGGGTCTGCAAGGTAAACAGGTTAACCATTAAGTCAACCCCCACATCCTAAAGTGGACTGGTCTGTTGATACTTTAAAAAAACATATGGGTTAGCAGGCATACCTCTCATACACTTAGGCTAAGAAATCTCGACAAAGCCAAAAACAAAGGCCCAGAAATAGGGACAGCATTTAAATACTGCGTTTATAAATTTTGAAAGATGACAGAATAAAAGGTTTTGTGTCAGCATGCACTTTAGGAAGGATATAAAAGTCTGTAATTCACATGTCTGTCATTATTTATTGACTTCCATTCTTAATGATTTACCAGAAAAACCCAAATTTTATGAGAAACAGAGCAAAAATATCTGGCAGAAATCTGAACATTCTATGAAAATATGGACAGTTGAGAGGTATGCTAACTGGCCATACTAAAATTTCAGTTTATATTTATTTTGTTGTTCTTTGACTGAGAACTCATTTTAGCCACTGATCAAACTCATAAGAACAAGATTACACAAAGCTAAAAATTGAACAATCCCCAAAACAGGTAAACATTTTGTATATAGTGATATACAAAACCATGGATACTAATGAATGAAAAGCAGACATACATGCAATACAAAGAAGATACATCAACAGATATAGAGTCTGCACAGCGAATAGCAATATTATAAAGTACAACTCTATATACATATACAAAGTTAAAATATTACCATGGTGAATATAAAGTAAAAATGTCTATACATATATAACGTTAAAACAGTAAAGTGATGAATGGGTATATACTTATACAAGTTACAGAAAGTCATCAAACAAGCCTATTATCATTAGCATTACATTCATGTAAAGAATGACACAGGAATAGTGAATGTATATAAAAAGACAGCATACTTTGTTATAGATGAATTAAAATAATAACTAGCAAATCTGTGGTTTAGGAAAGCTTTCAAGTTAAAGCGAAACTCATTATTTGTTTTACTGCTTCTGACTTTATGAGGACGTTCATCTCAGAGTGTTGGAGAAGCTGGTGCAATTTGTGGTCTGTAGAGAAGAGGGCAGAATTGGTCTGGGATAGAAAATTATATGGCATCCTTAGAATGAAATTTGGAGTACACTTAAGGAGAGAGATGTTTAATTTAATGATTTTGCATATCAGAGAAATCAGAAGAATATCTGTCATTTCCTTACTAGGAAGCAAGTTAACATGATAGAGGACTATACAATGAAGATCACGTTTTTGTGACAGAAGAATTGATCCACATACATGGTTACTAAGGATTTGTAGCTCTTTGAAATAGTTGGGCGGAAAAGTAACGTTCCAGTGGAACTCCTTTCTGATATCAGGTGAAGAAAATATATTTAACAAATAAACTTGTGTTGGCAATTGTGGCCTGAATTAATGTTCATATTTTAAACGCTGGAGTATACAGTGCTTTGTTTAATACCTCATGGTTTCTAATATCATTTATAGATTACATAACAATTTTATAACAAGTAGGGCCTAAGACATGCAGACAAGAAATTACCTAAAGGGATGGGGTTTGAGACCACAGTAAAACACTTCAGTTCATCACAACAGAGAGAATGACACCTGGACTAATTAGTTTTCTTTGGATTGTTTTCAACGGTCCATGAACTTATCTCAGCAAAGTCGACAATAGCTGGTGCACCACATTCAAAGGCACACACACACACACACACACACACACACACACACACACATTCTATAGCTGAAATAAAAATAAATATAGACCTTATAGATTAGATACTGCGGTGGTGGTGCTGCGGTAGTTTTGTCGCCTCACAGTTAGACATTGCCCGTTCGATTCTCAGTTAGAGCATCTTCTGTGAGGCGACATGCGTGAATGGGCGTTCCTTCTTTGAAGGTTGTGCGTTAGGCCTGGCAAACCAGCACGTAAAAATCTACTGCCAATCATTAGCGGACCGGAGTAGCGCTGTGGTGACCCCTAACCGGGAAAAGCCGAAATACACAAACAAACAAACAAATAGACCTTATAGATTAGGGTTTAACTCTAGCCAAACACAACATCCTAATAATAAAGCAGAAACCAGGTTATCAGATTGTTCTAGATGCTCCAAAAAAACTCACTTTTTGAAGTTACAACTAATATTGCAAAGTTAGTATACATGGCAAAAATGATTGTGTGGTAATCTGTAACTAATAAGATCACATAAATATATGAGGTGCAAACTATAAATCATGCAAACCATGCATTACATTTGCAGTTATACTTTGAGTACAAGACAAAAGAAAGCTACTGCACAGCCCTTTTAAAACAGGGGTAGGTCCCAGTGGAAGGTAAATTTGCATATATCCAGTTAATATTTGCACACAAGGATGTTTTTCAAGGAATCTTGTGACTAGCTTATAAAATGTCTGTCCAGCGTTACCCTGCATGACATCTCATATCTTGCAAGGAACACTTTTTTTTTTTTTTTTATTGTTTGTTGATTGGGTGTGTGTGCTAGTACAAGACCCTTTTCAGCCACTACCCGGGTCATAAGGCAAAGACAGTACAACAGACAAAGCAGCAACAGACAAATCAAACAATTAATAAAAATAAAACGGAGAAAGGTATATGTCAAAGGAATCAACAATAATATAATACATATATAAAATTGTCCTTGGGACTAGTAATTTAATATTAAAGTAAAAAATATAACGTAGATTCAGGGCACACAGTAAGCATAAAAATCTTAGAAAAACATAGATTGCAAAGTGCACAACAAAAGTGCAGCAGTTTTACACCATTAAGCTACCTGAGCAACAAAAGGAGTTGAGGAGGTAAAAGGAAGCAAATGTCCTATCCTATGTCCTTGAAACAACTGCTTTTATATTCTTAGGTAAAATGTGATTTCAATCTTTCTTAATTAATCTGTCTACAGTAGTAGTTTCTGTGGATATCCTTAACACCTCAGATGTCAAAATGTATTACAGAAGTGCTTTAACTTGGACAGAAATCATTGTGCTTCCACTTAAACCCAGCTGCTAAAGCCATGAGTGCTACAGCTAAAGCGAGCACCTTTACACATGGGCAGATACATTTTATACATGCACACGTATACATATTTATTTGTATTTATTTACCTGAGTATTGCACTGATTAATGCTGACCAATTTCAGGCTCAGTCTGGGAGAAATAAAAAACATTTCACAAACAAAAAATACAGAAATGTAAGTAATACCATAATAAGAAGTTATGTTCTTACCATAACGTTCCATGTTAGTTGTCTTCTTCTCGCCTTCTTTCTTGCTGGATGGGTTTATACTATAGCTCGAGAGCTATTTTTACCGGCTTGAGGCAGCCCTATAACCCACAATACCATGCGCTAACTCCCCAGATCTCGTTTGGCAGCTAACACATAGTATAAATTTATTATTATTATCCTCATTTCCAAGTACGGACTCCCTGCTGGTAACACTAAAGATACGGGGAAACCGTAAAATATTGTATCTCATGAAATGGAAGGACTCAGAACCTCGAGTCTATCCAGGCTAGGGGGCAGGAGGGAGGCCGAGAAGAAGACAACTAACATGGAACGTTATGGTAGGTACATAACTTCTTAATGTTAAGTTGTCATTCTCGCCTTCATTCTTGCTGGATGGGACAGCGTCCCTAGCACCTTAGTCCTGAGTGGCTCAATGGAACAGACTCCTGAGTACAGTGGAACCAAAGTCAGCTCTGTTTCTGGAGGCTATATCAAGTTTGTAATGGGCAATAAAAGTATGTTGGGAAGCCCATGTAGCTGCTGCACATATGGCATCCAATGGTAACCTTGCTTGAAAGGCTGTTGATGTTGATAGTGCCCTAGTTGAATGAGCCTTAGGCCTAGATGGAAGTTGCCTGTGTCTCAACTCATAGACAAAGGTAATAATGGATGTCAACCATCTGGAAAGAGTAACCTTTGATACTGGAAGCCCTTTCTTCCCTTCAGCATAAGAGAGAAAGAGCTGGTCTGACTTTCTGAGTTGTTTAGTCCTGTCTAGATAATACCGTAGTTGGCGATGAACATCCAATGAATGTAATTTCTGTTCAGCCCTGTTGGAACAGTCTGGGAAAAAGACAGGCAAGTCAATAGAGTGGTTTAAATTTGCTTCAGAGGACACATTCGGTAGGAAGGAAGGATTTGTTCTGAGAGTTAACCTGTCTTTATGAAAAACCAAATAAGGGGGAAGGACAGACAAGGCTTGAAGTTCTGATACCCTTCTGGCAGATGTTATGGCTACTAAAAACAGAGTTTTCCAAGAAAGAAGCTTGAGGGAGCAAGAGGCTGTGGGTTCAAAGGGAGGCAGAATCAATGACGTTAGAACCAAATTCAAATCCCATGGCGGGGGCGGATTCTTAACTGGAGGTCTAAGCAAAAAGATGCCCTTGAGGAAGGCTTTACAGAGTTTGTGGGACATAATATTTGCTTCTGAGAGCCCCACATGAAAATTAGCAATGGCCGCTAATTGTACTCTTATAGTGGCTGACGATGAGCCTGAATGAAAGAGCTCCGCCAGAAAGTCTAGAACCTTATGAATGGGTGCATGGAAAGGATCTAAGGACCTAGCTTGTGCCCAGAGCGAAAAACGCTTCCATTTACTCGCATACGTCTTCCTAGTATTGGATTTATGGGAAGCCAGAATGATAACACGGACAGGAGGAGAAATAAGGGGAAGCCTGGCTATGGCTGGAAGTGGAGCAACTAAGCTGTGAGGTTGAGGGAATGAAGAGACTGATGCAGCTTGCCCGAGAGATGGGTCAACAGATCCGGAAGGGGTTCCAGATGCCAAGGCTGTTCCAGTAGATAACTGTGCAGGAACGGAAACCATACTTGTCGAGGCCAAAACGGAGCAATGAGGATCATTTTGGATCGCAATGCGGTTGCTTTCTGAATTAATTGCGGGATCAACGGTAAGGGAGGAAAGGCATATAGAAGACCCCGGGGCCAATCGTGAACAAGAGTGTCTCGGGGGGATGGCCTGGTAGCGGGAAGAGTGTGAAGAAGTCGAGGCACTTGCTGTTTTGAGGGGTTGCGAAAAGATCGCAGCAAGGCTGGCCCCACTTCTGAAATATTCTGTCTGCTACCGCTTGATTTAGAGACCACTCGTGAGGCATGAGGATAGTTCTGCTCAATCTGTCCGCTATGACGTTGGACTTCCTGGGGATGTGCGTTGCTATCAGAAACCGTTGAGAGGAAATCGCCCATTGCCAAAGTCTGAGTGCTTCTCGACATAGGGGGTAGGACTTTCTTCCGCCCTGCTTGTTTATGTACCACACCACAGACATATTGTCCGTTTGAATTGCTATAGTCCCTGTGGGAAGAGAGCTCTGAAGGGCTTGCAACGTTAAAAGCACCGCTCTCATCTCCAGGACATTTATGTGCAGGTGGCATTCTAATTGTTGCCATGTGCCCTGGACCATCCTGCCCTGATAGTGCCCCCCCCACCCGATCAGGGAGGCATCCATTGTCACCGTGGCAACTGGGGGCGGGAGAACAAAGGGTCTGCCCTGAAAAAGCTGAGGGGAAACCATCCACCAGGAGAGATGATTCTTGCATGATGGGGTTATCAAGATGTTGTGAGTCATTGGGAGCTGTTGAAAGGACCACGGAGAAAACAGCATCCACTGAAGGATCCTCATGCGGAAGCGGGCTAATGGGAGTAGAAGGATCGCCGCTGCCATGAGGCCTAACGTTTTCAGTAATAACTTGACTTGAACTCTGTTGGACTGAAACAGGAACTGAACATTCCGCCGTATGTCTATCACTCTCTGAGGTGGTAATGTTGCAGACATTTCTGTGGTGTTTAAGATGGCGCCTATAAAGTTTATACATTGACAAGGAGGATTTTGCAAAATTTACAGAAATACCTAGATTGTTGCAAAGTTGGATACTGTAATCCCTGGCCATTATAAGATGCTGCTTCGTGGTAGCGGAAATGAGCCAGTCGTCTAGATATGGAAATACCTGGAATCCTTTTTGTCTCAGGTGAGCCATGACCACTGCCAAGCATTTGGTGAACACCCGGAGGGCTGTGGTGAGACTAAAGGGCAGGGTTCTGAATTGATAATGACTGGCTCCCAGCCGGAAGCGGCAAAATCTCCTGGAGCACCTGTGTATGTTTATATGATAGTACGCGTCCTGGAGGTCTAACGAGCACATCCAGTTGTCTCTGCCCAAAAAGGGTACAATGGACTGCAGTGTTACCATCCGAAATTTTGTCTTTTGTACAGAGTTGTTCAATCTGCTGAGGTCCAAAATGGGTCTCCAGTCTCCTGTCTTTTTTGGTACCAAAAAGAATCTGGAGTAGATTCCGGATCCTAGCTGATCTGCTGGGACGGCCTGGATGACTCTTTTTTTTTAACAGCTTTTTTATTTCTAGCTGTGCCTGACCGGTGGTACATCTGGTAGGGGTCTTGGCGGTAGGGAAGTAAAGGGAATTTTGTAACCCTCGGATATGATCTTCTGTACCCATTTGTCTTGGGAGAGGGATCGCCAGGCTTCCGGGTACAGAGATAATCTTCCCACGGCTGCCTCCCCAGGCGGACAGTCGGGAAGCTTCTCAGGGATGCTGAAAGGGTTGGTCAGGGAAGGATTCCCTGGAACCCTGGTTCTGTGGACCCCCTCTGCCCCTGGGGCGGCGTCTGTTATTGTTACCCCCTCTGCCTCTGGGGGGAAATTCACCCAGGTGCGACTCCCTGTGGTTTGCGGAACCACATCTTCCCACCCCTCTGTCCCTTAGGATAAGGTCTAGAAGGTGTGGAAAAATGGACTCCCACGGCAGAGAGAGTCTTACCATCTTGCTCGTATCTGGTGAGGGTATTCTTCACCTGAGGTCCAAACAATTCTGAACCATCAAAGGGGGTGTTGGTGAAGGATGCCTTGAAGGGATCGGCAAAGTTACAGAGTCGCATCCAAGCGTGACGTCTCAACGCAAAACCTGTGCCTGTCTCCATCGGCTGCATAGGAAATAAGCCACATGGAGGAGTTAACAATGGAATTCAGGGTAGCCAGCTGGGAGTTCATTTTGTCCTGATACCCCGCAGCAGAAGGATCCTGTACAGTTTCACCTAGTTCTTTGAGCAAGTCTCTCTGAAGGTGGGTGAAATGACATAAATAGTTCAGCGATCGCATAGTAAAGGTCGCTGAAGCAAATGTCCACTTACCGTACCTGTCCATGGTCCTGGACTCTTTGTTAGGAGGATGAACAGGTAGAGAAAGATCAGCCAATTCCTTCTTAGTGGCTGCTGCTACCACCATAGCAACAACTGAAACACCTTTGGTGAGAAAGGATTTGTCCTCTGGAGCAGAAATAAATTTAGAGGGCCTCCTAGGGGTAGGTTCCATTGAATCAGGAGCTGCCCACGCCTTTCTAGCCACTACCTCCATTAGTGGGTCGAAAGGGGGAGACACCCAGGAGGTGGAAGGGCGAGACCCAAAAGCATCAAGGTAAACAGACTCGTCCTCGGAGGGTTTGAGGGTGGAACAATTCCCCCTCTGTTTCAGGATCTCTAGGATGTCTGAAAAGGAGACATCCTCAGAGGGGGATCTCGGGGAACCCTCCGACTCATCCAAGTCAGTGTCCGATGTGACAGACTCAGGGGAGTCTATGTGCTTCCTCTTGCACTTTCTTTTCCTAGGGGGTTCCCCTGAAGCTTCAGGGGAGGCCTCGGAAGAGGAGGAGACACCCAAAGTGGGTACCCTACGCTTTGGATCTCTGCTGTCAGATGCAGGAGGATGGCCAGAGACCGTAACAGGCACTGTAGAGGGAGGAGCTGCAGAACTTAACCTTGGAGTGGACACTGGGTCCAGCACGCTCCTCATCACCTTGAAAGCTCCCTATCAGGTACCAAGGGCAGTCCCGCTCAAGAGACCGAACCACTCCCGGCACCAACAGAGAAGGCTCTGAGAATGATGTTGGGGAACCAGAATCGACAAGGGTCCGATGCCACTCCCCTCAGAGCCGACAATGGAGTTCGGCCCGGACCTCTCCACGGAAGGAACCAATGAAGAAGTCGGAGCTAACACCAGAGCCAAGGTGGAAGTATCGGCTCCGAACTCAAAAGGTGAGTCGGAGGAGGAATCGACCGAAGGAGGCACAGTCTGGTGAGACGGGCTTTGGAGCATTTGGGCTAGTGCCTGAGATTTTATGAGCCTACTGACCACCCTCTCAATATCATGGTCGGAAAGTCTGGATGACCTAGATGAGTGAGTCCTATGACTCCGCTCAGACAGGAGTGGTGATCTCGGAGCCGATCGGACGGATTCTAGTGAGGGGGATCTAGAGTGATACTACCTTGCCCGCCTCGGATCCGATTGGAACCGATGTCAGAGCCATCTCTTTTACGCCAGTCCTCGACTCAGAAGCTGGAGCCGAGGGTTTGGCGGTTTTTGAAGACTTCCCCGAGCCAGACTTGGATGGGTAGTCATCGGGCTTCAATAAGCCCCTTAAGATGAGCTTATTATGACGCTCCTGCAGGACTCTTGAACTAAATCCGTGACAGATGGAACAAGAGTCCTGCAGGTGTAAAAGCCCTAAGCAGTAGACACAAGAAGTGTGACCATTTGTCAAAGACATTTTCTGACAGCACGAGTCACACTTCTTGAATCCCGAGACCTTAGCGTCTTTGGACATAGTCCTAACAACAGCAAACACAGTAATCACAGTCAGCCCACACACACACTCAACTTATGACTAGAAAAAAGTTAAGGGGACTGACTAAACACCACACATAGACACTCTAAAGGGTGGGGAAAACTAAGGTAAAGTCCGTAGGCCCAATGATAAAAATTAACTAAAAAGAAGGGCTACAAAAGGGCTGTAAAGAATAAAACAATCGATAAGGACCTAAAATAGGATATCTATCTGGAAAACTACCTGAAATATAGTACTATAGAAAAAATTCTCTTTACTGACCTGAGCCGGTAAAAAAAGGCAACCTAGATCTGGGGAGTTAGCGCATGGCATTGTGGGTTATAGGGCTGCCTCAAGCCTGTAAAAATAGCTCTCGAGCTATAGTATAGGCCGAGTTGGAGCCGAGGATCAGCTCCGAACCCATCCAGCAAGAAAGAAGGCGAGAATGACAACTTAACATTAGTTCAAACTAATTACACAGAAAAAAAAAACCTGATATATATATATATATATATATATATATATATATATATGGATTCACTTTAGAAGTTTGAAATACTGAAATATCAAAATTCAGTATTTCGAGCCCATAAAGTGGAATCCTGAAAAGAGCAAAAGCTCAGAAGTGTGAAATTCAAAACCTCGAATACCGGAGGTTTTGAATTTCGCACTTCTGAGGTTTCGCTGTGGTTATGGAAAAAGTTAAGTGTGTGTGTGTGTATTAAGGGTTTTGGGTAGGGGCTGTGGTGTGTGTCAGTGTGTTTTGCTGTTGTGGTGTGTGTGTGTGCGAGGAGAATGTAGCTTGTGTGGTGGTGTTTTGTGTGCATTTGTATGTAGTGCGACCTCGGAGTGAGAATATTTAAGTAGGGGGTGTGTGGGGGGTGCAGGAGTGCTTGCCCCCCTGCTTTTATGTAGTAGAGAGCTCGTGTTTGTGTGTGGGGAGGAAGGTGTGTGTGGAGTAGAAGTGTGAAATTCAAAATCTCCGGTGTGCGAGATTTTGAATTTTGCGGTTCTGAGTTTTCATGGTTTTACATTTTCGACTTTTTAGCTTCGAAATACTGAATTTCTACATTTCAATATTTCGAGGATATAAAGTGAATCCATATATATATATATATATATATATATATATATATATATATATATATATATTCCAGTAAACAAGCACCGTGCAATGTACAATCAAGCAGACTATAATGTACAATCTATACATTAGCTTCTAAAGTAGGTCAATCTTCAGGGAATCCTGAGAGAGGAGAGACTCGGAAAGGAAAACGCTTAAATGACATGTGTTGAAGCATTTGGCTTGGATGAAGAAGTCTTTTTTGAGTTGCATTCCAAATTTGGAATAAGTGTATACTTCCTTAATGTCGCTGGGAAGAGCTTGCCAAAAGTGGGTGCCTGAGTGGAGAATGCATGTGCAATGCTGTGGAACTCAGTTTTAGGGACAATGGGAGTTGGAGTACCTTGTGAGTAGTGCCTCAGGTTATATGAGGAGTTTATTTCCATGAAGTCTAGCTGCAAGGGGAGCAAATGTGTACAAGTGGACTAGTTTCCAAAGTTGGGATACTAAATGTAGGTTAAATCTTCATTTTATTGGTAGCCATTTGGCTTTTTGCAGGATGATGCAGTGTTGCTCTCAGAAACGTCAGTTTGTAATGAATCGGCAGATGCTGTTAGAGATAGTCTGGAGTACGGCAATGATTTTCTTGGAGGCAGAAGCAAAAATTGGGAGACAATATTCAATTTGAGAAAGGAGAGCTCCATTGCCAATAGCTTCTCTGGCTGGGATAGAAAAGGGGAGATCTTTTTGGACCAGAAGAGGGAATTTACTCTGGCTCTCACATTCTCTATATGGAAATGGACATTTAGTGACTGATCAAGCCATAGTCCTGCTTATTTGAAGGTGGAGGTTGCCTCTATGGCATTGTTGTATATGTCAAAGACAGTTAAAGAGTCAGGTGCTTACTGAATTTTCCCATGAGTTACTAATGTCTCCCATTAGGTTTTGCCTTTTCTGCTGCAGCACATCAGTTACGTAACTGCACTTCAAAATAATGGTAGTTAGTACTTCTGGCAGTAAATCCCAAATAATCAACAAAATGAAACAGAGTACAAAGGATTAATCCAGATAAAATCACTTTAGCTAGCAGATCTAGGAGACTCTCTCACTGATACCCTCCCTGTGGGAGGAATAAGGATGACTGACTTCAGTTTTCTGGATTACCTCTGATTTTAATAATCTACAACATGGGACAACAGCAATGTTGGTAACTGAGCTCAAAATCAAATCCAAATGAGGATTATTTAAGCAGAACCAGGTAATGAGGCAAGTATCTGTCACTTTGGTACTTGCTTCTCTATACTCGTCCAGCTGTATACAGGTATCTCCTTGGTGCAGTCAAGGGGCCAGGCAGTGCTGACACACACTGCATATCCCACCGCCGGGGTTTACTGATGAGTGTAAGGGATGGACAATTAAATCATTCTGTGGCATCAATATCATGCTGCCCCATGTGTGTTATCTTCTCACTGGCCCACAACATGGGTCAGAGATATTCTAGAGAAGTGACTGGATGTTTGATAGACCCAGTTCATGAGAGGATGTCAGTTCATGAGAAGATGTCCTGGGAGTAGCTGATGGTTAGCTGTGAGGAGCAAATAATTGGCAAAAAAAGGTGAACATTTAATATACAATTCTTGCTGTCAGTCCCATTGAATCTGAGGTAAAGAATTCACTGGAGACTTATTAATATTACTGGCATAAATATTTTCAGTGATCGGGCATTGCTAAAAGCATGTTTATGTTCAACTGGACTGCCAAGAAAGAGAGCAACACTGGCGGCAACAGAAATAAAACAACTTCTAGTGTTAAGGCACAAATGCTGGTATCTATAATGCACAGTAAAAATGTCCTCAACTAACACCTAGATAGTAATTCTACCTTCATATTTTAGAAGGAAGAAAAGAACATGTACAGTAACATTCAAAATGCAAAACACACCAAAGTAGATATATGTAATATTAAAATAACCTGAAAAATAATTATAAACTTATGTCTTGCTGTCTGTTCTACAGACAGTGTCTATAATTTTAAACACAGCTTGAGTTCTCTATACTATTTAAGATAAAGAAATGATTAATTTTTCCTGGTGAGAAAAATTTTTAACAGTTGCTTAACAATTCATTCTCATTGCTGCAGACCCTATTACTCTGTGTCAAGAGAAATTATACACACTTTTAAGTGAGGGACTAGTAAAATATGAAGGCAATATCTTAATTACTGCCATACAATAAATTCTGCAAAGGAACTCTTTAAAAATGACTATTTAGAGAGATCCACTATGGATGTTAGCCCTCCATACCAACTACAGCTGGCGTTCCCCACCCTGTATTCTGTTATGGTTTGCACAGTCTTCAAATGAATAATGACTGTTATCCTAGATGGTAAGTCAGTCACCTGATTGTGCTGAGGGCCTTTATCCTGTCTTTAAATGACTTGCACAAAGAAATAATTATTCACTAGGGAGACATAAAAGGGAGGAGTGGTCATCTACAAGACAACACCAGTAAGTGCCACACTGATATTATCAGCTCCCCCTGCCCCCAGATGTTTACTGGTGGCTTGATGTTTAGGGTAGCAGTGAAGCAGATTCTGTTGACATCATATAAGTCATACAGGTAGTGGTTACAAGAATGCAGGTGCAGGCCACTGTGAAAAATTAACCAAGGTACACACTTGTGAATTGACAATTTAAGCAGTAATGCATCAGTGTCTCTTGCCTTCATACAAACTTTGTAATAACAGCTGCAGCTATGTTAATATGAGTCACTGTGAAATAGTTACAAACTCTCTTATAAGCAGTTTGATGGTTGGTGGTATTATATATCCTGTTGCTGCTATCAGCTGGGTTGCTATCGTATATGTCAAATGTACATACTTGGTGTGGCTGTGTGCATTATATAGACATGTACATTGAGGGTACTAGTGGAGACCATATTATCATATCAGTTTTTCAGTTGTATGTTTTTCTGCTACATAAACAAACCAGCACATATAAGTGTATATGCAAACACACACACACACACACACAATATTTTGCTCTAGCTGTGTATTATATTATTATTATTATATAATATATATATAATATTAATAGTATCATTAGTATTATAGTATGAATCTATATAGTTGTAGTCATTTGTACATTTTGTTTTGTGCAATAAAATGCGTCTGTATAGAAGCTATCTTATACAGATGTGGTTATAATGAAGATGGATACATGGAAGTTATCTATCACATTTCATAATTTCCCATGGCTCAACAAACTGGTAAGCTGAACACATTGCTGCTGTATGGCACATTGCAGCTGCTTACCTTTAAGTGGTATACAGACAGTCTGATGCAGGAGTTAACAGTCCAGCTTAAATGCCTACCTGGTATGCAAAGGTATCATAGACACTTCCTGATTTCCACTCATATTTCTGGCTTGGGATTATGTGTTACAAATATAACCATTACTGCACATACTTGGAGGCTGACAGATTTAACTATTACTGCAGACATCTGGAGGCTGACAGATACTTTTTTATCAGTATATCTACTACTGGCCACTGCTGCACTGGTCTTGTCACATCAGCAGCAGGATCAGTGCACATGAAGTCTGCAGCTTGTCACTGGAGTACTGTCCCAGTGTGAAACATGTACATCAGCTGTGTATTACATACAGGCTGTTTCTGTACATTCTAGCTTTAACTGGGATACTGGTGTGTACTACAGTCTGGTGGTCATATTTCTGCTGCATGGCAGTGGCACAGTAATTGCTATTAGCACTCCCTCCCTATTGTATGAGGTGCTGTGTGTATACATCGTAGTGTAGCAAGTGTTTAGGTTACTTATTATTAGGCATGTTTCATATGCTTCTTCACAGGTGCTGTTCAGTGAGAAAAGAACTAGGCTGTGCACCCTTTATGGCAGAAAAAGCTATGCAGGCCATATGAGGAATGTATAATCCTGTTCTGGTTCTGAATGTACTACACATCCTGCTGTTGCTCGTAATATACAATACAGGGGAATATGATTGGATCTCTGATAATACCTGGCTTATAGTGAATGGAGCACCATTATTACACTCAAATATCAGGTAAATGGCATCCTGGTTCAGCACCACTACAGGGTAAGGCCCAGCCTTAACATCTCTTAGAACTGTGCTTAACAATTAACATCACATCTGGCACTATGGCTGAACCATAGTGTTATTTAACTCCTATATGAGCGCAAATAACAGCAGGAGAACATGAAACAGGTTATTTTCAACTCTTTTTCTATCTGCTGTTTACATTTGACTCACTAAAGACATATTTAGGAATCAGCTTCTTCCCCTGCTCAGAAAGTATGTAAAGATGTAAAGTGGTTCCCAAATACATTACCAGCTTTCAAAGTCAGCATAATACTTCAAGTTTTTTTTCCCTGTGGCTGATAGTACACGAAGCAGACAAATCTTCATCCTCTTAAAAGAATTATGATTGGATCACTGATCCTAACTTGAAATTATGTGTTCTCAAAATGGTTGCATAGATTCACCTCTCATGCTTCTTTCTTTTGGTGAGTTTCTTGGCATTTATGTCTTGAACACATTGTGATGTCCCTCCTCAGGACCAGAGATCAAGAAGCCTCAATCCTAACCACTGACACCAGTGGGGAATGTTCACTGAGAAAAAATAGATACAGACAGTATTTTCAGATGCAGTTCTCTGCACCAAGTAGCTGGGCTTTCACTCCAGGCTTCAAATAAGACTCCCCACTGACACAGCTATAGAGCGGAGTCCTTAGCTGGGTGTTCCAGGCCAAGTCCTCCCCTACTCTCTCTGTGAAATAGGTGCTGTCAGTGTCCCTGTTTCAATAGGTAACACACACACACACACACACACACACACACACACACACACACACACACACACACACACACACACACACACTCTCTCTTTGAGATTTGATTTTCACACACATGCACACCTAGGAAAGGCTGGCACATCTTATCTGCTTTGCCACCTCCAACTAGACTATAAGTTAGATACACTGCCACCAGAACACCCAAAGCTAGATACTCTGAGGCTCTTACCAGGGTACCCAATTGCTCTTAGTAAAATGTATACTTATACAAAGGGTAATGTTTGACCAAGCAGCAAGACTTTCAGGAATGTGGAGCCATAGTGCCACTAAACAAATGCAATTTATCTCGAAAGTTAAATATTTTCTAAAAGATCAGCCATAATGAGAGGTATAAATATATTTAATAATAAATACAATAGAAAACATGAAAATACTGAATATTTATTTACAATAAATACCAGAGTTTCAATTCAAGGGAAATATAAAAACAACTCAGATAGAAAGACGCAAACACAGAAAAACTATATTTAGCTAATCTCCCTACATTTTCCTAACTGACTGAAGAATTACTGTTCCCTAGTTACTTACTAAAACATGGCAATGTGAAGTTAGATGACTGTCTCTTGTCAGGTCTAAAAAAGTGCTTCTATCACATCACTAGTGTTCAAATACAATTTCATTGCTGCCTACAGAATGACATCATATCTAGTGACCTGACTCTGTGGTTCCCTCACTACTACAGCACTAGCAACTGAGCCAGGAAATGGCACACAGGTGACACATAAAACTTTGCTAAGGCTTAATACAGAATCTGGAAGCTATACAAAATTACACTTCCACACTTCCTGCAGAAAGGCTCTTCACAGACATTGCATCTCTGGCTGCATTCCGACCTGTGAAATAACATCTTTGTAGTCTAAAACAAGTCATTTAATTTCACGCTATTTTTCCTAAGGTCAGCTGGGCTGAGCTTAACCCCTTCCCTTCCAATATCTTGTGTTAAATTATATACATTTAATCAGTTCCAACAATACAGTCTGATATACATGTATATTTCTTTTCTGTCCACCAGGACCCACTGTTGATATGTTTTAACACAAGCAACTTTACAAATACATTTTTAACACAAGCATCTGTACAAATCAGTTTGATATTCCAATGACATACAATTCTTTACAAAACTCCAGATAGCTAAGCTGGCATATGTTACACATGCACTGCCCTACTTCCCTAGCACAACTGGCACTACCACACACATCATCACGCACATAATAAGCAAGTTATGATCAGCAACCCAATCATAATCCTCTGTGTATGTATTGCTGACATTTATGCTAATAAATTCACCTTACGATTAAAGCTTGATAAGTGAATCTTGGCAACCATATTGACAGCACATAATAAAAAGTTATGATGAGAATGCAGATCAGATCTCTTTGTAGTGCCTGGAGCTTTATGTCCTCCCTGTATTTCCAATGACCGAATATGGGGGAAAAAAGTGCAAACTGATTTACTGGCTTTGAAACCCAGAAAAAGCACTTAGCGAGAGCTATCAAATAGGCAACAGTACACTTTTTGGCTTATTCTGGGAGGACAAAGAATTAAAATCCTGGACAGTTTTTTTTAATATTACTCTAATTCACTCAGAAAGTTAATAGAACAACTTTTGCATTAATATGCATTTTCTGAGCATTATATATAAAACTCTAATATGGGGAATTTTTGATTGACTGTAATCCTCATTGATTTACACAAAAAACAAAAAAACTTTATAAGACACAAAGTAAAAATATGAGACAATCTCAGGGAAATTTGAGAGGCATGGACACTAGGCAGAAATTAACCTGTTTTACTTTCTGTCACTGTTTTTTGCCACTCAACACTGCAGTTAGTCCCTAGTGTGAGATCCAATAATAAAAGTGCTTAGGGGAATGTGTAACCATTGTTACACTCCCCAAGAAGCATGTAACAAGTTTATGTTTGTCCTGATATTGGAGCACAAACACAGTGCTCTATGTGCTACATATCTACTCCTTTACTTTTTCATTATCAGGCAAGTGTTGCTTTTCCCCAAACAAAGAGCAGACAGGGGCCGTGTAATGTCCGGTTGCACAACCAGAAAAGGGTGATACTAAGACAGATGAGTAGGTGTTTCAAAAGAAACAGTAGGTTTCCATGGTCACCACTCTCTCAGAAGAATATGGTAGACCTAGAGTTTCAGTTGCCACAGGGTAAGCAGATTATGACTCGGCAGATTGTCGATTAGCTGGGTTACTACAGCAGCGAAGCTAGAATGTCAGGAGGTGACAGAATGCACAGCATTAAAGTAGACCATTCTGACAGCAGGCCACACACTGAGGAACAAGTGACCACATTTAGCACAGTTCATGGACAGCAGCCACAGGACACTCGTTATATGGCACATTTTGCACCACTGCAATGTTTCTTTACTGCACTCCTCAATGCAGATATCAGTATCCAACTGCACAGATCATCATTCTGATATTAATGCTGACAATATATTCACTATTCCAGCTGTTCTATACTTTAATATACAGGATACAGCCACTGTTAAAATGATTTATGAGGTAGGTTTATTCAAGCATTTATTAGATTTTTCCCTTCATAATTCCAGTACTGGCATAATTCCAATCTGCAATTGTATATAAATATGCCAGGGTACTGGAAAGGTCATGAGGGTTCTCCAGTACTGTTTAAAAGAGTTTTTTGGATCTGGATAAGACATATGATTATGTACCCCACAATGACTTGTGGGAAGTGCTATAAAAATACATGGTCCTCAGGCCACTGCTATATGTGTTGGATGCCTGTATTTCAGAATTACTGATCAGTGCACTGCCCTAGTTAACAAGTATAACTAACTAACTAAATGGGCAGTAAAGGAGAACACTGGGTCTCACAGAAGTGCAAAATCAGAATACTGAGTGAACTGGCTACACAAAGTGCAGTGTTCCCCATTATCACCTGAAACTGTTACTGCTACTAAATGTGATAAAAGTAAAAAGCTTTTCATTATTGCTAAGCAAATCTCTCGACTGTCTGTGACATTAACTAGAAAAATTCTTAACACTGAATGCGTAACATGCTCTTCAAATATGGAACAGTGAGGAACATGGACTTTTTAAGACTCAGAATGAGAAACACTCCTCACAATGAGGTCACTTGAGAAGTGTGAGGAGTAATGAATGATTTTCTACCCATTATTTTTAGCTTTGCCCTTGTTTATTGAGCAAAGAAGTTGAGAGCTGTGGCCAAGATGATATGCAGCAGCTCCTACATGTTACACAACTACCGTTAAATTCTGACCGCTACACAAAAACAATGGTGCGGTCCAGTGTTTTTCATTATCTCCAGTAAATGTGTCTGCATTTCTGGTGCTAAGCTGTGTATGTTTAAGGTGGGCATAGGACTTCCCTATGGTTATGTTCTGTCTCACCTGCTATTTGTAGTTTTCTTGGACATGGCATCAAACAGCAGCCATGGTCTGGAGGGAATCCAGTTTGTGGAAATTAGGGTTTAATCTTTATTGCTTGCAGATGATGTTGACCTCTTAGCCATTAATGACTGTGTTCCCAATATGGACAGCTGTGTGAAGTGGCTGGGATGAAAATCAGCACCTTTGTATCAGAGATATGGTTCTCTCCTGGAAAACAGAGGGATGCTCTCTTCAGGTGACAGTGAAGCAGGTACCTCAGATGGAGGAAGTTAAGTATCTTTGAGTCTTGTTCAGAGCAGGAGTAGAGGGATTTGGGACACTGACCAGTGAAAAGGCACAGTGAAGACAGTACTGCAGGCACTGTAGTGGTGTGTGGGGTGGGAAAGTGAGAGCTATGCAATAGGATGAAGCTCTCAATTTTCTAGTCAATCTAAGCTCTCATCCTTGCCTATGGTCGAGAGCTTTCAAGATCATGTACACAGGTAACAGAAACAGAGTTCCCTTGTAGGGTAGCTGAGCACACTATCCTGATGGATGGAGGAGCTTGGCAACCCAGGACTACAATTACTGCTTCACTGTTTTAAGAGGACAGTCAGTTAATGTGAAGTGAGCACTTTGGGATAATGACCCAGGGCTACCTTCTGTGAAAAGTATACCAGGCAAAGCCCAAAGGAAGAGGGCCTCCTGGCACACTTAAGACATGGATGAGGGATTATATATCTAACTTGTCTGGGAATTCATGGAAATCTCACAACATATGCTAGATCTGGTAGTGGGAAAGGAAAGTCTGGTCTACTCTGCTCAGCTTGCTGTCATTGTGACTCCAATCATGACAAGAGGTTTAGAAAATGATGACAATGTATTCTGTTCATAAAAGTGAAGCATTTCACCCTAACGTCTGTTGGAAATGGCCTTAGAGTTCAGCTGGACAACCCAGTGCCAGAGTATAAATAAAGTAAAACTGTATAAAACGTGCAGATAACTTGGGAGTCTCTGGAATATTTGGTACGTGGCAAACAGAAAGAAGAGATAGAGAGGCAGAATGTGTGAATTTATGTATTATGATAAGATGATATATGTTACCCAGAAACAACATTACTGTATTTTTTACTTTCTTATATGTTTCGGGTATCTACTTTCATCCTACACGTACCCTTCTCTATTTTCCCCTACGTTTACTTTATCACTTCCATTGCATTTAAAAAAACAAAGAAGTAAAAATAGGCTTACAAGTGCTTAACAAAACTGGTAACCAAAAAACAAGTACTCTAGTGTGGGAAATAAGATGGCGCTTCAAATAATTTCATCAACACACATTAAAAAACATAAAAAGTAGCAAACCATAAAAAAGATCACAGTACATTAATATTTGTTTACTCATTGTGGTGTAGCACTGTCCCCTGTGTGTACTATTTGTTTGCTTTGTCCTGTTGCCTGTGTCCAGTCTCATCTTCCACTAGCTTCATCTTCTTGTGATGTACCCATTCTGTGTCCTACCATCCTAATGCTACCACAAATTCTGCTGTATGATTATCCTTTCAAGTCCTATCCTATGCTGCCTTCTTTTCTTTGAGGTGTATCACTGTTTTATGTTGCATAATTCCAATGGCATCCCTCATGCTGCTGCCTAAGTGCCTAGATCTGTCTTTCACAAACTTCATCACTTTGTGGTGTACCACCATTCCATGACCTACCACCCCACAGCCATGCCTCATGCTGCTGCCTAAGTGTCCAGTCCTGTCTTTCACAAACTTCATCACTTTTTGGTGTACCACCATTCTGTGTCCTACCACCCCACAGCCATCCCACATGCTGCCGCCTAAGTGCCCAGTCCTGTCTTTCATAAACTCCATCACTTTGTGGTGTACCAACATTCCATGTCCTACCACCCCACAACCATCATGCATGTTGCTGCCAAAGTGTCCAGTCTTGTCTTACATGACCTTCATCACTTTGCTCTGTACCACCATTCTGTGGCCTACCATTCCACTGATAGCCAAATGTTGCTGCTCCCCTGTCCTTGTATTCTGCTTGTGTGCATAAGCGCATGCAATACATAAACAGATTACCTGTCAGAGGACATGCCAAAGCCTGTGCTCTTCACTGCTTCTGTTGTGTTGTGGTATACAAGTTGGCATGATGTGTGCTTCAGCAGTGTACCACATTACACACTTAAGTGGTGCAGTGCTCCTTGCAGTATGCCACATATGATCCATTGTCCTGACATAGCATGAACATAAGGAAATATTTTTGAGGACTAATCATCATGTTTCTTTTTCCTTATCATGTGCACAGTAGATTATAACTGTATGCTACACTGATATATCAGATAATGTACTCTCCTAAGGCTCATATGACACTGATTTGTCTGAGTCACCTTGTTTGCTATTCTTGTGTATGGTTTTGACACATTGCATACACATTCAACTTGTCAACATCAATATTAATTATATATGAACATGTGTTTGAAACCTTGCATCTAGATGCTGGTCAATTTTCTCTATATTGTGTTCAGTACTACTAAAGGTGCTATGGTCCTATCACATGATGCTAGTTAAGTATTACTGTGTATGCCTACCTGTAGTAAATAAATATACAAACTTGACACCTTCTCCTGCATGACATATTGTGCTATTTGCATACTGCAGAGGGGGATACACATCATCTTGCAGCTGTATGCCCTTGGCAGACTTTATGATATGCACTGTACCTTTCATGTGTATCTCTTTGGTACACTGTTTGTACCATGCCTATACTATGACTACACTTCATGTTGTCTTGCTGTGGCATGCTACATTGCTGCATGTCTGCTTTTGTGCAAATCTGTTTGTACTACCATGTAGCTGTTCAGTCTCTTTTTATTTTTAGTGATTTCAGAGAGACTTCCACAAATGGTTTGTACTCTTCTGTCTTAATAGTTATTGCTGGCATTTAAATTTCTATATGTTAGTTTTATAATTGGTGCTGTTATTCTAGGGTATATCTCTGAACAAGCACCTTTGTTCGTTATATTGTTACATCATCCATGCATCAGTCCATTCATCCATTTATCCATCCATTCATCCACAACCCTTTTTTTCCCATTTTTGCACATGGAGTCGAGGTATCACTTCAAAAGTAACAATCATCTAGATCCATGGTTCATATCACCGGGTGGCTAGCCCTGCCACAGTTGTTCTTCCATACTACACACATTGCTACATGACACCTGCTGTGTTATGGCATACTAAACAACTACAATATGTAGACTAACTGCATACACTGCACACATTATGCAATACTCCACTCACGTCGGTCTGCACTTTGTGCTATCTGTCTTTGAGTAATACTTGGTGGATGCATGCCATTAACTTTTATTTACATTTCCATGGTAGTAAAAATTTGCTGTTATCACTGTTCAAGGCTTTATTCATTCTTCATGAAACTTAACAAATGTGTTCATTCTGAGTTTGCAGCTAACACATTTTATCTAACTTTTACTATTATAACTGCTTTACTAAGCGACATCATAATATAATAATGCACATAAACAGGCTTAGTGCCAAATATTTATAAAAACACCATTTTCTTTCAGATTTTTCAAAAGGGGTTGGGAGGGTGGCCTAATGGTTAAGGTGTTTTCCTTACAAACACAAGGTGCAGTGTTTGAGTCTCACAAGGGATAATTGGCTACGCTTAAATGGCTCGCAAGGGCAGTTAGCCTAGTACTAACCTATGAACAGAAAGTGTGTGTGTGTACTGAATGTGAAATGACAACTGATGTTTGGCAGTCCTGTTTTCTACCAATTTCACCAGCCCTGTGTCACTTTTAAAATGTTCTTGTCCAGATTAACTTTTCAGTCAACAATCTATATATATATATATATATATATATATATATATATATATATATATATATATATATATTCTGGGATTTATATATCATAAGAGCATAACTGAATAGAACACTGTTCTTTCTGCATTTGCCCAGCAGAGGTCTTACTTTTACTGTGTTATCAGCTGAACTTTATAGCTTACAAAATGCAGCAAGTTACAAAACTGGCAAGTTTCTGGATTTGTCTTATAAAACATTTCTAGCTAATTTAGAAAGGAAGCACTGGGATCTAAACATGAAACACCAGCACCTCATTCTGCACATCTGTGCATTTTCAGTCAATGTGGCATGTAGATTTTTCTCTTTTGTTTTCACAGGGCATGGTCTGCAAAAGGCATTTTTGCATTGCTGGCAGGATTGTTCTTTTGTTCTAGAAAATGTTTGCTTGGAAATGTTTCATGAAATATAGAATAACATAACTAGTTCAACAAAGAATGTAACAAAGTATGGATGTGAAACAGTAAGAAGAATATTTGATTATCTGTGGATTTCTTAAACCTTTCCCTTTTAACTCTGTGTTAGAAGCTGCTATTTTCAGGACATTTTCAATAAAATTTAAGGCCTAATAATGCCAATGGTCACCCATCAAGGAGTGTGAAGGTCAGAGAGCATTTTATATCTGTAATTCTGATGTAGAGTTTTTCAGACAAGTCATGGCACATATTAGAGGCTGATTCATTAAAGTTCCATCATAGTCTGTGGTCAGAACAGTTTATTACTGTGAAGTTATTGATGGGCTACATCATACAGTGAACAGTGTATTACTGTGATTCAGTATGATGAACCATCGACCCAGTGTGATTACATACACTGAGTCACCGTATTCCCCTTGACATCTGCTCTGATGACAGCACCGTTTAATCAGTGCACAACAGATGGGTTCACCTAACAGTCATCCTATGAAAAGTACAGAGTTTCGCAGCTTCATTTCATCTAACTATACAAATAAACAGGTGCTACTTAAAGAAAAGAACTAGATGTACAACTGCCTTGACAACAACAACACTATTTATGAAGTTTTCTAGTGTGATAACTATTTTAATAAACAAAGAAAAATGGGAATAGTTATCTGTTAAGTGCTGCTTAAAAAATAAATAGAACAGACTACAGAATGCCAATGCTAGTTATGCTTTATGCTTTTGAAGCCGTATAATTCAACACTGCCTTGCAGCTGTATCCACTGTTCATTGGCAGTACATGCTCAAGTGCAATGGATGCTTCTGCAACTGAACTCTTACTGAGTGTAAAAATGCTGTTGTTTCAGATGAGCTCACTGCAAGGGAAATTTCTCTTTCGATCTCAAAAACCATATATATATATATATATATATATATATATATATACATATATATAAATAATATGGTTTTACTGATTTTTGTTGACAGACTCAAATGTCAACATGTATGACACTGACCACAAAACTTCAACAATGTGAACCTTGACATGCTACTATGCATGTGGCAAGCAATAACCTTGGCACATGCAAAAAAAATGTCAAAAAAAGAATAAAACATTTTTTGCAGGGAGTCTGCACCCAAACCCCTTGCTAATTATAGGGCAGCACACAATGAGGAGGAAAGGCATTCTCCTAATCCAGAGAATTGTGAATCTCACACACCTGTTGACCGTCTGTGTAGTCAACCAAATAGATGCCAACCATACGAGAAATTGCCTAAATTAAGTTTTCTCTCTCTCTCTCTCACACACACACACACACACACACACACACACACACACACACACACACACACACACACACGCACACACGCACCCATACACAGACATATATATCTGTATACAGTACATACAAATTTAAAATGCACTTTCCTTCAGCAGTGTTGTTAATGACGCTTAGCAGGTATAACTACTGTGAATGTGGGAAGCGTAGACTGCTTGTGAAAAAGACTATCATCATCATTTCACATAAAGGTTATTACTAAAGTACATTGGTAGCTTATTTTGTTTCAATCCATTTCTAGTTTAAAGTAGGACACAGAGGATGGTGGGTTGACCTCTGAAAACACAGTGCAAAAGAAAAATACAGATGATAGCTGTTATCTTAGTTGCACTAAAACAGTGAAAAACACACTTTGAACCCAAACCAAGCAATGTACTACAAGGATTTGCTATTAAAAAGAATGCAGTAAATGTGCTCTAACTGAGCGGAGTGATGACATGAGTTTTCACCAAGGCTGGATTCTGATAACGAATTTATGATTGGAGGACTATAAAGTCCTTTTCCTCCCTCACATTGTTTCTTTGCTCATGATAGTAATCCAACAATACTGAACAGTAAGTGCAACGACAAAGAAATTAATAAACATTTCACGCATGAATGAAAAGGTCATTGTCTTGATTCCAAAAGATTAAGGAATACAAACTCTTATTCTGAGGTCCAGGAAAAAATGCTTTTGCCTTAACAGCACAGGATGGGGTCAAGTTGTAACCATAAAGGGTGACAGGAAGGCATGTGGACAGACTGTAATACAAACAGTAAGTAGCTTTAGTAAAGATTATTTTGTATATAACAAGTATTATAAGCAGGAAATATGTAATGATATTGGCTGTGTATTCTGAAGAGTATTTAGTTTGAGTACATCGGTCATTGTGAGAGAAGACATTTCAGGAAGAATGCCGTACCATGTCAGGCCTGTTGAAAATGTAGGGGCACATCATACATCTGAAGTGCCGGTTTATCAGTAGAACTGCCACTGCCTATGAGGGCACTAAGTAAATGCCATTTATCAAATGCTCAGTGACTCACAACTCTTGTACACCTTGCCAAAGGCTGCTGTCAGGCTTAAGTCTCTTGAAATCAAGGTGCAGAAATGGCATTTACTATACTAAGTAGAGTTTTACAGATGGTGTAGCCCCCCCCCCCATCGCATGGGGTTATGGAGGTACTTTGCCCCAAAGGAAATCATATCTATCTATCTGTCTATCTATCTATCTATCTATCTATCTATCTATCTATCTATCCATGGCTGCAGTTGATTTTATGGTATGCATTTATCATGTGCCACAATTTGTGGTAAATCTCATCAGTAACTGCAATGGATGAATTACATTATAGTCAAACTGCATAATTTTGACATAATATAATTTCAAGACTTATCATCTTTCTCTACTGTTATGTGATCATGGAGTTATTATATTTAATTTTCAGGGGTGTGTGGGCAGAGATGTTATGTCAGGGGGTGTGGGTGGCAAAGCCTCCTCTTGCAAAAACAAAACTTCTGGTTCTTTTAGGTGATCGCATATATAATTTAATACATTTGTTTCATTTGCAATCACCTTATTTCATTGTTTTTTTGTTTCAATGAAAGAGATTGCTGGTGAAGTTCCACTATGCATTTTATATGAATGCAATCATATATATATATATATATATATATATATATATATATATATATGTGTGTGTGTGTGTGTGTGTCTGTACACACACACACACACAAACACCCTAAATGATAAGTGCTGCCTGTGGGATTTGATTGCAGGAGTGGATGGTCAGATATTGCTAACTGATGAAAGAATGGAGGACAATAGACGCAGGAACTGTACAAAAGAGTGGGGCAATGAAGTGGCACTAGAAAACTGAAAGACTACAAGCTGTGGGTCTGAAAGGCAGTCCCTATACTGCCAGGTGATTGGTCCATCACACCCTCAGATAGGCAGTGGGAGGGACTCTGACCTTTGGTAGACTGCCAAAGGAAGGGTACCAGGGCGCTACTACCCATATTCCAGGAGGGCAGTATGTTCCATGAACACCTACTGTTACAGGTAAGTAGGACTTCTGCAACTAAACACCAGCTATTACAACATATGACTTGAACCTTGCATAAGGACCAGGACCCCTCATGAGGTGGAGCTCATCATGGGGGGATATGAGGAAGTTGTGCAATACTGAACTAATGTTAGTCTCTGAAGCAGCTCATCTGCAGATACAGTCTTTCAAAAAGAAAGAAAAAAGTTAAAATGGGCTTCAAACATGAATGACATAGATAAAAGGGAACCTAACTTCGGAATAAGTGGGAGTAGTCAGAATTTGTGAGTTTGCAGTGCTAGTGTAAGCAGAAAGATGAGAGATGACACTAGTTCAACAACAGACTTGTTAATTCTATTTCCAGAAAAGTGATGGCTTGCAGTAACTACCAAAACAAGACAAAAAAACTTGTTGCCACATATTTTTACATGGTAGTAGTAAAGTAAATTAAAACCAAGAAAAATTCAGGGAACAAAGGGACAAAAATGTAAACAAAGATAAAACGATCACTTAAGATAGAAAAAAAAAAACATTACAGAATGCAACCACATCTGTAGTAGCTCTGTAGTCAACTAGCCAGCACCCTAATCTGTTCCAAACAAAATAATGACTTGACATTTTTTATTTTGTTTATTTATCCTTTGTAAAGAGGGTTAGTCCCATTCAGCTAGTAGTTTCTTTTTAGTAGATACCCAATGTGGCATTTATACTACTAGGGGAAATTTAGCCAGGCATTGGGGAACGTCCCCTACTCTTGGTAATCATGGGGAAGGATTTGTGTGTTACACATTCTGACTTCCTGTTTCCTGTCCAGGCGCAGAAGCAGCCAAGAGGAACAGGAAGAAACTATGCCTGATTCAACTTTGGCTGAAAATAAAGTGAAGGTTGATGAAAATGTAGCTGAAATGGTAGAATCGCTACCAGAAGTTTTTTCTGATGCTGTGGGTGCAGAAAAAAACAGTGATAGCGGAAGAAAAGGAGATTGTAGCTGTAACAGAGATGGATTCAGAGGAAAACTTTCAGAGGAGATTGTTTGAAGGAGAGATAGTTACCTCTGAGAAATATATAATTACAACCCTCCAATCGGGAGGGTTGCGGGATGATTATTTAGAAGAAATGGTAAACCAAAGTGAATCAGAAAGTGGAGCACTAATTTCATCGAGTGACATTATGAAGAAAATAGAAGAAAAAAAGGGGAAGAAGAGACTGTGCCAGAAAAAGTTCAAGAGACAAAAACTTATGCACAAACTGTGGGAGAAGGAGCAAAGAAGAAAGAAGAAATACAAGAAACAAAAAAGAAGCATACAGTACACGTGAGCTGTAAAAAAGAATAAAGTTTGGACAGGTAAAAGGTTTGGGACTCCGTCATAGCACCTATGGGTGTCAAAGCAAAAGAGGTAAGAGCATTAATTTTAATTAATAAAGAGAGTTAATAAAGAGAGTTTTTGTGACTTGATATTTGAGAATGGGCACACCATGGAAAATTTTCTGGGTGCATATGAACAAAAGAAAAATATTTATCCATGGACAGGTTATGTTGTACAAGCTTTTTACAGACAAAAAAAAAGAATAATGATCCAGTTTAGAACTGAAGTTGAATCAAAAAAACTGAAAGAACATTTGTTAACTATATGTAAAGAAGTAATGGACACTACAGAAGTATATGATGAAAGACGACTATGGACTGGGGGATGGAAATGTGGAATAATACTGAAAATGAAAAATTATAATGTTATGCACGTACCTAGTATTATTAATGTTCATGGTAATAGGGGTTTTGTGAAATACAGGGGCCAACCAAAAACTTGTTATTTTTGTGGAAAAAATTATCTAATCAATGAATGTGACAAAAAAGATGTTATTTATGTGGTAAAACAGGGCATAAAGCACAAAAATATGTTTTAAAGTGCAAAAAAAGTGGCAATACTGGTCATTCATGGCTAGAATTTGAAATTAATGTGCAAGAAAATGAAAATGAAGTTATACAGGAGAAAGAGATAGAAAACGTGTTATACAAGAAAATGTACAAAAAGATGTAAATGATAAAGAGATTATACGTGAAGTTAAAGAAAATAAGGACAAAGAAATAGAGGAGACAAGTGAGGAAGAAGTGGATTGGTGCACAGTAAGAAATAAAAAGAATTCGATAGGAAAAAGAGTTAAAGAAAGGAAAAGAAAATTCAAAAACATAATGCTTAGAGAAAATAAGAAAAGAAAAGGATAAACATTTTATTATACTAACTGTTCTTAAAAGCTGAAAATATTAGCTTTTAATGTGAACAGTGTGAAACATATTAAGAGGAGAACAGGTATATTACAATGGTGTGCTGCAGTAGATGCACATATTATTGTTTTAGAAGCTATCAGATTATTAACGGAGGAAGAAAGAACACAAACTGAAAAACTTTGGAATGGTGTGGTAGTCTGGAACATGGGGAAAGAACCATGCTCCGGCATATGCATATTATGTCAAGAAAGCATTAAAATATTAGATGTAACCATAGTGGAACTAGGCCGAACTACAGAAAAAATATGTATATAGAATTATAGCTTTATCTGTATATGTAACAAAAAAAGAGATGGAAATGATGTTTAAAAATATTCTTGAATATGTTTGTGTAAATATGGACATTATAGTGATGGGTGATTTTAATTGTAATTTAAGGAAAAATAAGAACAATTGTGATGTTAAAATGGCTAAAGAAATTATGAGAAGTGAAAATTTAAGTGTATGAGAGAATAACCACTGAACCTATAAAAGGAATGAAATTAGGACAGAAATTGATTATTTTTTAATATAAAAAAGGAATTAAGTATGCTGGATTTTCAGATCATGTGGCAATATTGCTTAAAGTACAGGAAAATGAAGAATATATAAGGATAGGAAAAGGGATAAAGAGAATTAATGAAAATGAATTAGATTTAGAAGAGAAAAAAGAAATTGTTGAATTATGGAAAAATCATACGACTATGAGAGAGTTATATGAGAAATGGACTGTTTAGTGGATTAATTTTAAAGAAAAATATAGTGGAAGCTAAGTTAAGAAGGGACGTGATGATTAGTGATCAGCAGTATAGTTTCATGCCGGGAAAGAGCACTACAGATGCAATGTTTGCTCTGAGAGTGTTGATGGAGAAGTACAGAGAATGTCAGGAGTTGCATTGTGTTTTTGTAGACTTAGAGAAAGCATATGACAGGGTGCCTAGAGAGGAGTTGTGGTATTGTATGAGGAAGTCAGGAGTGTCAGAGAAGTATGTAAGAGTGGTACAGGATATGTATGAGGGTAGTGTGACAGCGGTGAGGTCTGCGGTGGGAGTGATGGATGCGTTTAAGGTGGAGGTGGGGTTACATCAAGGATCAGCTCTGAGCCCTTTCTTATTTAAAATGGTGATGGACAGGTTGACAGACGAGATCAGACAGGAGTCCCCGTGGACTATGATGTTTGCAGATGACATTGTGATCTGTAGTGAGAGTAGGGAACAGGTGGAGAAGACCATGGAGAGATGTAGATATGCTCTAGAGAGAACAGGAATGAAGGTCAGCAGGACTAAGACAGAATATATGTGTGTGAATGAGAGGGAGGATACAGAAATGGTGAGAATGCAAAGAGTAGAGGTGGTGAAGGCGGATGAGTTTAAATACTTGGGGTCAATAGTTCAGAGTAACGTTGAGTGTGGAAGAGAGGTGAAGAAGAGAGTACAGGCAAGATGGAGTGGGTGGATAAGAGTGTCAGGAGTGATTTGTGACAGACGAGTACCTGTAAGAGTGAAAGGGAAGGTCTACAAGAGGGTAGTGAGACCAGCTATGTTATATGAGTTGGAGACAGTGGCATTGACAAAAAGGCAGGAATTTGAGCTGAATGTGGCAGAGTTAAAGATGTTAAAATTTGCACTGGGTGTGACGAGGGTGGACAGGCTTAGGAATACGTAGAGGGTCAGCCCACGTTGGAAGGTTTGGAGACAAACTAGTAAAACAAAAATGAGCTTGAGAACGCAACTCCGATAAAAGTAACTGTTTTATTTTGTTAGCAAAAACGCTTTCGGAGGGCACAGTGTCTCTCCTTCATCAGACAAACATCAAAAAACACTTCCTGGTAAATTTATATACCATCATTAATTATACAATCAAGTTTAATTAATTACAAATAATTTAACGTCAAACGTCAACTACTAAAATCCTTTGCTCCCAAAAAAAGCCAATACATGTATTACATTAGATAACACAACCACACACTCGGTTTCTAACCATCAATGAATAAAGTACAGCAAACCAAAACAAAAACAATAAAAAGGCTGCTTTTCCACTACACTAAACCACATGAGGTAAGAGATTTTATTCATAAAAAAAAACTTTTTGTGAAGTTGAAAAAGAGACTTTAAAAAGACGTTTGAGTAATATGTGTAAAGAAATAATGACATTAATAGAGGTTTATGGTCTGCAGAATGGAATTGTAATATACAGAGGAGGGAAAATGAAAAAAGTGTGCATATTCCTAGCATTATAATGTTGAAGGACAAAAAGAGATTGTGAAACATTGGAGTCAATCAAAAACATGTTTTTTTCTGTGGAAAAACAGATAATTTGATTATGAATGGTGTTAAAAGAAAATATTTTTATGTGGTGAAATAGGACATGATGCAAAAAATGTGAAGTGAAATGCTATAAATGCAACAAACATGGACATATGTGGATGGACTGTAAAGAAGGGAAGGATGGGTTAGAAAAGGTAAACATATTAGAGCAAGGGGAACAGAAACAGACTCTAGAAGAAAATTAAAACCCGAAAAAAATTAAAAAAAAAGAAAAACCCGAAAACAGCAGGGACAAAAGCACAAAGAATATAAAGGTAATGATAAGAAAATGTTTTTAATTGAATTACAGAAAGAAAAGGAATTAAACATAGAAGAAAGATCTGAAATTAGTGATGAAGAAGCTATCAGTTGGAAAATTGTTAAAGGAAAGACGAACTCTACTGGTAAATGGGTATGTGAGAGAAAAGGAAAATGTTTAGGGTTAACCATGAAAGAAAAGGATGAAGGGTTATTTATATTTATTCTATGGTATACCTTGGAAAAGGAAAACAAATAATTGTGGAATATTAGCAATAAATGCAGATATCTTAAAATGTGTGACTAGAAGGTTAGCTATTACAGAATGGTGTAAAAAGGTGGATATGGACATTGGAAGACATAAGATAGCTAATGAAAAAAGATAGTCTGCAAACTGAAATGATATGGGGAAATAATATAGTTTTGAATTTAAGACAAGGTACTTGTTCTGGGATATGTATTTTAATAAATAAATTCTGGCTATACCATTAGTAATAATGGAGAGGGTAACTATTATAGATATAAGATGGAAACAGAAGGTGTACATATTAATTGTGGTTTATGCTAATGTTACAAAGAAAGGGAAATATGTTTAATAAAAGTTTCAATTATGTGGCAGTAAATATGGACATGGAGATTATTATGGCAGGAGACTTTAATTGTGATTTAAGGAAAAGTAAGAAAAAAGTGGTGACATTAAGAAAGTTATGGAACTTATGAGATAAGGTAAATTGAGCATTTGGAATAACAGTGACTGGACATATAGTAGGGGATTTCCTAGAACAGAGTTACATTATTTTTTGATATCTGAAGGAATACAGATTATGGAAGATAGTGTAATGGAAATGGGTTTTTGGATCATAGAGCTATTTTGATAGAGATAAAAGATTATGAGCCCTTTTAGTCTTATACACAGGTGAAGCACATTTTTATCAACCAGAGGAGAAGTTGTGGACAGCAATTAATAAAGAGCTGAAGGACGTTATATGGGAGGGGAAGACAGCAACAGTCAAGTGGGATACAGAAGAACAGGCCATATTGGGATTACCCAATTTAAAGGGGTATTTTAAGGCTTTGCACAAGCAGAAAAATATAACTCAAAGAGGAAAGGGATGATGATGAAGAAACAAGGTGAGACTGTGGTTTCAGATGCAGGCCTTTAATGAGAATAACAATAATCATACAGAATATTATATCCATAAAGTAGCAGAAAGTATTCGAAGAACTAAGCCAACACAGGAATTGAGAAGGAGATTCTGCCGAGAGGGATGATTGCAATTAGGGTTATAGACAATAGGCAAGAGGGGGCTGGAATTTAACTGAAAAAACTTACAAAGGAACCAAGGTATTAGGAGCAAATATCTACAGAGGGAAAAGCAATACAATGGGAAGACGCCAATAACTTATTTGGGCTGCAGGTTGGAGATTGCTTTCCCTATCAAGGATTGATATCAGAGTATAGGCAAAGAGAAAGAAATAGGGGGTCCTAAATGAAAGACCAGTACTGGTAGAATATTTAGTAGAATCTAGAACAGAAGCTGCCATTAAAAAGGAATAATTAGTAGAGCATATACAATATTACATGACAACTATAATCAATCAGAGTACATTACAAATGGTTGGGAAGAGAGATCGTATAAGCAATTCACAAAGAAACAGTGGGAGGATATATGTATATCTCTCAAATATGCAACAAAATCTAGAAGATTTGGAAATTTTGCTTGGAAATGTTTACATACATATTTTTACACCCCAAGTAGACGCCAGAGAATTTTTCCTCGGTTAGACAGCAAATACTGGAGGTGTGATTTTCCGGGAGTGCAGTGGATTGATGGACTTTAAGGATTCCCTGCAGGATGCACTGTCAGGAATGCTGAGTGGCTGGATTGGTGTGACAACTGAGATGATTTTTCTGAGCTGTGATACAGAAGTGGAATTGCCTAGACATGGTAAGGCCTTGCTGTGTCAAATTATGGTGGTTGCAAAAAAAACAATTACTAGAAAATGGAAATCAAAATCTGAACCAGCTATATTAGAAATAGTTAATATTGTAACAGAGCTAAAACAACTGGAATTAAGATCTTTAGAAAAGGGTAGGAGCAAACTACATAGGAAAAAAAGGGAATTGTGGGAACAATGCATGTAGGGGAGGAATGAGGTTTAAAAGAAGGGAGCACTTAAATGAGCTATGTAATGTTTCACTGAAAATGATTGGGTAGATTATAACTGATGTATAAAGTTTGCAACTGTGAATGTGTCAGTATGGTTTGTGATGTAAAATGCTTGAAATTAGGATTGTGTCTGTGTGGTTTGTTTTCATTTATATAAATGTATGATTGCTTATGTCATAAGTGATGGTTTAATAAAGATGTTTCTTGATTAAAAAAGGGGCAGAAATTGAATAATTTATGTAATGTTGCTTAAGTTACAAGATATATAGCAATATATGTGAAGTATAATGTTTGTTAATGTTAATTGGTTAATACAGTTTGATTACTTTTGTATAAATGTAAGTTTGCCTATGTCACAAGTGATAATTCAGTAAAGGTGTTCAAAATCATTTGACCATCCATTTTGGTTTGCCGTTTTCTCCACTGTAGTGCGATCTCGGAGTTAGTATATTTAGTTAGGGGGTGTGTGGGGGGCACAGCCCCCACGTTAGGTGGTGTGGGGGGGTGAAGCCTCCCACTTTGTTTTGTTCGAAGTGGTGGGTTTGTGGTTTGACGGCAAGCAATTTCTTTCCCATGGAAAGAAACCTCTGCTATGAACAATCGCGGTTTAGTGCGTTCATTCAGTATGTGTTGATGAAGAGGCCTTCGCTGAAATGCCTCTTTGAGATTTTAATATAGACATGTTTATAAATAATAAGTATGAGTTTGAATAAAGACAAAAGTAAAAGATTTTGATATGAGGGTAATATATGAGGAAATTTAATTTAATATGCAAAAAATAGAAATATTAGGGATTAGCTTTGGTAGGCAGGAGTTTTTAGATTTGCAATGGAAAAATGTTATAAGGAAGACCAGATATATGTGTGATTTTTGGAAGACATTTAAGTTGTCTTTTAAGAAAAATGTTTATTTGTTGAATTCAGTGGTTCTTGGAAAATTAGCATATTTAGATGGTGTCAAAAAGTTCAAATCACAACCAGTAGCGCACAGCAGAGGTAAATCCAAGCCTTAACTTTAATAAAAATAATAAGAACACAGATAAGTGCTTTCACATATAGCTTCTTCAGATCTAATGCCAAAACAGAATGCATACTACTTGTAGTAATAGTTCAGTATATTGATTTATACACATCCAGTTCTTATATACCATGTTTTATGTTTTATTTTGTGTATAGATACACTGATTATATTTATAGCTTCTAGTCATTTCATTAACTTTGATTGAGTTTTACAGTTTTTAAATGTTTTTGTAAGATGACATGTTGAAGATTTTTTTTAAATACCATGTTAAATAGTTTTGTATACATGTGCAGACATGTGCACTTATGTTTTTAAGATTGACTTTGGCATATAATTGTCAAATGTAGATATTTAGAATTGCTGGTGATTATCTTTTGCTTTAACAGCACCTAGCAACCTGTAAATGCACTCTCATTTGATTGGATGTATTACTGAACTATTACTTTTTGCTACTTTCTGTTTTTTACACACCAGTGTTTATTTCCCCAACATCGTTTGTTTTTGGATATTTAGATGGTGTGTTTAATGTGCCAGCATTATATGAGAAAGAAATACTGAATATTATATTTTCCTTTATATGGGAGTTCAGATTGAACTCTGTATAGAGAAGAATTTTGTATGTAGGAAAATAAGAAGGTAGTCTGGTGTTAATTAACCAAATTGTATATGCAGCATCTTTAAATTTGTACAAAGTGCTCAAGTGGGTAAGGGACTATAATTACTATAACGTAAATATAATAAAGAATAGGAGATGATAAAAAGGTATAAAAGAGAAAAAGAGTGAAAAAAAAAAATAAGGAGATAAGGGCTTATCAAGAAAAAAATCATCATCTTCTTTCAGCTGTTCCAGTTAGGGGTCACCACAGCAGATCATCTGTTTCCATTTCTTCCTGCCCTCTGCATCTTGCTCTGTCACACCAACCACCTGCATGTCCTCTCTCACCACATCCATACACCTTATCTTAGGCCTTCCTCTTTTCCTGTTACCTGGCAGCGTCATCCTTAGCATCTTTTTCCCAATATACTCAGCATCCCTCCTCAGCACATATCCTAACCAACGTAATCTTGCCTCTCTGGCTTTGTCTCCAAACCTTCCAACCTGGGCTGACCCTCTAATATACTTATTCCTAATCCTGTCCACTCTCATCACACCCTGTGCAAATCTTAACATCTTTAACACTGCCACATCCAGCTCTAACTCCTGCCTTTTTGTCAATGCCACTGTCAACAACCCATATAACATAGCTGGTCTCACTACCCTCTTGTAGACCTTCCCTTTCACTCTTACTGGTACTTGTCTGTCACAAATCACTCCTGACACTCTTCTCCACCCACTCCATCCTGCCTATACTCTCTTTTTCACCTCTCTTCCACACTCATCATTACTCTGAACTATTGATCCCAAGTATTTAAACTCATCCACCTTCGCCACCTCTACTCCTTGCATCCTCACCATTCCTCTATCCTCCCTCTCATTCACACACATATATTCTGTCTTAGTCCTGCTGACCTTCATTCCTCTTCTCTCTAGAGCATATCTCCATCTCTCTCCTCCACCTGTTCCCTACTCTCACTACAGATCACATTGTCATCTGCAAACATCATAGTCCACAGGGACTCCTGTCTGATCTCATCTGTCAACCTGTCCATCACCATTGCAAATAAGAAAGGGATCAGAGCTGATCCTTGATGTAATCCCACCTCCACCTAAAACGCATCTAGAAAAAATACAAAATGGAAAATAAATATGGAAGACTTGGAAAAAGACAGGAAAAAAACATGGTATAAAATGTAAAGGGGAAATGTAGCCATGGAAAGAATTAGCTAGAAATAAACTTAAGCAATAAAAGATAGAAGTGAGAGATGTAAAAAATGTGGTTGAATGTCAAGATTTTTGTGGAGACTTGCTATAAAGAAATTGCCAGTGAAAGCTGATATGCCTTATAAAAAAATAAAGAATATGTAATAAGTGTTGTAAAGAAGAAGCTGTAGAACATATTTTTTAATGTGATATAATTGTAAAGTTATGGAAAAAATAGGAGAAGAAAATTATTTGGATAGTACACAGGGAGCAGATGACAAACATGGACATGACTGAATATGGCTTTTATAAAGGAAAAAAGAATATGTTGACAAAATGGATAGAACATGTTTAATGTTATTTGGATTATTTGGAATTAAAGAGTTAAAGAAATAACATATAATGCTAAATGGGACTTGACAGAAATGTTAAAAAAATTGATTCTGGTTGTGGAAATTAGAGTAGGAGTCAGATAAAAACTAATTTTATATTTATATTAAGGCATAAAGTATAATAAAAAGTTTTTCTGAAAGAAGTAATGTATTCAGTTGTGTAAGAAAGAGTATAAATATTGGAAATATTGTCAATAGTGTAAATAATGTTTAATATGCTGTTCTTAAAATAAAGGACCCCTACTCTTTTGAGAGGTGCTGTGGGATGTTTTACATCCACATGAGCTACCACCAACTCAGAGAGATGGAGCCCCTGTTTAACATCTCATCCAAAGGATGACTGATATCTGAACCTGCCATTGCCTTTTCCTGTCATTGCCATGGCATCTTAATAAACAACTTTGCAGAAGGTTGATGTTATTTCTACAAAATGTAGGTGGACTTGCTAACTTGGGATTCCAAGGCTATAAGGTGATAAATGTCTGATCCTGAACAAATATCTAAAATATACATCATATGTAAATCCTAAACAAAACAAATCTTCAGATAAAAAGGAAGCATACTTCATGCAGAATATAAACAGCATCTGATACAGTATTGATAAGTTATAATGCTACTCTCCAATCCCTAATTCCCTATGAAATTAATACTTTAGTAGTTTAGATTTTTTCCTGTTATTTTTTTCAAAAACTATTCCCACTAGATAAGCAAGCTGGGACACAGCATTTTTCTTTCTGCATTCTTGGAGTTCTGCTTTTACTTGCTTTACTGTGTTACAGATTAGAGCACTGTCGCTTAAAGATAATGTTTAACATGGCAAAACTGACTTTTGCTTTTACATAAAAAGTGTTCACATGCATGCTTGTGCAAGCAAACACTTTTTTGTAAAAATAAAAGTTGATTTCTAGCCATTTATTTAGAAAAATACAATTAAAAAGGCCTTCAAACATGATAGTCTGAGACACTCCTGCCATATTGACTGCACAGATATTAACATGCCAACAGGAGGCATGTATGTCACTCTGGGAACCAAGTTAATTACAGTTCATTACTGTGACTACATACTTGTGAAACAATTATTTAATTGTTAACCTGTTAGGTTTTCTGCCAAATTGTTAATTTAACAGATTGGCAATTCAGAAGCTTTCAGAAGCTTTTTTTTTATTATATTTTTCTAAACGAATGGCTCAAAATCAACTTTTATTTTTGCAAGGATGCATGCGAACACCTTTTTTGATGTAAAAACAAAAGTAATTTGTGTTGTGTTAAACATAATTGTAAAAGGTCTTTCTCCAAAGTGTACCCTAAATGTTTCTGGAATTAATTAAATGTAAAGCTTCTTAATACAGAATTCTGCTCTTGAAAAGTTTGATTATATAGTCTTCCCAGTCCAAGATTCCTGTAGCACATTTTCAGTGAAGGCACATGCAATCCTTCATAAAGAGCTCAAAGCAAATATAAGACAGTCAACCTTTCATACACTGAAACACAGAACAATAACTTCTTATTCAAAATGACAACACTGGAACATATTATGTAGTCCTTTCATTGTGGCACTTACAATGCAAACATTGAATCGTGTTTTCCTTCTTTTTAAAAGGCCTTTAAACTAAGGAAATAATATACTGTTCTGTCCAAGCAGAAAGCATATTTAGGTTATGCAGCTGTCTACACATTAATTCATCTCTGCAATATACAAAACAATCTCCTCTAATTCTGACAGCTCTAGTCTGTGATCAAATAACCCTGAAGCCAAACTAATGAATCAATTCATCTATGATATTCTAGGAATTCGTTTCATGAAACTGAAAATTCTGGCAATGAAGAACTATGATCTTTGAAGACTGGGCACAAATCTCAGAAGTAAGGTATATTATATTATATATTTTTTATAACAGTAACACCTACATATTGCCTGCAACCATGTGCATTGCATTATGCTGCTGGAATAAGTCCAAATACCTTAAATATCTTGACAGTTTTAATGAATAATAGCTAATGGCTGAGAAACTTTCAGATCCAACTTTCATATCTAAAGAAATCCCAATCCCTCCGCACCACACACTCCAGAGACCTTGACCTCATTACCATAATCAACAGAACATGCTGGAGGGACAGGTTCATAGCCCAGAGCATGGGACTTCCCATACATGTCAAGCAGAGCACCTCACTGGCCCTCTTAAAGAGAAATCTTGATGAGTGGATGGGAAATAGAAAATTCACCCCAGGGATCACTCCAGTGGCTCTACTCGACAGAGGCACTGGGAACTAAGGTCAGGTGGCATGATGCCAGGGTAGTCCTATGGTCTAGGCTTGTAAAGGCTCCAGGGCCATTAGCCTAGTACACACCAATGAACCTATGCACTATAACTACAACAGAGATAGGTACTAATGGAGAAGGGTTCAAAATCAGCTTGAAATGGATAGTAACTACGTGGACTTTACAGAACCATAATGCACTAGCTACAATTATCCCCCAGAAACACAGAATGCTATCCTCCTATCTAATGCTAAAAGATCCTTACATAAACTGTCATTTTAGTAAGTCACTATGATACAATTTTAACACAGCTTTATAGATTTTACAGCAATAATTTCTTGAGAGCAACATGTATAGGGCAGTAAGATGTTAATTGCCACTTCAAGATTTCCAGTGTGAATCTCTATGCAAGGTCAGGACTGACTGACAGATCTTTGTTGAAACCAAACAGTATTCTTGTTCTTCCCAAGAAAAAAGAAAGGTTTTACCACTAACAGTGTGTGTGTGTGTGTGTGTGTGTGTGTGTGTGTGTGTGTGTGTGTGTGTGTGTGTGGTGCTCTTCCCAGATGGAGTGGCAACAGGCATCCAAGAATAATATCTGCTATCTGGCAAAACTGATGCAAATAAGGGTTCTTCATTCTCTTTGGTCCCAACATGCTCAAGTACAAGTTTCTCAACTTAACTGGTGTACATAACAGCTTTTCACTTCAGTCACTACATGTTTAAGTACAACTTTCTCAACTGCAAGTTTTGCAGGTGCATCAAGTCTCTCTGGCAGCAAACATGAGGGAACCTCTACACATCTCATTAAACCTGTTTTTTTTTTTTTTTTTATCCCATCCATTCATTTCTTTTTTGTGTTCTTATGTATCCTTTTCTTGACCGAGTTAGTTCCATTAAGCTAGTAGCCTCTTTTCAGGCGAGACACAAGGTGGTATTTTTACTAGTATGAAACATTTGACCAGGGCATCAGGGATCTTCTATTGTTTTTAATAAGTGCTGTGGGATCTTTTACATCCTCTTGAGTTACTACCAACTGAAGCAGATGGGGACTCAGCTTAACATTTTACCCCTTATGCTGCATTGCAGTGTCAGCAATCAATCTACCAGTTGTGGGAATAGAACCCACAATCTTCTTTATCCTTCCTTTCTTCCATCTATGTATCCATCCATCCATTTTTTAAACTAATTATCCTGGAGAAGGTCACTCACTGATGTAGCAAGCTGAGGAGGTGGACTCCCTTGTCTCAGCAACAAACATAAAGGGCTCTTTCTTTCCACATTAAAATGCAATTAACAGTGATGGTATTCATTAGACTTGATGGTAAATCTGTACTCAATCTTGTTTTGTGGGCCTTAACATAGGCGAGAGTGAAGGTATTTTTGCAGATTTTGTATACTTACAGTGGATGTTAAACTGTGGGCCAATGGGTGTCCACTGTACTTTCACTTATTTCATTTGCATATTGAACCATTGGTCCAAAATGCGAGGGCTGATCCTGAGGGTCAGGAAAGTACAAGATTCAGTTTAATTTGCAGTCTGAATGGAAGTGCTTTAGTGCTCCATAGGTGGTATAAACTGTTAACTCTTATTGGGTACACTGATAATCACAGGCTTATAGTGTTAATTATCAAGCTTATCTTATCATCTACTGTCCTTCAAGAAGCTTGAATGCTATAACTTCATATTAATATTTTCTGCTTCACATTTAAATATCAATATTATTTCTGAAGGAAGAGATGCTTATTCAATAATCTTGGAATGCATAGAATAATGCATCTGCCATTTATTTATACTACTGATCAGTAGTGTAGCTATTGATCAGTAGTACAAATAAATGTGACAGATCAGTAGCATAGCTACTGCGGAGTGAAGAAGGGGGCAGCCTCCCTAGATGCAAAGTGTTAAGGGATGCGACCTGCAGATCCCGGGCAGTCTTTACTCTTTTAATGCAATACTGATGCACTCAAATCTCAGTATTGCATTTGCAGTCTTTAGAGCTCCATGTGTGGTATAAACTGTAGCAGCTACTTACTACAAATGTAGCAACCACTTAGTAAAGTCTAAAAGGAGAGAAAGGTATGCGCACCACACACGTGGCAAGCACATCTTCTTCTTCTTCTTTCGGCTTTTCCCGGTTAGGGGTCGCCAAAGCGGATCACCTGTCCGCTCATGACTGGCAGTGGAGTTTTACAGCGTCGAGTTGCCAGCCCGGCACCCAACCTTCCACAGAAAGCACACACATGCACACACTCACACTTAAGGCCAATTTAGAGTGTCCAATCCACCTACAGCATGTCTTTGGGATGTGGGAGGAAAAGGAGCACCCAGAGGAAACCCACGCGACCACAGGGAGGACATGCAGACTCTGTACAGAAGGCACCCCAGCCAAGGATCGAACCGGAAAACCTCTTGCTGTGAGGCGACAACGCTAACCGCTGCACCACTGTGGCCGCCCTACGTGGCAAGCACATAGTAAAGCTTAAAAGGAAAGAAGAGTATGTGCACCACACACAAGGCAAGCACTTAGCAAAGCTTAAAAGGAGAGATGAGTATGTGCACCACACATGTGGCAAGCACTTAGTAAAGCTTAAAAAGAGAGATGAGTATGTGCACCACACATGCGGCAAGCACTTAGTAAAGCTTAAAAGGAGATATGAGTATGTGCACCATACACACGGCAAGCACTTAGTAAAGCTTAAAAGGAGATATCAGTATGTGCACCACACACATGGCAAGCACGTAGTAAAGCTTAAAAGGAGAGACGAGTATGTGCACCATACATGCAGCAAGCAATTAGTAAAGCTTAAAAGAAGACAAGAGTATGTGCACCACGCATGCGGCAAGCATTTAATAAAGCTTAAAAGGAAAGATTAGCACATGCACAGCACATGAGGCAAGGACTTACTAAAGCTACAAGGAGACATGAGTATGTGCACTGCAAATGCGGCAAATACTTAATAAAGATTAAAGCAGAGATGAGTACGTGGACTGCACATGTGGCAAGCACTTAGTAAAGCTTAAAAGGAGAGATGAGCATGTGCACAGCACATGCTGCAAGCACTTACTAAAACTACAAGGTGACATGATTATGTGCACTGCAAATGCTGCAAGTACTTAGTAAAGCTTAAAAGGAGAGATGAGTTTGTACACCACACATATGGCAAGCACTTACTAAAGCCACAAGGAGACATGAGTATGTGCACTGCAAATGTGCCAAGCACTTAGTAAAGTTTAAAAGGAGGGATGAGTATGTGCACTGCACATGTGGCAAGCACTTAGTAAAGCTTAAAAGGAGAGATGAGTATGTGTACTGCACATGCTGTAAAACCACTTAGTAAAGTTTAAAAGGAGAGATAAGTATGTGCACTGCACATACGGCAAGGACTTAGTAAAGATTAAAAGGAGAGATCAGTATGTATACTGCACACGCTGCAAGCGCTTAGTAGAGTTTAAAAGGAGGGACGAGTATGTGCACTATATGGCAAGGACTTAGTAAAGCTTAAAAGGACAGATAAGTATGTATACTGCACATGCAGCAAGCACTTAGTAAAGCTTAAAAGGAGAGATAAGTATGTGTACTGCACACGTGGCAAGCATTTAGTAAAGTTTAAAAGGAGAGATAAGTATGTATACTGCACACGTGGCAAGCATTTAGTAAAGTTTAAAAGAAGAGAAGAGTATCTGTAGTGCATACATGGCAATCACCTACTAAATGGTAAAAGGAGGGAAGAGTTTTCTCCAGAACTTCATGTAGCGCTCGTGCTCTTTGAACTGGCTTCTCAGGGTAGAGGACCTTCTTTTTTTGCTCCTCATGTCTGAGGAGAGAATTTTTTCTCCTCAACTTAAAGTTCGGGGGGGCAGGTCAAGGGATGGAACCGGATGTTGCCTCTGCTCCTGATTTTTAGATTTATTACTAATTCCCTGATCTGATGTTGGGTCCCCCAGCAATGCACATCAGGTATAGACAAAATGAATGGGTGGCAGTGGTCTTCTGCAGCAAATTCCAGACCTTGTAGTGAAACCATCTGCCAAACTGGATAACATTATTATTGTGCCTAAGTTTAATTACAAAACATGTGCATGCTTGCCTTAACATGATTCCTAAATGTCAGGTCTAACACAGATTGCAACATCTTTTAGACTAAGGTGTTGAAAAAGGCTTCTCATTTTAAAATATGAAACAAATGTTTGTGAAACATTCAAAACACCATTATTTTATTACATCCCAAAAGTACATAAAAGTTGACTTCTCCTAGGCATCAGATTTTTTCTGGTGTGGTTATATATTGCAGACTTATCCTATTTGAATCAACTTTCTAAACCAAACCCACCCGACTATTTATAATACTCAACAACCTTTAGAACAATACTAACTAAATCTAACCTAACTTCCTATCCTATCCTTTCTTATGCTTTGTTTCTAACTCCCTATCCTAACCATGCTCATACCTTATTTTAACTCTTCTACATCAACCTGTTTTCCTACACATTCCAAGCACATGCTTTTTAACCTTCTACATCTAATTCTAAATAACTCTCCTTCTTAACTAACCACCTTTTTTCTCCTGGTTGTCATTCATGACATCTACTCCCCTAGCCTCTGCTGAAAATGGACATGTATCCAGTCGGACACTCCTGGTTAACAAATGTAAAATAAATAATACATTTTTGTAAGCACTGGTCATCACATGGAATTTAACCATTTTGTTTTCTGCATTACAATCCAACAAGTTAGGTATTCCTTTACAATTAAAATGAGAGATGCTTCTGTGGTAATTTTGAAAATATTTTTTTTAATGAAAGGTGCAGTTGAAGCTACTTTACATAGAATTCCCTTTTCACATGTTTCAAGCTTTCATCCGCAGCACCTTAGCTCTTCCATTCCCTATGGAGGAGTTGTCAGAGCTAAATGGTTATATCCGGACATTAACAATTTTGAATGTTTCTAGGGAAAATGCAGTAAAGTGGTCTCAGAGGGCTTGCATTAAGCAAAAATTAAAAACAGTATTTGAGGAAAAACAAATTACACCTCCCTAAAATGCAGTCCTAGAATGCTTACATCTTTAAAAATCAGTAAGAAGTATATTTCATTACTAGCTTTTCCAAGTTTATTTTTCCAAAGTGGATGCTCTTACTCATCACCAGCATGTGCTGTTTTGCGATTCTGTTTACAATCTTTTTTACTGAGCGTCCCGTTTGTGTATAGGAATGTACCACATTTGGCAGATAGATTAGTTTGTTCTTTCCTTTGGACCACTGTCGCACAGGGTAGGATAATATCATGTTCAGTCTGTCAAAATGAATAACTATAGCACTGCCTAAAATATCCATGTCCTTAATATTTTATGTCAGGATTCTGGAACATCATCAAAGATTAAAAAAAAAAAAAAACAGTCCAATATATCTGATAACAGGCCACTTCTACTCAGCTCATAGTTCAGACTGAGTTTATTGAAATGTACCATGCAGAAAAGGAGCATTTGATTACCAATATTTCCTACAAACTGTACTAAATGGAAACATGAATGATTTTTCATAACCCTCTGCTATGAACAATGAGATTAAGTACATGAATTTTTATTTCAGTACTCTTTTCATCGTACAGTGATCTGAAAGTTTTTTTCCTATTTATTCATAAAAGGTCTGTACATCTACTTATATACATCACGAGAGATTTCTCTAGTCATACAGCTACTTACAACACTTGTGTCTGTTTATTCACTAGGCATCTCTTAGGCTCATCACTTTACAGTAATATATATCTAGATACACATTTTACTGTTTATTGCACTATACATTTAGAAATACAGTTTATTTATTTTCCATTGAATAAATTCCGTACTCATGGTTAGTGAACTTTCATTCTTTGTATGTACATCATTAACTTTATTTTATTCTGCAAGTGGTTTACTCAGAATGTATTACTTTTGTTTATACTTTTCATGAAAATGCTGGTATTTTCGGGATATTATTGAATCATTTGGGATTTTCTGAGGTACCTGTGTCTTCATCTTTTGTAAATGCCTGTTACTACATAATTAAATTCCAGTACTTACTCCAAGTACTGTAACCTCAGGAAACTTTACCAAGATGCCAGGAATTTTGTTTTTACTAAAAGTTAAGCTTTAGAGGTATAATTTGCTGTGACTATAGTTAGTTACTTCCTTCAACTCCATTTCTTTGAATTTCTAAGCACTGATTTATTATCAGTTTGAGAAACCCACTAGTACACCTCTTCAAATGCTCAATGTTCAACATCTACAAATGCATAAGTATCTTTTATATGGAAATAGTTGCCTTTACTTCCTATGAATGTAATATAATTTTCAATTTAATGTGTAATTGTTAATGCATATAACTTAATGTATGTTTGTATATATTACTGAATAGCTATTTAAAAATGCTTAAATTGCTGTCTACTACTGTCCCTATATTTTTTAATGGTGGTGTCAATTTTTATGATTTGAAAGTGTATTTTTAAAGCATAACTTATGCATGTTTTGCCAAATCTCATTACACTAGATTTGCTGACTTTAAATCTAGGGTCATAACTACTGCACCGGGTGGGCACTTTGCAATCATTAACATATTTATAAACCCACAACACATATCCCATTTTTATTTCTGAGAAGAAGTGGACTCAATATACATCCCTTTGGGACACCACTGGCAAATCTGTGATGGGGTAGACAAGTAACCCCCCCCCCCTTCTTTGACATGCTGTGTCCTGCTGCTTAACCAGTGTTTTATCCATTGAATTACATATGAATTGACATTTAATGTTAGCAGTTTGGGATATACTATCCAAAATTACTAACATTAAATGTCAGTTCATATGGAACTTCATCCCTTCATTAAATGCTACTGCTGTCTCTTTAAAGAATGTCATGGCATTCAAAAGGCAAGCCTTCCCTTAACAAACCCATGCTGTTCCATATCTACAAGATCTGTGCCACCCATGTCATTCTGGATAAGCTTCACTATGATTCTATCCAGGATTTTACACAGAATACTAGTTAGACTGATGAGTCTAAAATTGTCCGGGTCTGATTTCACCCACTTTTGTGAACTGGTACCACTACAGCCTCATGCCATTGGTCCTGGACATGTCCAAGTGCTAACATTTCATTGAGTATGATTAATGGGGGTACAGTCATGTTTTCCTTTCTTTATTCTGTGTAGAAAAACACCAGTTATGTTGTCTGCTCCTATGAAACTTGATTTATTTAGCAGTTATCATCTATGTAGTTATATAAAGCATGTCTCCCATTGTCTCTACAGTACCCTGACATATTTATTTGCTTACTGTACAGTATCACAAATTTTCCTGCAATCATATCCAGTGTGCCGTGTGGCTGAGTGATCACTTGATTGTTTACTGATGTCATTACATTTGCAATTCTCCAATTTCAATGTCCTGATATAATTTAGCAATGCCTTATTATTGCATTCAGCTTCTGAAACCAAGATGAATTCATGGACAGAGAAAATATGATAAGAAAAGTAAGTTTATGTACTTTACTTAGTCAAGACATATTTTATGGTAGTGATAATTTTTGGTTGTATATATTATCAATTGTGTAATTCCACCAAGTTTTTTTTTAAATTTACCTATATATTTGTGTCTTTCCAATATATGTTTATTAAAGCAAAAGTTAATAACGTCATAGAACTCAGTGACATTATCCTGAGTAGTTATTTGGGGAAACTGAGGACAGTATCCCCAACTGCTTTCATAAGTATGTCATTTATTTCATCACTGCATTGGTAAAGTTTTGGAAGGATGATTTACTTATGAAGGAATTTGAATTTTCTCTTAGTTTAAGGATGATGGTATCATGATGTATGTTAATTGCGGAGGGTATAGCCATGGGTGAGTAGCAGAAAAAACTTAGGGCTTTGTTACTATTTTATCGAAGATATCGCTCTCTGTAGTTGTATTTGGTACTATATGTTCCAAGCTGTTTTGATTAACACAGTGAAATAATAACTTTGTTTTCATTTTCCTTGATATTGAACACATTACATAGTCAATGTATCGATATTTAAAATCCTTCATAAGGACTGTATTTTCATAGACGTTCACATCCTAGAGTTTAGTCAGCAAATCCTCACGCTTTGTAGGATGCACTGTATATTCTTATTATATTACATTCAGCACTACTAATATTAATTAATGAATGATTAAGTTTTGCTCCCATGTCTCCATTCTTATTTTTTTGGATTTATTTTACAAAAACTGAAACACCAACTCCCATTCGAAAGAATGTGCAACAGAAAAAAGGGATTCCCAGAAATTGGTGACATGTTTTGGAACTATGAGCCACATTTCAATAATGATACCCTGTATCATTATCTTCCAAGTACAGAAACACTTTTAAATGACTAAGTTTATTAAAGAAACTTCTAGCATTTAGCAAAGCAACAGCCATGTCTGATTTATTTTTATCTTATGTAATTTTCATTTCTTTTTGCCTTTGAATTTGAAGAAATTTAACAGACACCATGGGCACTAAAAATTTTCTGTTCAGTACTTGTACTCCCCAGGGAGAGAGCTAAAGCCCATGAGAGGTAAAACACTCTGTGTGGTTGCACGTGTTCTTGCAGGTCAACGGGCACTGAATACCTTGTCTCTAATACCATTTCATTAGATACTGAGAGAATGACAACATTTTGTCACAATATTTAGGTGACAAATGAGGTGACAGGAAGATTTCACTTAACAGATATGTTTTCCCATGCTTTCAGTAATGTTTGGTAGCCTCATCATATGATGTTGCATATCCAAGAGAAAGAGTTTCTTAGATTGTTCATTCCAACAAGTGCAATAACCATGCCATAAACAGCCTAATCCTTTTTAACCTAGTTGAGATATCTCTAATTTTAACTCCAGACAGACATGACCAACATGGTATCTGTCAGTTTTACCCACAATGGAGTTGCCAGTCATAAAGATTTTTTTGGAAAAGGGAAACGGTTAGGTTATAACTTCAGGGTGTCATCCAAGGGAGAGAAGCAAATACTTTGCAACTTATTCAAGTCCCATACTGCTGTCTGATTGTCCCCTTCTGCAGGAAAGCAATGCCACATCTAGCAGTGGTCTATCAGTTACTACATATATTCCTGAAGGTCAGCTACACCCTAAGAAAATCAAGTTTCCTGGTGGACTTACTTGGCCTCATTTAGAGACTCCACCTGGAGCACCAGCTAGATTAGGATGTCTTACAGGTCATCTTCTTGAAATGGAGCATTCCAGAAGTTGTAAGCTGCAAGAGATCCGCTGGAGGCTGCAGAGCCATGAGATGCTGTACTCAGTTCTGGAAGACTAATGTGAAATTAACCACTCAGACAGACTCCATCAGCTGTATACTTGGGTAGACCTAAAGTGAGTTTCTCATCCTTCCACAGACAAGTCCATTGGGGAAAATAAAAACAAATATATTTACAGCAATATGTGATCATAAAGAACAGCAGCAGTATTTTGGCACCAGAGTCACAGACAAGAGAAAATTACGTATGTGCATTCTCATGTAAAGATGAGCCAAATGTACCACAAACATCACTCCTGAACCTAGCTTCAACATATGTAACAGAAAGTGGGTCTGAACATGACTTGTGAAATAACAAACTGCCAGCTCCCTGAGGTCCTATGCTCTATTTATGGTACAAGACTCAACCTTGTTTACTTTCAACCCTATACATGGAATACCATAAACAGTAATGGAAGATTTCTGCAAGCTGATATTGAGTCCCAGGGACTACAGCTTTGAAAATGTCCAGATCAGATTTAAAACTTGGAATGTCTGGGAAGAAACCACCAGCTATCCAGGTACTGTAAAACCAGGATATCTGACTGCTTCAGGGCCCCTACCACCAGGGATAGCACCTAGGTAAATTTTAATCAAGTACAGTATACCGTAACAAGTAGCACCCTGCACAAAAAATGACACCCTCCCAAGGCAATACCTAGAAACATCTAGTATAGTTCTTAAATAGTATGGTGCTAGCAGGCATGCATAATGCTTGCTGAACCTATCGAAACATCCTGCTGAAGTAGTAGCATCACTACTTGAACTGGGACCACATGGAACATCATGTAACTAGTATCAAGGATAAAGCTGCTTAAATTCAGAGTTAGTCTACCCCCCCCCCTTGATATTTTAGCAATCAGAAAGAGAACAGGAAATGAAAACCATTAATTGTTCCCCTGGTGACTATATCTTCATAGCCCCTCTTGTCCTGCAGGAGGTGCCACTGCATTAGTAATAGCCTCAGAGCTTTCTAGTCTACTAGCAGCAAAAAGATCAATCAGCTCCAGGACATGGCCTTTTTCTTTAATGTTCAGACTCAAGCTGTCTTGGGCTATGGCTCTACAGGAAAAACACTGCCCTTATGAGCGATTCACTGAAGACCATTCTTGGGCTATGGCTCTCCAAGAACAAATCACCGCCCTTATGATTGATTCACTGAAGGCCATTCTTGGGCCATGGCTCTCCAGGAACAAATCACCATCTTTTGACTGATTCACTGAAAGCTGTTCTTGGGTTATGGCTCTCCAGGAACAAATCACCAACCTTATGGCTGATTAACTGAAGGCTGCCTTTGGGCTATAGCTCTACAGGAACAAATCACCACCCTCATTACTATAGGCCATTCTTGGGTTATGGCTCTCCAGGAACAAATCACCATCATTATGACAGATTCACTGAAGGCCATTCTTGGGCTATGGCTCTACAGGAACAAATCACCATCCTCATGACTAAAGGTTGTTCTTGGCTTAGGGCTCTCCAAGAACAAATCACCACCCCTATGACTGATTCACTGAAGGCTATTCTTGGGCTATGGCTTTCCAGGAACAAAACACTGCCCTTATTACTGATTTACTGAAGGCCATTCTTGGGCTATGCCTCTCTAGGAACAAATAACTGCCCTTATGAGTAGTTCGCTGAAGGCCGTTCGGTGAGCCTAACTAACTGAATGCAGCTTCAATATTTGGTTCATGTAACCAAGACTTTGATATAGTTAGTTAGAGGTTGCATGAGGCATAGTTCATTGCACAGAAGGAGTGGTGGGCTGTGGTCACCATAAAAAATTTGATTTCAAGTTTTAAGAAAGGCCTTTTATCTTCTGTATTTCATGCTCTTGTCTGATAGCTATGTAAGCCCTCTACATGGTCCACAAACTAGTCCTCAATGAATGCTTGGAACTGGGAACTGATGTGTCTATGAAGCTTGTGTCTCCATTGATGACAAATTGGTAGGTTGATGTTCTGGCAGCAGCAATGCTCATCTACACTGTTCTTCAATTCTAGACAATGAATACAGCATCGATGATAGTCCTGGATCATTTCCTGATAGCTACTGCCATACCTATAGAAGGTCAATGCTGCTTGCTCTTTATTTGTGCAAGCTTTGCAAGTGAAGCAATACAAAAGTAAATGCTAATTGGATGAGTGTCAAGAAAAAAATAAGGACAAATGGATGGGGGTGGGAGTGGGACTACATATGGGCCAGAAATATGTCTCCATGAGTGAGGGAACTCACTCAAGATTTGTGGAACAACTGCACATCTGGACACCAGAAGGAAAAATGCACCTGTTCCATCCACTGCTGAAATGGACAGAAACAGAAATGAAGTACAGAAACTCTATACCCATCTGCATGGGTAAAACATATAACACAAGGTATTAATACACAGCATATGCACATGCTCTAGTATTTCATCACTGCTTACATATCATCCTGTAAGCACTCAGTCATACGCAGAGATTATCCATAATCATAGCATAGGGTCCAAAACTCACAGCATAAATTTTCCCTTGTGATGGGGATATGTAAATTTATGTACATTTGCACCTTTGGGAATCACAATATAAGACTGTCAAACATGTTGATATCCCTCTTCAGCTTCTTCTGGGCATGTTGTGTATGTTTGCACTGGGCATGTTGTGTATGTTTGCACTTGTGTTCAATATGTTTAGTGCACTGCTGATTGTGTTTATGCTAACTGATGTATGACTATTTGGTGTACCAAAGATCACAAATCACTTGTCACTATACAAATATCACATATATGAATTCATCTGTTGCTTATTTACTGTTGAGAAATGTACCCAGTTTTGGGGAAAATTTAATTTCTTATTATTTTTGGTGCAGTACATGGAATGAGGGGACAGACATCACAGCAGCAATGATATCACCAATCCTAACACCTCCCCAATAAATGTGCCCTCCTTGCTATCAAGAAACAGGTATAGACAGATCACTAGTATTCAAACTTTCAAGCAACACTACTCAAATACTGAATATCAGCCAGTTGCTAGAGAAGGCCCAGCCATCTGATTTTGAGTCTGGTTCTATTTCAGTTCTTTATCCCGGACACAGACACAGAGGTGTGAGTCATAGTACTGCCTATGATTGGACTTCCTGACAAATGCTGAGTTCAAAGAAGCTAGTCTCTCGTTGGTTCTTCGATGTATTGCAGATGAACTCATGAGACATATAAAATTAAAACTGGAATATAGTTGAGTTGCTGTTAGGTTTGCATGGGTGTTTGCGATGTTGTGTTGGTACTTCTGTATGCAACTGCCCTGCAAATTATAAGTTACAATATGACTATATTGATTTTTAAGATTATGAATACAGAAACTGGTCTGCAAAGAGCAGGGTTTTTTAATAATGTTTTAACAGCAGTGAGTTTTAAGAAGTAATGAGTAATTTAGCCACCCAAAATTACATTTATAATCTTTGCATTCCGTTTATTATAAATTCAGCCATGTAATTTTTGCTGGCTTCCCACTTCAAAATATGGTAAAACCAAGATCTTGCTTAAGGCAGATCCCCTTCCATTTTTTCAGAAACTATAACACCATTACTCTCTGGTGACTACAGTGTACACTTCCTCAATCCACCTGTAATATAACACCAAATCCTGCTCATATTCCTATTAGACCAGCTCATGCATCAAATTCTGTGAGAAAAAAAACTGCCCTACTGCCTTTGTGGCAAAGTGCCATACATGGAGTAGTGGAAAAAAGGCCAGAAAATAGGAATTGTTTTTTTTGTTACAATTACAATGGCAAAAGGACAAGGTACACAGGTGTGCATAATCAGAAAAATTCCATTATGTATTGACAGACTCACATTAATAAGTGCATAATGAGTGAGGCCCCTAAATAAATGCAGTCTGTTTAAATTACAGCTGATGAGAAGTAAAGACATGTCTACATGCCTGCTTCTGTAAGTTGGGGTGAGTCAGGTGGGGACATTTATGTACTGCTTACGCTTCATTATGCAAATTGTCCCCTACGCTCTTAATATACAAATATACAAATATAGCACTTTCGAGCAGTGGTATTAAGAATGTGATCAAAAAGCAATTTTTTTTGTGGTTATAGGATATATAATTACAAGCATTTGCTTTTGGATGAGCATTCTTATTTCAGACCAGTCTTTGTGCACAGCAGTATAGCAGGCATCATATGTGCAAATATTATTCACAAAGACAACATAACAATTCAGCACCCACTCCAAGGCCATCCTCCTCCAACAGACAGATAATGCAGTATAAATTCTCATTATACAGCACCACATTCCTGACAAAAAAAACAGACAGTGGAAGAAATAAAACATCACAAAAGACCTTGGCCAGAAAGATTTCTGAAGGAGACCTGAATATCATACATTTAACTGAAATGATGACAGTGCAAAATTAAGCTCCCTTTTAAAGGCTTTCTACTTAAGCTGTTCTTTAGTGATTAGAATACTGCAGATGTTGATATGCTTGCTGCTTATCTGCATTGCTTTCTGAGCAGCTTAAAACAAATAAACTAAAAACCCAGAAAAAATCAAAAACCTATCCCACATCATGAAACAATACAGAAGAAATAGAAGGCTAGTATAGTGCAAACAATTAAAATATATATATATATATTTATATATTGCTTAAAGAACTACTAAATGAGTAGGTAACTAATAAGGACTGTAGTTCTGGATGATATGATGCCCTTCAGCCTGTTCATATGCTGCTACTGTCTAACCATCAAACAAAAGAGCAAGGAAGAAACAATTTAAATGTTATTTAATGCTTTATGCTGCCAACAGTGCTACTGAAGCTTAATGCTAAGCTAAAACAAAAGACAATTTCAATGGATAACAATTGCACCAGGAATGTAGGTGATGACAGACCAGATATTTATGTATTTATTTATTTATTTACATTTGTTGACCGGGAGTGTCCGACTGGACGTGGGTCCATTTTCAGTGGAGGCCCGGGGAGAAAAGCTGCACAGTTAAAATAAACAGACAGTAGTTACATTGGATTGAATAGCGATTAACAATTTAACATAGCAATTACTTACAACATATTTACAGATGAAGAACATAGTACATCAGTAGACAACTAGAATCTTTACCTGTGAAGTACATAACAGACATTAACAAATGTTACAATAAGAAGTTCCTGCTGTATAATAAGTACTAGGCTTATGAGCATCTGAGCTTGCTATAATCAAGGTAGTTAGTGGAGTGGAAAGAAAGGTAGTGGTTGGATGGGGTGGGTGATATTAGAATGGGAGTTGCAAGGGCATAGCCAGCATGTTTTTAGGTGCTCTTTTAGTAAAGTTTTGAAGTGGGTGCATGATGGTATGGAGGTAATTGTGGGTGGGAGGGAGTTCCATAATTTGGCTATGGTGCAAGAGAATAGTACTTCACCAGCAGAGTTATTGGCTTTAGTGATCTGCAAGTGGTTTTTGTTGCTGGATCTTAGTGGGCTGGTGGTGTATCCTGTTTCACTCTCCAGAAAGTGCAGCCTTCAAAGGTATACTACAGGTGCTCAAGTCCCAAACAGTGGAGGAAACCCATTGTCTCAAAGCCAAGTACTCCAGCTCCTCGTAGCTCATGTAAGCTGCTGCTTGTGCTTGAACTTGAATGTGAGTTTGGGTAAGCAGGTGAGGGGTGGGAGAAGGATTTTATGGTTAGGGAGTAGAAAGGAAGTGTTAGGTTTAGGGAGGGGGTTGGAATTTTAGGTTTATGGATCAGAAAAGGAGATTCAGGTACAGGGAGCAGGAAGAGAGTTTTAAGTTTATAGTGAGAGTGGGAAGGGAGTTTTAGGGTTAGGGAGCGAGAAAGGAATTTTAAAGTTAGGGAGTGGGAAGGGAGTTTTAGGGTTCCAGAAGGGCTATGGGAGCTAAGTAGTTACAACAGATTGAGTTAGTAGGAGTTCAAGAACTTGCCTGTTCCAGCAAGTGTATTGTAAGCAAATAGCACAACAGCTCTTGTAGTAGACTCATCTTCACAGTTCACATCTGATATGCTGTGCTGTGCTAGTCCCCAGTGTTGCATTCTCTGCTTCTCACATATATAAAATGACATAACTGTTGCACTTAGAAAGTCCTGAGTTAACCTGCAGATCTAAAAGCAAGCTACAGCAGTCATAAGATGCATCTGCATTTTGCGACACACAAGATTCCTTTTATTTGGGCAGAATTTCTACATCGTATTTACAACTATTTTCAGGATGGATGTCTGTAAGATTGCTTGTGGTTTCTACAGTGAATAATCTGGAATTTGGCCTGGATGGTTGCTGTCGCATGTCTCGTGTATTCAAATGAGACACTGTGGCACAATATGGGTTCAAGTCTTTTATTGTGCATAAACACATCAGGAGCTATAACTGGAACATATACTTTGAACTTCATTTGCTTACTGACTGACTCATTACTTCCAACACACTCACATATGCATCTCCATTCAAGCTAGTACTCGCACTGAATGACTATACAAAATGGCCGTGATCTCACACCTGCTGTCTGACTACAGTGGCTTATTAGGTACAATACACACACTGATCTACAGATCAATGTGGATGCTCTCTCTCTTACAGATGAGTTTGATAAGATATAAATGTGTCTGCTAAGCAAAAGAAAGACAGCAAACTATCTCAATTTCCTTTTTATTTAATTTGTATACAGTGATATCCGTGCATAAAATTATAAGTGATCACATTCAAAGAGACTGGAAGTACTGCAACTTTTTTTCCTGCTACAGAAAAAGGAAATGGAACGGTGTTCTAGTGTATTACACACCACTTTTAACACTGGTTCCATCCAGTAGAGAGAGTCATTCAAAGCAAGGCCAGCTCTGATTACTTCTTGGAACAATGTAGGGAGTTGAATGTAGCCGAAACAGCTCTCCAATCGGTCTTGGATTTGTGCTGGCGGTGTGTGTCATGCACTGCTGGGCTGGTATGCAGATGTCTTCTGCTGGCAAAAAAACAGTGGATAGAATATATTCCAGGAATTCCTGGCAAAGTCTGATGGAGTCTGGAACTGCTGTTCAGTCACTTTCTTGCATTTACTATATACTTGGGAATGTTTTAAATATTCTTAGTGTAATTCAGCCAAAGTTTGGTGAATTGGGAGGGGTTATAAACTAGGACTCTGCATGCTGTCCTCACTGTTATATGCAAGCTTAGTGTAAGGAATTCATGGATCTTATATAAACTGTTTAAAAATGCATGTGCCAAAGTGCAGATATAAAAAAGTATTATGGAGTGAAGGAATTTTTGATAGCCTGTGATTTAAAGTCTGATGATACAGTATTTTGTAAATGTTAGATTTAACATTGCTATATGGCAGAATATATGTAGCAATACTATGACACAGGCTATCATCAGCAGTAATTAAGCATCTAAAACTCATCCGAAATATAATATTTAGATGTACAAGTACTACAGGATCAAAACCAACAGCTAGCTAGCAAAATGCAGCAAAATACATCTGTTATCACACAACAGTGACAAGATGCTGGATGATCTGCAAAGAATGTAATTATCAGTCACAGAAGTGGCTTGGGGTAAGAGCACAAGAATTCAATGAATGTCTGGATGGACGTGACTGGCCACAGTGATCTCAGCCTAAACTACTCACTGATCACCACCAGTTCTCGCATCTTTCTAAAACTTGAGTGACTCAGGCTAGCAGGCAGATAAAAATTACAGACTCCATTTTCACTACTTCACTTATGGTACATCAGACTTTGACAGACTGACACCTAATAATTCATTATGTTTCTGTAGAATAACTTCCAGGTACAGATAATAGGCTTTTGCCTGTATGTAGAAATCACCACTATGCCCACACCTGGAATTTTCCTGCAGGCCATAATGCCAGTGCCCACATAAAGCTTATGAAATGAGGTGGAACAGTGATTTGTAACCACAGTTAGGAAAGAGCTGAAATGAATACATTATGATCTGAAATGCAGTGATGTACTGCATGAAAGTCATTGATTAAACGATTCTGCTGTGAGAGTAGATGAGATTAATTTGGAAACGCAGAAGGTACTGGGTGTTGTAGCAGTCTAATAATTAAATTAACATGATATTTCAATGTTGTATGGAAGGCAGAGGCAGTCCATTTGAACTTCCACACTGGGGTAGTGGTACCCATATTCATAAAGACTTGACCAGGGGAGGAAAACAATAAACTTTGTCTGGAGATTGAGCCCACGATCCCCTGCATTTTGTGTGGATTCCATTACCACTGGACCAACAAGGAGTGCATGGCTTCTTCCAAGAGCATTTGTTTCTCCTTTCAACTAGGAAATCACCCTGAATGTGATTTTGAACACACAAACATCCAAAGCAGTACAAAGCATTAACCTAGTGTTGTATCAGATAGATGACAAGGTCACCTCAATGCAGCTCTGAGTTGCAGAAAGGAAAACTCACGCTGTTATTTGTGTGTATGCATCATGGAGTCTGAATGAAAACTGTTCTAAATCTGTACATTTGAGGCAATGGTAAGAGCTATGAACAAAAGGGGGGTTAGAATTTTCTGTGATGGAAACCAGCAGTGAGGGAATCCATCAGGTTAAAGAAACGGGCATTTTATTTAATTAAATAATTAGTTTGTTTATTTATTTTTAAGCAGTAAAGCAAAAGCCTGCATATGAACAGACTTTGGTAAGATCATGTAGAATGACTTTTGGTTGGCCTCAAGGACATTTACAGAAATCATCTGATGATTTTGGAGGGGGTGTAAGGACACTGCCCAAGCTGATCTCAACAAGAGTGTAGAAATGCTGACCTCAACTAGGATATTTATGGGAGGTAGAAAGAACACTGTAGGGAATTTCTAAATTCAGTGGAATGCCTTCTTTTGAGAAGGCAGTGCCAGGAACAGGACATGCTGGATCCAGTTCTGTAGAAGAGTCCATTGTGACAATTTAGCAGTTAAATTTTCTAAGGTAGGAATAATTGAGATCCAGCCAGAAATTCTGATGGTAATTGACACTGTTCAGGTGTCATGGTTAATGTTTCTTTTAAATGCTGTGTGAAAGCTGGTGAGGGTGCATCTGAAATGGCAAACTAGGGTCATGGTCTCCATTTTCAAAATAGGAGAAAGGAGGGTGTATTCCAGTTATAGAGGATTCATCCTCTATGGCATGTCTAGGAATATGCATACCACGGTGCTTGCATGGAGATTTCATTGCAGGGGTCATGTGGCTGATTTGGGGAAGCAGTGGGGATTCCATCCTGGCCATGGAACAGTGGATCAGGTCTTTGTCTGATAATGCAGAGGTCACAGGAGTTTTGTGGACCTTCTGGAAAGGAAATGTTCAAGTACACTAGAACAGCTACAGTGTGATGCTACTAAAGTAATGGGTTGCAGGACTGCTTCCAATGCATGTCTTTCATTTCCTGTATGAGTCTCAGCATTAAGTTCAATATATTCAAGGTGGTTACAGGACTCAATGCTAGGTAAGTCAAGTCTAGTCTTTTGTTCATGATTTTCATGGTCAGGAAATCAGTGAGCAACCAAGGTATGGAAACATCCAGTAAAGGGGCATATTGACGGAATCCTTATTATTTGAAGATGATATTGTTCACATAGTCTCAAATGACGTTTTTCATCAGAATGCTCTGGATTGGATCACTACTGCCTGAGAAGCAGCTAGGATGGAAAATCAGCATTTCTGAATAGGAAGTCACAGTTCTGTACTAGACAACAGTGGACTGCACTCAGCAGCTGAATAAGAAATTGCTTTACATCAGCTGAAGGACTTTAAGTCTTGGGGTCTTTCTTATGAGTGAGGACAGAAGGGACTGTGAAAATGATCAGCGGATGGGTGGAACAACAGCACTCTAAGCATTGTACTAGGCTGGAGTGGCAAAGCAAGAGTTGATAAAATGCATCTCTCACTTTGTATCTTCCACTTTGGTCATGAGCTTTGCATAGTGACCAAATGGATGAGAATAGATATACAGGTACATTTTCATGACAGAAGAGCTCATTTCACAATGGTGTGCGCAGTTTGGCTATCTGGGAAGTTCTCAGCATAGCAACTCTGCTAGTATGGATTGAGAGGACTCGACTACTTTTTACCTACGGATTTGTCTGGAAGCACCTGGGAATGCCACTGGATAAGCTGGAGATTGTTGTTGGAAGTCTGGATTATCTTGCCTCCACGACAACCATCATCAAGACAAATGGTTTAGAGAATGGATTAGAGTTTAGTAAATGGATGTATGGAAACTCAGGATATTAGAGGTGCATACAGCATTTATGGTGAGACACCACAGCTTATCAAAGCTATAAATGGGAAATAGACAGCTGTCACTCAGAGTTCTAGCTGTAGCAGCTCTTCCTGGAGCGCACTCTGTATTTTCGGATCATGATGAGAATGCCAGGTTTCGTGCCTCCTCTGCTGGAGACACTCCAAACCTCCTGCCCATATAAGACAAAGGAAAAGTATCCAATTTACAAGACAAGGTAGACAGGTGCACTTCAAAGTCAGTACGTATGGAAGGTACCAACCATCTGCTGTATTATAATCGAGCAGACTTGACTTGAAAAGGTCAATCTTCTTTTATGAAAACAGCAACTGAATAAATGGTATCTCATGTTTGTTGTACTATTCTTGAGAAGATACAAGGATGCGGGGGTTAGAAAGGTAAACTGGAGATGCAGTGAAGTTAGGGGAGTTTATTGTGACATGATGGGGAGATGACTGTCATCCAGGAACCTTTTTCAGGAAACAACACCTAATGGGGTAAGTAGCTCAAGCAAGATGGCTGCAGCTACTGCTAATGTAAGAACAGATGCAAAAAATGAGACAGAGCATGAGGGGTTAAAGGGAAGTAGAAACCATGATGACAGTAATGTGGGCAGCGGTCTGTACCTGGCTGACTCTTATATCTCATTTACTGCCTCATACTCCTACAAACGCTTCCATATGAAATGATTCTGCACCAGAACGTGCTCATAAATGTACTGCACTGTAAGAACTTTCTTTTAAAGTAACTTTACACCACTGCAAGTAAGACAAACCATATATTTTAATGAACAGATTATCACTGTCTGTATCATACTGTATAAACAGAGTCCATTTTCAGCTCACTGCCAATTAACCTCACTTACTGCCTTTATGTACTTGTAAGCACTTTTCTGTAAAGCAATTCTACAATAGCAAGCATTCACAATTATACTGCGTTGTGAGCAGTTTCTTCTTAAATGATTTTATACTGATCTTGCACAGTAAGCAAGAAACACTGTTTAAAGGCAGATCAGCACTGAGTACAACAGACTCCTTATGTTGCACCTTTTTTATTTGACAATCAACAATGGATGCTACCAGATGACTTTAAAACTTCTTGTTTGAAACAGGGTCCAGTACAGAGTAATACTGCTGGGCAAGACCAACAAAAAAGCAGTGAAGAACTCTTTTTAGCATAGCTACCGAAAAAGTACGGTTTCTTTCAAAGCTGTCAAAAAATTGTTTGCTTGGTCCTACTGGCAGTAGTATACATTTTCACAACAGTCACCCTAAAACCTGATTCCCCTGAGTTTTCTGTAGCTCCACCCTGCATACTGCCATTGTCACATCTATTTCATTCATAAAACAATGGTAAGGATGGTAAGGTCACCTGCTTCATATATTGAGGAGAGTTATTTTCCTTTATATGCCCTACAATTTGTTTTTCATTTGTCAGCCTCCAATATTAATGCACCTGGAGGATGAGATGTGCAGGAATGCGCTTATCTAGCCAAGGAAATGTCAGAGCAGATTCTTTTGTGCATGGCAATCCATCCATAGTCACCAGCAGGAAATAGTCCTGTAAACAATACGTCTCTTTCTCTCTAGAATGGGACAGGTGTCCTCTCCCTGACCATTCATTCCATCCTGTCCCTCCTATTTGCACTCTAACAAAGGAGATAATTACCTGAACCAAGTGTGCTGGTAACACTATCAGCAACCCAAAACCTATGATACAGGCTGGTATTTTCAAGTCACTATGCATTTTCTATGATTGTTTTTTATTGGAAAAATATTTGTTACGAAAAGCACTAAGAGAAAGACCAGATAACACCTCGTTGTGAAGTGTCCCTGAACAGTTCAGGATTTACCTTTTCCACTGCAACACATGGTGCCTAAAGTGGAGTGATACACTTCTCCCCATATCATTCCAAATGCAAATTAGCAGATTTTCAACAAAACCATTCATAAAAGGTTATTTCTGGTCACCCTAATATTTTTATTTATCTACCTGTGTTGACACTTAGTTGACTTGATGAGTCCCACTTTTTAAGGGACACTCACGGTGGTCTTCATACTGACTAGGGGTAGTTTGGCCAGGGCACCATGGAAATTCCCCTAATCTTTTTCAATAAGTGTCATGGGATCTTTTACATCTGAATGAGCTACCACCAACTCAAGCAGATTGGGCCTTGGTTTAATGTCTCATCCGAAGGACGAATAAGCTGAGCTTATCCCTTGCTGATGTCAGAGCTGGGATAGCATGGGAATGCATCCATAGGTTCTAATGGCTTCACCCCCCTTTATGTATGGTGTTGTATCCATTAAAGTCTATGGATATCACCACTTACTATTCCCTGTTGTGAACTAAAATAAAAAAGTAGGACAGAAGGTCTAAAAGCTGAAGATTATTTTTTATTATCAAATTGATTAAGCGCTTTCGTCCAGGTACTAAGGATTTCTTCAGAATGAACAACAGTAAAATCTTTACACATATATACAACCTCCCCTTGATTATGTGACTAATTAATTATGTCACAAATCCCTACATGAACTAAATCTTAAAATACTGCAATACTTAGTATAAAAACTTGCTGCTTAACCACTTGAATTTTTTCCATTTAAAATAAAAAATAAAATATAAAGATACAAAAATGAAATAATCCATGAACAATCATAATACATCTACAAAACAAACATCTATAAAACAAACATAGCCTTGAGCTTCAAGACACTACTAATGGATAACATCTTTTAGTTCAGGAAAAATAGTGGCTTGGCATTTAAGCTGTCACTTTTAACTCTTTGAATTCTAAACATTCATTCAAGGGTCTAGCCCTGGGTCCCAAAGCAACATGGTCAATTACCATGAACTTAAAATAATGAATGGAATTGCTATTGATATGTGTAAATAGCTCATTTTTTTCGTCCTTTTTATTGATACTATATTGATGTTGCTATATCCTAGCCCTAAAGGCTCTTTTAGTCTTCCCAATATAAATTGCTTCACATTTCTGTCACTTCCCCACACAAATTACACTTTTACTGTCACAGTAATATCTGTGGGGAAGTTTAGTGGTCCCAAAATAGCCCACAGAAAGGCTTGCCCCTTCCAACATGTTTGCACTGTCTATAATGTCCACATCTGACCATCTCCCCCTTCACCAAATTCTTAATCGGTCTCTTCAATAGAGTTTTAAAGCTTATATCTTTCTTATATACTACCACTGGCTTGTCCCCAACTTTACTTAAATTATCCTGTTCAATCGCAAAGATATTCCAGTTCTTAAAGATAATAGATCTAATCTGGTCAAATGCATATTAAATGGTAATACTAAAGCCTTCCCATAGGGATTAAAGTTCTCTTTTCTAGGGTCCAAATTTCCAGTCCCTCCATGGTTGTTTGTCCTGTTAACAATGTGCTGCTAATAATGATATCACATCTTCCATTGTTGTCTTGGTAACCCCATCCCAAACGTCATTATCATCATTGTTATGAAAACCAACACAATCACCATCATCCACTTCATCGGTGTTATTGTTGTTGTTGTTGTGACCAATTACCAAATATTCCCTATTGTGATGTCAGAGGACCAAAGTTGATTTTGTGAGTGCGTCTTTAATAAAAGTCTATGAAACTTTCAATTAAAAAACAGCTCAAAAAATGGTAGGGGGAATAAGCAAAGGTGTACAGAAACCTTCCCTTCTCTTGACTTCTACTTTGTCAAAGATTTTTTGGACGAGAACCAAAGGGTAACCTCTCTGCAGCAACATCTCCTGAAGCTTGTTGCATTCAGTTTTAAATAGATGGTGACTTCTTACCATTCGGGCAAGCCTAACATATTGCCCCTTCATTAGTGATTTGTTCTGGTGAAGGGGGTGCCAGCTATTTAAATGTAACAAGCTACTGGAGTAAGTGGGTTTCCTAAGCAAAGTGGAAACTAACTTCCTGGATCCCATGTCCTAAATAATCCTGACATTTAGATAATTTATAATTCATAGTAAATTCCAAAAGATTGGTGGTTATAAATTGAAAAAAGTATCTAACTTCTCCTTGGAATCGTTCAAAAAATAACTATGTCATCCAGAAATCAGCCATACAAGCATCAACAACCACAAAAACATGAAGGAAATACCATCACATTCTCCCAATAAACCAGTACAATGTTGGCAAAGATGTGGGATACATGCCGCCTCCATCACCACCCCAATCTTCGGCCTAAACAATTGCTTTTCAAACAAAATAAAGTTGTTATGCAGAATGCCTTCCATTAAGGACCTAAGAGTTAAAATCCTAGAATGGTCCATGTCGGAAAAATCACACAAGAAACCATAAAACCATTCTAGCCCTATCTCATGGGGATAACGGAACAAATATTTGATGTCTATAGTTATTAAATCATCATTGTATAAATCATCAGTTATCCTAGACAAAAAATCCATGAGTCTTTAAGCATGAATTAATGCTTTTCCAACAACCCTTTTACATGAAAGTCCACAAACTTGGCTAAAGAGAAAGTTCTGAAAACTTTAGCGTCCTCTATAGAACAAAGTGGTGGATTACTCAGGCTCTTGTGAATTTTGGGGATACTAAAAAAAATGGTGGGGCTGTGGAAGTCCTTGGGTGTGTGACCTGGAGGAACCAAAAATCACCCTCATCAATTTGTCCATTTAACATAAGCTCTTCCAATAACAAATCTAACCTCCTATATGCTATGTTCATTTCATTGAGAGAAACTTCCTTATTATGTATCTGAATATAGTAATGTTAGCATTTTATTAACATAGTCATTGATATTCATCACCACAAGGCCCCCACCTTTATTGGGTTTCATTACCCTATTTCCTGTAATCTCTTTAAGCAATTTCCTTTCATCATTGTTTAAATTAGGACCACTAACTATTGGGAAGGACAGGAGTTTCCTAATATCATATTCACACATGCTTTCAAACAGCTGTACCACCAGTTCCAAAGGTTAAAGGTACTAGGTTTAGTACATTTGTTTGCCCATTTGAAACTGTGATGTAAAAAAAAGGAAATCAAAATTTAGTTTCCTGTTATACAACTTTAAATTAATAAGAATTTAATCAATGTTGCCACTCCTAGCTAGCACAAATGTCAATCCCTTGGCAAATACATTAGCCCAGGCTTAGGAGACTTCAAAATCACTAAAACTGTAAATTTTGAAATCCCCACTGCTGTTAATAATGATATCACATCTTCCATTGTTGTCTTGGTAACCCCATCCCTAACGTCATTATCATCATTGTTATGAAAACCAACACAATCACCATCATCCACTTCATTATTGTTATTGTTGTTGTGACCAATTACCAAATATTCCCTATTGTGATGTCAGAGGTCTAAAGTTGATTTTGTGAGTGTGTCTTTAATAAAAGTCTATGAAACTTTCAATTAAAAAACAGCTCAAAAAATGGTAGGGGGAATAAAGCATTGCAGTACTTCCTCTATGAATGAGTGTGCTTGCACAATTCAAGGGCACTTCTAAAACAGAAATTTAACAAAAGCAAGTAATTTAGACTTCTTTGCAGTGAAATACCTGATTGAAAAAAAGTCTTCTTAGAAACTTGTTACTAAAAACACTTAGCATCATTCATGTCAATTTCATGCTAACAATTTGAACAGATGAAAACTTAAGTTCAAAAAAATATTGCTGTCAATCACTAGAAAAAAAACAGTGATGCTGTTATGTTGTATAATTAGGGCACAGAAATAAAGCATTTTGTGAAGAAACTGGCTGCAAATTATAACAGCGTAATTGGAGAGGGGGTTATAGCAAATTATAAAATAATACATACCATTCACATTGATTCTACTCTTTGGCAAGTTCTTCCCATTGACATTAAGGAAATCAATACTTATTCCAAATTCAGAATGCAACTCACTACATCCAAGCCAAACACGTCTGCTTCAACACAGACCATATCACCTAACCTTTCCAAGTCTCTCCTCTCTCAAGATTCGTTAAAGATTGACCCACTTTAGAAACTAATGTATATATTGTGCATTACACGGTTTACTATCAAAATGAAGAATGAAGGTTCGGTGAAGACAGGAATGTCGAATGGCAGATAACCGATTCCCATTTTGCCAACCTTCAATTCTCCGAGTGTCTGTTGCAGCGAATGTCACTCTGCATTCGCTGATATGTGTTTGCTATTACAAACAGAGATCGCAATACAGTGCTGATCGGGAGTTGGAATATATAGTTTGCAGGGGGTGTAAGGGGTGTAAGGGGCTTGCCCCCCCCTCCCGCAAAAGCATGTATTCTCTCATTGTGCAGTACTGAACTGTGTTTGTTCGTACTGCTGGAAAGAAAGCAGTAAGTTATGGCAGGTAAGCATGCACTGGCTGACACCGAACACTGCCAAATTCGAAATGTTTGGTATTTCGATTTGGCAATATAAGCTAATTAATATGCAGCACATCAAACATGTAAACCACATTTTTGACCAGTTTACGTTATAATGTTCAATGTTTTGACAGTAAACCACATTACACTCTGCTTAGTTGTACCTTGCACTGTGCTTGTTCACTGGAATGTATGTACACAGTTTTTCTATGTAATCAGTCTGAACTATTCTGTTATTGCTTACATTTCTGTATTTTCTGTTTGATAAATGTTTTGTATTTCTCTCGGGCTGAGCCTGAAATTAGTCAATATTGATCAGTCCACTACCCCAGTAAATAAATACAAATAAATAAATATACAATTGATGGCAGAGGTACAAGTAGTTTATAGAAGACCAAGATATGATGAAAAAAGGCTTTTTTTCATACTTCTAGGTGGAGTTATTAAAAGTGAAGGTTTACATGCTACCTCAGATTTTGATTCTCAGAAAGCTTTACCCCTTGCAGAAGATGAAGGTAACCATTTGAAATGTACAGCAAGTCCCAAAATATGCAGACTGAATGCTTGAAAATGAACTTAAATGCACCAAGTCTGAGGTTGCCATTTCTCAGAATATTCATTTTTTCCAAGTATGACAATCTTGGAGTTGGTATATAAGTTGGTGGGAGGTGGAGGTAGTTTGCCCCACCCCCATCAGGGGGGCTGAGGGAATGTGTCCCTTGCAAAAGGAGAAGTTTAAAAGAGAAGAGTAATCTTGTAGATTCACAGTTTTCCTGGGTTTTTACTCTTTTTTTTTTTTTTTGTCTTGTTGCCACTCAGGATTTTGAATACTGACATTTCAATAAGGGTGTGACACCCCTGCACTGGTCCAGTAATCAGGGAGCCTCAATCCTCACCCTAGCACCAGTGAGGGACATGCCTATTGGGAGGATGAAAAGTATACACACACAGTACAGTACAATTTCCCTTAACAGCACACAGAGATCACAGTCAGTCTGGGGCTGGTTTCTGCCTCTTTCTCCAGATCCCCAATAAGACTCCCCATTGGCACAGCTATAGGGTTAAGATCTCAGCCGAGTGGCCAAACTAAGACCTCCAGCACCCGCTCTGTCCAACTAGTGCTTCATGTCCCTGCCCAGGTAGTTGACACACATACACTTTGAGATTTGATTGATATACAAACGCACACACACACACATACCTGGGAAAGGCTGGCACAGGTTTACTGACTATGCCCCCTTCTGTCCAGACTATAAGGTAGTACCAGCTGCCACCAGCCACCCTTACTTATCAGTTACTATAAGGCCCTTACCAAAGCATGTCTAATCCGGGTCTATATCACGTTGTTGAACTTTTAAATGTTCGAACACCATATGGTTGACAACACATGTTCGAACTTTAAACGTTCAACAACAACATAAAAAACTTACCTGAAGGTTGTAAGCAGGGGCAAGCCCCCTGCACCCCCCACATCCCTTGCTACTTAAATATACCAACTCCAAGATTGCACTACATTGCAGGAAAGGGAAAGCTTCCCTTACAGAGATCTCCGTTGCAACGTTCAAAGTTTTACAAGTTCGAACATATGGTTTCGACCATATGACATTCGAACTTGTAAAAGTTCGACAACGTGAATTAGACCCGTCCAATCCTACTGTGTAATGTGACTATTATCCAAATGGTAAGTGTGACCAATACTTTAAAGGCTACTTAGGAGTGGCCTGTACAGTGTCACCAAATACATATGCAAGTACACTAAGAGCTTAAATATCTCTAAACAAACCAGTCACAATTAAAAGATTTAAATATATTTAATAATAAATAATAAAAGAACAATACAATATTCAATACCTCAACACAGTGACTACAGAGTTCAGAATCACAGGAATATTTTAAAACATTACAGGACAGTCTCGAATACAAAAATCATTTAAACTAATCTTTACTATATTCCTATCTATCTCTAAAAAAAATACTACACCTACATCTTACTTACAGAGAAATGCAAATACAGATGAGAAGTGCTGAAGACAGATGTTTTCAGGTCCAAAGACAAATACAAAATACACAGACTCACTCTCTGAGATAGTTCTTAAATTAAAAATATACATTGCTGGTGGGTCAGCTGAATGACATGACTCTGTCACCTGCCCCCAGTTTCCAGGCTAAACAGATTCTTAGAATTTAGCACCTCTGTGTCAAAAATACTTATCTCTCAGGTGTGCAGCTGCTAGGAAGTCACAACGCAATAAAAATACATTTTAAACCTAGTAATTATTTCTGTTTCAAGACAATAGGAAAGTCCCTAGCTGTAGACATTGTGTCTGCTTGCTGCACTGAAACATAGTCATAAAACTCTTTGCTTTTCAACTTATTTTCTTGAGGGTTTGCAAGTTAACTCTGTATGTTTCAACTTCTACTTTCAATATAGTTTATATACATTTTTGTTCTTTTCCAGTACATCCACATAACATATAGTTCTCTTACATTTGCAAGACAAGCCTATGGATCATATTAATATTCACAAATGACATATGATTACAAAATTCCAGATAGCTGAGCTGGTAATGTCGCATTTATATATAAACAATATTAATATTTTCAAGTGACATATAATTATTTACAAAATTCCAGCTAGCTGGGCTGTCACTGGCAGCATTTCAGTTTGTCACAAGGGGGTCAAAGATAAAATATGATTTTTGATGCATAACAGTCTGAGGTTTCTTTATTTGTCAAGCTGGTGTAATGGCTAGCAGAAAAAAAAAACTGTGACCCAAACTTAAATTCTGTCAATCTGGCCATTTTAAAAGGCAGATGTGAAAATGCCCCAGTTATGAAATTAAAACCTGGAGCCAGGATCAGTTTTTTTTGGTGGCTCACTGGTTAAAGTTTCTGTTTCATGGCTTGAGGGTCAAGGATTCAGTCCTCATCTCAAGTCACTGTCTGTGTGGAGTCTGCATGTTCTGTTAGTAATTATGTGGATTTTTGTTCACTTATGTCATTAACAAATAAATTAAATACTGATATACCAATTAACACCCATCGTATCAATCATCCTTACCTAAAACACTCCTGGAAGCAGCTGCGTTGCAGACTGAATCATGACCATGCCTTCACAAAACTGATGTGAACATAAACTGCTCAGTTCTAGAAACTAGACTGAACTATCTGTAAACATATGTTGTCCAGGAAATATCAGGGGTAAAATCTCTCATTCCTTGCTGCTTAAACTCTCTGACCGGGAAATATCAGGAGTGAAATCCTATTCCTTGGTGCTTTAGAGGAAAATCTACACTACTCCCTTATCCAAAGGAGCTTGAGACAGTACTAATAACTTTACTGATACTGTCTGGTCTGTAAAGGAATGATAACACAGAGCAAAGTAACTTTAGAACATCGCCTATTTCTATAATATTTGAGAACCGACCCTGGAAATTACCGTCCCATCAGCTTGACAAGCCTGATCTGCAAGGCTATGGAGAGGATCATAATGGAACTTGCAGACTTTGGATCCAACCCAGTTTGGCTTTGTTAAAGGCAGATCATGCCTTTTAAACTTGGTTGACTTTTTCAAAACAGTCACCAAGGCCATTGATGAGGGAAAGGCAGTCCACACAGCCTACCTCGACCTGGCAAAGGCTTTCGACACAATACCCCACTCAGGTATCATTGAAAAACTCATCAGCTTAAAGGTAAACCCATACGTCACAAGATGGGTAGCAAACTGGCTAAGTGACAGAACCCACAGGGTCAGAGTTGCTGGCGCCATGTCAGACTCAAAGCCTGTCACAAGTGGTGTCCCACAGGGCTCAGTCCTGGGCCCACTCTTGTTCGGCATCTACTTTTCAGAAGTACAAGCAAACACAGGAGGGTTATGGCTGACAAAGTTTGCAGATGACTGCAAACTGGGTGCCATAGTCGAGAACACATCTGACACAGATATCCTTCAGAAGGGTCTCATAGAAACGGATAACTGGTGCCAGAGCCATGGACTAAAGTTAAACGCCAAGAAATGCATAGTCATACCCTTCGGGAAAAACAAGGTTACCCCTAGCTACCATATAGGCGGCAATCCACTGAGCGCAGAAGAGGTTATCAGGGATCTGGGGACCCAGGTTGACAGTAACCTGTCGTTTGACACTCACGTTGCCAAAGTAGTTAGGAAGACCTTCTACATTGCCCACCTGATCATGAAGGGATTCACATCTAGATCAAGGGAGGTCATCGTTCCCCTGTACTCATCACTCATCAGACCAATGACTGAGTACAATGCCCCATTCGGAATGTATCTGACCCGACACCTGCAGCAACTGGAAAGGCCCCAAAAGTTCCTCACCAAAAGGATAAAGGGTCTCAAAAATATGTCTTATGCTGCCCGACTGTAGGAACTCCAGCTCTATTCAGTCACTTACCGTCTGCTCAGAGGTGACCTGTGCCTGACATACAAGGCCATGTCCAACCCAGAATTGATGAACATGCTTCACCTCAAAAAATCTAGATCCCTCAAAACTACAAGGGCGGGAGACTTAAACCTTGACACGGTTATTAATAGGACGTGCTGGAGGGACAGATTCATCACCCAAAGACTCCCTATGCTGTGGAACAAAATCCTGGTACATGTGAGGCAGAGCACCTCGCTGGCCTTGTTCAAGAGAAATCTTGACCAATGGATGGGAGATCGCAGATATACCCCAGGGATTACCTCAGTGTCACTGCTTGACAGAGGCACAGCAAAATAATGGGCATAGTATCCTTCAAACTAAAGGGGTGGCGAAAGCCACAAAACTCTGGGCTAGGCTTATAAATGCCCTTGGGCAGATAGCCTAGTATGAACCTATGAACCTATGAACCTGCCTGTCTTAGGTGCAAGCAGGGATGAACTCAATCAACCCAACTCCCAGGTGTGCAACACTAATGAGGTCATCAGGATTATTTCTGGTTAATGCGAGATGAAAACTTCTTGATGACTTTTCTGAGTAACTTGGGAAAGCGGGAGAGGGGAGGTGGCTTGATGCTTGTGACTTTATGTCTGGTATTCAAAATACTTTCTAAAATACTTAGAGGATATGATAGAGAAAGGTATTGATTGTTGTGTTTAAGTTGTCCACTACAGAGGAAGCTTTTGCCCTTCAATAGAGATACAAATATTTTTTTTTATTTTATTTATTTATCATTTGTTTACCAGGAAAGTCTGACTTGGAACAAAGCCAGTTTTCAGCAGAGGCCTAGGGAGAAAGGTTCCAGATGCATGTCTTTGTAACGTGGGAGAAAACCAGAGCACCCAGAGAAAACCCACACGAATGCAGGGAGGACATGCAGACTCCACACAGAAGGCACCCCAGCCAAGAATCGAACCACAGAACCTCTTGCTGTGAGGCAACAATGTTACTGCTGCACCACTGCACCATCCAATATCTTGCTAAGACACGCAAAAGAGACTCTCATCCCTAAAAGACCCTTTAGCCATAAACTAACAGTACTCATCCTGTGCAGCGCTATTCCCGTGCAGCTGTATGGTGGCAGATGCTAGTGACTACAGGCCTTACCACAGCAAATACAATGTCCTAGGTTCCACATGGAATCCTACCTTAGACACTGTATTAAATCCTTTTTCAACCCCTTACCTCACCCAGCTTAGGAAGATTAGATAGCTTCTCTATGATAAGTGATTTGCCCCATCAAAGTGTTGTGAAAGTGAGATGTACAGTGCAGATACACAAGTGCCTTCATACCCAAAGTGAAATCTGTTTGCCAAATTTGTTTGTAGCTTCAGTCTATTTTTCTGGGGGTAAGAGTGTCTAGGTGACACAATTTCCAGAAACTTTTTGGAGATATGATAATACATAGGTGTCTGCACTACAACGTCTAATGGAAAACCTCTAAGGTGTAGCCCTTGGTAATGGTCAGCCTTTTTAAGTACACAAACTCTGAAAACGTCAAACAATGATCCATATGAAGCACACATAGTCATGAAACTGAAACAGGACTGTTTTGGTTTAATCTGTTATTTTTTGGATGCATTTTCTTCCCTTGGTTACTGCCACGATAGGCATTATATATGATATTGAACCTCCTGCTTTATTTGAACTGATTTCCTGGGCAGAATAATGCATCACAAGCTTTATTTGTTCTACTTCACAATTTGTAAGTTGTGACCCTTGTATTCTTGCCAACATTTTTTTTACTTGGGGAATTAAACCACTATGATTTAATTTTCTTAAACATCAGATCTCATTTATAAAGCTGATTTCTTCTTTAACCAAAAAATGTGGGTGGATATCTATCCTCTCAGCAGACTTCTTTTATAAGCAACTCATCTCTAAATCATTCTGAGTGCACTCTCGAGTCTTTAAGCTTGTTTTCTGTCACAGGCTATGGCACAATCATGCAGCCCATTTCCATTTCCCCAACAAACAAATCCCCTTGTTACTGTGTTAGGAATGACTCACCATGTCTGCTTTAGCATAGATGTACTTATCTTGGTTCCTTACCCACACTGTTTCCCATCACAATGAAATAATTACTTATTCTTTGTGTAAACAGTCGTGTTAATGAAACACAACTGACTACATTATTTTGTCCAGACAAGGCATATTATAATCTCCTTGTATCCAGATTCCTACTGTGAATTATTTTCATTATACCAAACTTTTGATAAGTGAAAACAATAGTCTAGAAGAAGCACCACTGAAACTTATATACTTTTTTCTGATGTATTCACACATAACACTATCCACCCCTTCAGTTTTGCATGGTGACAATAGTGGGTAGACAATTTACACAATGACTAATTCAAAAGACTCTGTTTCAGACTCAGTATCACAAATGTTTTAGACATTAAAGTACTCAACATCAGTTGCTGTTGTTTGTCTTTCGGCTTTTCCCGGTTAGGGGTCGCCACAGCTGAACTCCGGTCCGCTAATGATTGGCAGTTGTTTTTATTTTATAGTGTCGAGTTGCCAGCCCGATGCCCAACCTTCAACGAAGGCATGCCCATTCAACGCATGTCTTTTGAACGCCCACTCGACCGCGGGGAGGACATGCAGACTCCACACAGAAGGCACTCCCAACCCAAGCAGAGAATTGAATGGGAGAACCTCTTGCTGTGAGGCAACAATTTGCACCCTACGCAACATCAGTGCCTGGCCTAAATACCACACTGATTAATTCTAAGCTTTTCCTGTCAGATTTCCAGCTCATTTTCTGGTGGTGCCAATGTTTCTGTATTTTTATCTAGCACACTGTCCACGTTCTCATTATAAATTGTCACACAAATACCTAATTTTCATAACTCTTTCCTGATAAAAGTGATCTTTTTGACTGCAAGTATATTTCTTTAATTTTATATGCACTGAAAATAATTTTTACCCTAGCTTCTAAATACTTGATTAATAGCAGGACATTGCTTTGTATCATGTTTGTTGTATATGACTTCCTCTGCACTATTCTTTTCTTGTTTTTCATATCTGCAAAAGATTTCTCAACTCATAATTACTAATTGTTACTCCTAATCAGCCTTTCTATCTCACATCACCACACACACTTCAAACTGCTCAATGATCTCCTTCCGTTATGACAGTGTAACTTCACTTGACCATTTCAGATGCAATACACAATTCTGTCTGAAACTAATGAATTTTGTAACTCAACAAACTCATACCCTTTATGGGCGGCCGTGGTGGTGGAGCGGTTAGTGTTGCCACCTCACAACAAGAGGTTTTCCAGTTCAATCCTCGACTGGGGTGCCTTCTGTGCAGAGTCCACATGTCCTCCCTGTGGTCACATGGGTTTTTCTCCAGGTGCTCCAGTTTCCTCCCACATCCCAAAGACATGCTGTAGGTGGTGGGACACTCTAAATTGGCCCTAGGTGTGAATGTGCGCATGTGTGTGGATGCCAGGCTGGCAACTCAATACCATAAAACTCCACTGCCAATCATGAGCAGATAGGTGATCCACTGTGGCAACCCCTAACCGGGAAAAGCCGAAAGAAAAACAAACTCATACCCTTTGGTTTGATGCTTTGATTTTTTAAATCAGTAGCATATGTACCAAAAGCCTCAGCAGGACCCGGTTCTGTCATGATGAACAAAGGATGGACAAATCTCTGACATTTTCTCATCTTATAGAATCACAAAATTTTTGACTTGAACTGAAATATATAATAAACTTTCATGGCTTTTTTCCCTATGACATGCAGAATCATAGCATACTGGGCCATTTTGGGCCTCTTGAATGTTCGTTTCACAGTTAAGAATAAATCTTATTTCTGGATCCACAATTTCCTGATCTCAGACAAATGACTTGAAGTGTAAGGTTACTAGGTAGCTACAGAAATGATTTATTTCAATATCTTAAATAGATTAGATTTTGATACAAGTTCATAAACTGAAACAGTTCTTTAAATACTCTGAACAATCACAGAGCTTTGCATCATATTTCAATACTTCTAAAATGCCTGCTGGTAGAATTGGTGGAAGTAAGAAAGCTAAATGAGCATTCAGGTCCTAAAGTCCAGACAACCATCCTCCTGTAGTTGGGTAGAGAACATCGCTTAAATGGACCAGGATGGTCTCTCTCTCTCAATTATGTTGCACCTTACCAGAATGTTATCTGCTAATAGGAGAATGACATGCACAATTGTTACTCTTTCTTTCTTTTGTTGTAGTTGTTATCTCTTAAAATGGGTTAGGATTGTTCTGCATCTGTTGGCAGTACGGCACCCCCATGAGACCTTACATGACCTCACTTCATGTTTTTTTGAAGTGATCCCAGATTAGCCTCACCACAAGTTTCCAATTGATGGGTGACAGGAGTACTGTGGGAGTCAAGTGGGACAGACACCCCAGCTGCCTGCAGGATGCCTATTTCTTGTTTAAGGTTATGGTCTGACCCTATTTCCCTATGCCCGTGCACTTGTAGATTTAGGAGGGATACGCAATAAATCTCTTGTAATGGATGTCACTGTCTCTGAAGTGTCTTGTCATGCTTTGTCCTCTTTTGTATGTCCTTGATCCTCTCACAGAGAAAGGTAAACCAGTACATCCTCCTTATTCTTTTTGCTCTCTACTCATCTCTAGCAGGTCCTTAAGCCACTAATTAAACACAGGTCACCTGGCTCACACTCAGATCTTTATCCCACTGTGCCACTGGAGTTCAGACTAGAACCGCTTCACTGCAAAGTGGCTAAGAATGAGTCCTACCTTGCATGCTCAGGTATCAAACCACAGTTTGGCTGCTTCACCTTACCAGAAGAAATTATTATTTTAATTCAGTCTCCAATGCTGTACGAGAAGAAGGGCTTGTAACGTTATTAGATTTGCATTGATTGACATTTTGGTGATACTCTATTACAACAGAATGAAAACAGAACTCAGATACCCCCCAACCACTTTGCCCATCTTTACTCTGTCATGAATAGTCAACAACTGCAGAGTTTAGCAGCAAGGACCCAAAATCATAAACAGATCACTAAAAAAAAGTGTGACTCTGCAACTACTGATAATCATGATGTTTACTGAAACTCTTTTACATCAAAGTGAGCCATGGGAACTGTGAAAGATGAGTACCTCCGTTAACCTCTGTATCAGCAGACATGATCTCATAAATATGACCCTGTGGATATCCTCCACTGAAGGCAGTTTATTTTATTATTATTTTATTACTTTACATTTGTTGACCGGGCTAGTCTAACTGGATATATGTCCATTTTCAGTAGAGGCCCGGGGAGAAAAGCTCCATGACACACATGATAATAAAGTTGCAGGACAATATAAAATGACTTCAGATGTGTATACAAGTACAAAACTGGATAATACAGAAATACTACAGAGAGGACATAAGTCAATACAATATGAAATGCATTCAATACAGTGTATAATTCAAAATAGCAAGTAAGTACATTACTTAATATAGAAAAAAGGGGAGGTATACAGGCTAATTCCATAGAATGACTTCAGATGTGTATACAAGTACAAAATTGGATAATACAGAAATAATACAGAGAGGACTTGTCAGTTCTTTGCACTGACAACAGAACTGATTCCTCACAGTCTGTGGTCACCCCATGTGTGCACTCATGGCAAAGACCATGGCAAGGCCTCCACCAGGAAGTCTCCTGATCAGGCCACTGTAATTCAGTTATACATATATGGGGCCATCAGAAGATCATTCTCCTGCAAAGCCAACATCACTATAGGGCTCACTTTGGTGAAAATCTGCAGGAAGAAACCAGACCAGAAAGTAACTTGTACTGGAAATTACAATCAAAAGTAAAGTACAGGAACTCTTCATGCCATTAAGTACCAGTTATATCAAATGACACCATCGAGACCCCTGGGTTAGGGAGGGAATCAAAGACTAAAGAGCCACCATGCAAAACTCGGTGCACTGGATGTACCTGTTGAAATGCTGAAATCCATAATAGGCTGAACCCTTTACACCTTCTTTGCATGAGGAAAAGGTCATAGCAAATGCCACTTCTTGTTCAAAGGTTGGAACAGGCTTGACTGCAGTCTTGAGATATACAGCCTGGTGCTTTGTCATATGCTCATGGGATACAAACTAGTCTCTCAGAGGAACACCCCTGATGAGAGGGCATCAATCACCTTAACATCTGACCTCATTCCGCCACATCCGGAACCCACCTCTTATTGATGATGACCCTTTGGAGAAACTTGGAACACTGTCCTCCCACAAACAGTTCTGGCCAGTAGTCAGGAATGCAGCAATGTTCTCTACAAAAACTGCTCTGGGGAGGACTGGGTGGTGGAGCTGCTGCAGACAAAGCTGCCTGATCCTTGGATGGTCTCATCTGTCTATAACGAGGCCAGTTCTTCTTGAAGGTATGGACTGGCTTAGCTCAGAAGGAAGAAGCTGGGGCTATCCACATTGTCTACAATAGACAAAGCCTTGCCCTTTGCAAGGATTCCAAAATAGTTTTCAAATGGGCACAGCAAACAGGATTTTACTGATCCCCAACAAGAAAGAAGAAGTCCGGGTAGTTTGGTGTGGCTCATCCTAAAAAGAGGAGTGCCACAGCCATGGCTCTCATTGCAGATATGTACCTGTAGTTCCTGTCTTAGCCACTAAATGGTACATGCTATGTGAAATACCACCAAAAAGCAACACCTAGTTTCTTTTCTAGATGCTACTTACTTCACCCCAGAACTCAAAGATTTCTGCTAGTTTCCACAATGGATCCACAAGCAGGATTGCAAGTGGGTCAGATGTGATAAATAATATGACATAATGTAGAGGAAGGGAATACTCTTATGTCACACTAGTCTAGATTGTTTTACTCCTTTGCCAGCAGGAGTGCAGCAATTCACTCTGGTCTCTAAATAAATGACACACATCTGCCTCAAAGTGAATGAATAGTACAGTATCCAGTTAAAAAACAGCTTTTAGGGAACTGAGGAACCAGTGCCTGTATGCTCAGTTCTACAGCCAACTATATCTTTTATGAAGTGCAGACATCGCAAAAAACCTCAGCTGCAAGCTACTAAATAGTCTACATTCCATGTTATCACAAGCTTAAGTAAATGATTCTCCCAATCACTGAAAATTATTTCCCTAAGTGCGTTTAGACTGCCTTTCTGGCATTGTGACTTCCTTTTTAGTGTTTCCTCCACTGAGAATTTAAAGTGCTTCTAATTACTTTTCAAGATACTGCTGTAACTACATTTGATTGATGCTGGCATTTACACAATTACTGCATGTCTTGCTGAGGGACAGTTCACTGAAACATTTCTCAATAAGCTTAACACATTTAAATTAGTATTTCTCTCTCAGAGAAACAAAGATCACAGTAAACTTTTCAAAACAAATTTCTATGTAGTGTGAAGTGCAGATCCACCATCCCTACCTCCCATGCAGGCAGCTGTGTCCCTGCCCATCCTAAATTATGTAACTAAATCTGCGACTGTCACAAGACAGAGAAAGCAGCAGGTTTGCTGATGTGGTGATCTCAGGGGATAGAGTCTGTTTCAGAATAAACATCCACTGAAACGGTTAACCATACTGAGGTTGGCATTTGTGATGCCTTAATGAGCTACACAAATATTACATAAAAGCTACAGTGGCATAACTTATGAATTATGATGAAACCAACTACATATGACAATGACATTTCCTTCAAACTTTATAAAATGTTACATCAGCTTTATCCTACTCAGGACTGTGGTGAAGGCAAACCCTACGCCAAGAAGCAATGGGTGTATACAGAGAACACCTGCTAAATGGGATGCCAGTTTAGTGCACACGTGCGCACACACACTGACATACACACACTCCATCTATAACTTTATAGTCAATTTAGAAGATTGCCAATTCACATATCAATATGCTTTTAGTGATGGGGAGGAAACAGCCCACCCTAACACCAACCTATAAGCAGAGCAGGAGTACATGCATTCTCTTTATGGGTGAGCCATCCAAGGAATAAACACAAGAATCAGACAAAGACCTTCATTTAAAATATGTCTGTCTTGTGTTCAGTAAACTATTACTAGTTCAGTAAACTATTACTATTTGTAAACAGTGAGTATTTTCAAAAATGTAATTTAGGATCCATGCATGGTACATATATGTGATATGTGTGCGGTCTCCTGTTTTTTTGCCCTGGTTTTACACAGCTTTGTGGCATCATAAGCACTTATATTAACGCCTGAAGTGTTGAGTGGTTGTCTTATGATTTGTAAGACCATTAGTAGTGTAACTGAACTTTTCTAATAAACCTGTACTGTCAGGGATGGTAGGACTTTCTTCATGCCAATACCTTTCATTTTTTGTGTGGAAAAGATTCTGCCTGATGGAGATTTTTTTCATAAGAAGGGTTTTCCCCAAAATATGTCACTAGGACTTCCTCACTGCTAACCAGTCAGAATGTTACTTCACAATAAACAGTTTCACAGCTGCTGTAGTGAGGGGGTTACTAAAATAGTCACTTCATTATTTAGTATAATATTCTTGATTCAACAAGCAGCAGTACTACTGTTAACTGTTTGAAGTCTCTGAACTTGTAAAACCCTGTGATGTGGAGACTGAATGGCCAAAATTCCAGACTTACATATACTAAGACTGCCATTTCTCAGAATATTTTCTTTTCTCCAAGGTATGTCAGTATTATAGCTACACATTTACATTTGGGTGTGTGGGGGGTTGTTTCCCTGCAAAACAAAACCATTTTACAAAGAACAATGTTCAGTGTTAGTTTTGATGCATTTTTAGTCTTTTTTTTCATTGTGCTAGGACTCAGCAATGGGAGCCCCTACATTTTATTACTACCCGTTACTGAATCTGACTAAATGAAAGCTGTGTAAAAGCAAACAACAAACATGATGCAAACTATTTCAGTGGTAAAGAGTAACTAAATGAATACAGTACGTGTCGCTTGGAATAAAGGAGGGAAACTGTAGACATGATAGAAACATTTTAGAAATTTAAAAGGAATTGATAAGACCGTCAGGGTAGCATCTTTTACAAGGGCAGGTGTATGAATAAGGGGGCATAAAATGAAAGGGGGGAAAGACAAAAGGTGATGCATGGATATATATTTTTTTCCAGAATAAAGGCAGTAGACCCATGGAAAAAATGTTTATGAGATGCGGGTATCAGAATCGGTGCTAAGATTAAAGGATATAAGACAGGCTTAAAGTAATGCAAGTGAAATGCAAAAAAAAAGTACACTGGGTTATAGGAAACTTCAGTTTATTCATTAAAGAGGATATCTGCCAGTACAATGTGGGCCAAGTTGTTCCTTTTTGTCACTCTGACTGAAACAGGTAAATCTGCTTTACTTAGTACAATGGCACTGAACTATAACCTCTGTCTTGGATTAGAAAAGGTGTCAGCCATTAGGAGCTCCAACAACTTCATCTCTCCAAAAATTTGACAATTTTTTTTCTAAGCTTGGTAGAGAGAAACAGCTTCCAATGACCTGCTGCTTTATTCATACATAACCACAATATCTCCTAGAAACTCTGTTATTCTAAGGTGGACACCACATATCCCAACTCTTCTAATTATGAAAAAGAACTAACCATACAAGGAAGAATGACCATATGCATACTGGATTCTGGCTTGATGAAGAAAGACACGTGAAACACCTAAATGCATCTTTCTCTTTTTTTTTTCTCTTGTGGGGGGGGGGGTAACAGATATGGAATAATACCACTTGCTAGGCTGTAGATGGTTAAGGATCTTCTAACCTCAAGGATATAATTGCTTGTCTGGCCATCTGCTAGGCTGAGACCACCAATAGAGGGTGTAGTGAAGATTGCAAGGATACTTACGAAGGTAGACCCTACATCAGTTTTCCGATCAGTACTGGCCATACCTGTCAGGTGTACCTCATTATGAGGAATGTTTCTCATTTTGGGTCTTAAGTTTATGTTCCTCTGAGTTCCACACCAAAAGGGTCTGTCACACATTTAGTGATAAGAATTATTTTAACTGATAACCATGGTAAATAATAATGAAACATATTAATCTATCAAAGGAACCTTTTATAAGTAAAAAGTAACACATTTTAAGCATCTAGTGAGCTTCCTAGTTGAATTTTTTAGTAATTTTAGTAAGTGTTCCACATTTTGCCCATTTGGTTCACATTATGAGAGGTAGTGTTCTTCAGGTTGGAGGCAGTATGGTAAGACCAATGGTGCTGGCTACCTTGTAATGAGTAGGACTGCTTCAATATGAATGGAACCTGCTCAGGGTACCATTGCGGGTCTATATCACAAAGTCGAACTTTGAAAAGAGCGAACGCTCATAAATCGACGCAAAGTACTCGAACGCACAGAAACTCAAACTTACGGAACAGTGATTTTTTTCCCCAGGGAAAGAATTGCTGCTCCAAAAAAATATAAAAAATCCAAACACAACATAAAGTGGGGGGTTTCACCCCCCACCACCTACTTAAATATACCAACTCTGAGATCGCACCTCAGTGGAGGAAACGGCAAAGTCCCAACAATGGCCCAGCATTTTTTTTTCCATATGAAAAAAATTGCTCTTCCGGCCGTTCAACTTTCTGCAGCTTCGTATTTGGTGTCGATGTAATAGCGTTTGCTCTTTTCAAACTTCGACTTTATGATATAGACCCGACCATTGCAGTAGCAGCACTGATTTACCTATTAGCATTTTTTTTACTGGGATTGTCCATTTGGACATACACTGCCCATTTTCAGCTGAGGCCAAGGAAAAAATGCTCCAAGCATGGATATATGTATAAAAAGTGCAGGCAGCAGATAAGCAAAATTACAAAGAGTTTAAGAAATTAAACAAAATGAATGCAAATAGAACATATAGCAAAACATTAACAGAGTTTTACAAAAAAATAAATAAATAAACCAGAACGTGCTAGATAAACATTTTTGCAAGTCATTAATAAAATGTAATACGTGGCTACATCAGTGGTTCAAAACAACAAATGTGGAAGGAAAGAAAAGAGTAAGTTATTTGCAAGAACAAGCTTCTAAAAATGAGGTTAGAGGAAAAGGTATTTAAGTAATGTATCGGTGGAAGAAATAACTACACAGTAGTATGCAGAGGCAGGGTAAGCAGACATGTTTGAGAGGCAACACCAGAGAGACAGCTAGAGATGTCAGTGCAGAAAGTGGTCAGCTCATACACTGATGTGGTACATGCTGAAGCAGATGACAAGTAGATAAGCTACGAGAATGAAGGGTTACTGTCATTAAGAGGGGCTGTAAGGTGCCGGTCTAAGGGTTGTGGCTGGGTAGAGGGAGATACAGAAAGTATGTGATGTAAAAGGGGATGAAAGAATACGGAGAAAAAAATCAAAGTAGGGGAACAGCAGCATGTAATAAAAAATAAAGGAGGGCTAAGGCGAACAGTAGGAAATGGTAAGGAAAGCGGAGAGGAAAATAGGTGGTTTAGGGGCAAAATGACGATAGAGACACACGTTGTAGATATAAGACATCAGTTCAGTGTCCTTAGATAAAGTGCATAGTTTAGAATGCATTGTGCTGAGGAAGAGGAATTTTTGTATAATCCCTGTCTGATCCCTATGGATAGATGGACAAAAGAGTTCAGAACCTCTATGCCTCCACAAACAGCACTGGTACCCTTTGAACTATGTTATCACAACTCTGAGACTCTCTCTCTCAATGTTTTAGGCAGGGAATGAACAGTGAATTTGTTTCAAAAAGAAAATCTGTTCAGCTTTTGTATGTACTTGAATTTCCAAGCAGTTTTCAATAGATATCTTAGAAGTGTTTGCAGTGTATCAAAGGAAATGTATGTCAGTGGTTCTTAAGATTAAGTACGATACACACAATATTCTTTGTAAAGATGTGTCTGCAACACTTACAATGTTGCACCTACAATTACAAGCATGGGATAACATCAATACTGCAGTGCGCAAAACAGCAGGTTATTAAAGCTTGTTGAGGGAAATGTGAAAAACAAACCTGACTACATAAATCACAGCTGTTTCAAAACAGAGTAAAATGGTGTAAAAAATATTAGGAGGTTTTTGAACTTGTGGATTAACTGCAAGTCTCCTTTAGGTATACACCTTTTAATGTACTGCACTATGAAATATTTACCTACTGTGTTCAATCTTTCCAGACTGCTGTGACGTAAATGTTTACAGAGGACAAAATGGTTCTCCTACATCAGATAATGCTGAACTGCGGGCAGTACAAAAATTGCTGAAATTACCCATGAGAAAACAAAGAAAGAGTAACAGATTGATCGCGGAGCTAGGAGCTCACTGAAAGCCCAGAACTGAAAGCCAGAACTGAAAGATACTACTGAAAACGTATCACACAAGCCCACTTTCTGGTGTATGTCTATTGAGAATGTTCAGTTCCATGGGTTCAAAGTACTGAATGATAACTGCACAATCTTCTCCTCTGGAAACGTCAGTGTGCTCATCCACATGAAATCAACCAGAGTCTGATCCAGTCACATGACACACCACTTTTTCAAGCCTAACATACCCTGTACAACATATGTTTAGAAACTGTGTTGCCTAAAACACACATGAAGCCTGAGGCTGTACACACGTATGTGGAGAGAGTACTGTGTCACAGAAGAAGCCTGAGGCTGTACTCAGATATGTAGGTAGAGTACTGTGTCATGGAAGAAGCCTGTAGCTGTACACAGGTATGTAGGTAGAGTACCGTGTTATGTAAGAAGCCTGAAGCTGTACACAGGTATGTAGGTAGAGTACCGTGTCATGTAAGAAGCTTGAAGCTGTGCACAGGAAGGTAGGGAGAGTACTGTGTCATGGAAGAAACTTGAGGCTGTACAAATGTATGTAGGTAGTGTCATGAAAGAAGCCTGAGGCTGTACTCAGGTATGTAGGTAGAGTACCATGTCATGTACAAAACCTAAAGCTGTACATGGGTATGTAGGCAGAGTACTGTGTCATGGAAGAAGTCTGAGGTTGTACACGGGTATATAGGGATAGTACTGTGTCATGGAAGAAGCCTGAGGCTGTACACAGGTAAGAATGGAGAACATCGATATCTGTGCAGTAACTGACACCTGGTTCAAGGCTCCAGAAAGCACCCCTGCAATACCAAGCTACAACTTTTACCACACGTTTCGGCCACCAAACCAGGATCGAAACACTAAAGGTGGAGGAGTCTCCATATTCACCAAGGATATTCACACTACCAGGCTAGTTGCCCAACACTATGCGTCTGAAATTCTCCAGGTGCAACTAACACTAGGTAAGACTGCAATCCTCACTGTAGCTTGCTACAGATTCCCCACCATGCCCCAAGATTCTCACTACACCTTACTAAACATACTGGAAAATATTAAGATACAACTAAACACCCTAATACTGGGTGATTTCAACTACCCTGCCATTAACTGGGAAAACTACTTGGGTACCAGCACCTTTGCCTAACAGTTCTTGGAATTCATAAATTCCAATGCCCTGGATCAACTAATCCATAGTCCCACTAGGAGCACCAATATCCTAGACCTGGTCATTACCAGCATAGGAAATCGATGCCCCACACTTATGGTCACCCCTGCGTTGGTCAGGTCAGACCATAAGCTAATCACCCTTAACATCCACATCCCACCCCCACCCCCCAGTAAGGAAACCTCCATAAAAAACTTCTCCAAAGCCAACTTGATGCTACTCAAGTCAGAAGTGACAAACTTTATGACACCCATGCAGACGAGAACTGAAAGTTCAACTGCTGAGGCCTAAACAAAGGCACTGTACGAACACATCCACTCATGCATGAGCCGTGCCATCCCAAATAAAACCAAGATGCTCTCCTCCAATAAAAGGAAGCCAATCTGGTGGTCCCCTGCCATAAACAAACTTTACAACAAAAGGAAGAAACTGTTGCAGAAAAGAGGAAAATCCCAGGATGCAAAAAACTCCCTTACCAGCCTCATTAAGAATCTGAGATCCCTCATAAAATCTTCCAAAGCTAGTTACAAAAATAAAATTGCTAAAGATTCCAAAGACAGCCACAAGGCATTCTATAACTATGTCAAGAATCTAAATGGCAATGCTCAGATCTGCTCTGAGCTACAACACAATGGCATTAAATATACTGGATCTGCTCTGAGCTACAACACAATGGCATTAAATATACTGATCCCAAGGATATTGCCAATATCCTGACAGATCGATTTAGTGCCAAATTCACCCCCCTCTCACTCCCTAAATGGCCCAGGTAAAAAACATACTCTCCAAAGCTAAGAATACAGCATCCATGGGACCAGGTGACATCCTGGGCTGTGTACTACATGAACTACAAAATGAACTGGCACCTCACCTAAGTGTCATGTTTAATCATACCCTCACCTCAGACTCTGTGCCCACTGAGTGCCGCACAGCTACAGTTATCCCACTCCACAAGGGGGGATCCACCTTGGATCCTGGGAACTACCACCCCATCAGTCTGATGAGCCTGATCTGCAAGGCCATGGAACGTATTATCATGGAACTTATAAACAAAGACATTGGCAACCTTCAAACACTGGACCCCACCCAGTTTGGGTTCATGAAGGGCCGATCTTGCTCCTGAACCTGATTGACTTCTTTGAATCAGTCTCTAGAGCTGTGGACGAGGGTAAGGCAGTCCACACAGCCTATCTGGATCTCGCCAAGGCCTCTGACACCATCCCCCACTCTGGAATCATAGATAAACTTACTAAGCTGGGCATTAATCCCTACATCACTTGATGGGTTGCCAACTGGCTTACTGACAGAACCCACACTGTAAAAGTAGCTGACTCCAAATCCAGCTCCAGACAAGTGACAAGTGGAGTACCTCAGGGATCAGTCCTGGGACTGCTCTTGTTTGGCATCTACTTCTCTGAAGTACAGCCAACACTAAGGGACTCTGGCTAACAAAATTCGCAGAGGACTGCAAACTGGGAGCCATTATTGAATCCCCAAATGATGTGGATACTCTACAAAAGGGCCTTACAGAAACAGATTCTTGGTGCCAGAGCCATGGGCTCAAGCTCAATGCCAGGAAATGTATAGTCATCCCCTTTGGGAAAAAACATGTACCCATGAATTACCACATAGGTGGCAGTACACTAAACATCGAAAGTGTGATAAGAGACTTATGCACACAGGTGGACAGTGGTCTTACCTTCGATAACCACATCACCACAACAGTCAGGAAATCCTTCTATGTGGCACACCTCATCCCTAAGGGCTTTTCATCCAGAAAAAAGGAGGTCATTGTCCCACTGTACTCATCCCTCATTAGACCCATTATAGAATACAATGCCTCATTTGGTATGTACCTCTCAAGACATCTGCAACAACTGGAAAGGCCACAGAAATATCTCACTAAAAGAATCATAGGCCTAAAACAGATGCCCTATGCTGACCACCTTAAAAAACTCCAGCTATACTCTGTCGCATATCGTCTACTCAGAGGCGATCTCTGCTTAACATACAAGGCCATGTCAAACCCAGAGCTGTTGGACATGCTACACTTAAAGAAATCCCAATCCCTCAGAGCCACATGCTCCAGCGATCTAATAATAATAAAGTTCATATCAGTAACTCCAGTACTACTACCATTGGGTTCACTCAGACCTATTGACTTGCAGTAATCCAAATCTTTCTTCCACAAATCCAAGTATGCGGTGCACTAAATGAAAAAACAAACTTCCATCATTGGTGATGCCCCTTCCACATAACGCTGACATACAAATTTTATGACTGTGACATTTCAGGGAGGGTAATATTTATTTTGGAAAAAGGTAGATTTTTTTCACTCAGTGCACAGTTCAGCAGCTTGGTTTTAATAGATGAAGATCTTGGCACATGGTTTTAATAAATGAAGATCTCAGCACATGGTTTTAATAAATGAAGATCTCAGCACATGGTTTTAATAAATGAAGAGCTCGGCACATTTTTGTTCATAGGATATTGCAATCTTCCATCATATGCACAAGCACTGCACACTACAATACATGCATCTTAGAACTGGTGCCACTTGCTGGCTATGCAGCATAGCTGGATGGAGCCATGATTAAAACCTAGCTCACCCAGTTTGGAGTAATGGCCAGGGGTACGGATAAGATAGATGGATGGGGAGAGGACTGAAAAGGCAATACTATCTTGCCTCTTTCAGGGTGGAGGTTGAGAAGTATGTCACAGGGCACACCTCCATCTAATAATGGAGTCTTTAGCTCAATGGGTGGGGACAATGTTGCCTACAGAGTTCTGCCATTTGTGGAAGTGACTGATGGTCACAAACTGCACTGATGGCATAACCACCACTGATGCTTTGTGGCATGGAGGGAATGATAAAACTGCATGGTAAAAATTCCCTGGTTGTACCATGGTCAGCTTGGACTCAGGTTCACTATACGATATTCAAAAAAAGAAAAATTGTCTTTGTGAATAAAAAGATAAGAAAAACTGCTTCAACAATGACAACAGCAACAAAAAAGTCTCGTTATCCTCCCAGGTGACAGTGATCATCACATCCCTTATACATACCAATTCCAATATTGCACGACAGTGAGGAAACACGCAGTCTCAATTATTGGTGAAAGTGTTTTTTCAGTGCCTTTTATTCATACAAATGGTATGCACTTGAATACTGCTCAGTGAATTATCTGACTTCCATCAGCTCGAATTTCGAAAAAGGGAACGACTAGGAAATAATTGTTATGATTGGCCAGATGGCTGTCAGGAATAGGTGGGCCAAAACAAACAAACAAAAAAAATGAACATCAATTTCTTTCTTTTTATGAAGTGCAAAAATGAAAGTGTTTGGGTAATGGCAGTATAATACAAGTCATTTCGTACTACTGCTCTTAAAACATTATCCAGCTGTTTGCCATACCACTCACGTCATGCATATGTGTAAGATGGCTGTTAAATATGCCTGAGAGAACCTGACTTGCAAATGCATTGGATTTTATTTTACAGTGAGACAGACTTTACAATTAGATTGAACAAAATGGATTACTTTCTTTTTGGGACACTGGAGACCATTAATAAGTGGAAATAGTACAATAACGACACTAAATAAACATTTAGAATATGCAACAAAACAGATGCAGGATACTGTTCTGACATTTGATTACCAGGAAGGTCCGACTGTGTAGAAGAACATTTTCAGCAGAGGCCCAGGGAGACAAGCTCAAAAAAAAAAATATATATATACACACACACACATACAGACATATACTATACACACACACACATATATATAAGTATAGGATGAATTTTTGCACATACATAAGTATGCATACATTTTTACTACACATATACCTATGTGTATGTATCTGTACATCCACAGCTTAAGCACAGGAAAGTAGGCTACATAACAAATGTGTCAGAGGTGAAGCTAATGTGGGGGTGAATGCAGCAACTGCTCCAGGCACAGAGTGTTAGGAGACACAACTGGCAGATGACAATCAGTTTTTGGACACCAGAATTGCTAGCTACCACTCTAATATTTATGTTCTGTCTACATCAAAGAATATATTGCCAAAATATGCAGGACAGTTAAACAGACTTTAGTAACTGTTGAACTATATTAGACTGCTGACAAGTTGCAAAAGTGACAAAAACGTATTCGTCTAGCAGAAAAAGGGAACACAGATGCAGGAATTCACTGTTGTGTTAGCAATCTTCTGGAAGGCCTACTATCTGTTAAAGTGAGCATTTACAAATCTAACTTAGCTTCCTTATTTTCTGGTAGTTAACATTTCACATCAGTTTGTTTTGGAGATCATCCCTGGCTCTGTGGTGCTGAGAGATGGAGCCCTGACTGTAGATAGTCAGGGTCTGATGTGTGGCCTTGGCACTGGGGGAGCCAGGGAGGAAGGGGGACAAGTGAAGATGCCTGCTCACCTCTCCCTAGGGTGGGGAATCTTGTGCTCACACTGACCACACTAGGTATGTGTGATTTCCCTGGTGAAGACCAGGAAAATCACCTTTTGTTCTTTGGGGGAAGGAGCACTGTTGGTTTAGGGGAACACCCCTTGCAGAAGTGAGGGGGACATCCTTTGCAGTAAGACTACTGTCCATCCCTCCTCTGGTGCTTTGCCAAGTGGATATGGAGATAATGAAAAAGTCATGCATCATCCTGATGGCTGTTTGACTGACAGCACCTCCCGGTCAACCTTCACCTCGGTGATGGGCAACTAACTAACAAGATACTTGTCTGGGAGGGGCTGATGATCACTGGGCAGTGGGGAAAAAGTAAGCAAAAAATTATTTGGGAGGCCATTTAACTAAATTGTTTACAAGAACAGATTACCACAACTGCTAACAAGATTAGAAGAAATATACAAAACACCTAAATATTAGCTAAACTAGCTATAATGATGTTCTCTTATGAATGTACTATTCAATATATTTGAAATTCTTTTTATATGTACATGTATGAACTGTATAAGCACGGAAACTGTGATTCTTACCCCTCTGTTCAACTTAATTTAATTGCTCAAGCTTGTAACATGTATTTGGAGCTTTTCTCCCTGGGCCTCCATTGAAAATGGACCATCCTGGTAATAATCAAATGCCAATAAATAAATAAACATTATGCAGATGGAAAGAAAAATCATTTATTTCTTAATTATGTGCCAGTTTGCTTCTGATCCTTCTTACTTTCATTGTAATTCATGTTTTATGTTGTTTTTTTCAAAGGCTACGCTGTATAATAAATTAGGTCTATTTGCTAAATTTTCATAAATATCAAAGCAGTTAGCCCTATTTGCAGCTGTATGGTAATGCATGTCACCTGTAAAGTTTCACACGTATCACTGCTGAAAGGGATAACATCTTTATTATATATGACTGCCCAGTCATTATCTTACATATTGCATATCTTGGTACAGCAGTAGGATTTTAAAAAGACTACAAACAGAAAAACATATTTATGTACTAGTATCGTCAGTGGTGGTATCTGACTATCCTATGCTAAATAAGTAAATCTAGCTCTTTATCTGTTACTCAAGGCAGTTTGGCTGTAGAGCACCCAGGATCGGCCTTAGGTCAACTGGTGCCCTAGGCAAAAGGGCACCACAGCGCACCCACCACACCACCCAGTACCCCCATCCTGGTCTACCTACATTAAATACATACTGAAAAAACGCCCCTGCTACAGCGGCTCCCTAGGCGGCCGCCTAGTTGGCCTATGCCTAAGGCTGGCTATGAGAGCACCTACTGGCTAAGAATTAAAAACTTGCCTATTCCCTCCTCAGTGGCACAGAGAGATAAACCCTGAATGTAACCCAATAACTTAAGATAGAAGGACTGGTGAAAAAGGGTGGTAGTGAGTGGCTCACACCAGATCACTCAGCATGAAGTAAATGATGAAAGTTTGGTTTATTTCAAGTCAGAGACGTGAGATAACTTGGATGTCTTGGCAATGGTGTGTAAAGGGCAAGGTATGAATCCCACCAGGGAGTGTGCGTGATCTGAAGAAGGAACTTGGTATACATGCAGGCACAAATGCCAAAAGATCCATATTATGAGGCTTCCACTTGTTCATGCTGCCCCAGAGAAGGTTATAAGCTTAGAAACCCCTGATGACCACCTGGATGACAGCCTACTGCAACTGGCTTCTGCTCACAGGCTGGAGTCACAGAAACTCTGTTTGTTGGCAGGCAACAAGGAAGAAAATGTCACAGAAAAATAAAGCTATCTTAATCGGCTTCCTTGAGCATTCGACTTCTATTCAGCCTGGGTAAGATAAATGGGACATGTGTAACAGCTTAATGTATCTGAACAGATGAGCTGTTTAGCAAATATGCAAGCTGACACATACTTTCAGTGAAAAATGTACACAGAAGCCAACTGTTTTACTTGGAGCTTCTCCTTCTCAGGTTGTTGATATACCTGAGAGTTCCAGAGTTCGGCCTATTGCTAAATTAGGTATTCTCCTCCCCAACCTACTGCTACACATTGCCCAAGGAATTCAAAACTACATGTGACAAAGTGGGGCACTGGTAATTCAGAGCGGGAAATTTGACTAGAGATGAAGCAGCATGTCCGGCTGTCTAAAACAAGGAAAGGACCAAACAAATTTTGTCTAATAGTCCTTAGTACCAGCAAGTTGTACTTCTTGTTCCCGATCTCCATGATGTAATGAGATAATGCCCTAACTATGAATGAGATGCCTCAAGTCTGTGTAGCACTGAGGCTTGCTTTCCTATCATGGAGACGGTAATGAATTGGTGGTCTGGCTATCTGGCTATCATTTCAGTGTGGAGGCTTGCAAGCAGCAAAGATCATCCAGCACCTGGAGATGCGGGTTTGGTGCTGTCAAGCTGCTTATGGTATCTTTCTTTGCATATGCATGGGACCACGCATGCATGCACAGATATGATCATAAGAAGGTCTCATGCTGATACAAGTACTCATGTCAACAAGCAAGGGAGGAGTTATGACTAAAAGAAAAAGAAAATTATGCTGGCCACTAACTACCTTGATGATTCTTCATCTGTAAATATGTTGTAAGTAATTTCTATGTTAAATTGTTAATCACTATGTAATCCAATGTAACTACTATCTGTTTATTTTACTGTGGAGCTTTTAGTCAACAAATTTAAATAAAAATAAAATAAATAAAATAATAAATAAATAAAATGCTCTGGAAGTTATCCAGCCTGGTGTCACAGACAGATGAAGCCCTGACTACAACCCAGGAAACCTGAGTCTAGTTAACATTTCAGATGTCTGATGGTGGTGGTATAGAAAAAGGATGTTCCAATCTTGGGGGTGAATCATGATGATGAATGTCTCAACAGTGAAGCTCAGTCACAGGCCAGAGCTCAGAGAGATGATGTTGGGTTGGGAGGGCTGACAGGACAGAGGAGATGTGACCACCCTATCAGCCTGTTGTGAAGCACGCACACAAGCTTCTTCTTATGACCTGCTCAGTTGAACATTGATGTCAGCACGTGGAAGAGACTGACATCAACATCTAGTAGGACAGGAAAAAAATATTCTCCAGCCAATCAAGATAAGGAGGTAATTGGGCTTAGACAGAGCAGTACAGCAGAAATGTCAGACGTGAGAAATGAGGTGGGAAGAAAATCACTGGTGATAACAGCCCCACTGCAGGTCATTTTGGCTGCTGGTCCTGATGGTCTGCTGAAGGGGTGGGTCTAAATATGGCTGATAGTCCTCAAAAAGCTGTGACACTAAGCAACCTCCATGCCAGCACTGATGAATGGTCCCTTCAATCAGTTCCCAAGAATTACTGCCACATTGCCAATAAGTAGGGTAAAATGGGCCAAGACTAACTGGGGGGTAGACAATGGTAGGCAGGTGGGAAACCCGTTTCTCTGTGTTGATCTATTTAAACACAAGACTCTGAAATATGTGAAACTTTATATGTTTTATTTTAACATATTGTAAAGTGTAACATGTTTTCATATTTTTAGCACTTTTCATTCCTCCTGTAAATGGTACAGAATTAACATTTTATAATAATTGATACTGCATGTATACAGTTCTTCCTGCATGCCTAAGGTTTCTAAGCTATTCTCACAGTTAGTACTGACACAGTTATTCTGAAAATTCAACTGACATCATTCAGCATAAAATGCTCATGGCAGGATGCAGTAATACACAGCATTACATCCGTATAAGAAACAAATTATTTAACTAGGCTGCATGGAGCCTGATGATTCAGCAGCTGAAGGAAGTGAAACAGCATAAATCATGGCTCATGGGCGATACCCATATGTAATGTTTTTACAAATGTACTGTTATTAAATTTAGATTATGTTTTTTCTCTGGGCCACTTGTGTAACTATGGCCATTGCTTCCTCACTGGGACTTTCTCATTAAACAAAATGAAATAACTAAAATAAGGCATCTGTTGTACTTTTCAGAATGTAATCATTCATTTACTAATATTAAATCTTCCCATATTCCCCACAGCGTAGCCACTTTGCCTTGTTCAAATCCATTAACTGCTACTTACTGTGCTCCCTTTCAGGAAACTGGAATAACACTGATAAAGGCAGTGCGGTAGCACTAACAAAGGTGTGAACTTCCTCTCATCACTTCACAGTATTTTAACTTCAAAGCCTCATGGTGCCCATTAACAAGCTACACTGCAGAAACAATGAAGCCTAGAAGAGCCTTTTCCCCCTAAACACAACGATTTAATGGGCATCGTGTTGTACATATAATTTCTGTTTCTATTTCACAAATAGAAACTAGCAAGTCTCTAGTCAATGGTTTCTTCTATCTCTCTTATTGTATAAACTGTACCCACATTACCATGGCACATCATCTGAAGATAACATTCAATATATTCGACTTTAGTTTCCATCTAACTTAAGAAGCCAGCATTAAACTAAATTATTATCATTAAATAATTAAATTTTTTTGCAGAAAATGTGTGTACGTGTGTGTATATAACATTATACACCAACAAGTCTCTAGCTGGTCTGTACTAAGTCTTGGATGGATTTTGGTATAATCTTAAGATACTTACATGGCCACTAAAACAAGAAGAGTTAATCCCCTCTCAAATCCAAGGCAAGGATGAGCTGTATTAAGAGGGGGATTTAAAAACCTCCAATCAGGTGGGGTGAGGGGAAGAAGAGCTACATAAATGTTATTTGCATACAAGCAAAGTGTCTGAAGATAGACAACTCATGACAATTTACTTTTTTCTTTTCTTTCACCTTTTTATCATTAAATCATTGATATGGGTGTGTGGTTTCTTTTAGGTTCATAGATTAGTACTAAGCTAACTGCCCTTGCGAGCCATTTTAAGCCTGGTCAATTATCCCTTGTGAGACTCAAACCCTGCACCTTGTGCTTGCAAGGCAAACATCTTAACCATTAGGCCACCTTTCCTGCAGACATAGACTTATTTTACCCTACTTATTGGCAATGTGGCAGTAACTCTTGGGAACTGATTGAAGGGACCATTCATCTGTGCTGGCATGGAGGTTGCTTAGTGTCACAGCTTTTAGTTAGCTTGGGGTATTTTGGGGATTCTAAGTATCAGACCTGTAATTTGTATGGGGTGAAGTGGGTGGTTGTCCTGAGGAAAAGGCTGTTAGGAGAAGTGATCACCAATGCTGACAGAGTGGACACATGGTATTGGAAATGCACTGCCTGGGTTCATTCAATATCAAAATTTGGAAATTTGGCATTAATGGAAGTATTTACTTATTTAAACAGTCTCATTTGTGTGGTTGTTTAAATTAATGAATGACTTTTCTGTCATATAGCTGCACTATAACGCATGGAATTAATCTGTTCTCTGTTTTTCTGCTCATTAGCTTTTATTTGAGAGGCACCAGTCAGAAGGTCTGGTTAGGGGGTCAAGTCACTTGGGTAATGATGTATATGTGTTTTGCATGTGCAGTGTGCAACAGTTAATTTATTTTTTAGTCAGTAGTGTAAACATGGCTGGTTTGGGGAAATTATAGTAAAGTTGTTGTTATACCAAGGATATAGGCAAACCTGATGATGCAACAAGTAATGTTAGGACGATGTACAAGTGTATAGAGTAGACAAAGTTCTTCTATGCCCTGACCAGTTTCTTGTAGTAGTAATAAATGGTACCTCAAATCCCCCGAAAAGAGGCTACTAGCCTAGTGAGACAAACCCGGTCAACAAAAGGCTAAATAATTAAAAAAGATAAACAAATATTTACAATGTACCAGATACATTATTTTATCAAACCATTTTTCTGCAGCTACCAATAGCACACGCATGTGCGCACACACACACACACACTCACTATATATATATATATATATATATATAAAGTGTATACACCCCTGTTAAAATGCCAGGTTTTTGTGATATAAAAAAATGAGACCAGACCACAAAAAATCATTTCAAAACTTTTCCCACCTTTAATGTGACCTATAACCTGTATAATTCAATTGAAAACAAACAAATCTGTTAGGGGAAAAAAATATAAAACATAAAAAACATACAATAAGCTGGTTTCATAAGTGTGCACACCCTTTAATACTTTGTTGTGTGTCCACATCCTTAAACTAATACTTTGTTGAAGCACCTTTTAATTTAATTACAGCATTCAGTCTTCTTGGGTACACACCTGCCATCAATTAAAGAGACTCTGATTAACCCCAAATAAAGTTCAGGTGTCCTAATAGAATTTTCCTGACATTTACTCAGTTGCCTGCTACAGCAAAAGCCATTGTTTGCAGAGAGCTTACAAAGCATCAAAGGGATCTCATTGTTGAAAGGTATCAGTCAGGAGAAGGGTACAACAAATTTCTACAGCATTGGATATATCATGGAACACAGTGAAGAGAGTCATCAAAAACTGGAGAAAATATGGGACAACAGTGATGCTGCAAAGAACTGGACGTCCCTCCAAAATTGATGAAAAGACAAGATGAAAATTGGTCAGGGAGGCTGCCAAGAGACCTACAGCAACACTGAAGGAGCTACAGGAATTTCTGGCAAGTACTGGTTGTGTACTACACGTGACAAAAATCTCCTGTAGTCTCCATATGTCTGGACTATGGGGTAAGGTTGCAAGATGGAAGCCTTTTCTTACACAGAGAAACATCCAGGCCTGGCTAAAATTTGCAAAACAATACATCAAGTCTCCCAAAAGCATGTGGGAAAATGTGTTATGGTCTGATGAGACCAAGGTTGAACTTTTTGGCCACAATTCCAAAAACAACACTTCGCATCACCAAAAGAACACCATCTCCACAGTGAAGCATGGCGGTGGCAGGATCATGCTTTGGGGTTGTTTTTCTTCAATTGGAACTGAGGCTTTAGTGAAGGTGAAGGGAATTATGAACAGTTCCAATACCAGTCAGTTTTGACCCAAAACCTTCAGGCGTCTGCTAGAAAGCTGAAGATGAAGAAGAATATCACCTTTCAATGTAACAATGACCCCAAGCATACATCCAAAACAACAAAAGAATGGCTTCACCAGAAGAAAATTAAAGTTTTGGAATGGCCCAACCAGAACCCAGACCTAAATCCAATAGAAAATCTGTGGGATAACCTGAGATGCCCTCATAATCTGACAGATAACTAGACAGAAATTCCTAGAACTATGCAATAGAGTCAAAAAGATAATAAAACAGGACAAATTCCAATACTACCAGTCTGCCCTAGACTCCTCCGAACACAGCCCCAAACAATTGTGGTCCTCCATAAACTCCATCCTCCACCCAGGTAAAGTCAGTACCCCCTCCTCCTAACATCCCTCACTCCTCAGAAAATATTGCTACCTCATTCAACACACACCACACAAACCATACTATCACTAGCTAAACAACACAACCCCCCTCCCCTCCAACCCACACCTTCAACTACTAATCTCTCCACTGCCTTCTCTTTTTCTCCTGTACCTACCTCCAACATAAAAAAACTCTTAACTAAACTTAAACCCACCAAATAAGCAGCAGACAACCTCCCAAGTGAATACCTACAAATCGCAGCTGATGCTCTGGCCTACCCAGTATCCATCTCGATTAACCAATCTCTGTCAGAAAGTTATGTTCCCACACTGTGGAAAGTATCACATATAATTCCCCTCCACAAAGGCAGACCCTCCACAGAACTAACAAATTACTGCCCCATAGCTATTCTCTCTCCACTCTCCAAAATACTAGAGAGATGCATACACTCTCAGCTCTCAGACTACCTCCTTACTAACAGCCTCCTTTCCAATACTCAGCATGGTTTCCGACCAAACCAAAGCACCACCACTAACTTACTCTCCTTTACTAACACTATCCTTCAGCATAAAAACAATGGCCATCTCTCCTCTGCTACTTTCCTAGACCTTTCTAAAGCATTTGACATGGTCCTACACAAACAACTTATCTCTGTCCTCAATAACCTATCCTTCTCACAATCAGTCACCAACTGGTTTCAGAGTTACCTGTCTAACCGCCAACAATCCGTTGTATGGCAGAATGACATATCTCCCCAACTACCTGTCTCCATAGGGGTTCCCCAAGGATCCATCCTTGGACCCCTACTCTTCTCTATTTTCACAAATAATCTAGTCTCTGTCACTACACATGGCACACTCATACAATACGCAGATGACTCAACCATCATCTGCTCAGCCCAGTCCCTACCCAAACTGCAAAAAGTCACACAGGAAGCCTTTTCCTCTGTTGAAACTTGGTTATCCGATGCCCAATTAATACTCAACCCAAACAAAACTAAACTACTCATCTTCCAACCCACCAAACATACTCAAAACAACTCTCACTTTAACATCACAGCAAAAGACAACACCACTATATACCCAACTGAACACACCAAATTGCTAGCAGTGGAAATAGACAATAAACTAAAATTTGACATTCACATATCCATGACCATAAAAAAAGTCCACAAAAAACTAGGAGCGTTATACAGAAATAAGCATCTTCTCACCAAAGCAGCAAAGATTTCAATAGCAAATTCCCACCTTATCACCACCCTACTTTATGCCTCTCCAATATATACCAACCTAAGGCAATGCGATCTAAACAAGCAAGAGACCTGCTACAACAAAATTGCCAAATTCGCCACAGGGGCATCCTAGCGTAGTCACCACTGTCTCTCACTTGCTGAACTGGGCTGGCTTGAACTCCCTCACCTCCTTCAATGATATCAACTCTCACTCGCCCACAAACAAGTAAACCATCCACTAAATGTCCCATCCCTTCGGAATCTACTCCAGCCCTATTGCACCACCAGACCGCTAAGATCCAGCAACAAAAATCACTTGCAGATCACCAAAGCCAATAACTCTGCTGGTGAAACACTATTCTCTTGCACCATAGCCAAATTATGGAACTCCCTCCCACCCACAATTACCTCCGTACCATCATGCACCCACTTCAAAACTTTACTAAAAGAGCACCTAAAAACATGCTGGCTATGCCCTTGCAACTCCCACTCTAATATCACCCACCCCATCCAACCACTACCTTTCTTTCCACTCCACTAACTACCTTGATTATAGCAAGCTCAGATGCTCATAAGCCTAGTACTTATACAGCAGGAACTTCTTATTTTATCATCTGTTAATGTCTGTTATGTACTTCACAGATAAAGATTCTAGTTGTCTACTGATGTACTATGTTCGTCATCTGTAAATATGTTGTAAGTAATTGCTATGTAAATCGTTAATCGCTATGTAATCCAATGTAACTACTGTCTGTTTATTTTAATTGTGGAGCTTTTCTCCCCGGGCCTCCGCTGAAAATGGACCTACGTCCAGTTGGACACTCCCGGTCAACAAATATAAATAAATAAATAAATAAATAATTTGGAGTGCTTTTGCAAGGAAGAGTGGACAAATATTACAAAGGCAAGATGTGCCATGCTGATAGACTCCTACCCAACAAGACTGAATGATGCAATTAAACCAAAAGGTGCTTCAACAAAGTATTAGTTTAAGGGTGTGCACACTTATTCAACCAGCTTATTGTATGCTTTTTATTTTTTATATTTTTTCCCCTAACATATTTGTTTTTTTTTCAACTGAATTGTACAGGTTATAGGTCACATTAAAGGTGGGAAAAGTTTTGAAATGATTTACTGTGGTCTCATATTTTATATCACAAAAAATAGGATTTTAACAGGGGTTTGTACACTTTTTATATCCACTGTATAATATATGTGGATGGGATTTGTTGATTAGTTCCTTTGGTTAACACTGAAACAATATATATATATGAGCTGGTTGTACACTTATATATATATGTCGAATCCCTCGGCCATACGAACACATTGTTACTAGCAAAGTCATGTTTGTCTCTTGCTAGTTTCTTTCGTTTTATGTTCAATAAATTCTTCTCATACCTCCCTATTCTTTCCATGACCTCTTGCAAATAAAGTTCTGTTTCATCTTCGCCACAATTGTCAAATAACTTGCTTTGTAAATCCAGTATGGTGTCCTTACTGGCATCCTCCATGGGTCGAAAAAAGCTTATGAGAAGTTGAATGTATTCTCTACTGGCTCGAAGATTTATTTGTTGCCATTCCGCCAGAAGAGCTGGATAGGTGTTGCCATAGGTTGGCATGTTAAGAATACGGAGGCCTCTGGGAATGACCCCCGTATTCAAGCATGCCTCCATGTGAAAACGCTGCGCAGTCAGCCTTTTCACTTTGTACAGTTCGTTCTCAATATCTCTCTTGAGACCTCTAATCAGATATTCATTACGACCGCTCTCTTGCAGATCCGTAAAATCAGCTGTTTGCTCCGTTCCAAACAGTGGATTATGCCCACAATCTAAAAAACTTTGTAAATTCTTGTTAACATATGCACAGGGTATATCCACCTGCACAGTAACGTTGTTAGCTCCTTCCATGTCGCCAAACAGAGATATGCAAAAAAACCAAGGCTAACGTTCCCAGTAGTTATGAACAAAAATACACAGTTCCCTTGTATGGAAGAAGCGTATCCCTTCAGAATTGCAAACCAATAAATAACAGTCCATGTGCAATAAAACCGCAGCAAACACACATATCCTACTGTACGTAATTCCCGTTCCAACTCTAAATAAACCACTCTGGTTGTTTCATTCAGCTGTTCCAGCAATATGCTACAAGTTCTCGACAGTGCACATCAGATAAAGGAGATGTACGAAATACAGGAAACTCGTTTAATAAATATATATATATAAATAACACCGCTTCATCAGATACACAATTAAAATCATTGCAAACACTTTATATACATAGCATATGTTTAAAAGCACCAATCATATCCAACATAAATTTAAATTTAAAAAATCTCACCAACAAATAATGAGTATCCAGGCATATCGCCATAATTGCGAGCCACTAAAAACATCATCTCTCATCGCACGCATTAGACATTCAAGTATATCCCACCTCTACTTACCAAAAATATGTGGGTAGATGTTTTCCTGCCCTGAATACCCAATGAGAACTGCCAACACAGGCAAAGTAAAAGAAATTGACAGCATGTAAATATTTTAACAGGTATGCCCCTAAAATAAAAATAAAGATAGAAACAACTGCCTCTGGATGTACGCATTTGTATAAAAATAAATCAACAAAATCTAAATGCATGCATGTTGACAGGTAGTAAACCAACTTTGAAGTCTTACATTTCCAAAGTAGTAAACTCTGTGAAATGTATATAATATAAAACATGTGCTCACAGAATGTTCACTCTATTGCTATTGCTGTTCTATCCTGTAGTAACATCTTGATGAAAAGTGGTGTGCTGAACACACTCCAGATCATATGTTGACATAATAAAAATACAACATGAGACAAAATACAGAAACATATACCATAAAACTAAAAAATAATAAATAAAAAATAGTAAAAAATGGTGTGAAAACAACGTAACAATAACCCTGCATATAAATGTATATTAGAAACTAGCTGAACCTAATGTTGTCCAATAATAATGGAAAACTCACAAGATGGGGTTAACATTATAAGAGCCCAAACAGACTGTAGGACATGAAGAGAAGTACTCGTATATATATATATGCAATTAGTCTAAACAACCTTTGGTGGACAGTTGTTTAGTAGACCTAATTTGGTTAACTAAGCAGCTGGTTGACAGGGGTGCGAAAATGAACAGATCTTGGAGTTGGGGAATATACCCTTTCCCCAACATTGTGCAATGCTGCAGTATGTATACATAGTCAACAGGATGTGTTTTTCATTTATTTATTAATTTAGATTTTGTATGCACCATTATAATAGTGGGACCATACATCTCAACTCTCCAGAGGTTTGCAGAATGTCCATATTTTGCCTCAGATTTTTTGATCTGTTTCTCAAAATTGTTGTTTTCTGGCAAATGTTTGCCAATTATCTGGCAAATGTTTGCCAAATAATTGAAGGCCAAAGTCAGAAAATGACAGATTTTTGAGTTTCAGACTTCATACTTCATACCCTTCTGAAAATTAATGCTATTTATGGCATTGTCTTGATTTCTTGCACTAAGAAGTTTAGAGGCTTGGGTGGGACAAAGGCCCAAACACAGGAACAGATTTAAAATAAATATTGCTCCTATAAACTAGATAGTTGCTAGAATAACAGGTTTTGCATTATTATGTATTTTCTGAAGGATATGAAGTCTGAAATTCAAATGTCTCCCATTATTTATTATTTAATGACTTTAGTCTTCAGGTGGTGCAGTGGTTAGCATTGTCGCCTCACAGCAAGAGGTTTTCCGGTTTGATCCTCGGCTGGGGTGCCTTCTGTGCAGAGTCTGCATGTCCTCCCTGTGGTCACGTGGGTTTCCTCTGGGTGCTCCTGTTTCCTCCCACATCCCAAAGACATGCTGCAGGTGGATTGGACACTCTAAATTGGCCCTAGATGTGAGTGCGTGTGTGTGTGCCTTCTGTGGAAGGTTGGGCGCTGGGCTGGCAACTCGACACTGTAAAACTCCACTGCCAATCATGAGCAGACAGGTGATCCGCTGTGGCAACCCCTAACCGGGAAAAGCCGAAAGAAGAAGAAGAGGAAGATGCACCAAGGTTGTTGCTCAGAGCATACATAGTTGTGTGTTAACATTCGCATTGGTAGCATTTTGCAGTCGACTTTGGGTGATTCAATGAAAGTTGAGTACACACATAAATATATATCTATACATATGCATATTATATATATATATATATATATATATATATATATATATATATAGCTATACATGTATACATATGTATATACTATATACAGTATATATGTATGAGTGTGCGTATACAAATATATATATATATATATATATATATATATATATATATATATATAAGATGGAACACTTATGAGTTAGATGTGTAATGTGTAGGCTAAAAGAAAAAGCAGCTAGTAAAGTGGTTAGCAAAACCAGTAACAGTACAAAACCACTCTATCGACCTCCACACCACTGAGCTCACCAAGCCAAACACTGGAACTCGCTAAATAAGATATTGCAAAATCACATAAAAAACGTCAAGTGCTTTTGTCCCTGCACCCACTTATTATGGGACTTCATCAGAACAACCACTTTCTCCAAGCCCCCTCATTTTATACTATGCTCGTCAGTAAATTAATTAATTAACAATTAAAGTATCCTCATATTTAAATAAAATAGAATGTACTTAATACTAAAGCTCTTTAAACATTAAAACATTATCACTTATTTTACAGGGATGCCAATACATTTTTATAAAAGACACATTATTAAAAAAAGTACTAACATTTTACTCAACAAATCCAAACTTTAAAAATAATATACTCATGGGAATGGATCATATTTTTCTAGTCATATAAAATGTACAAAGATTTCTTGCCTTTACTACTATAAAATTATATGATGTGCTACATGTTTATAATGTTTATGCCTTCCTCTTTAAAACAGACAGTAGAGACATTTTCTCATTTATGTCTGGGGAATTTATTGTGTTCAACCTAATCTGCCATTGAAATTCTTTTTGCTCTAGCATTAATTCCCACCATCCACCTGTAGGCTCTTTTGGGACTACTTCTAATATTCCAAACTTAAAACCAGTGAAATTCTGACATTCAATACTGTGCCTAAGCAAAGCATTGTTAGTGTTTGCTTTTTGTATTGCATACGTATGCTCATAAATTCTCTTTTTTAGTTGTCTTTCTGTTTTTCCCACATAATAATGTCCACACCCCTCACGTATTGCTATGCAAACTGTGACCCCTAGTATTACAATTACCCTTTTGTAATTTAATCTCAAAGGGTACTGCCTGAAGAACTATGGTACTTTCCTTTAATATATATTGACACTGCCTACATGCTCCACAACTAGTTGTTCCTACAGAAGACATCGAGATCTTAACCAATCGGTGCTCAAAAATGGACTTACAATTTCGACCAGTTTTATACATAAACTGTGGTTCCACACCCACAAAATTTATAATTCACATGTTCCCCTTAAATATAATCCAATTTTTCAAAATAATATTCTTGATTTCCTTGGAATTGGAACCATAAGGGAACACCATCCCCTTATTAAAATTCTGTTTTTCTCTTAATACATTTTCTCCATTGTTAAAAACACTTCTGTCCCCCAGGTGGGGCTTATGCTTGTTTTCCTATCCGGCCTTAATTTCTTTACATGAATCTTTTACTATTTCTTTCGGGTAGCCCCTCTCTAAAATCATTCAACCTATATTACACATTTCAGTCTCAAAAAGTTCAATATCAGAACAATACAGGCAGCCCTTACTAACAGCCCTTTAAGAATGTTCTTTTTCGTGTGTCTAGGGTGGTTACTTTGATAATCTAGTTATTAGCGTAGGCTATCTTGTACTGCAGATTTAATGAACATGTTTTGTGATGAGTGCTAAAATAATGAATCATGAACCAACTATCCTAATTCTACAGTACATAGTGTTTCATGTATCACCCAGTCCAGGCGCCCCTACATTCCATTTATCCATTTTTACTGTGTTTTTCATTATAACAGTGTATCCCATTGGCTTTACGTTAATTGACTGATTCTGGGATTCATAGAGATCTGCTGCACAGTTGGTGGCAGCGCATCACAGCGCACAGATTAATTACACATCTAAAGCTTGACAAGACTTTCATTCCAGTAGCTGCATCAGTTCTACATAGATGAGCGATGCAGCAAATATGCAAGCTGACACATCTCTGCAGTGAAAAATGTACACAGAAGTACAAGGAACAATAAATATAGCATTCACATGGAAAGTTTCACCAATCTCACAAGAGCGGAAAATGTTATTTCAAGAGCCACGGCATATTTGAATGAAGCACTATACACAGCAGTATACACAGGAACAATGCTTTGTGTTCTAGTTCATCCTTTGACAGGATGGCATAAAGTGGAGCAGAATGATATGCAGTTGTACAGTAAATGCGATTATAATGCATGGTGCTCTTTACAAGGATACCTCTCAGATATATAAATAGGGAAGATAGGGGTGTATAAGAAAGGAAGTAGAAGGGGAAGGCAGAACCAGTGTTGCAACATCGATGGAGAAAGCCTCGACTACGCCTTAGGTGACCTAGTGTAATTAGGAGCTTGGGTGCCTGCAGATGCTAGCCAGGAAGGATGTGAGTGAGTGACCCTTGCTGGCTCACCCATCCTGAGGACAGGGCTCTGGCTTACCACATGGGTGACACTTACTGCAAGTACTAGGTGTTCACCTTGTGGATTTCACCTAATGGATTTCTGAGCCCTCCCAGGCAGTGACTGCAGGCTGAGAGAGGCCAACAAGGGAGTACTCCCAAAGGGAGATGGTAGTCAGCCCCCAGAGACCAGTAAACTGTTCCACTCCCTACTACCTAAACTCTCCTGAGGTAATGGAGGGCTGAAAGGGATTCCTGAGTAGGAACAAATGGGCCATAGGGCTGTTTCCTAGTCCCGGAAAAGCCAGCATCCATTCTGACAGAGTGAATGGGAGAATTGGGTGAAGGCAGAGTAGCCATCAGACAAATATGTGGAGGGGTAAAGCAGATATAAAAATGGGGAAGGGAGAAGCAGAAGGACACACACAAAGAGAACACATACTACAACAGAGGCTGGAAGGAGGCAGGATACATATGTTTATAGGAATATAGCCCCCTTTTCTTAACAGAGATAGAAGGGATGTGGGAGAAAGGAGGCAGGGAATCAAAGGAAAGGGGTCAGACATACAAGCACGGAACAGTACAGTGGATGTGCACATGCACAAGGATGGGTGGACATGGGATTAAAAAGACATATGGAGGGCAAACAAATGGTGATGGGGAGTACTGTGCAATGCCCAAGGGATGGGCTGGACAAGATAATAAAAATGTACACCAGAATGGGGGAGAAGCTGAGGTGTGAACAATGTTTAGAAGGTTGCCAGCCTAGCCTAGAGTGACACTACTGTAATCCATTTTGACCTTGTGGACTTTGGTACAGGGCATACCCACCTGAGGTGGCCCTTTCAGGGCTGTCTGATAAGTGAATGTGCAATCCACTCCAACAGTAATTCTATTCTTCCCACATGCCTGTCCACTGCTCTCTCAACTGTAGCCTCCAATGAGTACACAAGACACAGTTGAGCCAACATGGTAAGCAAGGCACTCTAAGCCCCATCACCCGCCCCAGCTTCAGCCTCAGCAGGGGTGGGCCATGGTAATGGAGCCTGCTGAACAACTTGATTGACTGACCTGCAGGAAGGAGACACCATGGGAAGGTTGCTATAAAGGAACCTGTCGTATGTATCTAAGAATGGATATGATGGAGTCGAACAGTACCATCAATAGCCACATTTGTACTCTTTGGGCCTACTAAGCACTAGGCAGTCTCACTAAGGCTTTTTAATCACTCCCTTTTCCCATCATCTTTAGAATTTAATAGGTTTAATTACTCCTCTTTCCTCTTTCAAACTTACTTAAAGCCACCTAACTATGCTGGTCAGTATATCTGCCTTTCAACATCTCTGCTTTACAGAAGGTATAGTCCCACATTACATTAGCAACAGACAAATATTCTTCTCATATCTGTCTTGTGATGTCTATTTACTCACCAACGTACTCCTGAATATCATTCTGCATTTAGAATTGGAAGATACTTGCTTGTGGTGACAATGTATATGCATCATAATAATATGTATTAAGCACAGTCATACAAAAGGCAGCAAACAATGTAAGGGAGGATGCAGAGATGGTGCACACTTGAAGGTACATTAAACCTGACCTGTATGGCAAGCAGGTGCTATTTGTTTGATACTCTCATACCGCACAGTCTCGGATATCCATTAATTCTCTTGTTAATACCAGACTGATTGCCTGGCAACAATATTTACATACTTCTAATTTAATGTAGCGTAACCTCTGACATTTATTTTAGAAGAAAAAGTGCTATAAAATCATTGCAAAAATATTTATGACATTCTTTGTCTGCAAGTTTAGCCACACATCTTTCAGAGAGTACAGTTTATTCTATGAGAGTGTTATATTACTATTTTTATCTGTCATTATGAACTCTTGCTGTCTGTGTGATGCAGTAGCAACATTTACAGCTTGATAATTTTCTCCTATGATAAAACCTCTTGAACACTAGCCTGACATGCATTCCGAGGATATGAGAACAATAATCCCACGGTTGTGCAGGAAGTGTGTTTGCTGATTTGACAAACTGCCTGAGAGGGAAAAGATTACAAATTCAACCCCCAAATGCCTGACATTTGTGAAGTCATACTTCTCACTGTTCATGCATCAGTAATGTTGCACATGTATTATTCCACAATAATCTTTTACCACAATTGTGTTTCACTATTGTGCTTTAATACACTATATTAGGAACTTTTCTCCTTGGGCCACTGCTGAAAGGAGACCTTTTTGGGCTTGGACAGCATATTCCAGTAAAAACAAAATGTAAATAAAAACTAAAATAATAAATATTAAATATAAATTCAGGTGCATACAGGATTGCACTGAAAGCAAGAATTTCACAACAGAACCGGGCTATCAGTGGAAAACAATAAAACAAGAATGAATGGCAATCTCCTGCCAAAACTAATTGCTTCTTATATGCCATGGAGGCCCCTGATAAGACGGTGGTAGCGGGCTTACATCAAATTTGAACAATTTAAGACCCATCACCTTCACCAGTATTCTATGTAAAGTACTACAAGTACTACAGCAGAGTTTATCAAAAGTGACACAGGAGAGCTACCTCTGTTAGATACGGAACATTACTCAACGAGGCCTACTCTATATTCAGAAATGTAACCACTAACTGATCACAGCACTCACCGGGCCCAATATAAATCCTGCAATGCCCATCGAAAGAAGAATAGTTGCTACTATAAAGTATAGCTCACTAGGGTTACAATTGACTAGTTACCCTAACATAAAATGTATGGCTCACTTTTTGTTTTTCTTTTGTCGATGTCACTATCATTTTAAAGAGCTGACATACCTTCTACTCATTTGATGACAGCTGCATTTCACTGTGGCTCCACTTGTAATGTAGTTTGAAGCAAATACATAAATATGCAGAGCAGTTTTAAAAATATAAAATAAACTGATCATCATGAAATGGAAGTACAAGTGTCAACATGTACACAGATGCACATCTGCATAGTGCATCACCAAGCCATTCCCAGAGAGGCAAGATATACCACAGTAAAGACATTACACTATATAATAACATAATTTAAAAATACTTTCAAATAATGGCATCATAAAATAATATATCATGTTTGCGTGTGGATAATGTAAGTTTATCCATGGCTGGTTTTGTTTGGTCATTCAAGCATCACTTTTATGACCAAAACACACCATCTGTAGGTAACTCCTGTATAACTCACACCTGAGCATAAAGTATGGCTTGTCACTACCTTGCTAAAGTATTCAACACTCAAAAAAGTAAATGTATTAAATGTTATCCATATATAGTGCAGTAGGTAGAACACTAGGTGAGTAAAAGGGTGCCATAGGTAAGGGTGGGGATTACTAGTCCTTCTTAATGTGAGTAACAGTGACCTGAAGGACTCTGTACTGCAACCTTTTCTTTTTCAACTAACTTTCTGGGATAGAAAATAAAAACATGCTGATGAGTGCAACATGACTGGTATTATTTCTTCAATAAAAGTGGATGGTGTTCTCCAAGATACATTGCAAAAAATTTACACGATATAGTAAAACTGACTTTTCCTTTAATGCCACTAAATTTACCATCACGTGGGTATAAATTATGATTGCAAAATAAAAAATCAAATTAAATAAAAATAGCACCATCACTCAAGAATTAGGCACAGTGGTAAACAATTTAAACTTTGACCAGTGTGTGGCTACCAAAGTCAGGAAAGCATATTCTGTAGGCTATCTAATTCTGCAGGTATGGTTAATGACTCCAGGAATATTACAGGATCTGATTCTTATGTAAATACAACACTGCCTTTTCTATACTTCTAATGAGCTGCCTGAAACAGCATGAAAAGATATTAATAAGTACTAAAAAAAAATCATGCTTCTAGAACAACTGTTCAGGAAGTCTATTGAAATTGTCATTGTATTCTGTTTCTCTTACGTTACTTAGACATGACCTCAGTCTTGTCTATAAGGCAACATCTCTTATGCTTCTGATAGAAGTATATGCTTGGAACACACCTCTGGGGAAACCAGCACCAAGCTGGGGAGTCTAACACTAAACATAAATATCTGTATTAGAAAAAAAAATGAACCGATATGTTATGCAGCAACATCCAGGAATCGGGATAATGGACTAAGCTCCCCAAGCCATCTGTTAACTTCTTTCAGAAATAATGCTGACACATATAATGAAAGTCGAAAATACTCACATGGGATTGTGGCAATCAAACTTTTTGAAATTCAGTAGATTGTGAGCATGACACCTTAGGATGTTTGAGCTGATTAAAATGAAATCACACTGCCATCATAAAAACAGACACATAAGTGGAGGACCAAGAAGAAAAGTGAGTTAGAAATGATAGGAATGACTGCACATTTGTTTGTGAGGAAAACAGTACCTGCTTTAGAAGCTCTCACCTCATGGTGCAATTGAAACCGTACCTCTCAAATGTCCCAATTTTTGCAGGATGTCCATATTTTTGCTTCATATTTTTCATCTTTTTCTCATAAAATTTGCAGTTTCCTAGCAAATTACTGAGGACTGAAGTTACTAAATAATGACACACGTTTGAGTTTCGGACTTCATATCCTTCAGAAAATGCATGGTAATATAAATCCTATTATTCTATCAACTTTCTAAATTTATAAGAGCAATATTTAAAATCTGTCCCTATTTTTGGGCCTTTGCCCCCCCCCCCCCCATATTTTTAAGCATTCTCCAGATTTCATGTGCTAAGAGGTGATGATTGAAAATTTTTTTTTCAGAAAGAAATGCAAATATGAGGTTTTGTTGCTCTTTTAACCTCTATTTGATATGTTGTGCACCATAACAAATGATGATGAAGTATGTGGCACATGGTTAAGTAATAAGTGCAAGGCAAAGAGAGCTTCAGAAAAGTTTACACTAAGCAGCTAGGAAAAGCAGTGGTTAAAAACAAACTAAGGTGTGGGATCACAATTCATACAACTATGATCAGCGAAAATGAGGAGCCTGCAATCTGGCTCAGGCCAATGAAATACGATCTTTTAAACGTGCCTTGCCATTTTCCTGACAGCTCTGAGAACCGCTCTGGCAACTCAACAACGTTGTTTGTGGCAATACTTCATGGAGCAAGTGACTATTGTTCTGCCCACTAAGCAACCTAGTTAAGTATTTATAAGGGTCAAAACACAACCCTCTTTCAAAACTGCTGGTATTCACCTTGTACAGATGTTGAAATATATTGATATAGTAAGCCTCTAATACAAGCCAGAAACATATTTTTTTAGAGTTGTAGTTGTTTAGCTAGCTATGTAAATTTATGCTTACTAGTTTTATGATCTGCAAGGATGATCAGCTCCCGCAACCAAAACCCCTGAGCCACATCACATTCATTTTTTTTAATATTAAAAAGATATAAAAGAAAACTCAGTTTTATTTATTTATTTATGCTTTGTTGACTGGGTTAGTCCCACTAGGTCAGATACATTTTTTTTCAGGCGAGACCTCAGGTAGTATTCATACAGCTGGATAGAAAATAGGTGCTTCCCCTACTCTTTTGTTTATACCAGTCTGGAGATTACGGAAAACACGATGTGAAGGATTACTGTATAATAAAAACAGAGATAATAAGTATTGCCAGATGAAATAAAAAGAAGGATGTGGAAGAAAGGAGGATGATAGATTAAGAAACTTTACAGAATGGTTGATGTTGGCTTAGAAAAAAGTTTTTTTTTTTGTTGAAAAAACGAAATAATTTTTTTTTTTTTTTATATTATTGGTTACGGTTTAAAACAAGGAAAGTAATGACAAGATATATGTTATGAATTTGAATGTGTAAACAATGTAAAGAAGTGTAAATAAAATAAAACACACAAAAACATACTCGGAGGCTCTAAATAAAAATCTGCCTAAGCAGCAGAGACCTCCAAAGCAGACACCCAAGCAACCGCTACCCCAAAACAAAACACGTGCAACACATAGCTCACAAAGCCAGTGTGCCGAACAGTCACAGCCCTTAAGGCTAAACAACACACCTGATACACTTGTAATAGGTGACTATCGTCAGGCACACTGACGTCCCGCTCATCAGGCTGAACAAGGAGAAGGTCACGGTGAGCTGCCTGTCGGGCGCTAGGATCCACCACATAATACAAGCACTCAGGTCACTCCACAGCAAGTACAAATATGACTCAGTCATTGTCCATGCTGGTGTGAATGACCTGAGATGTACCTCCCTGGACTACATGAAAAGAGACATAGAGGAGCTCTCGGAGCATGTAGCCCAGGCCGGTATGACCCTGACCTTGAGTAGCATCTTACCCTCACCAAGAATGATGCCACAATATGAAGACAAGATGATCAATTTCAACAATTGGCTTAAGTGTTGGTGTCATTCAAAGGGGATCCAATGCCTGTCAGCCTGGGATGACATGCTCGACAAGCCACGATGCTTCGCTAGGACGGCTTGCACCTGTCACCCCTGGGCTTTCGGATATTGGCAAAGGCTCTTGCTACCCCCATAGTGCCTTTTTTAGGCAAGGCTCAAAAGACAAACCCACCTCCATAGGTATCACAAGGGATAAGAAACTAAGAGTAATGCTACTCAACGCCAGAAGTCTAAACCTCAAGATGCACGCACTCAAAACTCTCCTTAGCATGGAGAACATCGATATCTGTGCAGTAACAGAAACTGAGAGCACCCCAGCACTACCAGGTTATACCTCATACCATGCTTTTCGGCCCCAAAACTTGGACTGAACCACAAAAGGAGGGGGAGTATCAATATTCGTCAAAGATACCCACACCTCCAGGTTGGTGGCACAGCACGAAGCATCAGAGACTATCCATGTGCAACTAACTGTGGGTAAAACTGCCTTCCAGTTTATAGCCTGCTACAGACCACCCTCCCAAACACAGGAACCCCACTCGGCCTTCCTCAGAATACTGGAAAATATGAAGGTCTCTCCAAGCACCATTATATTGGGTGACTTCAACTATCCAAACATAGACTGGGAGCATTACTCTAGCTCCAACACCCTAGCCCAAAGGTTCCTAGAATTTATAAACTCAAATGCTATGGAACAACTTGTTACCACTCCCACAAGAGGGGAAAACATACTGGACCTGATCATCACCAACATGGGGACAGTATGCTCCAGACCAGAAGTGTATCCTTCACTGGTAAGATCAGACCATAAACTAATCTCACTGGATATTCACATCCCGACCCCACCCCCTGCCCAGAAAACCACAGTGAAAAACTTCTCTAAAGCAAATTTCACACGCCTCAAAACCGAGGTGAAATCCTTCAAAGCCCCCGGACCTGTGGAAAATACGGCCCAGACCGCAGAATCCTTTATAAACGCATTCTATGAACACCTTCAGGAATGCATGGATCATGCAATCCCAAATAAAACCAAGACCCAATCCTCCAAAGGCAGACGTCCTGTCTGGTGGACCCCAGCCATAAACAAACTATACAATAGAAGAAGGAAGCTACTACATGATAGAGCAAAATCCCAAAAAGGAAAGGTATCTCTGATCAGTATTAGCAAAAAACTTCGGGCACTCATAAAATCGTCTAAGGCCAGCTTTGAGAGAAAAATTGCACAGAACACTAAGGATAATCACAAGGCTTTCTTTAGTTATGTTAGGAACCTGGGTGGGAATTCCCAGATATGCTCAGAATTAGTCCAAAATGACAAAAAATACACAGAGCCCACAGACATTGCCAACATCCTAGCTGACAGGTTCAGTGCAAACTCCCCCCCCCCCCCCAAAGGGCAAATATCTATCCCAACAGAGTGCTGCCCCCCTGACATCTCAGATGCTCAGGTAAGAGCCGCCCTCTCCAAAGCAAAAAACACAGCATCAATGGGACCAGATGGTGCGTCCTACATGAACTCCAAGAAGAGCTAAACCCAAACATAAAACTACTGTTCAATCTTAGCCTTACTACAGGATATGTACCCAAAGAGTGGCGTACAGCAACAGTGGTCCCACTCCACAAAGGTGGTGCCTCAACGGATCCTGGAAACTATTGCCCCATAAGCCTGACTAGCTTGGTCTGCAAAGCTATGGAAAGGATTATCATGGACCTCATAAATAAAGATATTGGGGACCTACAGACACTGGATCCTACCCAGTTTGGCTTTGTTAAGGGCAGATCCTGCCTCTTAAACCTGGTCGATTTCTTTGAAATAGTCACCAAGGCCACTGACGAGGGGAAGGTGGTCCACACAGCCTACCTTGGACCTCGCAAAAGCCTTTGATACAATACCCCACTCGGGCATTATAGATAAGCTCACCAGCTTAAATATAAACCCCTATGTCACTAGATGGGTTGCAAACTGGCTCAAGGACAGAACCCACATGGTTAGAATTGCTGGAGCCATGTCAGACTCCAAACCAGTTACAAGTGGCGTCCCACAAGGCTCAGTCCTGGGACCTCTCTTGTTCGGTATATATTTCTTGGCGGTACAGGCCAACACGGAAGGATTGTGGCTGACCAAGTTCGCAGATGAATGCAAACTGGGCGCCATAATCAACTCTCCAGCCGACACAAGCATCCTCCAAAAGGGCCTCATAGAAACAGACAACTGGTGCCAGAGCCATGGCCTCAAGCTAAACGCCAAAAAGTGTATAGTCATCCCCTTTGGCAAAAACAAAGTGCCCACAAATTACCACATAGGTGGTAATCCATTAAGTACAGAAGAAGTCATTAGGGACCTGGGGACCCAAGTTGATAGCAATCTCTCATTCGACAACCACGTGGCCAAAGTGGTTAGAAAAACCTTTTATATAGCCCACCTAATCATGAAAGGATTAACAACTAGATCAGGGGAGGTCATCGTGCCTCTTTACTCATCCCTCATCAGGCCCATAATTGAGTACAATGCCCCTTTTGGGATGTACCTTACCAGACACCTGCAGCAACTGGAAAGACCCCAAAAGTACCTCACCAAGAGGATCAAAGGGCTCAAACAGATGCCATATGCTGCCCAGTTAAAGAAACTCCCGCTCTACTCAGTGGCATACTGCCTGCTCAGAGGCAATCTGTGCCTGACGTATAAAGCCATGTCCAACCCGGAATTAATGGACATGCTGCACCTCAGAAAATCCAAATCCCATCGAGCCACGCTCGAGAGACTTGAACCTCAGCACTGAAATAAATAGGACATGCTGGAGGGACAGATTCATAACACAGAGGCTCCCTTCACTCTGGAATAAAATCACAGTCCAGGTTAGGCAGAGTCCCACATTGACTCTCTTCAAGAGGAATCTTGATGAGTGGATGGGAGATCGTAGGTTTACTCCGGCTATCACTTCTGTGTCACTGTTAGACAGAGGCACAGTATACTAACCTCAAAAAAAGGCATAGCAAAATTAATTTAAAATGAGTGGCGAAAGCCAAACACACTCTGGCTAGGCTTATAAATGCCCTAGGACAGATAGCCTAGTATGAACCTATGTAAATAAAGCTATCCCTATTCTTTTCAATAGAGCCACGAGATCTTTTACATCCACCTGAGCTACCCTCAGCTCAAGTACACGGGACCTCAGCTTAATGTCTTATCCAAAGGATTGCACACTCTGGTGTGCAACACCCCCTTAAGCTAAACTACAGAGTCAGTATTACAAAATTAATATAAACACATGGGGATATAGAACCTACAACCTTCTGATCTTCTAACACCAAAGGTGTGTGTGCCACCTGTTGAGTGTTTAGCTTCCTAGTTAAAAAAAAATACATTACAAACTGTTATCCCCCCCCCCCCCCCCAAAAAAAAAAATACGTAGCTGAATGCACTTTTCATTACAGGGAGGTCCTCATGTCTCAAATACCATTTATTTGACTCCTGATGGTATCAGCTCATAGCAGCAGTACAAGGAAAGAAAAAAACTCACATAAGTCTTTACACATATTGCTACCTGTCAGCAATGTTCTTTCAAACATTATGATTGTAAACATCATCCAAGGAAACTGTGTATTAAGACTTCTCAGTAAATAAGCACCTCACACAATGTGAAAGGCATTTGCCTATGGTGCTTCCTTAGTTTGCATTCATGTTCAAAGCCTGGACTAATAGTAAAATCAAAGAATACAGAAGACAGCTGTCTTGCTGTAATCTGCAGTATCTAACAATGCACCTGCCCTGTATAATTTTTTTAGTTTCTGCATTTTTCTGTTTGTTATATCCTGCTCTGTAAAGACTCCTTTCGCTGGAGAGTGGAGTAAAAATGCTTCAGTAATTAGAAATCAGGCAGCATATACAATCACAGAAAGCTCTTGTTTAAAAGACGTTGCAGTGGTTCCAGTTCAACAGCAATGAATACCTTGGAGAGGGCATGCGCTATGCAGAAGTGGAACTAGGGTGGGGGGACAGAGGCAAAGTATTGGGTGGATGCGATCAGCCATTCCATCATCCTGTTTGTTTGTCTTTCTGCTCATCAGTTGTAAAGCTACGGAGAGGAGGGCAGTGAAGTGGTTTTTTTTTCTTCTTGCTTATCAATGGAAGAGCTAGCTAGTTAGCCATCGGGTTATTATAGTGAACTGTTCTTTTTTATTTATTTATTTATTTTATTTTGCTCTTCGACGTGGGGTGCGGATGTAACTGCAATAACCCAATGGCTACAGTGTGGATCTGTTTTTTTTTTTTTTTTTTTTTTGGAAGAGCTGGAAGAGCTAGCTGGACGCATGTGGATATAACTGTAATACTATTACATTTTTCTTTTGCTCTTCAGTTGAGCTACCTGGGGTGGGGTGCTAGCTTAGGGTGCTGATTGAGCCAGTTATGCCTCTGGCTCTGTCTAATAAGAAACATGTCTTCCTAACTAAAGTGCAAGAGCAGACATTGAGATTTGAGATTTTAGAAAACAGTAACGTGGTCAGACAGAAAATAAAGTGTGTGTGTGTATGTGTAAAAGATGTTTTTCTGAATTCTGTATCATCTTCTGTTTGTGTTCCTGCTACCTTCTCTTACACATGCACCTTGGATACACAATGGCATACTTCATGGTCTGGGAAGAGCTGAAGCTAATGACTGAACAGCTGAATTACTGTCTGTACTCTTAGATATATTTCCATCTCTTTAGATTACTGTTTATGATGCTTTTATTTGGCATACAGTGTGTTTAGCTACTGGTGCTACATGACTTTCCCCACCTTTGCTGGATTTCTGCTTCAGTGCAATTGCCCTTTGGTTTCCATGGGGAAGCTGCATCTTGGCATTTTTACTATGCGGTTTGAAGCAATGTTCTGTACTAGTGTCACAAGAGGCACAACTTCACAGCAGCATACACACACACACACACACACACACACACACACACACACACACACACACACACACACACACACACACACACACACACACACACACACACAGCAGCTCTAAAATTGTTGTAGCTCAGAGTGGGGGGAATACTTCTAGATTCTACACTACAGACTTACTATAGAGTCTAGGCAACCAGAAACCACTGAACACTGCAGGTCAGCAGGGAAGTAAAGAAGTTATTCTTGGCACTGCCATCTAACTGTCAAACATCTCCTCTGTCCATTTATGTCCTCAGTACAATAACTCTAAGCAAAACAGAAAAAAATAGCTACATAATAAAATGTACAGACTTGTTAGAATATTACAGAAAGGGAAGGATAAGACATGAACCAACTTAGAAAATATTGGAATACAGTATGAAATATTTAGAGAGAGAAAAAAGAAGTGTGCTGAGCATGGTGAGGCAAAAGCAATGGCAACAAATGAGAAGAGGCTGATGTTGGAGAATGGTGGGTAGAGGCAAAGGTGCTGTAGATCGGGAAGGAGTACATCTACAATCTAGCCCTATGTATAGTTATGCACATTAGGGCAGGTTCTACTCATTGCATGGGTTAAGGAAATGTCACTGTTAGGTGACAAACTTTAGTCATCTGTGTACTAGGCTAATGGCCCTGGGGCCATTACAAGCCTAGCCAAGAGGTTATCCCCAAAATAGAAGCCTCAATCAGCCCCTGTTAATGAGGGACACAGGTGGAACCTCTGGGACAAATTTGTTGTTTACAGGATCATAGGAAAAAGCCATACTGGAACCAAACCCATACCTCCTGCGTGGCAAGAGAGAATTCTACCACTGACCCACCAATTATAATCTTCCATATAGTCGTTGTCAGCTAAATATTACATAGCTCATTCAGTTCCTACCTTCCCTTAAACCTCATTCCTCCACCAAAACATTATTCTGCATGTATTGTTCCCACAATTTCCATTTTGTCTATGTAATTTGCTCCTACCCTTTCTAAAGATCCTACTTCCAGTTATTTTATCTCTGTTACTATATTCCCAACTTCCAGTAGGGGTGGTTTATACTTTGACTTCCCTTTTATAGAAACTGCTTTTTGCCAGCCATTAAACTCAGCAAGGTCTTACTATGTCTAGACAATTCTAAATCAGTATCACAGCACAAAAAAAGCATTTCCTTGGTTACATAAACTTGCTCACCCAGTATTTCTGACACAATAGTCTCCAGGGAATTTTTAATGTCTGCCAACTCAGTACACTCACACAAAAATATGTTCCCAATTGCCTCTTCCTTCCTCATCACACATCCAACATTTGCAATCTACCTGAAGAAAAATACTTTGGAGTCTACTAGGAATATAAAAATATCTATGCAAACACAGCACGGACATTTTACTGTTAACTTCAAGCAAGAACACCAAGACGTAACAGGTTCCTAGGTTGTTTCTAGGCATGCAATCTAGAAGACCATTGAGGAGCCTAGCTCATTTTCCCAATTTACAGAAATTCTCTCTGGATAAGTTGCTCAAGGTCTCACATAAGGTGAATGAGGGCTATGAAAAATAAAACTCTGCTTCACATGAAGCAGATGGTTAACAACTCATGACCTTAATCCTCTGCACTAGCAGCCACATTGACAATGTAGTTTATTTATTTAGGGGTCCACTTGAGATTACTGAAATCTCAGTAGACTGACATTCAAAACACTGAGCCCTAAACACCGAAATATCACAAACCCGACACCTCATATACCTGACACACATAACACCGACAACATGAAATCCCGACTTACCCGCCTGCAACGTATCAAAAACAGCAGACAAAAGCACCATATTAAGAAGAAACAAAAATATTCCAAATTAAACTACCTACTTTCCCTCACCTAGACCCCGCCCACCAACCAATAAACCTAAACCCTTAACACTTAATAAATATTCATCGTAGTCTCCATAGCACCAACATGAATATTTATAACAAATGCGAACAAAAAACAAACTTCACTACAAAACTTTACTTTTAACATTTTTGCAGGGGGGCTATACCATTCTGCACCCTCCACTGGGGGCTGCTCCCCCCTAGTCCCCTGCAACTTCAAGATACCAACTCCGAGATCGCACTACAGCTTGCACATGAGTGGATTTCCCGTTCTGCTCAACGTGGACTGTCTGACATCGGTATTTTGAGGTTTCGTTGATGTGAAACTTCGTGCATGTAGACTTTATGTTTTGAATGTCAGTCTACCGAGATTTTGGTAAACTCAAGTAGACCCTTATTTAGACAACAACAGAGATGTAGTTTCTTCATAACAATTTTCATAAGTGAATTTCAGGACTTCATGCAGGGCTGGTATTGCTACAATGTGCCATGACGTAGAAAATTCCAGATATTCCCTGCTCATTAAACAAGATCCTTTTCCACAGCAGAAACAATCAAGTGAAAATTTGCTACTAAACATTAAATTTACTAGAAGTGTCTTCAAGATTATCCATAGCAGGATGTGCTGGGTGATTTATAAGTAAGATTCAAAGGTAGTTTACTGAACAGAAACTTCAGTTCTTACATTAAACACACACTATTAGTGACAGATACTCAACATACTGCTTAGAATTAGAAGCAATAAAAAACAGCAAAAGTCACAGTCTGTCAAGTTTAGTTTGTGTTTCCAGTCCTTGGCTATAGCCTTCTCCTGGGCTGTTCTCACTTCTGTCTTTAACTGAAATTCTCAGTCAGTGGCTTTATCAACCTGATATTTAAGTCCCTTTCCAGGCCCAAACCAATATTTCTCTTAGTTTGCCAATGAAATCTCCTACCTCCATAACTTTACTAGTAAAGTCCCCTGATCTCTTTTCTCTCTCTTTTTCTCTAGGCCCAATAGCCTCTCTCTCTCTAGGCCAAATGACCTGTTTCCCTTTGCTCTGTGTGGCAACTTCCTCTGCCTAGGCCCAATGGCTTGGCTCCCTTTACTATTTGAGGCAACTGACCCTCATTAGGCTCAATGGCCTGTCTGTCTTTTGTCCCAGTGGCCACACCTCTTAACCGTACCTCATTAATAAGAATGTTTCTCATTCTGAGTCTTACAAATTCCATGTTCCACATTGAAAGTGTTTGACACTTTTAGTATTAAGAATTTTTTTAATAAATACACAAGATAAATAATGCTGAATCATACTAACTCATCAAAAGAACCCCTTTTAAGGACAAATAAACAGATAAGAACCTTGCACCGAGTTCCTAATTACATTTTTATTAAGTGTGCCACATTTACCCACACAACAAAGTTGTCATCTATGGAGGCCTTACTCCAATGCTTATGGTCCCTGGGAGGCCACAGAATCTTGTCAAATTTCCTAGATAAAAGTGTTACCATGGCTGGTTCTTGTTAAGCCCTCTGAGACCAAAAACACCATGCAGTTGTCCAGGGGGAACCAACAAAGAAGCAGGAATAGTGATTGGATCTGTTAGGCATGAAACTCTCTGCTTTACTAACTCCAAAATTTCACCAAATGTGGGACTGTAAGGCAGGGATGGTGAAGAAGCCATCCCTATTAATTAATGCTAGTGATTGGGGAGTGCTGTGGAGTCCGGGGGTTTCCTTTTGCATTTCCTCTTCATGGACATATTTAGGGACGGGAAGGCATAATCTGAGTGTAAGGAACAAGTATCAGGTGTAGGTATTCCCATTATATCCCTACAATGACTTTCAACCCATCTGCTCCTCTGGAACAAAGCATCAGACTGAGCGATATCCAGGAGTGGAGCAGATGTAGGTGGAAACTCCAAAGAGGTATCCATCAACTCACACGTTCACATCAGCAACATCTCTTAACTCTCAGTTACTGAGGCCAAGGGTCACTGCACTAAAGATAACTTGGTTGGGATAGTCCCGAAGATGAGATAATCAGTACAAACTTGATGCAATCAGGTCTCACTGCCAAAGCTGACACTTATGCTGAGGACAGCTTCAGTACAGAAAACTCAGAGATGAAGCTGGTACTGAATGAGTAGCATTAACTGTTTGGTTCCTTATGCATCTGTTAAGTACAAATATTAGAAGTTTTTGTCCTAATAAGTGATCACTTTTAAAAAAATTTCAGTAAAACTGACCATCTCTCAGACAACTTGCTCCCCCTTAAGAGCAGGAGTGAATTGGTATTGTGCATTATGGGAACTGGAGGGGAAGGTGTTGGGACAGCTTTAAAGGTACTAAACAGCTGCTGCTTACCAGTTCAGTCATTGAAGTGAATGGAATGGATCATGTAAGATCTGTGAGTTTCCTTCTAGGACCACCAAGGTTTGAGCATCTCAATTGTACTTCACAAAAACTACAGGCTGGCTTCCAGGGCACCTTGCTATGCATGCACCTCTGAAGGTTACTAAATGTTAACACATAAGTCATGCTTGCCAACCATCTCAACTTCAGAACAATACCTTGGAACACTAATTTCCCAATAAAGTAAACTTCATTTTCACTTAATACTTCATATTATTCTCTGCGTTTTGGTAGTATCATTCATGGCCATTATTATGGAATTCACTACTCCTTCTGTATGATCTTGAACAATATAGGGGCATTTTCATATAGTCTGAAATACTGCCTAACCACTATTTGCTCTCTAAGCCCGCATTTATTATCGTTAGTGTCAAGGCGAACTTAAGCCTACTGAACTATACTTTTTGTACTCAATCAGAAAAGGATGCACACTAAAACCTGCTTCCTACTTTCCTGATACCCTGGTGGTAAATACTCAAGTAATGTTATATTTTAGATGTATAAATATTGTCAGTTGCTGAATTATGATACTCTTTCTACATTACTTACAGAATTTTTTCTGGTTTAAAAATCTAGCATATTTTGTAGTAGGCATCTTGTAAAATGTCAAACAATTGTGTATTTTTAGCATTTTTATTTTACTCCATTGTAATACTCATAGTTGAAAGGTGCCAGCTTGAACCAGTCAACTTACCTGCTCAATAAAAATAAATGTCAAATAACAAGTTACGTCACATTCTTTATTGTGTTGAAAGCAAATAAGCCAGAAATCCTGATACATCTTTTCATGAGCATATTAATGATAAACAAGAGAACAATGGATTTATTCATGATATATTTTTTCAGAAATAAACATAGGTTCTCAAAGCAATGACCTACAGGATCATATAACTTTCTGGCCTAAATACAGTAACGTGAAATGGTAAGAAAAAGTATCTAGTGTTTCACTACAAATGTATTTTGAATGCAGATATCTGTTAAAATAAATACTTCTTAAAATTAGTGGTAGTTACTGCTTAATGTTCTGATTAAACATACTTCCTACTTTTACCCTGTAAAGCCAAAAAGAGACCTGTATCACTTTACTTATGTTTATACAATAAACAGAATGGTATGGGGAACATGATTTTGTTTTCATTATTGAAGTACTCATCAATATAAGCTGGAAAAAATCTAGTTTCCACACACTCCTTGTATGCAGTCACTTACCTTCCCTGCCAGAAATGTCTCTATACGTGAGGGACCATGATTCTTGGAGACAGAAGACAGATTACATACATACTTTTCCTGTGATGATATTTCAAGTTATGCAATATAGAACTCAGCAAAAGTGGGAGAGAATAAGCTGCCAAAACTCTGAGACCTTTCAGTGCATTAGCCAGTGAATATTAACATTTAGAAACAAAAATGAATAAAAAAGCAAAAGTAAGAGGCACAGCTTGGCAACTGTCAGCCAGTATCTTGCTATGGTAAATATCCCAGTTTATACAGAAAGTGAATTTATTTGTTAGATTTATTTTACAGGTAGGTAGACTAGGCCAGCAAGGCCCTTCAACTAAATAAAGTAAATACAAAATATGTAGCACATTTTTTTAAATTCAGATTTTACTGAAAACTATGTGCTAAAACAAGGTTGCATTCTGCTGGAGACATGGCTCTGCAACAATGCATTTCAGCTGCTGTACATACACATCATCTGACATTTATTGCTGGGGATCCGTGAACTTATGTGAAAGCTAAGTTACCACCTACACTTTGATTATGTTGATATATAAGCTCATAGGGTTATTATAATTTTTTAATTTATCAATTTCCACAAAGTCACTGAAAACGCAGTGCCTTACGAGCTGCAACAAATGTGTAGTAAACAAGTAAATCCAAAAGAGAGGCACTGGGGCTACCAGAAACACTGAGGAGATGTATTCGTAAAGCCAAAAAGTTTATTCAAGCAGCACCGACACATTACCGTATTAACTTTATGACTGCGTTTTTATCCTATCAGTAGTACTTCATCAGATAACAGTGACACACAAGCCCTGGGTTTATATACCCACCCACAGAAAAATTACTTCATGACAGTCCATCAGAAACCAGTTAGTACAAACCACTTCATTCACAAAAGCACAATCTATATGTTTTTCAGAACGATATTTTTATGTGATGGCAAACACCATCCTCATTACACATGGAAGGGGTTTGCCCCTGAACTCCAGAATTTAAACTAATCTGCTCTGAGGTTACTCCAGCTCAGAAAAAAGGCAAACCTTGATCACAGTGCCTCAATGCATGAATAAGTACTTCAGCCAACTGCATATTATTACATCCCCATTATGCTGTTGACTCCATACTGAAAAATAAACAAGGACAGAAGTTTCAAATTGAAATGAAATAGATATTATAAAAACAAACAAACAAAAATAGTTCCACTACTACTGCTACTAATAAAAATAATAAAACTGTGATAAGATAGATGAGTTATATGTTAACACAAAATAAACGTTAGGATATCAGGTTTTAGTTAAGCAAAATACTTCAACAAATACTTCACTCCAGCTAATACAGACAATGAACCTTAGCGTACTTAGGATGAGTTTTACAAAGACTACTACATGTAGAGCTATAACCTAAGCATTTAATCTGAACTGGTCTTCAATCTCTGGGATACGGATCCGTATCGGATCTGAGCCGGCAAAAATTACTAGCATCAGCTCCGAGCTCCAGACTCCTCCCCTTACCCATAATATACCTTCACTGCCTTCCTTCTCCAGATCTCATTTGCTGCGATTTGTAAAACATTGTGTCTCTAGAGCTTCAGCTAGCAGGGTGATTCTGATTGTTAAGTTTTTCTAAATTTTCTGTTACTTTTAGCCATTTCAGGTTAGTATAGGTACCCGTTCTCCCTCCCATCGCTTTGGCATCGAGTGTAGGTTTGTAGTTGTAGTTAGTGTAGCGTAGTTTGTCTGTGGTGCCCCTCACCCCTCTTAGTCAGTCTAGTGTGGTGAGTGGGTGGGTTATTAGTCTAAAGAAAGAATGTTTCTGGTCTGTCTCTTTCTTTTTTAAGGCTTCTTGTTTGATAGTATGGCTGAAAAGCTTATGTTTAAGCGCTGTGCAGAGTGTGGCCATAAGCTCTCCTCATGGATGGCCATGTGTGTTGTGCTTAGGTGTGGCCCACCTTAATGTGGAGTGCTCCATTTGTGTGGGGTTCAATCCCCGAGTTTTGAAGGATAGAAAGGCCAAGTTGGCCCTCAAAGGTCTTCTGCCTGCCACTGATCCTTTAGTGGATTTGATCACCTCACAGGTGTGGAAGGAACCAGATACCATGGAGCCGATCCCCAAGCACCCCGATAAGGTTCTGAGTCACCCTATTGACAGGCCTTCCTGAAACAAGGGCTCCCCAGTGGATGCCATGGTGGTAGCAGCAGCCACGAAGAAGGAACTATCTCAGGAAAGTTCCTCGGTCCACCCTCCTGACTGACAGTCACGGATGATGGACCGCCTAAGGAAGTGGGTGCATGCTTCAGCTACCTTTTCAATAAGGGCACTAAACTACTTGGCCCATGTCATGAGACTCCAACGCAACCTAGTGAAGGAGCTGGAGGAGTCTCCACCAAAGTCCATGTCGTAGGAGGACAAGGTTTTGTTCTCCGTGAAAATGGCCACTCTGAGAGCAGTATCAAATATGTCCATGTGACTCCTCTCCCATGCTACTGAAGGAGTGGCTAGGGTGGCTGGTTCCAGTGTATCCATGAGGCATAACACCTGGCTCAGGTTGTGCCAATTCACCGAACCCTTTAAGGTGTCATTTGCTAAAGCCCCTTATGATGGCTCGACTCTTTTCGGTAAGACCATCAAGGAGACACTAGTCCAGAGTGAGAAGGACGGGAAGACACTGTCTGCCATCAGGATCTGCTTCTCTAACCCTCAAAGGTCCTTTTCCCAGAACCAGAGAGGGAAAAAGAAGATATGGTTCCGGAAGTCTCAGTATTCCCGGGACACTGAGGGCTCTTCTTCCCCTAGAGGCAGAGGGGGACAGAATGGACGCCAGCCCAGAGGCAGAGGGGTCCTCAAAACTTTGAGTCTTGAGAACCATTCTCGGACAGACCCGGGCAGCAACCCTGAGGGGTTGCCCAGCTGCTCTACTCTGGAGGCAGTTGGGGATGATTGTCCTTGCACCCAGCGGCATGGGAGTCCATAACAATGGACCTCTGGGTGCTTCAAATCATATCCAGAGGATATTCTACCCCCTTCGTGGGTTCACCCATACCTCCCAAACAACTCCCGGATGTTCCACCCATGCAAAGGGAGGCAGCAGCACAGGGAATTTCCAAGCTGCTAGGAAAATGAGCCATCGAAACCGTCCCCCCAGATCAGTCTGGATCGGGCTTCTACTCCAGGTTATTTTTGGTGCCAAAGAAAACAGGGGACTTAAGGCCCATCCTGGACCTCTCTACCCTGATCCTGTCAGTTGCCAAATAAAAGTTCTGGATGATCACACTACAGTCCTTCATGCCATACCTGCAAGAGAGCGACTGGATGTGCTCGTTAGATCTCCAGGATGCTTACTATCACATAAAAATGCACAGAAGCTCCAGAAGGTTCCTCCGCTTCTGGCTAGGGGCAATCATTATTAATTTCGAGCCCAACCCTTTGGTCTCACCACCCCCAGGGTGTTTACCAAAGTGATGGCGGTTGTAGCGGCTCACCTGAGGCTTCAGAGGATTCAGGTCTATCCATACTTGGATGATTGGCTCCTCGCTGCTCCCACCAGGCGTCTACTTTCCCAAACCAGGGATTACTTTCTGACACTAGCCCTGACTTTGGGTATCACAATCAACACAGTGAAGTCTCTACTAGAGCCTGTACAGGTGATAGATTACATTGGTGCCAGGATAGACACACTACAGTGCAAAGTGTTCCTGACCTTGGAGAGAGAGTTCAAAACCTCAGGATGCATGTCTCCCTAATTTACCATTCTCGCCTCCCAATAGTGGAATCATTGTTGAGGGCCCTAGGCTCGATGGTGGCGACCATAACTCTCCTTCCATGTGCTCAACTGCACATACAGATTCTTCAATGGACTCTAGCAGTTCAGTGGTCCCTGTTGGATTTACCAGTAACCTATCCTATCCACCTGAGTCAAGTGTGTCGGTCATCCCTCATATGGTGGATGAGATCTCTGGACATTTTGGAGGGATGATCCTTTGTTCTAGCTCCGGCCCAAACCACAGTGACCACAGATGCCTCCCAATTCGGGTGGGGGGGCATTGTTCAGGCAGGACAGTCCAAGGCCTGTGGTCCCCCATAGAGACCATCTTGCATATCAAGGTCCTAGAGATGAGGGTGGTCCTTCTAGCATTGCAGGCCCTTCGTGCATTTGCTTCCTCTGGGGACGATTGCCATTCAGTCAGAAAACATGTCAGTAGTCTGGTATATCAACAAACATGGAGGGACCAGATCTTATCCCCTTTGTCGCGAGGCCATGAGAGTGTGGGAATGGGCGATCTCCACCAGTCGCTTTCTCATCGCAATGCACATTCTGGGATGGTCCAACATTCTAGCGGACAGGCTAAGTTGGACCATTCTGATGCCTTACGCGTGGTCTCTGAATCTATCAGTAGCGGAACAGATCTTCAGCGAGTGGGATCAGCCTTGCTGTGATCTCTTCACATCTCCTTACAATGCGAAGTGCAGCAGGTTTTTTTGCTCTGAACCCCCTGCAAGGGGAGTCCCCCAGAGATGCTCTTTTTAATGTTTGGCCTCCCGGTCTTCTGTATGCTTACGCGCCAGTTCCTCTCATCCCGAGGTTTCTGCAGAAAGCTTGTTGATTGGGGAGCAAGGTGATCCTCATTGCTCCATTCTGGCCTTACCAGGTATGGTTTCCCTTCCTTTGGTCTTACCTTCTGGCTCCACCTTGGATCCTAGAGCCCATTCAGGATCTGATTTCACATCCATCGGGGTTGCCTCTTCCGAGTCTGGACAGCCTAAAGCTCATGGCTTGGCTGCTCCAGTTCCCGTGATTGTTAGGACTCCTGGACATTCCTTCTCAGTTAAGTATATTTTCGTAGCTGCTCATAAGTCTTCTACCAGAAAGGTTTATCGCAGCAAATGGAAACATTTTTCTTTCTGGACCTCTCAGAGGAGTTTAGATCCTTTTATGGCTCCTATTTCCACCATTCTTGATTTTCTAGCTCATATTTTCCAGCATGGAGCTAGTTCTTCTACTGTCAAAGTTCTGTTGGCTGCCATTTCTCATTTTCATGTGGGTGAGAATTCTGCATCCTTGACATCTTCTAGACTGTGTAAAGCCTTTATTAAAGGCAGTTTTTTTGCTACGCACCCCGGTCAAACATCCTGTCCCCCCCGTGGGACCTTTCTATGGTTATCCAAGCTCTGGTCGCTCCACCTTTCGAGCCTGCCACAACTGCAGATCTAAAATTTCTATCATGGAAAACAGCTTTTCTGGTGGCGATTACCTTTGCTAGAAGGGTTTCGGAACTACAGGCCTTGTCCATAAAATTCCCATATATGACATTTCATAAAGATAGTCTCCCTTTGAACCAACCCATCTTTTCTTCCTAAGGTGGCGTCAGCAGTCAATAACAATCAGATTATAAATTTGCTTGTCTTCTTTCCCAATTTTACCAACAGGATGGAATACAAACTACACATGTTGGATGTTCATAGACAGTTACGATTCTATTTACACAGGACAAAACATTTTCGTAAATCTGATCAATTCTTTGTTTTGTTCTATAGATCCTTTTTGGGCAAACCTATTTCCAAGGTCACTATAGCTAGATGGATTTCTTCATGCATCCTGCAGATCTATAAGGACAAAAGCATGTCTCATCCAGATCAGGTTAAAGCTCATTCCACTAGGTCCATGGCTACGTCTGCAGCTTTTTGGTCTAGGTTGTCTTTGGATGACATTTGCTCTGCAGCTACTTGGTCCTCATCTCATACGTTTATTTCCCATTACAAATTGGATTTGACATCTAGAAGGAGAGCATCCTTTGGCTCCTTGGTGCTCTGGAATATCCTTCCATGAGGGCCTGCCAGGAGTTTAGTAGCTGGGATCTCTGTCCCACAGGTTGAAGACCAAATGAAGTTATGTACTCACCATAACATTCCATCTGAGTAGTTGTACTTCATTTGTCTTCAACCATCCCTCCCTCCTTCCCCCGGACCTTGGCGCATGTTCAGCCTACCCAGGATGGAAGGCAGTGGAGGTGTATTATGGGTAAGGGGAGGAGTCTGGAGCTCAGAGCTGATGCTAGTAATTTTTGCCGGCTCAGATCCGATACGGATCCGTATCCCACAGGTTGGGTAGAGATGAGTGAGTAAAGATTTCTGGGTGATGGAGAGGGTGCTTGCTTCAAGCAGTCCTCCTACGTCGGTCATCCCATCAGTTCCCTCTGAGCCGCAGCTGTCAAAGGCCATCCCCCCAGGACTCCAAGAGCACAAGGCCCAGGAAACCCCTGTTCAGGGTATTTCCCTTTCTGAGTCTTCTTCAGATGCTCCCACCGAAGAACCTCCTCGGAAACGGATGTGAAAAAGGAAACACATGGACTCCCCAGAGGAGTCCCTCATGGAAGATATGGACTACGATGATGGGGAAGGATCCCCACGGTTATCCCCTGACGATGTCTCATTTGGAGACATCCTGGCAATCTTGAAACAGAGTGGTGACTGAAAGCTCTCTAATCCTTCCTCGGAGGAATCCGTATTCCTGCAGGCCTTCTGTTCTCGGCCCTCTACTTCTTGGATGACCCCCCCCCCGCTGATGAGTTGGTCAAGCTCATCGTGCAGCGGGCGTGAAAGAACCCTGACACCACTGAGGCCATCCCTAGGAGATCAGATAAGGTACTCTCCCCTCCAGAGGATCAACCCCATTGGTCTAGAGGTTTGCCAGTAGATGCTATGGTGGTGGCAGCAGCCAAGAAAAAGGACCTGGTGGAGGAAAGTCCTGCTGTTCACCCTCCCAATAGAGAGTCCCGGGCAGCGGACAGGTTAAGGAAGTGAGTTTTTGCATCAGCGACCTTTGCTGTCAGGTCTCTGAACTTTTTGGCACATTTTACGAGGCTCCAGAGCGATCTCATCAGCAAACTCTCTGGAACCCTCGCGGTTCAAGTTTCGGACAGGGCACATCATCAAGTTGCTTCCTAACTTGCCACGCTAGAGTCAATATCCAATTCATCCATGAGGCTGCTGTCCCACACAACCGAAGGAGTGGCTAGAGCTGCGGGTGCAGGCGTAGTCATGAGATGCCACACCTAGATGTGCATTTGTGACCTCACGGACTCCTTCAAATCTTCCTTTTTAAATGCCCCTATCAAACCATCAGCTCTGTTCGGTGATAAGGTCAAGGATACATTAGCCAGGTGCGAGCAGGATGGGAAGACCTTGTCTGCCATGGGCCTATGCTTTTCCAAACCTCAGCATTCCTTCTCCAGGAACCAGAGGAGTGGGAAGATGTGGCACAAGAAGTATCAAGGTCCTTTCCATGACACACGTGGTGAGGACTCCCCCAGAGGCAGAGGGGGTTCCAATAATGGGAGATGCCCCTTTTGGGGCACAGGGGGTCCATGGAATCAGGACTCCAGAGATTCCTTCTTGGAAAGGCCCTATCAGTGCTCCTGAAGCACTGCCAGATTGCTTTCCTCTGGAAGCAGTCGGGGCACATTTCTCTCTGCACCAAGCTGCCTGGCTCTCTATTACAAATGATCAGTTGGTGCACAGAATCATTACCAGAGGCTATCACATTCCCCTAATATCTTACCCAAGACCTCCAAAATCCCTTCCCGATGTTCCACCCAGTCAAACGGAGGAGGCAGCTTCTGAAATACGAAAGCTATGTCAAAAAACAAGTCATCCAACAGGTCCCCCCAGACCAGTGCGGATCAGGATTCTACTCAAGATTCCTTTTAGTGCCAAAGAAGGCCGGGGACTGGAGGCTCATTTTGGATCTCAGCCAGCTAAACAAATCAGTATTTCAGACCAAGTTCCGCATGATCACGATTCAATCCATCCTTTCCTTTCTGCGGGCGGGTGTGTGGATGTACTCGTTAAACCTCCGGATGTGTATTACCACATCAAGATGGACGAGCGCTCCAGGAGTTTTCTCCGCTTCCTGTTGGGAGCCAATCGCTACCATTTCAGAGCCCTGCCATTCGGTCTCTCAACGGCCCCCAGAGTGTTCACGAAATGCCTAGCAGAGGTCACAGCTCATCTGAGACTTCAGGGATTCCAGGTGTTTCCATATCTAGACTATTGGCTCCTCTCCGCCCCCACCGAGCGCCTTCTGGTCAGGGCCCTCCGCTACACCCTAGTACTAGCAGAGTCGCTGAGCATCACCATCCACTGGGAAAAATCCAACCTTCAGCCCTCACAACAATTGGAATTCATAGGGGCAAGATTCAATACTCAATATGGTCTGGTCTCGCTCTCTCTCTTCTCACAGGCTTCAGAGATTAAAGGCACAAGTTCATGTGATACTCTGCCAAAGAAAGGTGTCTGCAAGGGAAGTTCTCCAGGCTCTGGGGTCTATGGCTGCAGCCATCCCAATTGTTCCCCTAGCCAGATTACACATGAGACTACTACAATGGCTTCTTCAGTCCCAGTGGATATCCAGTCTTCACCTCCTGAGCTCACAGATTCTCATCACCAACACCTGCAAACAAGATCCCCTCTGGTGGATGAGTACAAACGAAAATATTTGGTGTTGCCCCTTCCAGGATCAGCAACCGAGCGCCACGGTGACCACGGACACTTCCCTGATTGGGTGGGGGGGCCACTTCCAGGGAAAGTCAGTCCAGGGCACGTGGTCCAGTATACAGGTCAACTTGCATATCAATGTCCTGGAGTTAAGAGCGGTGCTATTGGCGTTGCAAGCTTTCCACCCGCTCCTTCTGTCCGGAAGATTGCTATCCAGTCGGACAACATGTCCATTGCCTGGTACATAAATAAGCAGGGAGGGTCCAAATCCTGCCCCCTATGTCACGAAGCCATGAGAATCTGGCAGTGGGCGATAGCTCCCAACTGCTTTCTGATCGCAACGCATATCCCGGGGAGCTCCAATGTGATTGCAGACAGACTGAGCAGATGCATCCTCCGTCCTCATGAGTGGTCTTTCAATCCGAGTGTGACGGCAGAAATCTTCGGCAGTTGGGGCCAGCCATGCTGTGATCTTTTCGCTTCCCCCTCAAACACAAAATGCAGCAGCTACTTTGCCCTCGTCCCCCCTCATGGGGAATCACTGAGACACGCTTTGATTCACGATTGACCCGCGGTTCTCCTTTATGCTTATCCTCCGATTCCCCTGATTCCTCTTTTTCTAAGGAGAGCTATTCAGTTGAGAAACAAAGTGATCCTCATTGCCCCATTTTGGCCTCGTCAAGTGTGGTTTCCCTTCCTCCGACCTCACCTGTTGCAACCTCCTTGGATCCCAGACACTCATCAGGACCTCATATCTCACCCACATGGGCTGACTCCCCCGAATGTCCACTCTCAAGCTGATGGCTTGGTTTCTCCACTTCGGTTAGTTGCCAGGCAGGAAACCCTCTCTTCAGCAGTCCGTGATATAATCCTGGCCTCACATATACCATCCACCAGGAAACTTTACAGGGACAAATGGAAAAGATTCTCTACTTGGTCACATAATCGGAAGCTAGATCCGTTCTCAGATCCTGTAGCTATTATTCTTCATTATCTGGCTGAGCTGTTCGACAATGGTGCATCAGCTTCCACCATTCAAGTCCATTTAGCAGCCGTTTCCAACTTCCATAATGGGACAGATGAAGTCCCACTTATTTCCACCCGACTTTGCAAGACCTTCCTCAAGGGAATATTCCACAGCAGACCTCCCATTAGGCAGCCGGTGGAGGCATGGAATCTCTTCCGGGTTTTCCAGTCTCTCTCTCTCTACCCTCTTTTGAGCCTGCAGCGACATGTGATCTAAAATTCCTGTCATGGAAATCCTTATTTCTGGTGGTGGTCACTTCAGCCAGACAAATATCTGAGTTGCAAGCCTCATGTATCAAGAGCCCTTATCTGATCTTCCATAAGGACAGAGTATCACTTCGTACTAACCCATCCTTTCTACCCAAGGTGGTTTCCGACTTTTCTATTAATCAGTCCATTGAGCTCACTGTATTCTTTCCACATTATTCAAACAAGGGAGAATACTGCCTACATTCACTGGATGTTCATAGACAATTACATTTCTACCTGGACAAAACTAAGTCCTTTTGCAAGTCGGACCAACTTTTTGAGTCCTTTGTGGGCCCTAGACTGGGAGGTGCAGTATCAAAAGTTACCTTGTCAAAATGGCTCAGAGATTGCGTTAGCTTTTCATATTCACTTACGAATGAATCTAAGCCTGGTCAAATCAAAGCTCACTCAACTAGGGCTACTGCAGCATCGGTTGCCTTCCATTCTAGGGCCTCCATGGATGACATCTGTGTAGCTGCCATTTGGGCTAAACCCCATACCTTTATCAAGCATTACAAATTGGATCTGATCTCCAGGGGAAGAGCGGCCTTTGGCTCAATGGTTCTCAGGAATGTTCTTCCAGAAGGGCCACCCAGGTTCTCCATGTAGCTTGGGATTCTGTCCCATCAGTGATGAATAGGAAGAAGATTAACAACATCAGATAAAGACGTTATGTCTTACCATAACGTTCCATCTGTGTTGTTGATCTTCTTCCAGTCATCACACCCTCCCACCGATCCCCACCAAAGGCTCCAGGCAGATCTTCTGGGTCTTTGTGGTGTTTCAGGGTTTCTGCGCAGAGATGGCCTCTGACTTTCTGGTTCTTCTATATGTTGCATGCAAACTCGATCTGAGGTAACTGAGTGAAGGGCATTGTGGGTAGCAGCGTAGCTCAAGAGTTTTTCGTGCATGCAAGCTTGGTATAACGCTGATTCAGTTCCGAGGGCTCGGAACTGAACCCATCAGTGATGACTGGAAGAAGATCAACAACTCAGATGGAATGTTATGGTAAGACATAACTTCTTTTTATGTATTCCTTATATGGGCAAATCCTGTAGAGTTACACAGAACCATGTAATCAGGTTTGGAGGAGATAATGTAAGTAAATAAGTAATTCAGAGCACATAGATTTGTAGATTTAATATTTAACTAGAATAAGAAAATTTCCTAAGCTGTATGTGCAACAAATTAAGTTGGTATTTCATAGCTACTGTTAGTAGGAATATAAGATATAAGCCCTGTGATACATGCCTCTCTTGTGGTTACTTGCAGGTAATACATCAATTTTGGAACTGTCCGATTGTTATATATGTTTGGGTGGAGGCATAAACGCTACTAATAACACCATTGCATATTTCTCTCCTGCTAAGGAGCACGCCATTGGATATTATTACAGTGGAAATTTGCATCCCACTTATCAAAGCAAGGTTATCAGCAGTTTTTCAGCAGGTACCTACAATCACTACCTAACAAGGATGTTCATTCTTTTCAAGAATGTTCACTGATTGTGCACCTTTAATCTCACAAATCTGTCCCTTATACAATTCAATGGCAACAACTGGAAATTCAGTTAAGAAAACATAAATTTAAACTGATTTTATTTTTGTTCTTCTTCTGGTGTTAATGCACACACACATCTTTTTCTCCACGTGTGTATACATATATATATATATATATATATATATATATATATATATATATATATATCCGAGAGCTTTTACAAAGTTACAACCATAAAATAAGCTAGTTGTTTAGTACATCATTTTGACAAATTGCTAGAAATTTTGCATTTGTGTCATACTGGCTTTTGATGCTGCAGTTTATAGTTTGTTTTGGTTGAATAAAAAATGTTTATTTGTGCGAAAGCAATGTACAGAGAAAAATTCAACTAATAAAGCAAATATTAAGATAAAACAATAAAATGAAGTGGCATGCAACAAAAATAAGGAAAGCAATAATACAAAAGAATGTAAGAAAGATACAGCAGACATATAATAATAAAGCAGTAAACATATTGATAAGTATACATTAAAACAAAGTGAACTGAATTACCACCAGTGTTAAAGCAATTAACACACAGCAAAGCTAGTCACAGGCAAGATCAGATAAGTAGTACTTTAAAGGCTGCTTAAAGCCTCCCAACTTTGAAGATGCTCGGCCAACTAAACAGCAGGTTACAGTAGTGAAGGTTTCATTGCTTGGTTCCAAGGGTATACCCTGGTATGCCTGTTGTAGGTGGATATTTCCTATTCTTTCAGAAAACTGTCATGAAAGTCATATTTTTCAAACTTCTTTTTTTCTAAACAGTCTCTTCTCTTATGTCACTTTGTCAAGGAAGACTTGTGCACAAAGTACAAAACAACAAAGTTCAAGGGGTAAGAGGGGCATCAAACTTACCACAAACTAATCATCTGACCACAAACTAATCACCATGGAAATCCACATCTCACCTACACCCCCTGCAGAGGTAACCACCATGAAAAACTTTTCCAAAGCTGACTTTGGGCTCCTAAAAACAGAGGTGGCTAACTTCACGGCACCCATGTCAATGGAAAATAGATGTATGACTGCCAAATCATACACCAATGCACTATACAAACACATACATAAGTGCATGGAACTAGGCATACCCAACAGAACCAAGACGCTCCCTTCTAAAAAAAGGAAGCCAATCTGGTGGTCCCCTGCCATTACTAAACTCTACAACAGAAGGAAGAAACTGTTGCAGAAAAAGGTGAAGTCCCAAGACTGGAAAAACTCCCTTATTAGCCTAAAACAAAAAGTTGAGATCCCTCATCAAAACCTCTAAAACCAGCTATGAAGGCAGAATTGTGGCAGACACTAAAAATAACCACAAAGCCTTCCATAGTTATATCAAGAATCTCCATGGCAATACCCAGGTTTGCTCTGAGTTACTGCACAATGGTACCTCCTATACTGAGCCAACAGTTACTGCCAACATACTGGCTAACAGATTCAGTGCCAACTTTACCCTCCCCCCCCCCCAAAAGACTAATCACAATACCGGAGGAATGCCAGGCACCCAGCATTACTGCAGCACAGGTTAAAGCTGCATTGTCCAAGGCCAATACTATAGCTTCCATGTGACCTGACAATATCCCTTGATGTGTTCTACATGAACTACAATGTGAACTGGCACCACATCTGTGTGCCTTGTTCAATCACAGCCTCACCTCAGGCTTTGTCCTTATCGAATGGTACACTGCTAAAGTCATCCCTCTCCATACAGGGGGAGCGACTACAGACCCTGAGAGTTATCGCCGCATTAGCCTGACGAGTCTGACCTGTAAGGCTATGGAGCACATCATCATGGACTTAATTAACAAGGATATAAGGAATCTCCAAACTCTAGATCCCACGCAATTTGGTTTTGTGAAAGGTAGATCATGCCTGCTCAACCTGGTTGACTTCTCTGAGTCAGTCACCAGAGCTGTGGATGAGGACAAGGCAGTTCATACAGCCTACCTCGATCTGGCCAAGGCATTTGATACCATTCCCCACTCAGGAATTATTGATAAACTCACCAAACTAGGCATCAACCCCCATATCACTAGGTGGGTTGCAAACTGGCTCACAGATAGAACCTACAATGTGAAAGTAGCAGACTCCAAGTCAGACTGCCGACCAGTCATGAGTGGAGTCCCACAGGGATCAGTCCTGGGTCCTCTCCTGTTTGGCATCTACTTCTCAGAAGTCCAGGCCAACACGCAGGGACTCTGGCTGACCAAGTTTGCAGATGACTGCAAGCTGGGAGCCATTATTAACTCCCCAAGTGATGTAGACATCCTACAGAAAGGCCTCACTGAGACCAATGACTGGTGTCAAAACCATGGCCTTAAGCTTAATGCCAAAAAATGCTTTGTTGTCCCCTTTGGGAAAAACTCAGTTCCCACTATTTACAACATCGATGGGAGCCCACTGAGGACACAGGTTGACAGCAACCTTTCCTTTGACCACCACATTACCACTGTGGTCAGAAAGTCCTTCTATGTGGCACATCTCATTACCAAGGGTTTTGCATCAAGGAAGAAAGAGGTCATCATCTGTCTCTACTCTTCCCTCATTAGACCAGTCATCAAGTATAATGCCCCATTTGGCATGTACCTCACTAGACACGTGCAACAGCTATAAAGGCCACAAAAGTACCTCACAAAGAGGATCCTAGGCCTTAAACACATGTCCTACATGGACATACTCAAAAAAACTCCATCTATTCTCTGTCTGATATTGTCTACTAAGAGGCGGTCTCTGCTTGACTTACAAAGCCATGTCTGACCCAGCTCTGTTAGAAATGCTACATCTAAAGAAATCCCAATCCCTCTGCACCACACTCTCCAGAGATCTCAACCTCATTACCACAATCAACAGAACATGCTTGAGGGACAGGTTAATAACCCACAGACTGCCCATGCTCTGGAATAGACTACCCATACATGTCAAGCACAGTACCTCACTGGCTCTCTTCAAGAGAAATCTTGATGAGTGGATGGAAATAAAAAGTTCACCCCAGAGATCACTCCAGTGCCTCTACTTGATAGAGGCACTGGGAACTAACGTCGGGCAGCAAGATGCCAGGGAACTTCTATGGGATAGGCTTGTAAAGGCTCCAAGGCCATTAGCCTAGTACACACCTATGCACCTATGAACCTATAATAAGCTAATAATACCATAATACCAGGAGTGGTTAGCCTGGGTATTTTTCAGAGACTTTTCTGTGCAACTGAACCTCAAATCCCACTTCTGACACAGCTTCTCCTATATTGTGGGACATGTGGAGTCTAAGCATACCCTGCTTAAAACCTCAATAGTTGAGATAATGGCCAGAAGCTGTGGCTGAAAGATGGTTGGTACTTGTCATGGTGGTAACCCAGGGACCCACTGGCGAAACATACAGTGAAGAAGTCCATTAATTTAACAGCAGCATCCATTTATGTAATGATAGTGGGTGAGAGGTCAATGTAGTGAAGTCCTGGAAGGCAGAAGGTCTGCAGGTCAGCAAGTAAAGGCTCATTTATAGAATGATTTTGGTAAAGTCATGGAATGACTTATGAATGGCTTCTTATAGATGCTGTCAAACCATCACTAACTTAGGAATGGTAGGGAATTGCCCAGGTTATTCTCAGCAAGGTTGGAATAATGCTGACTTTGACTGGAGACATTGCTAGGCACTGGTAGGAATTATAATACTCTTAGAAACTTCTGAATACAACAGATATGCTCTCTTTCAAGTGGTCAATGCCAGAAGCAGCTAATAGGACTAAGTCCATTTCTTTAGATGAAGTCACTGTGACAATTAAACATTTCCACAGTAGTAAAGCAGCAGGCGTGGAAAAGAAATATTCAGAAATACTGAAGGCAGTAGATATAATTATTGCATTGTGGTTAATACACCTTCTCACAAAACTGTTGAAGAGCTGGGGTTAATGCTTTTCAATATTGCAAGTAATGTGGGGGCAATACGTATGTACTTTTAACTGGAGTGGTGACTCCCACTTCCACTTTCAAAAAAGGAGAAAGGAGAGTGTACTCCAACTACAGAGGGATCAAATACCGTTTAGGAAATCCTACGCTAGGGTGCTGGAAAGGAGACTTCATCTGACAGCTAGAACAGTAATTCAGGGGAAACAATGCAGAGTCCATACCTCTCAAAAGTCCAGATGTTTGCCTCATATTTTTGGTCTGTCCCTCATAAAATTTGTCATTTTCAGGATTTTTGTGGCAAATCAGTGAGGACTAAAGTCACTAAAAAGAGACAGTCATTTGAATTTCAGACTTTATATACTTCATAAAATGCAAAGTAACATAAAACCTTTTATTCTAGCTACTTTCTAAGACTGAGAGTAATTAAAAATTGTCCCTATTTCTGGGCTTTGTCCCCATTTTTATGCTAAGTGGTTGAGAGGTATGATGCAGACTCCATCCTAGTCATGGAATACTGACTCAATTTTTGTCCTTACAAGGAGAATGCAGCAGTCATTAGAGTTAACCAGTGTGGTCTGCATTTGTTCCATATACCTGAAGAAAACATATGATTCTATACTTGAGATCAACACCGAGTTTCAGGGCCATAGATACTTACAATGCATTCCATGTATCCATGGGATAGGATAATACTTGCATTCTTGGCATTAAGTTAGAAATGTTCAAAGTGGGCGCACAATTCTGTCAAGGGTTTGCCTTTTCTTTCTTCCTGTTCATGATTTTGAAGGATGGCATTATCAGGAGCAGATGAGGTTTGAAGTGTATCTAGTCTGAGGATGTGATAACTATATCTTTGTTGTCTGCATAGCCTGTTACCCTCTTGACCTCTTTGACCTCAAATGATTGATCTCCAGCATGAACGGAAGCAGTTCATTGTTGACTGTGAATCAGCTAGGATGAAAACCAGCTCCTGTAAATAAAAGATAATGCTTCTCTCCCATTGAAGACATATATTTTTACAGGTGAGAGGAACGCAACCAAGTGGAGGAATTTAGAATCTTTGGGTCTTGTTCATGAGTAAGGAATTTAGAATCTTTGGATCTTGTTCATGAGTAAGGAATTTAGAATCTTTAGGTCTTGTTCATGAGTAAGGAATTTAGAATCTTTGGGTCTTGTTCATGAGTAAGGATACTGCTAAGTGGTGAGTAATGCACCACTAGTTTGGTAAGCACTGTATTGGACTACAGTGATACAGTCAGAGTCGAGTCATAGGACCAAGCTCTTAGTTTACTAGTAAGTTTACGTTTTCATCCTTACCTAGGGTCACAAAGTGTGCATGGTGACCAAGTGGATTAGATGTGGATACAATAAGCAGAAATGAAAACCCATTATGGGACTAGTGGGCTTAATATATCTAACAAAGAGCAGCGCTTGACAAAATAAAGAGTATCAGGAAGTGCAGTCATCCAGACTGAGAAAAGTCAGATGTCCTTGAGGTAATTCCCATGAAAAGTGTACCAGGCATTGCCCAGCAGGAAGAGGCCTCAGGGTAAAACACATATATTGGAGAGATTATATCATTAAGCTTGCGTGCAAAAAAACTTGGAATCTGAGAGATAATGGAGAACACTGGACCACGCATAAGTGAAGATCCAGAATACAGTGATGTGGTTCTGCAAGGTCCAGTTTACTCCCTTACCACCTCAAAATGCTGTTACCACTGAAGACCAAGAGGTGTGGCTGTCATTTTGGTATGTACCTCTCAACTGTTCTTAATAAGAGGTGTGGCTGTAATTTTGGTATGTACCTCTCAACTGTTCTTAATTTTTAAGAATGTCATTAATTTTGCCTCTTATGCTTTGCTGTGTCCCTCAAAAATATTTTCTTTTGTTTTTTTTCTGATAAATCATTATGGATAACAGTCAGTCAGTAATGTCAGACACTAAGAGGTTTGTAATCCTTACTGTAAAAAATATGCTTTGATGTGAAACCTTTTATTCTATACATTTTTAACTAAATTAAGAGTGGCATTTAAAACAAAAATAAGAACTGTCTCTGACTGGAACCTTTTTCCACCAATCACTTTCAGCTTTGCCCATGTTTATTGATCAAAGAAGTTGAGAACTATGATTTGATAGCTGGTAGCTGCAGTGATACACTGGCTACCAAGCTCATTTATACAAATAATGCTGGATTTACAATGGGCATGCTGACTGGTTTGTGAATATTTCAGAATATTAATGAGCTTCGACTTGAATTTCTGAAAAAAAAGGAAAGTGGAATCAAGATGAGATGATGACATACAGAAACGGTCAGAAAATTACACCACTACCATAACATTCTGCACAAAAACACTGGCATAGTCCAGTGTTCTCCATTACCGCCAAAATCTCATAAGTTGTACTGGGGGCTGTTACTGGACACAGTTAAGAGTAGTCCTCCCTGCTCAGCTTATTAGCAGCACAGCCTTCGCCAGGACAAACAGTTTAGAAAATTAGCTTTTTTTTTTTCAAAAATAAAAAGTATCTCCTTCAACCTCAAAATAAGTAATTAGGAAACCAACCCACTTCCCTTAATTATCTCACTTTTTTTATAAAATGAAAATTAAAATAATTACTTTTTTTATTCTGTGACCCATCTATTTACTCCACTGGATTTCAACATATTCATTTCCTTAAAAAGGTGCAAAGTTGTGGTACATAACTCATTTAAATTACCTAATTACAAAACTGACATTTGATATGAAACAACAAAATAAGCAAATCTGAAAAAGAACTCTAGCAGATGAAGTCTGTTACAAACAGATAACAAATCTCTGCTTGCAATAAGTTACGTTTTAGTAATTTCTGTAGTATATAGATAAAGCATCCACAGGTAATGTGAGAAAAAAAAAATAGTAGAGGTGGGGGGTGGTCTAAGTATTTAACATTCAAAACATGGTTTACCTTCTCCTGGTGAGGGCATACTGTCTCTGGAAATAAGATGCTCCTTAGTGAAAGATAGGGGTTCTACACCTTGCATCCAGTAGTTACAGAGGTCAGGGTAAGATATCCATTGTAAAAGAGCAACATATTTTAAATACTACATCAAAAATTAATGGAGCGCCTCCCTTAAGAATCTGAAATCATGCAAAATCACTACACATTTTTAAGCATAACATCAATCATAAATGCTGTCAAATAAATTAAGTGAAAGGATGGCCAGCAATAGCTCAACACTAGATATTTGGTGGCTACAGTATTAAGGATACATGAAAATCACAAGCCGTCCAAATGTGTGTGTGTGTGTGTGTGTGTGTGTGTGTGTGTGTGTGTGTGTGTGTGTGTGTGTGTGTGTGTGTGTGTGTGTGTGTGTACGTGTGTGTAAACATGCAAGTGTGCGTGTGTGTGTGTGTGTGTAAACGCGCATGTGTGTGTGAAAGAGTGCATGTGTGTGTCTGTGTATACGTGCATGTGTGAGTGTGAAAGTGTGTGCAGCCGTGTGAGTGTTTAAGCTGAGGAAGATAAATGCCTCCCACAAAACAAAATTTTCTACTCAAGTGGGTGAAGTACATTGCTGCAAATTATCTTTAGCGTATTAGTGACTTGAAATTTAGGAAATGAGGTAAGGATTAGGTCTAATCCTATTAAAGTACTAAAAGTCTTGTGAAGGTGAAGCCAACTAAGATGAAAAAATGCCCACTGTGATCTTCAGGTTTTTGTGCCGCTTAAGAACTGCACAGAAAATGAACTCCATGACTCCAGCTTTAAAGTGGGACCTTCACCTTAAATCATTGTACCTAGGTAGGTATGCTAGTAAGGGTTTGATAGATAATGAAATAATAAAAATGCCTTTTTATTTAGTACAGTAAAGTAGCATACTGTGAATAATCTGGAACAATAATGCTTAAATCCAAGTTTGAATTCAACAGTCTGGATATGACAACAAGCAAGTCTCTTCAGTTCTTTGGCCTTCGATGAAACAGATCTCTGTTTAGTGGATATCTACTTGACCCTTCTAAAGTAACCCTCTGAAGGGCTAAATAAACAGACCAGTAACCGAAAATACAAAATAGTGAATACTCTTAAGAAGGCTACATTTGAAAAGATATCAGATAACAATCACTAACATAGGGCAGCAACAGAAATGTTGCACTGAATTATGCACTCACAAGGTCAAAGTGATTAGTGGTGATGAACAAATAAAAGGGTGAAAGGGATACTAAAACGTTTTTATTGAAATACTTACTGTCACTACAAATTAATTCCACATGGAATAATTAACCCATGGAGTTCAAACTACTCAGTCCCTGTATTTTCTTGAACAATAAATCGGCTATAAAAAAGGAAATGCGTTTACTAAATTTTTCTGAGGCAGTACCCATACCAGCTGACACCTCCTTGCTGGCAACACTCCATCTTTGTCAAAATATCAGTATCCCAAGAGGACAAAACTGTAACTTATTTCTTCAAGACAAAACCTGACATATTGTATGATATGTCAAATAGCTTGAAATTGGAAACTGTATCCAGACAGAAGATCAATCTTTCACACTGTTTTTCTTTTGAAATAGCGCCTTTCCTTATGGCTTAGGGCTAAGGATGTTTATGCTGGAAGCACCACGGCAGCTGGAAGTGGCTTACCACACCGCTATGGAGCTAAGATGCATCTGAGCCTTCTGTTACCCAGCTGTGCAATTCTGCACCACAAAACAGAGGTCAGGGTTAATAGCAGCATGAGAGAACGGCAAAGCACTTTTTGTGCCAACCAGAAAGCCTTTACTTTACTATATATAAGAACCTTCTGCTCAATTATGTAATGTGCGCCTTAAGTGAAACTTATTTATTCGTTTAATTTACCTTTTCATTATTACTTGTCTTACTTCCCAAAACAGGCTAAAACATTTCTGTGTAGTGAAAAATGAATTACATTTATGAGTCTCCTCTAATGTAAAAAACTGATGTCAAATATAACTTAAAATCTTCCTGCATCAAGTTAAGTTATGATTAAAATTAATTACACAGCAACCCTTCCCTGCAGTGGAATGGATTTCTTGGATTGAATATTACCACCTAAAATTTCTGAGTATAATTACATTAATGAAACAACAGACATATGCTTTAGCTCTTTGAGCAATGAACTATAGTACAGGAGGTATTACGAGGCGCTGGTAGCAAAGCATTCCATTTCACTCCACTGTGTAGTACCCCAACACCATTTTGCTAGGGTCATGGGCTTGTCTACGGCAGTTTTGGCATACTAATAGTCTGTAGAACTGAACTCAGCAATACCACACATCAGTTTTTTTATTATGTAGTCCCACTGTAACTCTGGTCACATACTTTGGCAGAAATAATGGTATGTAGGAATTCAGCTTAATGTAGGAAATGATCTTGCAGTAATCCTCAGGCAAATGCAAATAAATACTGTAAGGTTACACAAAGACACAGCACCATTACATACCATAGACAGGACCACAATACACAATGTCTAAATCCACTTATAGAGTAAATCTAATACTGAAAAGACACCTATGTGGTTAGTCAGAGCCATTGCTTCTATGCTTATATTAAACACCATTTCTAAAAGTGCTTACTATGATATGAAACAAATTTAAAATTAACATATGACATGAAACAAATTCAGAATTAAAAGAATAAAAGTAGTTTAACAGCTGGAAAGTACAATAAATATCAAGGACAGCAAGCTCAGGATGTTCATCGTGTTTCACTGTTGCAGTCATCACTGTTGGGTTCTTCATGCTGGCAGAAAGCCCTCGATCGGCCAGAGTCCCAAAGTCTGGGTCCGACATCAGCTGAGGTTGCTCCTTCCCTGATGTCAGAGCACCAGGGGTATAAAGGCCTCAGCTGACGCCATTTTCCCCAGTCTTTCTTGCCACGCAGTGCCCGAAGCAAAGCAGTTCACAAGTGCCGGTCGGCCGACTCCTATTCACTTTTGGTGATTTATCTTCTTCTTAAAGCTAAGTACCCCGTTGGGGAAACTTTTTTCTTGCTCCAGTCCGATGTCAGAAAAAGTTAATAATTGCATTTCTTGTGGGAAGCAAATACCTCATAAGGATTTTCATTCATACTGCATCCCTTGCCGAGGCCCCGACCACGACGTAGCTAGTTGTAGGTTTTGTGCTAGATTTAAACAACGCACTATTAAGCGCAGGTACGATTTTGCTTTCCATTATTTTGGGAGAAGATTTAACTACAATATGTCGTCGGATTCTTATCCGGCCGAAGCACATAAACAACGCAAAGATAAAGACAGGCTTCCGAGGTCCAAAACGGACGACTTTTCTCTACCAGAGCCAGTTGCCGGTTTGTCAGTCATCAGTGAGGCGCTTTCGCAGCCCCTGTCATCCGCCACTTTTGAACCGCTTGCCTATACCAACTCCCACGAGGAGCAGATGAGGCCTTCAGAATTTCAAGGGACTGGACCTTCGGATAATGCTCTCTCAGATGGGTCCGGAGCCGCTGTGCAGGCACTGGCTTCCGAGGGGGTTTTCAGGCCTACACATCTTCATGTAAAGATGGCTTCAGTTTTACAGTCAAAGACAAAGACTAAGGCTCCAGCAAAGACAAAGAAACAAGCACAGACCTCTTCAGTTCAGGGCCCTAGATCTCAGGGACAGATGCTTAAAATGGCCGAATACCTGTTTACTATGATCAGGGGTTCCCATCCCCCTCCTGACAAAAGGCCTAGGCAAGAGCCAGATTATGATTCATCAGATCAGGTTTCAATTTCTTCTGCTTCTTCCTCTCAGCAGGATTATTCCTTCCCTCCTTATGAGGATTCTGATGCTGAAGAATCCCTTCCTTCAGCTTCTCCTCCTGAAGATTATTCTTTTGGGGAAACCTTGCATGACATGAGAGCATTTCCACTGGGAAGGGCAGGAATACTCTGAATCCAAGAGAAGGCTCAGAGATTTTCTTCTTCTCCCCCAGCATAGGCCCCTGGCTGTCCCCCTGTCTTGGACATTGTGGATGATGTTTTTACAGAGTCTCTCTCCTGATTCCTTTCCTGCTCCTGTCAAACCAGATAGGTATTATAGGGTTCCGGATTCCCACAAATTCCTTTTTAAAAATCCTTCAGCTGATCCAGAAACCTTCTCTCAGGGCCCTAAGGGTGTTAAAGCGGCCTCTGCTAAGAACCCTATTCCCTCTGACAGAGTCCAGAGCCTTGGAAAGATTGGGCAAAAAAAGTCTATACTTCTGCTACGTTGTCTATTAGAGCTTTGAATTGTCAATTTCATATGTTGAAATATCAGCGATACCTTTTGTCTGTGTTGAAGCAAAAGATGTCAGCTGTTTCTGGTTGTACAGAAAATAAGGAGCTACAGGATTTATTGCATGCTATTGAGCAGGTGGGTAAACATACCCCGCACTGTGGTTTTGATTCATTGGAGGCTTCTTGCAGGGCTGCAGCAACTGGCACAGTTATTAGAAGGCATGCTTGGTTAAGGGAGCAAAGTTTGCCACATCAGGTTAAGGCAAAACTGTTGGATGCCCCTCTACAGCACAATGTTTTGTTTGGGGCCAAAGCCAAGGAGGTATTAAAGAAAATGGAAGACAAGGCCAAATCTATGCAGACAGTTAAAGATTTTCTACAGGTGCAACCACCTAGATTTAGCAGGAACTGGCCAGCTACGCCTTGGTCCTTTCCGACCTCGGACAGACCCCACAGAGGCAGATGCAGGCGTTCCAGAGGAAGAGGACAAGCACAGACCTCTTTCAGACCCAGGCAGTGGAGTGCTCCCTCTCCTAAGGGTGGAGAAGATAGGTCACAACCTTACAGGAAACAGTCTTTATGACTCTCCCTTATTAGCTCCAGGGGCTCCTCTCCTGGAAGCGCCTTTGGGAGGAAAAATTTCTCTTTTCCATAACAACTGGAGCCGCATAACCCAAGACAAATGGGTTCTGGACATAGTTTTAAGGGGTTACAAGTTTCATTTCCATACTTTGCCAAAACTGAACAGATGGCCAGACCTGCCAAAGCATCAATGGGCAGAGGCTCAGAAGCAAGTTCAGTCCCTCATGGCTATGAGGGCCATAGTATTGGTACCAAACACAGAAATAGGGCAAGGTTTTTATTCAAGACTTTTCCTGGTTCCCAGGAAGGAAAACACATGAAGACCAATCCTGGACCTTTCCGTACAACACCTTTCTGGATATACCAAAATTCAAAATGCTCACTCTGCAGCAGCTGCTGCCTATGCTCAGCAAGAACACTTGGATGGTGACTTTGGACTTGAAAGAAGCTTACTTGCATATTCCTATAAGGCAGGAATGCAGAAGGTACCTCATATTCAAAGCGGGCTTGAAACATTACCAGTTCTCTGTGCTGCCCTTTGGCTTATCTACTGCGCCCATGGTCTTTACCAAGTGCCTGGCACCAGTAATGGCATTTTGCAGACAGAAGGGAATTCAAATATACCCTTATCTGGACGATTGTCTCATTCAAGCAGACAACAAGGAGACTTTACTTCAGCATCTGTTTTTTGTGCAGCATCTTCTCAGGTGTCTAGGGTTTACAGTGAATCTAAAGAAATCAAACCCGGTACCCACTCAACAGATTACTTTCCTGGGTGCTCTTTTGAGCACTACAACCCAGATGGCTTACTTGACACCAGACATAAAAGTGCAACTGGCTTCCTCTTTCAAAAACCTGGCTTCAAAGACTCAGCTAACTGCAAGAAAAATTCTGCATACCCTGAGTTACATGGCATCCTGCATTCTGCTAATACCATATGCAAGACTGCATATGAGGAAAATACAGTGGTACCTCAAGAGTGTAGGGTCTCAGCATTGCCACAGTTTGGAAACAGTGATCCCAATTTTGTCTTGCCTCCAGTGGGAATTTCTTTGGTGGGCCGAGGCCTGTCTCCAGAACAAAGGGAAAGCCTTTCTGTCCCACTCCAGCCAATCAAGTGATAACGACGGATGCTTCGGACTATGCATGGGGAGCCCACATGCAAGGGAAATGTCTTCCGGGTGCCTGGGCAGAGGACCAAATTCACCTGCACATAAATTTGAAGGAAATGCTAGCTGTACAGAATGCACTGACAGCTTTCAAGGATCTTATTCTACCGGGGCAATTACTGATAAAGACAGACAACACTACAGTGATGTGGTACATAAACAAGCAGGGAGGCTCCCACTCTTACCCCCCCTGTGCAGACTGGCCATGACTCTGTGGAACACAGCACTGGCCTGCAAGGTAGATTTACAAGCTCAATTTCTGCCAGGAAAAGACAACTCTCTGGCAGACAGTCTAAGCAGAAACCTCTCAGATCCACACGAATGGATGTTGGATGTTCAGATATTCAGGATGATAACAGAGGCATAGGGGTGCCCGGACATAGATCTCTTTGCATCCCCCCAAAACCACCAACTTCAAACATTCTGCACGAGGACCTACCATGAACGGTCATGGAAAGTGGATGCCCTCTCAATCAGTTGGAAAAACCTCTCAGTGTATGCTTTTCCTCCATTGCCTCTTCTACCAAGAGTACTTCTGAAGATCAAACAGGACAAACCAAAAATAATTCTACTGGCTCCCAACTGGCCTCGACAATTCTGGTACTCAACCCTGATGAACTTGGCTCAGGGTCCGCCCTGGATTCTACCACAAATTCCACATCTACTGTCTCAACAAGACCGCTGAATCCTGCACAGCCATGTCAAAACTCTGAATCTAGCAGTCTGGCGGATCCAGGGGCTATAAGCAATTCTACCCTTACCAAACAGGTAATGGATGTAATTCTTGAAGCTAGAAGGCCCATCACCAGGAAATCTTATGCAGGAAAATGGGAAAGATTTTGCATCTGGAATCAGGCCCAGGGTTTTGATACTACAATTCCAAACATTCCTCTGATTTTACAATACCTAACAGAGATGTTGCATAAGGGCCTATCTTTTTCATCTATCAAAATACATGCCTCGGCTATTTCTGCACTCTACAATATGGATCCCCAATTTTTTCTCATCCGTTACTTAAACAATATCTCAGGGGGGCAAAGAATATAAGGCCCCCTAGAAGAGCTCCAGTTCCCGCTTGGGATCGCAACTATGTTTTGGAAAAACTAACTCTGCCTCCTTTTGAACCTGCGGCTACCACAGATTTAAAGTTTTTTATCATGGGAAAACTGCTTTTCTTTTAGCAATAACCTCTGCCAGAAGAGTTTCGGAATTACAAGCACTCATGGCTGTGGAACCTTTCATTATTTTTCATCAGGACAGGGTTTCCCTGAGGACTAACCCTACTTTTATGCCTAAGGTGGTTTCTAAAGTAGCCTTGAATCAGACTGTCCATTTACCTACTTTCTATCCTAATCCTCAAAATGAAGGAGAGAGAATTTTGCATTTTTTAGACATGCACAGGCAGCTTCGCTTTTACCTGGACAGGACCAAGATTTTTAGGAAAACTGACCAATTGTTTGTAGCCTATGCTGCTACATCACAGGGAAAAGCAATCACTAAACAAACTATTTCTAAGTGGATTGCCCACTGCATCAGGTTCTGTTACTCTCATCATGGCAAACCAGTTCCTATTAACATTAGGACACATTCTACTAGAGCTGCTGCTACTTCAGCAGCCTTCCTCAGTGGAGTTCCTACCAAGGAAATCTTAGAAGCTGCTACTTGGAGTTCTGTGCATACCTTTTCTGAGCACTACAACCTCCCTCTCTACTCTACATCTAGGGCAGGCTTTGCCTCTGTAGTCCTGCAGAGCCTTGTAGCTGCCCCTTCTGTACCATGTCCAGCCACCCTTTCTTAGCTTTGGGATTCTACCCAACAGTGATGACTGCAACAGTGAAACACAATGAACATAGTACAGTTGTGTACTCTTACCATAAATGTAGATGTTCGAGTGTGTTCACTGTTGCAGTCTGGGTTACCCTCCATCCTATCCCCTCTTTTGCTGTTTCTATGAGTACTGTCTGTGTTTCCTTAGCACTACTCTTCCTCTGAGGTATATTTGCTGGTGATTTTTGGGTATGTTCTACTTTGATGCATGCTTATTCTTCTGACTAAGCTATTGGCCTTTTGTTTTTGGGCACCTGGCATCTGGGGCAAGAAAAACTGAGGAAAATGGCGTTGGCTGAGGCCTTTATACCCCTGGCGCTCTGATGTCAGGGAAGGAGCGACCTCAGCCGACGTCGGACCCAGACTTTTGACTCTGGCCGATCAAGGGCTGCCTGCCAGCAGGAAGAACCCAAAAGTGATGACTGCAACAGTGAACACACTCGAACATCTACATTTATGGTAAGAGTACACAACTGTACTTTTTCTTGTGTTATGCCAAAAAAAAAACAGTTGTTATGACAGGCTACATATACTTTTGAAACACATCTGAAAGTAGGCAAGGGCAAAAAATAAGCATAATTTTACTTTAAAATTATACAAAAATGGTATTATAACATTTTAAATTACACTTTTAGTTTCAGTCCCATGCCAGCTAAGCTGACTATCATGGTTAATCCTCCAACCATAGTCCATTACTGACCTACAATGTTGCCTCGGATAGGGCAAAGAAAGTCACAGAAGCCAGGCTCAGTGACATCATACTGTGAATCTGGAGCTACTTCTGACAATATACCTCTACATCTCACCCTCCTCGTAGAAGCATGTAATACTGCTGACCAACGGGCTGGCTCTGGCTGTCATGAGTTTATACTCTTGGTAAAGTGCTGTAGTTTCTTGTTCTTTGAACCACTCAGTTTTATTTCTCCAAGTATTTTGGGTTTCTAATACCATAATGGGAATGGACCCCATTCCTAAGTCAAAGTATGATTAAAGTTCATGAAATTAGTATTGTTTCAATCTTTGAATTTAGCCAAAAGTGCTCTTCAAAGCACCCACAATGTGCCCAGAACTGACTCTTTCTGCAATTCATATGAAAATACATGTATCAGTAGCATATTTAGATAAGGCTGTAAATTCTTTTTTATGAGATCGACTACTCCTATTGGAACTGTTTAGGTGTCCTTCTTCCACATTGCCCTCATTTCTGCCTACAAATCCAGGTATTTTATGACTTTGTGTCTCTCTGTACGTAAAACACTGTAATCACTGGGTGCAGCATTTCAATGATCAATGTACTTTTATCTTCGGTTCATGGACTACTACATCTGTTTTTCTCACATCTATGTTTTTGAACTGGTGGTAACAGGTGATCCCATGTGATATAAACCATCATTCTCTATAATGTGTTGGTTCATGTTTCCATTGCTTCTGCGCTACTTCAGTATTATAACGTTTGTACAATCCCTAATGCAACATTTTTGCCACATTATTATGCCTTTCAGTATACAGGCCCTCTGCCGTTAGTGTATCACACCCAGCAACAAGATGTGCGACTGTTTCCACTTCTGTTCTTCCAAATGTTCAAAGGACTTTGTAAACCAATGTGTATGTAATCCAGTGTCCTGGGCTGCTAATTTTAACTTTTCATATCTTGATTTAAACTCACCTCTCCTTAACCCTTCCTGCATCAAATCCTGATTGACATGAGGTTGTTCCAGGAGTTTTCTGTACTTGAAATATATTTATACCTTTTCCATATTTGCCTTCTCATTTGGTCTTTCTCTATATATTCTTTCTTTTGTTTTTTGTTTTTTGGCACATTTAGTTGGTGCCTGATTTTTGTCTACTTCTGATTTGGTTTCCATTTTTGACACTGATCAGGGAAGTTGTCATACATTTGTTCTCTTTATGTTTTAACATTTTCACTACATTTGGATCTGATAAGGTCAGCAGATATGTATGCAGTCCTACAACTGCAGATCTACACATGTAATCAATTTCGAAGAGGCCCATACCTCCTTCAGAACGTGGTATAAACTGATTTTTATATATCATTTGATGTGTGAAGCATTTTTCTTGTTTTCCTGTCCAACTTATCCAACACCTTCCTGAGCTAGTCAATCACCTCAAAACTATAAGTTAGAACAAGAAAAGCAAATTGGTTTATAGCTATAATGTGTTCCTAGATGCCAGGACTGTTTTTAGTATTAATCTGAGTTTTGTTCACATTTGTTCATGTTTTACAATTGATCCTTCATCAGTTCCCAAATATTTATACACTGCCTTCTGCACAAGTTCCTTTATTTCACATTCCGGCCCCAGACTGATGTTTTTTTGGTATTGCAGCTTTCCTAATTTAAAGGCTGCTTTTCCACATCAAGACCAAATTACATTCTTATATCATCTGAAAAAGTTTTGACCACTTGCGGTTATGCTTTCAGCTCCTATTCTGATAAAGTATAAAGTTTTATATCATTCACAAAAAGAAGATGAGAAGTTTTTACTTTGTTGTTTTCTGGGAAACATTATAGCCATGACCTAATCTGTTAAGTAGACAGATTAATGGGTAAAGGGCAAAACAAAAGAGCAGCGGTGACAAAGAGTCACCCTTTAATATCCCCTTTTTACTTCTGACAATATATCTCTGTACCTCATCCTTCTGGTAGAAGCATGCAATACCACTGAGAGACTGGCTCTGGCTGTCATGAGTTTACACACATGGCAAGGTGCTGTAGTTCCATTTCTTGTACCACTCCTATGTAAATCCTCCAATGTCTTTCCATAGTCATTACCATAGAATGAGTAGGGAAGAACCTCACCATACCTCAAAGGAAGGCTTGTCAAAAAGGCGCACTTCCTTCCTCAGGTCAGTCCCCTGACACTTGGACCAAAGTCGGAACACAGCTTGCCGAGGTGCATGTAGATGTATATCTTTTGTTCCAATGGGCCAACCAGCTTATGAATAAAATCGTTTAAAACAATGTGGTTTACTTTAAGGTAGAACACAGAAAACAGGAGCCATTACGAGTCAATATTTTCATTTTGAGAGTGAGTGTGTTACTGAAAAAATTACTAGAGAATGTGATCAAGTTCACATAATATGAGTGTCAAGACTTCGGACAGTTAAACCCAAGCTAATCGCATGTTCATATCCAAAGAAACCACCAGGGTTAAGACCTTTTTATAGCTGGCAGGAACCTTTTCTGATTCTTAGACAGCAGTGTTTACCTTGAAGAGGTGCAAAACCATGGTTGGCTATCTCTCTGTCCTGCCAAAAATTCATAAATGCTAAAATGGCATTCCAAGGAAGCAGTATATGGTAATTAGATGTGCACTCTTCCTCCAGAAATGTCTGCGATAAGTGATTTATGCAGATGAGAGATTCACAGACCTGCTCAACTGAGTAAATCCTTACTACCAGCAGCAGTAATTTACTAGGACAAAAGCTCATATTCACCCACTACTTTCCATCTGTGAGATCATATTAATGCTGTGCAGTTTAATGGATAGGTAAGTCTTGGGGTGTGTGTGCATGTGTGCATGTGTATGACTATGCCTGTGAGTGTATGTGAAGGTATGAGCAGTGTCTGGTAAATGTGTGTGTGCGCGCGTGTGTATATATGTGGGTCTACTTTATATTGCCGAAATTTCAAAATGTCGACTTTCATATGGCCGAAACCATATGATCGACACTTGAAATCTTGACCATTCAAGTAAAACACAAAACACATACACAAACTTACCTTAATGCTGCTAGCAGGGGGGCTTTGCACCCCTGCACCGCCCCCCACACCTACCGTAACTTTAATATACCAACTCCGAGAACGCATTACATTGTGGAAGTGGAAATCTTTCCATTCCGCACTGTAGCATGATGCCGGTTCCCCATGGTCGACATTTCAAATGTCGATCATATGGTCTCGGCCATATGAATGTCGACATTTTGAAATGTCGACCATTAGAAGGGGACCCATGTTAGTATGTGTATATGCCCTGGTGGTCACAACAGCAGGGCTTAGTTAAGGGATGGGCTTGGTAAGTGGGTGTGTGTGTAGGTGTGGGTGAATGGATGAACTTAAGCACTATAATGAACTTGAATGTGAGCGTGAGTGTGATCATGTGAAAGGGTTATGATGTACTGATAATGTGTGTGTGGGTTAGGGTGTGTGTGCTTAGATGTGTGTGTATGTTTGTAGGGAATGAATGAGGGGGGTGCCACTGCTAACACAATGCATTGGCCATAAGAGATGATTGCCGAAAGGGAACAGAAAAGGGCCTGTCAGTGCTTGTGGGAATCACTGAGTGATTCAGAAACATGCACACTAGCTGATAATGACTTTGCAGCTAATGTGTTGCAGAATATTTGGTTTCCGCAATCTTGCTAACAGACCTCTTTTAATGCATCCTTACCATTTGTGGCCAGGTCTGTTTCTGAATCCTGGCCTAAGTTAAATAAAGTCCACAGAATATTTTATATTAATGTCTACTAGGCCACTAGTACAACGTGTACCATGCCTATGAAAGTTCTCCTCCCTTTTCTTTTAGTCATACATAACTGCCAAATGGCTAAGTGATAAATTTTAAAAATAGTGGCACACCAGACCTTCAGCTAGGTTACTACGGTTAGAATTTGTTTATCTATCTGCATAATTCTTTGTCATTGTGATCTCAGAATTATTAATTCTAAATAAGAAGAGTAAGAAGAGGTGTGGGAGTGGCTGATCCACAAAAAAGTAGTTTTTTTCGTAATTTTTAGTGACTTGAGTTTTGTTTGTTTATCCTGAAAAATCATGGGGGAAATGTTGGCATGTGCTCAGTAATCACACTACTCAGCATCAAAGTAGAGCAAATCATGCATACATTTACAGCATTTTGTGACAGACATACCTAGTCATGCAGACTGTTGCACCTGCATTCCAGAAAAAGAGATATATATATGTGGATGGTCCTTGGCCAGTCTTTTCTTTCAAACATGCGGTGAATTGTGCTATGCTGTGTTGTACTAGACATTCCTAACCTGTTGCTTCCTTTGCTAACCGAGCTCAAAAATCTTATCCACTCCCAAGTATAAAGGGCTTCTTCCCCTTGCAGGCAAGTGAGACAAAAGCTCCTTAATAAGCTGTTTCAGTGCTGGTGTTCCACCCTCTGCAGTGGACCCGTTTGTCACAATGGTCCATACTGTTTCTTCTTCATGGATTACTATTAAGACCTATTACGGGTGCTAACTGCATTCATATATTGCATCAGTCCCTTCCAGATTCATAGATTGTTATTAGACTAACGACCAGAGGGCCTTTCTAAGCCTAACCAAGTTCTCCCGAGAGAATAATGATGTTCTGTATCCAAAAAGGACATTGCGAGCCAGGCATTTATAAGCTACATCTGACAATTAGGGACATGGGTGTCAGGCCCAGTGTAAATTTCCTTTTCCCCAAATCTTGTTCCAGTAATACTTGTCTGTGTCACCTTTACCCAACAGGCACATGTTATGAGTATAAAGAGCCTACAGTAGCACTTTGTCCTAACTGGTAGTGACCCTTTCAGAGGCTTGCCTTCCTTGGGTGGCCATGCCAGTGCATGTACTCCTGTAGGTAAAGCAATTCAGTCAGTCTGTACTTATGTGGTGTTGTGGGATATATATATAACCATGATAACAGTCCCCACCACTCTTTTATGCATCTCGTTATAAGCTGCAGTTAGCTCTGTCCTCAGGGTCTCCCCAATTTACATAATGCAGCCATGGGTTATCAGCTGCAGTTAGTGTTATGCACAGCCCCCCATTTACATACTGTAGCAATGGGTTATCAGCTGCAATTACTGCAGTGCTATGCATAGCCCCCCTTTATGTACTGTAGCAATGGGTTATCAGCTTCAGTTGGCGCTATGTATAGCCTCCCCCCATTTACATACTGTAGCAATGGGTTATCAACTGCAGTTAATGGTATGCATAGCCCCCCATTTATGAACTGTAGTAATGGGTTACTGTCTGCAGTTATTGCTATGCACAGCCCCCCAATTATTTGCTGTGGCAATGGGTTAGCAGCTGTAGTTGGTGCAATGCATAGCCTCCCCCACTTATGTACTGTAGGAATGGATTATTAGCTGCAGTTGGTGCTATACACAGCATCCCAACCATTTATATGCCTCAACATATAGACTTGTAAGCCAACACCCTTGTAGCATGTACTTCCCATGGTTTCCTATGCTCTTGTTTGAACACCTGCAGCCACAGGCAGATGGTATGGTACCATGCCACTGTCACGGTTTCTTGATTACACAATCATCATTGCGTCTGTGTCATTGTCAGTGGCATCCAAAACAGGGTTTGTTAATGTTGTACTTCAGCAGGCAGGACTCCTTTCTTAACTCCAGGGAGCTTTGAATCTACAGAAGTTTTACTGAAATTCCTCTATTTCCAAGTGCACTGCTGTAAGCATTTCTAAGCAAAATGCTGAAGCAAATTTATATCACCTTAGCATGGCAGTGATACTGATGACTCTCTTCAATCTGAATTGCTGCCAGTGCACAACTCACTATCTCTGAATGGCAACACTAGCCATACACACCAAGGTGAACACAATGTGACCTGCCTATATCATACGTCTGCCAGCTCTCCCTCCCAATACAGGAAATGATGGTTCCCATGCTTGAGATGACCTGCAAGTATCTCTTTAGCCCTCTCTGTCTGCTTTTCCAGAGGGGGTGCATTAGCCTCTCTCCTGATAGTGCCCTTGAGGAATCTCTGCTAGTTTCTCAGTGTCAGTTGTGGAGGATGGTGGTTGCTGAGGTTCACTGGTAGCTGCATTCCTGCCTCAGCAATGCAGTGTGTTTTCTGGTGTGAATGGTGGAATTGTGCAACTGCCAGGCACCACACATCAGGCCACCAGGAAAATAATCATCCTGAAACATTGGCCAGTCATGTGAGTGATGCCTGGGTTGTTGCCGTCTGGACTAGACTGGCATCTAGCGTATGGCAGGAGCCTGCCCCATTCCACTCCTGATATTTTCCCTTTATTATGTCTCACCCCACTTTCCTTATTTGTTACCCAAACCTCTCAGTCACCATTTGTCCACCCCCTTATGTATATATCCACTGACAAGCACAGTGCTTGAAAAGGGTCTGCTTAAAGGTGTATATGGCTAGACATCTTATGGTAAAATGGTCCCTTGTCTAGTATGTTCCTATGTTCCACTGTTCTCCCTAATTTTCTGTGTATACTGCCCCTGCCTATTTATTTTCTGTGTATACTGCCCCTGCCTATTTTATGTGTATACTGCCCCTGCCTATCTATTTTCTGTGTATACTGCCCCTGCCTATCTGTGTATATGTTCTACTTTTGTCTGTTTGTCTTTGCTAACTGACCTTCTCCCGCTTTCCCAACCACAACTATCCTTCACTACTTTCATCACCTATCCTCCTTTTGTACAACTTGTATAAAGAGCTCTGTCCTACCAAAAATGACCCTTAATTCCTTCCCACATTTCTAATTATGTGGTTATTCTTCTGTGTTTCCCTCTGCTGGCTGTCCTCCCATTTCCTGATTTCATATCCCCCATTTATGTGACAAACAGGGTTGCCACTTTGCTGTTTGCACAAAAAGTCACAGATCCACTGAATGTGATGCTGCCCTTTTTGAGCTGGTAGGGTGTCCATGCAGCTCTGTGGAACTACGCTGCACACATGTGGATGCATTACGTGGCTGTGCTTCTACACTTCGTCTTTGATATCTGTTAGCTGGTAATGAATGCTACTTTATCACTCCTCCTATTACTGCTGCAGCTCTCTTCACTTTGAGGGGAATGCCATCACTATCCAGCTTAATATATGCCTGATTAGCTAAGCAGTTCTTCACACAGAGACCTTCTCAAAAATTAGTCCCATGAGCAAAGTGCATTGCGCATCTATGAATTCCTGCCAATATATGATGCATCAAATAGAACTGCTGGGTTGGATTGGTCAATAATCTTGTTTTGTCACTTAGTGCATCAGCCTATATCATACTGAGATTATGGAATTTTGGGAGGAAAAACAGCTTACTTTTACTACCAAGGTTGCATCAGAGTTAATATATTTTGAGAAGCAGGGATATGTGAGAGCAGTGGGGGCTTCCCCCTCAAAAATATGTGCCTTATAGTTTTGATAAATCTGATGCTTTCCATTACTGAGTTTATTTTTTTATGTTTACTGGTGATGAGTTAATGTGATGCCGCGGTGGTATGGCGGTAGCATTGTTACCTCACAGCAAAAGGTTCTCCCGTTCGATTCTCGGCGTGGCTTGGGAGCGCCTTCTGTGTGGAGTCTCTGCATGTCCTCCCCACAGTTGGGTAGCATTCGAAAGAATTGCGTGCGTAAATGTGTGTGCCTTCATTGAAGGTTGGGCGCCAAGCTGGCACCTCGGCGTTTCGTAAAAATCTACTGCCAATCATTAGCGGACCAGAGTTCCGCTGTGGCGACCCCTTACCGGGAAAAAGCCGAAAGACAAACAACAACTGGTGATGAGTTTATATGAATCTCCACTATAGAGGTGTAGCTATCTCTTCTGGTATGCATTGCCATCCCCTGGTCTGGTGCCCCCCATAAACTCTAAATTGAGGATTAAAAAATAAAAAGGTTCTTTGGTACTCAACAATTGAGGAGAGAAAAAAATCATTTCATGTTAAGGGTAAATTTTGGGACGAAAGCAAAATATAAAGAATAAGCAGCAGTAAGGAGCTGGTGAATGCTGGGAAGTGTGCACAGTCTGAAGGGTATGCTGTTTGAAGCAGCAGTAAGGAGCTGGTGAATGCTGGGAAGTGTGCACAGTCTGAAGGGTATGCTGTTTGAAGCAGCAGTAAGGAGCTGGTGAATGCTGGGAAGTGTGCACAGTCTTTAGTGTATGCTGTTTGAAGCAGCAGTAAGGAGCTGGTGAATGCTGGGAAGTGTGCACAGTCTGAAGGGTATGCTGTCTGAGGTGTGCAACCTCTTATTACGCAGCTGGTTCGATGCTTTCAGCATTGTTTCATGTCTCATCAAACTGTGTTGTCATGTTTTATTTATTAATTACTTTTATTAAATATGCCGTCTAGCTGAACTATAGCCCATTTTCATTAGTTGCCCAGGAAATTTGCAGCAATAATAATGCTGATGTGAAAGCCACATATAAACTTACAATGGTTTATACTTATATTATGCACAAGATTATCTCTAATTTCACATATCATTTTATACCTATGTTTTGCAGAATATTATCTCTAACTTCTCATATTGGCAAACTTCAAATATAGTCACTCATTCACCATGACTTAAATCATTTAACTCCTATACAGCTGTGTAAGTGAACTATATAACAGAACAAAACTTCACCTATTTCAAACACCAATCTGTATAACAATGTGCTCTCAAATTTTACTACAGAATTATTTCTCCGTTTTCTTTTTTAGCTTGCTCAAGAGGCATGCAACTATCTTCTTATAACATACAGGGAATTAGCTAAAACATAACCAGAATTGTAAGCAGGGTCTAAAACTTCAGAAGCACTGGTTCATGCAGAAACAGCTAATACCAAATCTATAATACAGTAATGCTATGCATCTCTCCAGTTAGCTGAAGATAGCATGTTCATCTCTTTTAAATTAAGTAAGATTTACTCTTGGGCAGGTGACATTTTGGAAGTACTTTACAAACTTGACTGTTAAGCTGCCAGCATAAAAAAGTAAAATTATAAAAAGTCCAAAATCAGCGATCTTGAATCTATCCAATCTGAAACACGTTGAGATTTCTTAATAAAATAAAAATAGTTTACAAATCTGATAGATGTTTATTTTCTATAATAGTATTTGGTAAGCATTTTATTAAAACTTTATTAATTTGCAAACGCTGGCAGAAAAGTTCTGACTGGGAATAACCTATTTTCAGCAGAGGCCCAAGGAGAATTACTGCAAAGCTGTACTTAGCAAATATAGAAAAGATAATTGACAAAGTATAAAAGGGAATGAAAATACAATAACTGTACTAATAAAACTCATTACGTGGCACATAGAATATAACCAACACAATAATCATAGTATAATGAAAAAAGCTTCATTATAAAGTGAAGCAAAATTATATGCACAACTAAATACTTAGATCTAAAATGTATTATAGGAACACAAGAAATGTAACCAATGGAAATGTTGCACTACGGAGAGAAATAATATACGCACAATTAAGTACTGAACTCCAAAATATATTATATACTAACTTAGAAAATGGCTGTCCAGAATGTTTTAACATAGCTGGTTAAATCTCAGAAACATTGGTTGATATTTTGGCCTAAAGCTCGGTAAAAACAAGAATGGGCAGCAAGTAGTCTTTGCTGGCTAAGATGCTTCCACTATGAGTGGAAGAACCCACATTATCCTAGCCTTATCTCCACTAACGTCAACCCACTGAAAACAACTGCACAAAAACATTGTTTTCAGAGTTTTTTTTACAGGGGACCATCCCCTCCCCCCTCTGCCCCCTGATGTAGGGGAATGCACTCCCTCCCCAAATTACATAATCGACTTCACAGTGACACTGAAAATGGAAGGAGGAAGGGAACAAATAGCCAGAAATGTCATTTAGTGACTGCACAATTCCCCAACAACGCTTTTCAATGGAAATGCTAACATTACCAGGGAGTATCACTGTGAAGCTCCTTACTAGCTTCATAATCCTGTTAGTAAAATATGTAACCCACTCCATGCATTTGACCGCTCTTTCGACAGCTGTCAAAATAGCTGTCAAACCACAAAGCTAATAGCCATCCATTTCAGTGTTGCCATAGGCCATATTATTTTTTTTCCAAAATTTAGTTTGCTTTCTTTATTCCTATAAACTACAATGTAACATATCAAAACTCCAATATGACCTCCCACCTCCTTGTCATAACTCCAGTCAATGACGCACCTTTTCAATATAGTTCTTTTTACCATAGAACAGTGCTGGATTCTCAGTATTTATTCCTTCTTTTGAAATGAAAGCAGGATATCACAGTTCCAAATGCTTTTTTTTTGGAATTATATTTTTATACTGTATGGTACTATTTCCTTCCTATAAAGTGCAATGCTAAACATCTCAGTTCCACCTGGAAACTGCACACATTTAATGATACACACACACACACGTTCATGCAATTTCTAACCTAATGTGAAATACTCTACTATAAATAAGTATGGAAGGGGCCAAAAGTTAGGAGACCCTCTACTTATGATGTTGGTCTTTACAAAACCTCTGGGTGGTCAGTCATTATTTTCACATAAAGCCCATTTTCTAAGGTATTATTGCCTAGATGTATAATGAGAAAAATAAAAGTAAGCAGATCCAGACTCATGAGATGGGAAAAATGATTCAGTAGTTGGTCTGCCAGTTTATAAAGTTGGTAGAAAGGGAATGGGAATAGAAACTGGATATTGAGAGAGAAATTAAGTAATGCCACAGGACCAACTGCAAGTCCAGCCTGCACATATGTGAGCTCATGACAGTAAAATAAAAAATAATGCTACTTTTTTGACACTGCAAACAATCTCATACCTCTTCTATTAAATTATTCTCACACAAAAGCTCTACAAATTTTGAGAAAATACATACTTGGATTCCCTGAAAATTAAAGCGTTTCATTTTCTCTAATACTGAGACCTTAATGAGAGAAAATTAGTTGTCTGTCTGTCTGTGTGATTCAGGATGAGGTCCTACCTCTTGAAAAAATACAGACCATCCTGTTTCTTTGTAATCCATCTTATTTATCACATCAGCTTTAGCTGAGTCAGAATCTCAAATGGCATTGCTCATGTTTTGTTTTATCCTTTTTTTATTATTCTTATTTGATTAGGATTCATCAAATACTATTTTTACATTTGAATGACTGCATCTCATGCACTGGTCATTTAGACTAGACTGTCAAATCATAAGACCTTCAACATGGGAGTTTTATTTATTTATGTACTGACATTTGTTTACCGGGAAAGTCTGACTGGGTAACAAGAGTCCATTTTCATCTGAGGCCCAGGAAGAAAAGCTCAATTTAACAAAGAAAAATATTTTTTCAAAGATATTACATAAAAAATTTAAAAATTATACATTTCAAAAATAATTAACAATACTGTAAGGCACAGAGATAGAACAAAAATATGCTACAAAGAGAGCAATAAGAAAAAGCAAAGTAAAGCACTTTATACAATTCTGGAGTGTGTCCTTTTGGCAGTTCACTGTTATAAGTAAAAGTCATGTTTTTTAATTTAATTGTAACTATAAAGACAAAGAGAGAGAGAGAAAGAGAGACTAGGATAGATTAGTATAAACGGGGAGGGGGATAACAGGAAGAAGTTACATAAAGTGGTAGAGATGGTGGGATAGCCAGGTGGAGAGGAAGTGTTGATGGGTAGAGAAACTGTACAGATAGGGATAGAGAACAGTGGACAAGACTGAAGTTTATCTGGGGTATAGCATGGGCAGAGTCACGAGTTTGATAGGTGGTCTTTCAGAGGATGCTTGAAGGAAGGCTGGCAAGTTACAGTTGTAATAGCCTATGGAATAGAATTCCATTTTCTGGTAACAGAGTAGCAGTAAAGGCTATTTCCAGTTGTTTTTTTAGGTTTTATAGATAGTGAGAAGTTGTTTATCATTAGAACAAGGGGATCTATTTGGGTGCTAAGGAGGAAGAATAGAGCTTACTGCAAGACAAATGTGAGGTTTACAAATGATGCTGTGGGCAACAGCTGCTTCTACAAGGTCTATGTAGTGAGGTCGTTCAAGCCAGTTCAAACGTTTAAGGACCTTGTAGTGATGTGAATAGTATTGTTTATCAGCAGCAAATTTAGCAACTTTGTTTCTGCATATTTCAAGTTCAGTTTTACCAGATACTTGCAAGTTCGTAAGTATTAGGACACCATATAAAAGTGAAGGAAGGATGTAAGTGGCTGCTAGCGTGGCTTTAGCAGAGTTAGTAAGAAAGTTTTATGTCTATAAAGCATGCCAAGTTTCTGTTTTTTTTTTTAATTTTGAATGTGTAGTTCAAATTTGAGGTTGCCATCAACTGTCACACCAAGCAGTTTTTGTATGGGATACAGTTTATATCTCTGTATTGTTAAGTGAGAAGATTTTGAAGCTGGATTTGACCCTCACATGTGCCTTGGGAAAGAATAGGGGTAGTTTTGTTTATTTGGGGCTGAGTAATAATTGGGCATTTTGAAGCCAGTTTTCAACAGAGGTGAAGGCTTCTTGTATGATTTTAAGAAGAAGGACCAGAGTGTCAGTGTTCTGTGTTACTGCAAGCGTACACTGTCTGACTCCTGGTCTACTTCTTAAGTATGGCCTTGTCATTTAGTAGGCAATTATCAACATAAATTTGGGATCGATTGCAATTCTACTGAAATAAAACTTAAGTGTAGTCCTGCAGCTGACTGTATAGGGTACTGGTTAAATGGCTGTACACCACTTATCTGAACTGCCGTGATGCGATGGGATGGCATTAAGACATTTTATTGATGGCCATGTGGCCACTACAATGTACATTTACCAAACAGAGATCGTAAAAATGAACCAGCACCAAATCTGCTTAACTGTTACCATTTATGAAACAACAAAATTACAGCTTTACAAAATTCACCTGCTCTTTATCAAGTCACACTAAAAGCATGGGCAGAATTTTACCTTTTATATAAACATAATTAAAATCAATCATCTAATCAGCTTCAAGCTAGTACAGTTAAAGTTAATCAAATTATGTCTTATTCAGAGACGATTAGCTGAAAACACACTGTTCAACCAGCACTCCTGTGAGTAATTCAATTTCTTTAATCACACTCATTCCCTATATAATGCGACTTGATACAGGGCAATTTATTTTACATTGTTTTACTTTGCAGCCTCTGTTGTCCTTAACCATTGCTGTGTTTCACCTAATGAAGGTTGTTGCATTGGGAATAACCCTTTCTCTGAGGTACAGCACCACTAGAGTTGACTGTCTTAGGTAAGAAGTGCAAAAAATGAAGCCCCCGCTTGACAGGTATTTAAGGTTTTACCTCTATAGATAAAGCAAATTCAAATTCTACTTTTGAACTCTTTGTATTTTGTTAGAAAATGAAATTTCATTAAAAGAATGTTGGTCACGTCTTAGATCTGTGTTCAAATAATTGATCGATGTGAATTACTCAATATTCCATGTAGTGTAAACCAGCTGAAAGAAATCACTTAGAAGATGGGTTCCCATTTTTACAACTGTAGTCTATAAACTCACGAACAATGAACAGTGTCCATGAATCAGTAAATGTACTTTCAGGCCCATCCTTAGATTAATGTCTCTTATCAAGCAGTTCTCATTCTGTAGCAGAATAAAGTCAGTGAACAATTTAACAATTTCCAGTTGGAACACATATATAAGACTAATAAATACCCTTTGAGGGACTCTTTGCCCCATGTTAATCATTAGGAAGGACTGTGACACTGACATTATGCCAGAACCCACTGTGAGACCGACCTCCCCACCATGACTTCATCGCCTTCCCGTGCTCTTTCCATTTACAGTTTGGTACATAAAAAAATAGTTTCTTCTATTCCTGGAAATTCATACAGTCTTCCTGCATTCTGACAATGTTACTAGTGTGAACTGTTAACAGATATCTGTCTTGGAAAAAAATTCTGAAACACAACTAAGAAATCTGATAACTTGTATAATCATTTTGTAGTCTAGCCTATGGCATGTATGGGCTATATTTATTAAATTGTGGTCTCTGATGCCTAACTGTCAGTTATTAGGTTCATAGGTAGTTACTTGGCATACAGGCCGGGAGACCATTAAGAAGCATAGCCAAATTCCCAACTACCCCCAAAGCACTGTCTAGTTAAGTGACTTGCACAAGGTTACACAGGAAGCAAATAAAAGTTGAGGGAAATGTGGTTATGTCATCATGCTGGACAGAACTCATTCCTAGTCAGACTGTGTGGAGAGGGAATGATGGAAAATAAGTTGTTGCACTTTGCATTACTTGAGGACCCATGCAGTTCTATCACTGGATAGCACCACTGCATTAAATCTTGAGCAATTAACTTCTAAGGTGGGAGGTGGCATAATGGTTAAGGTTTTTACCTTACAACCAGAAGGTGCAGGGTTTGATTCTCATGAGGGTAAGTGGCTAGGCTTGAAGTTGGCCCACAAGGGCAGTTAGCCTAGTAATAATCTATGAACCTAAGAACCTATGTGCCATTCATGGGGCAGAAGAAATCTGTCAGTTCACCAAGTGCTACTTCACTGCATCACAACACTGAAACTACATAGTCAATTACACTAACAGCTTAAAAAAGGTCACAACGATAAATAAGAATGTTAGCAGGATGAAAGAAGTCCCAGTGTGGTGTACTGAGAGGATCCATTCATCCAGTCTGGCCTGATCCTGTATCATTGGGATTTCATTCTCTAGAACAGAATACAGATAAGAAGATGGCAAACAGAACCAGGGATATAGAGGCTGTCATAACACTCAGAAGATGCTGTTCGAAATGGACTTGGTAGACAAAGTGTCAAGACTAACAATGACCAAAAGCAGGTTGTCATGAAGTCTTTGAATATGAAGGAAAGCATCTTCTAGGACTGTCTCAAACAGTAACCAATAAGGGTTATGGTATGTATGGGTGTAAGCTGTGGTTTTCTGGACAAGCTTCATTCCTAGTTCCTCAAACAACTCCATAGGCTAACCTTCCTGCACTACAGCTTTTCAGGAACCTGTTACTGGAAGACAATCATGTAGATGCAGAAAACTGTACACCTGGTAAGTTTTAACCTGCGGTTACTGATGTTAAGCAGTTGAGTAGAGGCGAAAATACAGGATCCAAAAATAAAAATAGATATCTAAGAAAAACTTTTAGTATGCCTTACTCAGCTTGATGTTCAGGTGAGATTCCCGAAAGTCCAAACAGCATATACACTTCTCCTGAAAAAGAGAGAAAGGATGGACTGCAGAGTAACCATGTACAACTGTTGCCTTTTTAGGGAAAGACTTAGAATGTTGCAATCCAGACATGGTGTCATCTCACAAGTCTTCTTGGGATTTAATCAGTAGGAGCAATAACACTGGCTTCATGTGTCTCATTGGACAGCTGAATTGTTGTGCTTTGATTGAAGTACAGTCCCTTGAGAGGGAAGTTTGAGTGTGGGGGCTAATGCACAGTTAATTCTGATGAGGAGCACAGAACCTAATTACAGGACACAGTCTAATATTATTATATGCCCTTCTCACTTGTCAGGAGGTGAGACTACATTGCACAAAGAAGTGAAGACAGATTCTGCTCACGACCATCTCCTGGTTGAGGAGTTGGCTGGGAAATGGAGCAGAACTGCTAGTGTCCTCCCTGACGAAAGCAGCCTCTGCTTTCTGACCCTGCACTGGTCCACAGAAATTTGCCAAACCACATCTCAGTTGCTGGTCTCCAGAAATCTGTTGGTTATGCAGATACTGTTGTTGCTTACCCTGGTGAGGCTAGGTGAAGCACGATCTCCTCAGGCTGCTCTGAATTCACCGGTTTGAATGGAGTGGTGTCTAGAACATTATCCCAGCCACAAAAGGGATGTGAACTTTCTCCTTCATATCTTTTAGTAAGATAGCAACCTGGAGTCAAAACAACAGCGGCCCCCTGAAAGACAAAGTCCACATAAGATGTCTTGACATCCTGGGTAAATTAAGGGATTTGTATCCAGACATATCATTAATCCATTTCCATTGCCCACCACATTGCTGGCCACATCATATGAGATATCAGCAAATGTGACCATATGTGTTCTATCAGTGGGTACGATAGCTAAATGAGTCTTCGGAATACCTTTAAACAGATGGTCCTAAGGTTGATCTAGCATCTCAGAGGTCTTGTTTAGGCTGCCTTTCTGCAAGTAGACTATGCTGCAAAAAGACTTGTTCAAGCAGTTCAGTGCCAAGAATTTCAAGTCAGGTATGGACCACAAATGCCTTAGATACTGGATTACATTTTAGACAGACACAGAGATAGTGGTACCTAACACTGGGGTATCTTCAACCCATAAGAAATCCCTGGCAGAGGTTAAGAAGGCACAGGCAGGTTTCCTACTGCCTATGGCTACCATGCTGTAATTACCCTACACTGATTTTGAAATATCTTAAAATTAATGTACCAGGGGCTGGAACCATCATGTTTTTTTTCCAGTGCCCTACAGACCCTCTCTAACCCTCACTGAGGTGAAGGCACATATGCAGTGGGCCATTCATTTTCTTTTACATTAGCCTTTATTTACAGCTGTGCAAATGTGGAGTTACCAGAAGGAATGAAGGAAGTGATGTCTTGTGCCTTTTATTCACCCACCTTAGGCCTGGGTTCCTCTAATAGGAAATCTTCTTCATTCCTGGATTCTGTGGATTGTCACACAGGAATCCTGGTCTCTGCCACCATGAGACTCATTGCTGAGGTGAGAACCATAAGATTTAAGGCAAGTGGATATTTTATCTCTGAAGCAGACTCAGTGATATCATTGGAGAAGATAAAAGATGCTGTTATAGCTGTAGACATTTTCACGACTGAGGCTGTGTAGATCGCAAGACCCAGTGGCAGGTCACTGTAACTAAAACAGTCATGACACAGAAGCAGCAGGTTTCAGAGAAAAAAAAAGGGGCTGCAATCCATCCTGATGCCAGTTAGCCTAGTCGGGGTTGGGGGTTGGCATAATAATTAAGATGTTTACCTCATAGATACAAGGTACAGGGTTTGATTCTCACCTTTGTTCACTGTCTGGTTATTGGTTAGATATGCAACAGTGTGCAGACTGATGGCCTACTATTTACCTATAAACTCTGGAAAGGAGACCCATCACGGTCAAGAATAAGGATACAGAAGTGACCCACAGATATGTATGACATTCACTAAATGGTGAAAAATGTGACATATGAAAGGAAAGACTGATGGATGAGCAGAATCCAGTTTAATCATCAGTTATCATACCATAGTGCTTAATGTCAAGTGCCGTGCCATAAGACCCATTATCAGGAACCGCTATGTCAGACTTAAGGGCAAAAGCATTGATAGGGTTGATACAGGTTGCATGGCATACATCATAGACCCACTTTCCAAATGGGGCACCAAAGAAATTGTCTAAGATGCTGAAAGTGGTTCTGCAGGGTAAAAAAATAGAACTGATGCCAAGGTTGGGAGGGCCAGTATCAGTCCTGAAGCATAAAAGACTTAAACTGGGAAGTGGACAGTTATCTGCTGTGTAGCCTGTACAGTGGTGCCCATAACTATGGCTTCCAATTCCAGAGAAGCCATGTCTAGACAATAACGAGATGACTGACAAAGAATGCAGCTAGAATGTCACAATTTACTGAAAAAGGGACCTTCTCTTCATGGAGATTATTCACGGGGATTTTCTAGATAGGAAGATGACAGAGAAACCCTGTAGATCTTCATGACCTAATGGAAACTAAAGATACAACAGGTAGTATTGACACCTCCAGTAAATGGGTGGAGGCAGTCCCAGAGCTTGACAGAGCCAGTATGTGGACCCCAACAACAAAATGGATCTGAACAACAAAAGAATGATTTCTGCACCAGCTCACCTTGGGAGGAACTGAATGGAAAGGAAAGGAGTTTGAAAAAGGTAAGGCCCGCTGAAGTGGGGATGAAGTTATTGCAAAACATGGAAACCAGGAGGACATTACGTCTTCTATTCTATATGGGGTGTGACCCGTTCATGATTCTCTTTTATCTCTAAATATGTATAATTTTTTTAGACTACAGAACAAAGAATCTTTTCTAACTGGTAGAAATTCTGAATGGCTTGCTGCTGGAGACAGTGGCTTAGAGAACAGTTGTTAAGAATTGTGCTCTGGGTTGAGACAAGACAGAAGTGGCAATCCACAATAGGAATATCTGTGCTACAGGAATACAATACTTTGAACCCACTAAGTACAAATTGTCAAAAAATCAGAATGCATAGTGGAAACTACCAACAATATAGGAAGAATCACATGGAGATGCCTTCTCACTGAGCTGCAGGAAACAACTGCTGGGTAGTAAAATATCTAATTTTCACTGCTGCCCTAAAGGGTAGTCTCAACCATTTGTTGAGGGGGATGTTGATCAGAGAAAATAAGCATATAGGAAGAAATCCTAGCTGTGTATCTCACAGCCAGGTGTCTTAACACTAAATGCATATCCACAAGGATTGGTTTTGAATTTGGGAAGTACAGTGCTAAATCATGGTTTCATTTTAAAACAAACAAACCCAGAGACTTAACTCTGTCAAGAGCAGTTACCAGGACATGCAAATGGTAGATGCTGTCAAAAAAAAAATAAAATCAGAGCAAGTTTACTTTAAATTCCTTCAGAATTTGACAACCGATTACTTCTTCTTCCATAGACAGTAACTTCCATTTCAATGGCATTCTCATGCTATGGCTTTGCTGTTTAAGAATGGATGATAGCCATATTCTACATGTAATTCTAGGCATTAAGTGCAGTATTCTCATTAAATATGGACTTTCAAAAATGTTATATATCAGGCATAGGCCGTCTCATAAAACATGGACTGAATTCTCTAAGTGTTGTTCTGTAAGGGAGTTAATGAAAGCTTATTGAACATATTACATGCTTTACTTTCCAAGTCTGTACATGTGTTTCATAGGTCAAAACACTAAAAAAGGGGTACTGTGTTCTACAGTCACGCTAGGATGGTCTCAGGGGATATGAACACTTTTTTACTGGCTATACATGTACTTTTGTAGTGACATTTTACTTAAAGAGTAAGGAATAAACTGACTTTTAAGTGGTATATATCATAACTCCAAAATCATGTTCTACTCTTGACATTTTCAGAAGTGGAAAGATGTTAAATTTAAACTTCTTATTGTTTGTTCAAAGTGCATAGCTTTCATTCAAAACGGATAAATCTCATTTTATTCTGTTTACTTAGTGAAAGTGTCCGAGTTATACTGTGTATTTCTTCCAGTTTCTTCATGCAGACATTTCCATTATGTCACAGACAATTACTAACTTTCAAATATTGCCTGTCACTCTGGACTTCTCATTAAATACTATCAAGAACGACTTCACCAAGTCCTTAAAAACAGAGTAACATAAACCCACTGCTTCAAAAAAGTCATACAAATCATACTGTCACACAAAATTAAACAGGAACTCTTGCCAAACAACTCTTCCTTTATAGGACAGGGCTTGAAAAAGTAGACACGTGCAAGAAAATGTGCTCAGTTCTTCCAGTGGAAAAAATCATACATACACATCTAGAGAAAAGCACTACATTAAAGGGACAGCAAACCAGAGCCAGTAAATGTTAAAACATATATCTCAATGAGACACAAAAGTTGTCAGTCATGTTGTATTTCAAATAAACAATAACCAGCAGAAACCAAAGTGATGTAAAAGAGAAATGTGAACCTCAAACATGTGGCTTTATGGTCTGTCTAATTTTATAAAAATTATTATTTCCTTTGCACAACATACTTCATCCTCATCTTTTCAGAATATCTAGCAAAAAAAAATAAAAAACACTGATTACCTGTGCGCAAAAGGTACAGCCATTGTAAGAATAATCAAGTAACTTTGGCTGCTATCCGTTTATAATTTAACTTACCAGTAAACTGTTACAAAAAGTAACAGTATGAGGCATATAGTCTGATGGAAGGTATACCATTCACAAGTGATAATAATTCTCCAGTCTGAACAATGCCCAAAACACCAAATCTTTGGTCTGTACAGTAAGTGAGTGGCATCTGTGTGCAATGGATATACTTTGCCAAGGAAGCACAGTTTGGATGGGCCTGAACAAAAATATAGCTTACCTGGCAAGGACTGCAAAGTCAATGCAAACACTACGGAGGGAACAGTGGTAGCTCAAGGAAGCCAGACCTCTAACACTTAAAAAGATATGGCCTCTGCAGAGACACAACACTTTTCACTCACATCTGGCTGCATCAGTTTCTTCACAAGGACTTCCTTAGTCTTATCAGCGTCTATGTCTCATCTTACTGCCTTTCCCTTTTGTTGTTATCCACAAGTCAGATTGCAAAAGTGCACATATTATATGCAGTAAAAAGCATGCTGACTGCTCTATGACAATCTGAAAGTGCACAAATCATTGGTCAGACTAAGGAGATAATGGCATTACCCTCCAATAACTCCTTAATGTCTGCACTATGCAGATTACAACTTGGAACAGCAAATGTGATTCTGTATGAAGGACGGAAGGTATGACATTCAGACGTGGTTAATACTTTAGCAATGCAAACAGCACCCAACAAAGCAAATCTTTGAGACACATGGGGGATACATGGAATGTGACCAAGAAAACAATAACAGGCTACCTAGGGCCAAGAAAAAAATAGGTCAACTACTTCAGTCAAGCTGACATTGTTTTTGCAGTTTGAGTATACACATATTTACAGTCAGATAGTAAAAAGAAAGACCAACCAACACAGCTAAAAAAAAACAGAAATGAGACTTTAATAACAGTAAAAATAAAAATAATGCTAAGCACTTTCATGCCACAGGTGCTTCATTAGACCATAACATTGATTTAGCCATATATATATATATATATATATATATATATAAACTTATACACATATATGTGTGTATATATATATATATATATATATATATATATATATATATGTATATATATATATATATATATATATATATATATGGGTCTACTTCATAACATTGAAATTTTATAATGTTGAATTTCATAACATTGAGACCAAAACATCTAAAACCCAAAACATTGAAAACTCAGAACATTGAAAGTGTGCTTCATAACATTGAAAATTACAATGCATATGTAAATAACATCCTCTCCACCTATAACAACATCTAACAAACACACTTTCCACTACGTTTCTGCAGGGGGGAAGCTTCCCTGCACTCCCCATAAATTAAATACACCAACTCCAAGATCGTACCACAGTGGAAAAAATTTACCTCACTGTATCACAATCACCATACACTGATGTTAAGAAATTAACTTTTTTCCACTGTAGTGCGATCTTGAAGTTTGTATATTTAATTTATGGGGGAAGTGGGAAGCAGAGCCCCCCCACATGGGGGGTGCAGGGGGGGCATGCTCCCCTGCAAAAACGTAGTAGAAAGTGTGTTTGTCAGTTAGGTGTTGTTGTAGGTGGAGGTGATATTATTTAGTTGTGCATTGTAGTTTTCAGTGTTATAAAGCACACTTTCAATGTTCTGAGTTTTCAATGTTTTGGGTTTTCAGTGTTTTGAATTTTCGTTGTTATGGTCTCAGTGTTTCAATGTTATTGGGGGTGGGGGTGGGGGGTGAAGCCCCCCACTTTATTTTGTGTTTTGAACTGTCTTCGAGATTTTCAGGTTTCGTTTTTAGTGGGTCGATAAATCAGGGTTTGCTATTTTAAGCGTTCACTGATTTAATATTGGCCCTTTTAAAGGCACAGTGTCATTTAATCCAAAGCCATTATCAGCTTGTAATTGTAGAATCCATCCCAGTTCATTACATTCAGTTAAATTAATATGATCATCACATCTTAAATTAAAATTCAATAATCCCAGTACAAAAAAAATCTAAAACAATGTACTTCACCAAAGTTGCTCACATGTTTAGCTAATGCAATAGATGGTTTCAACTTTCTAATATCATATACATGTTCAATAATACATTTTCTTAAGGTACAATTGTTTTTTCTCAACATAAAAACATAAACAGATGGAACACTGTGCCAAATAGACTAAGTCAGTGTTTCTACAGTCAGCATAGATGTTCAGTTTAAATACATGACCTGATTCAGGATGAACAAACTGGGATGTGGAAAAAACATATTTGCAAGCACTACAGAAATTACATGGAAATTTCCCAGATCACTCAGAAAGCCTGATCTCTTTCTCAGTTTTTTGCCTGAAACACAGCTGTCACTTTAGGGATTTATTGTTTTTAAAAAAGAAAATGACAGTTGTTCCCCTATAACTTCCTTGAGATTATCATCAGTCAGCAAAATTGACCAGTTCTTCCTAATAATATCACAAACTACATTCATTTCACTAGAATATGTTAAAATAAAGCTAGGTATAATGTCAACAGAGCTCAAGTTAGAAATACAATCATTAACAATATCTTCTGAGTCTGAAAAAATGGTCTGGCAGTGGTGCTCGTACAACACCAGACCTCAATAATAATATTATCAATTTCACTGGGCAAATAGCCTCCAGCCAGCAAACATTTACTCATGTCATTAAAAAGACTTCTGACAAAACATGGTCATCATTAAGCCTTGCTGCACTAATCAGTTGACTTTTTAACACATTTCTATAAATACGTCTCGGATGCATACTAGACCTACAGTATGTAATGTACCATTCCTCTTTCAAGGTTTCCTGTACAAGGTAGTTGAAATTTTCCCTTCAGTGTTTCTGGTGACATAAACATCCAATAATTCAACAGAAATATCAGAAGAGTTAAAAGTAAAGCTCAAAAAAGAGGCTGTATTGTGTAAATAATTAATAAAATCATGTAAACATTGAATAGACCCTGTCCAGAAAAGAAATATATCATCAACAAAACGTCTGTAGTACTTGATATACTCTACAAAACAACTGTTGCTCAAAACTTGATGTGATTCCCAATATGCTAAAACCATGTTGGCAAAACTATTAGCATGCACAGTACCCACTGCAACACAACACTTTGTAATACAATTTATTGTCAAATAAAAATACAATATTTTCTATAATTTAATCTAAAAATAAACAAATCATATTCATTTCAGCACTGGTGAATATAGTATTCTGCGAAAAAAATAACCTAATATATTCTACTCCAACATCATTAAGTATAACAGTTAATAAAGAATTAATATCTAGTGTAAGAAATAATAACTCATCAGCCTTGCAAAAAGTTTTATAGCACCTATATAAATCAGATGCAAAATGTTTAGTGTCACTTAGGGACTGTATCTAAAATAGGTCTTATTGTTTTCTCAACATAAATGGAGAATGGTTCAGTTAACCAAACTCTACTAGAGACAATAGGTCTCACAGAAGGTACATTTTTATTTATTTGACATTTGGTTACTGGGAAAGTCTGGCTGGGCAGTAAGAGCCCATTTTCAGCGGAGGACCATGGAGAAAAGCTCCAGTACAAAATTAAAAATAATGTTTTGGAATAAAAAAAGAATAGTCAACATTAACAAGAAAAGAAAAAGCACATTTATAATGTTCCCAAAAGGATTTGTACATGCATGTTCTTGTGTATTTTGGAAAGTCCGTCTAAAACAGGAATTAATGGATATTTAACTTGAAAAAATTATATAGCTCATAAGATAATAAACCACTCATATGTAAATCATAAACATATGCCTGAATCTTACAAATAAAACCACTGACTTGAAATTTATGTAATGGAGTATAAACTTCATTATTAGACAACATTCTTGACATCTTGGCACCAGCTAATAGTGGCACAAAAAGTCTTTTACCAACCAGAAAATATACCTGCACTAAAAAATATTATCAGCCCCTACACCAGCACCCGGCCACTGCGATCATCCACTAGACTCCTAGTTCAAACATATAAATCTAACTACTAAGCTGGGGACTCTCTGTTTGCCAACTCTGTTGGAAAAACATGGAACAGACTCCCTCTGACTTGACTCTAGAACCCTCACTAACTCAATTCAAAAACAAACTCAAGAAATGCTTCAAAACTCATTGGTTATGTCCTTGCACTAACCCCAACTAGTGACCTCTCTATTTCTTAGGTGCCTTACCTTCAACTACTTCTAACTTTTTTCTACCACTCCATTTCAGGAAGGGTCAATTGTATAACTGCTGCTCAATGATCTTAAACCTGAATGTAATGTTATGTATATATAACTTTGAAAATAATGTTATGTTTTGTAAAGTGTTTTATAATAAGTTAGTACTATATGTGCTAAATGCTGCTATTGCTTATGACTGCAATCTGCTTGAAACTAGCATTTACTAAATGTTCCATGTGTAATATTATCTTGGAGCTTTTCTCGCCGGACCTCCGCTGAAAATGGCCATATATCCAGTCGGACTATCCCGGTCAACAAATATAAAATAAAAATAAATAAATAATAATTTGTCCCAAGTAAATGTCTTTATACATCACAACCACAGCACCTCCTTTATCTGCTGGAAGAATCTCAATCAATGGTGATTCACATACCTCTAAGAGCCTCACATTTGTGAAAACTTAAATTAAAAAACTTAGTCTTATGTCTAGTGGAAAGAGCATTTCGAACATCATGTTCACAAGATTTAACAAAAGCTTTCATAACAGGATGCATAACTGGTGTAAAGTACTCTGTTTTTTAAGAGGACGTATCTGTAGTTGACTGGGAAACATAGTTTTCAAAGTTACCTTCCTGGTAAACATCAATAGTCCACGAACAAAAAGGCTGCCAAATAATCCAGTTCTTTATTTACGAAAAACTCCAAAAGTAATAAAATCAAGCGCTTTCGCCTGACCAATGTCAGGCTTTATCAAGACAGTTGTATACTTGATGTGCCACAGTTTAAATACATTTGCTGAATCTGAAATCTTAATTTGATTGGATTAAATTAATTAAATTAAAAACCAATTAAAAACCAACCTTTGAAATAATTAATTCATTAAACCATAATTGGGTTTTTTTTAAACAGTGGTCACCCTATAGCACAAAAAAAGGGTATTTTAAAAGGCCAATTAATTAGGGCAAGTAGGATGTGCAGTACAGATGATCTTTTCAAAAAAGAAACTCAAATTTTGGAAAGTATGTTTTTAGAAAGAAATTATCCGAAAAGATTTTTTGAAAAAACGCTTGATGAGATATGTAAGTTAAGAGCTAGTAGATTTACTCCGCTTTTAGGTAAAGGTACCACAAGTACGACAGTGGGCAACGATCAAAATAACATGGACACACACAATACATTTGTCCACACTTTCAACAACGACTCCACAAAATTTAGGGAACTCATTTCAAAATACTGGCCTATTCTGAAAGCAAATGACGAGGTCAAACAATTTACTGCGACATTTCCATCATTTGTTAACAGTAGAAATGCTAATTTGAAGGATCTATTTGAAAGACATGAAGCTAAGGCCTCTTTGGCCAACAAGAAGGTAGGAACCTACAAATGTCAAACCTGTAGGCAATGTAATTATATTTACAATAACAGTAAATTTTACATTAACTCGAGAAACTTTAATTTCAACCCTAAGGGGTTCTATAATTGTGCCACCAAGGGAATAGTATATTTAGGTGTTTGTGAGGCTTGTTTTGGGTTCTATGTAGGAAAGACAGAAAGGACCCTGCGAAAAAGGATATATGAACACCTATACGATGTTAGTGTTAAGAAAGAAAGCAATGCCTTTTACAAGCACTCGATTACTTGTCCCAATATGACTTTGAAATTCATGGTTCTTGAGCATGTACCCCAAAACCCAAGGGGAGGGGAGTGGGAGGCCTCCCTCGAATACAAAGAGCTGTTATGGCAGATAAACCTAAATGCAACAAAACCTCCAGGTATGAACGAGTCAACCAGCATTAAGAGTGTCTTAAAAATTAGAAGAGCTAGGTTATAAGGCAGGTACAGTACCATTTATGATTGGCATTTTAGCAATCAAAAGGTACTATTTAATTTAATCTATATCAAGTCATTCATCTCACTAAGATTAGGTTATTCAATCCAAGGTTTTTTATTGTACTTTTTTATTGTATATTTTTTATTGTACTTATTTATTTATTCATGCATTAATTCCAAGCGTATACACATATATCTGTTTGACAAGGTATCTCAGTTGATGGTTTATTATACTGCGTACCATGTTTCATTTATTCAGACTGGTTGTGAATAGGTTCCCACATTTGTTGCACTACAGGTTGCCATCTTAGTATTGTAGTTTTTAAAGTTGTTGACTGACATTTTTACTGTGATTGATTTTAACTATTTTCCCAAGTAATAACAAAGATTTTAAACGAATATTTTAAATAATTACATTATTTATTGATGTAAATGCACTTAGATAGTTATACAGACGGGTTTTATGCATACATTGGTTTCCTGTTTATAATGAGGTCTCTGAAGAAGTGTATTGTACGCTTCAATCAATTGTATTGACCTTAATTACGTAAATTTCATATTTTTGCAACCACATGTTTTTTGAAAAGAGACCATAGGAATGTTTTTTATGAGATTCATCTCACACGTTCGATCAAATGCACTAGCTTTTTAAAAAAAACCCAATTATGGTTTAATGAATTAATTATTTCAAAGGTTGGTTTTTAATTGGTTTTTAATTTAATTAATTTAATCCAATCAAATTAAGATTTCAGATTCAGCAAATGTATTTAAACTGTGGCACATCAAGTATACAACTGTCTTGATAAAGCCTGACATTGGTCAGGCGAAAGCGCTTGATTTTATTACTTTTGGAGTTTTTCGTAAATAAAGAACTGGATTATTTGGCAGCCTTTTTGTTCGTGGACTATTGATTCTTGGTTTCTTTTTCACATTTTGCTTTTCTTCGTGTGTTTCTCACCATGACCGAAATTGGCAGCCAGTCCGACTTTGAAACAACACCGGGTTTGCTTAAGGATGTGCCGGATGACAGACCTGTATCGCGAGAGGAATTTCGCCAGGTCCAGTCAATGCTAACACAGCTCCTTTCCACCTTGGGGCAATCGGACGCTGGTGATATTCCTTGTAACCAGCAAGTTGGAATTGAAAAGGGTAAAAACGCTAACAACGGCAGCAGTAAAAAGCAGGCTATTTTATCAGCTAGTAAAGCGCAATCGCAAAAAGGATTTAATGAAGACTTAAACAATCGTCCTGGTACTTCCGTGGGTAGTGCCGAAAATCCTTTATCAACATCTTTTAACTTCAATGCATGGACATCTAGGCAATTTGCCTTTAACACAGGTACTGTTTTTCGACAAGACATTGTGAACGAGCCTGCGGTTGATAACTTTAAGTTACTTAGTGATAAACTGTACGCTTACAAATCCACACAGCTTGAAGTGGATTATTTAAATGAATGTGTGAGAGTGCAAAGGGTGCCTAAAGGTTTGAGGTATACCAAGTTTCCCAACAACGCTACACCGGGAACGGCTCTTTTCAAAGACCTAACAGACTTATTTAACAAAACAGGTCTTGAAATGATTAAATTAATGGTGAAAGATTATGAATCTAAACTGGAAACACTTTTATTAGATTTAAATAAATTAAACAATGTGGTGGTGACTGACACGCATTTCACACAGGTCAGAAAAGATTATGACAAGGTCTTTCATGAGGTGGACCAGCATTGTATTAAAATAGTTAATAGAAAAGTGAGGAAACTGGAAAGGGACCTCAATGAATACAAGAATGGGGTAGCGTTCCAACCAGCCTACAAGAATAACTATAGAGACAACAATAGATTTGGTAGAGTGGACAACACTGGTAGTACTGATTCTCCAACAGAGGGGCCTCGTAGAAGTGAGAGGCTGGCTCAGAAGTTTAATTCTAACAGCAGAAATGAGCAGCAGGTTTTTCAATTCCCCCCAGGCAGGACCAACAAAAGGGGTCCGCCTTACCAGCAGAGAGGTTGGGTGAACCAACAGAGGTAGTGGTGGAGGAAGGGGGGGATATGAGCAACTTAGCTCTTTCTATAGAGGCTTTTGACACACATGACTTGCCTTTCTCCATTGCTTCCAAAGGAAACTTTAAGATCTTTAATTTTACAGACATTAATGTAGGGGATACCCACTTTGAGCTATTTACAAAAGGCTTCCACTTTGTCCCACTTCGCTCTCTCAATATTACAAAATCAATTTTAGAGCTGAAACTATTTACAAGAAAGCTCAATTTGAATATTTTTTTCAAAGGGCAAAATTATTTGCAAGAGAGGTTTTCCAGAGCAAGTACATTTAATCCCCCACTACACACAGTAGTCAAAACATTTGAGGATTTAGTAGAGCAAGACATTAGGGACACATTTAGGAACAACAATTCAGAAGTTCAAAACTTATCCCCTGACTGTGTGCAACTTATTGACAAACTGAAAGTTGACAAAATAAGGATCATGAAACCGGACAAAGGGGGTGGAGTTGTTTTGATGTATAGTTGTGATTATGAAGCAGCAATGTTTAGTATTCTACAAGATTTAGACCAGTACTCCACGGCCTCTATTAATGAAGTGAATCTTGCATATTCTAAAATTAGATACATGCTATATGACAACCTCATGCAAGGAGCCATAAATGAAAAATTACACAACTTTCTTCTAGTTAACAAACCTGTTACCCCCACCATTTTTGGCATACCTAAGGTGCATAAAGGACTTGCACCTTTAAAGTTTAGACCGATTGTGGCTGGGGGTGGGGGCATTACTGAGCCTCTTGGTAAATTTATAGACATTTCATTGAAAAACCTGGTCAAATCTTTAAAATACATATGTAAGGACTCTTGGGAGTTTTTAAAGAGTATTAAAACAGAGCTATTTGACGCAACTAATTTACTTATTACCATAGACGTCATTGAACTCTTCCCAAGTATACCCCATGTGGAAGGCTTGGAATTATTCAACGAATTTCTAGTTAAGTCAGGTGAATTCACAGCAAATGTTATCAGGTTAATAGTTGAAGGTATGGAGGTTATTCTGAACAACAATTACATCTTTTTTAATGGAGAGTTGTTCAGACAAAAGAAAGGTGTGGCAATGGGTTCGCCATGTGCTTCGGCGTATGCCAACATAGTGTTGTTTATGTGGGAGCAGAAATACATCTTTAATTCTGAATGGGCCAAACACATAACCCATTATCAACGTTTCTTGGACGACATATGTGTTTTCTGGAATGGGTCCTCACTAGAATTTCAGGAATTTTTTGCACATATAAATTCCACAACAGACTATTTGAGATTCACACATAATATTAGTGAGAAAGAAGTCAATTACTTGGATGTGACTCTCTCTAAAAACCCTGACACTATGACTTTTGAATCATCGGTTTTTAGGAAACCTACGTTTTCTAATTCATTTCTGCACTTTGACAGTGGTCACCCTATAGCACAAAAAAAGGGTATTTTAAAAGGCCAATTAATTAGGGCAAGTAGGATGTGCAGTACAGATGATCTTTTCAAAAAAGAAACTCAAATTTTGGAAAGTATGTTTTTAGAAAGAAATTATCCGAAAAGACTTTTTGAAAAAACGCTTGATGAGATATGTAAGTCAAGAGCTAGTAGATTTACTCCGCTTTTAGGTAAAGGTACCACAAGTACGACAGTGGGCAACGATCAAAATAACATGGACACACACAATACATTTGTCCACACTTTCAACAACGACTCCACAAAATTTAGGGAACTCATTTCAAAATACTGGCCTATTCTGAAAGCAAATGACGAGGTTAAACAATTTACTGCGACATTTCCATCATTTGTTAACAGTAGAAACGCTAATTTGAAGGATCTATTTGAAAGACATGAAGCTAAGGCCTCTTTGGCCAACAAGAAGGTAGGAACCTACAAATGTCAAACCTGTAGGCAATGTAATTATATTTACAATAACAGTAAATTTTACATTAACTCGAGAAACTTTAATTTCAACCCTAAGGGCTTCTATAATTGTGCCACCAAGGGAATAGTATATTTAGGTGTTTGTGAGGCTTGTTTTGGGTTCTATGTAGGAAAGACAGAAAGGACCCTGCGAAAAAGGATATATGAACACCTATACGATGTTAGTGTTAAGAAAGAAAGCAATGCCTTTTACAAGCACTCGATTACTTGTCCCAATATGACTTTGAAATTCATGGTTCTTGAGCATGTACCCCAAAATCCAAGGGAGGGAGTGGGAGGCCTCCCTCGAATACAAAGAGCTGTTATGGCAGATAAACCTAAATGCAACAAAACCTCCAGGTATGAACGAGTCAACCAGCATTAAGAGTGTCTTAAAAATTAGAAGAGCTAGGTTATAAGGCGGTCACAGTACCATTTATGATTGGCATTTTAGCAATCAAAAGGTACTATTTAATTTAATCTATATCAAGTCATTCATCTCACTAAGATTAGGTTATTCAATCCAAGGTTTTTTATTGTACTTTTTTATTGTATATTTTTTATTGTACTTATTCATTTATTCACGCATTAATTCCAAGCGTATACACATATATCTGTTTGACAAGGTATCTCAGTTGATGGTTTATTATACTGCGTACCATGTTTCATTTATTCAGACTGGTTGTGAATAGGTTCCCACACTTGTTGCACTACAGGTTGCCATCTTAGTATTGTAGTTTTTAAAGTTGTTGACTGACATTTTTATTGCGATTGATTTTAACTATTTTCCCAAGTAATAACAAAGATTTTAAACGAATATTTTAAATAATTACATTATTTATTGATGTAAATGCATTTAGATAGTTATACAGACGGGTTTTATGCATACATTGGTTTCCTGTTTATAATGAGGTTTCTGAAGAAGTGTATTGTACGCTTCAATCAATTGTATTGACCTTAATTACGTAAATTTCATATTTTTGCAACCACATGTTTTTTGAAAAGAGACCATAGGAATGTTTTTATGAGATTCATCTCACACGTTCGATCAAATGCACTAGCTTTTTAAAAAAACCCAATTGTGGGTTAATGAATTAATTATTTCAAAGGTTGGTTTTTAATTGGTTTTTAATTTAATTAATTTAACCCAATCAAATTAAGATTTCAGATTCAGCAAATGTATTTAAACTGTGGCACATCAAGTATACAACTGTCTTGATAAAGCCTGACATTGGTCAGGCGAAAGCGCTTGATTTTATTACTTTTGGAGTTTTTCGTAAATAAAGAACTGGATTATTTGGCAGCCTTTTTGTTCGTGGACTATTGATTCTTGGTTTCTTTTTCACATTTTGCTTACCTTCCTGGTAAACAGTTTAAGGTCCCAAAACAAAGCTGGACCACAAAGCCACGATCTGAGAAACAAGTAAAATTTATTAAAAATGCAATATTGCCCTGAGGAAGGCTTGTCTTAACCTGAAAGCTTTTGCATATTTAATAAATTTTACTTGTTTCTCAGATTGTGGCTTCATGGTCCAGCTTTGTTTTGGGACTTTAAACTGTTTTGTGCTGTTGCACTATGTTTACATGAGTTCTGTTATGTTTTTAGATTAAAGCCCAAAAGCACATTCACTGCATTGGAACAAAGTCATTGGAATGAAAGATGGCAATTTATTCAACACGGCTAGCTGATGAATGGATAAGACCAATGAGATGTTAAAAACTAAATCGCTAGTGTCTTGTTCTGCATTACTGCTCCTGCCGTCTTCTGTACAGAAACTTACAGTCACTTGCAGCCTATGGCTCAAGGAACACCCCTTCCTGAATGCTTCTTCCACTCGTACTGGTTCCAGGAGAGAAGACACTAATTTAACTGAATGTGCTGAACTGAGATGGATTCTATAATTTCCAAGCTGATAAAGGCTTTGGATTAATGACATTGTGCCTTTAAAACCTATATTGAAATCAAGTGCATTGAATTACTAATCTGACTGCTACTTGTATATATATTTGGCTAAATCATTGTGCATGCTATGGTGTGATGAAGCTCCTGTGGTGTGAAAGTGCTTAATTTTTTTTTTTTTTTAGTTTTAATATTATTAAAGTTGCAATTCTATTTCTACTTGGCTGTGTTGGTCGATCTTTCTTTTTAATATTTGTCACATTGGTCTTTTGTTTGACTGCCCTTTATCCACTACAGCTGCTTGTTTTGTCGATTTTTGCATGTTTACAGTCACTTTAGTGCTTATTTTATGACCATTATTGTTTGGTGCTTTGAGCTCAACTTGTGTCTAATACCAAGGCACTTGTTGTACCAAGGGTTTTATTTCTGCATTTTGCAAGTCTACAGACTTGTAACACTGCAGAATTATTCATGGAATAGTCCATCTAACATGTAATTGTTTTTTGTATAATCCTTCAGTTTTGAGTTTCAGGAATTCCAAATCTTAGATGGTCTGAAGTTCTGGCTGATGCTCCCCTTTTGTGTTCTATATTTTTATTTTTGTAACGTCATTTTGGAAGCAGATAATTCATCTCAGCTTATTATTCCTGCAAGAAGGACAGCATCCGGAGTGTATCATTTATTATTATTTACTTTTTTGTCAGGAATAACTGGGCAAGAAAAGCCCCTCTTCAGCACTGGCCTGGGTAGAAAAGTCCCATTTTACTAACTGCTACCTTGTGGTACAGGGAATGCTGTTTTATTGCTGAAAAACTAGGAACTAATATGCCTGCTACAGTGTAGGTGTGATACCACATTTGCTGTGAACATCACAACACATTAGAGAATGCCAGTTGTGTCAGCCATAGCTTATTAACTCACTATCGCTAGTTGACTATGAAGAAAATAAAAAAAAATCCAAGTTACACCTCTACCTTCAGACATACACAATACAAAATGTGAATTTTTGCACTACAATAAATACAAATACAAGATATTGCTTTGCACTAAACAGGTACAACTGGCACTGTGGGCATAACAAGGTTATCAGAAGTTCTTAAGTATCACACCAGGATTTTGCACAATGTTCAAATTTTTCCCTCATATTTTTGGTCTGCTCCTTATAATATTTATGATTTTCTGTTAAATCACTTAGGATTAAAGTCACTAAATAATAAAAGATATTTGAGTTTCAGATTTCATAGTCTTCAGAAAATGCATGCTAATGAAAAACCTGTTAATCTAGCAACTAAGTTTATATGGACAATATTTAATATCTGACTTTGATTTTGTGTCTTTGTCTCCCATTATTTTTGGCTTTGTCCAGAATTATTGCGCCAAAAGGTTGAGAGCTATGAAATTGATATCAACAGTGATGACCTCTCAAACATTGCTTACAGAATCACTTTAGTTTATGCCACTTTTCTAACACCAAAATTAACAAGACAGTCCTAATCCTCCACATTATGCATTGTGCACAGCATCCTTCAAAAAAGAATATCTGCTGCATTTTAATTATGATATTTCAGGGCAAAGCACTATTTTATGAGCAACGATCAAAGCATCTGTTAATGGTTGCTAATTACATCTGTTCTAAAGCTACAGCAATGCCTTTAGGGAATTGTAAATCCTGATAACATCAGTACATATATGCTGATGTTGAAATAGCTATTAGTTACCATGGCTTACTGTCATCTAGTTAGTTTCAAAGTGACACAGTGCATGACTCTTGGAAGACCACTGTAGCTAATAACTAAGAGTTGTGTTCTTTTTAGAATGTGTATGCGTTCTTCACATTCTTGCATTTTTAAATATGCATTTCTAGTCATTAACTGATATTGCTGGAGATAGATGCCTTCTAATTTAGAACTATCTTTTTATCAGAGGAAGTCAAAAAAATTTTTCTTTGGCCAAAAATATTAATTTCACACATATATGTAATTTTATGATACTGTCATCAAATTATTTCTTTTTTTAGATGATTTTTTTCCTCTAACATCTACTCTTTCATGTTTCTATCACTCATAAGAGTTTCCAGTGTAGGGTTAAGAGTTGATTGGGGGGCTCATCCAAGGCAGCCATAGAGATGTTTGCATCCTTGTCTGCATTTAACAAAGTGAAAAAGGGGGGCTTTTCTGGATATATCATAACTGCACCCCTGGTGGCTGATGTGAACTCCCTCATCATTGCAAGAGCTTACTATGACCTCCCCCTTGTGTATGAATACTCTCACACACATGCTAATGAGGGCTATCATTACTGCCTTGGTAAACCAAGTCCACATCTTCATTTAATGGCTGCAGCTTTATTGTCTGTATATGGCAATGCAACTAACTGGACCATCAGTCCCCACCCCACAACAAACAAGATGGCACTAGCCAGTAATTTTTACCCCTATCCAGTTTTTCCAGTATTTGAGTAATTACATGAATTGATGGATCTTTATATTTATGTGTCATAGAGCTGGTCCATTGTCAATAAATAATTCATATAACCCATGTATCATCACCCAAAATCTACTGCAGTTGTCAGACATGTGCAGTCTTCCTCACCAAAAATTAAAGGTTTATATAACTTTTGTTACATATGGATAAATTCTTAACATCAACTAATGAGCTAAGAGACTGACTACATCTAGCTAAACATTATTTTAAGGCCACTGGTACTGAAGATGTGAAATTGGATTTAAGCTTGGCATTTGTAACTCAACTGATACCTACATCTTTGTAAATCAAATCTTCAGAGAGATATGCTTGCATTCATGTTCATTAATCTGTCTCTCTCTCGGTCTCTGACACACACACACACACACACACACACACACACACACACACACACACACACACACACACACACACACACACACAAAATGAAATACTGTTTTCCCCACACTTTATTGAAGGAAGTATTCATTTGATAAGACTATTTTTGCCAAACCACATTCTTAGAAGTGATGTTCGGTGGACTCTGTATAAACAAGGCAACTGATTTCATGATTAAACATATGCAGCTTTATTAGCTAGAATTTCAGGTGAAACGTACATGTATGAAGAAACACACCTTAGACTCAAGTTACTGCCCAAGTTGATTTTATTTATATTGCTTTGGTGTAGTTCATTAGACTTCATGATAATGCCTCTGGAAAAATACACTCAGTAACTACTATACTGTAACTACTTTGTTTCTCTTTTATAAATTGCCTTAAATGTTTAAATAATGCTTTCCTGTTATGCTTAGTATGTAATGCAAGCACATTTTCATACTTACAATGGGGTAAATGTAAATACTCCTATATGATACCTATTATATTTAGTCACATTAGACCTGCACTTACAATATCCAAAAGACAGTTTTCCTATTCTTAAGTTTGCATAACCCTTTTAACCACCAGGGAAGTCCTAGTTTACCTTTTATGGGAAAATTAAAGCAACATAATTTTCTACAAGATCATTTAAGAACCTATAGAACATTTTCCTAACATTGAAAATCTCCAAGTCTTTCATACTGTCTTCCTAATTTCACTCCTTTAAGGCGTTATTTATTATCATTAAGTCAGCTTAGTAAGAAGCTATTCTTGGAAATAGCCATGTTAGACAAAAAGTAAATAAATAAATTAAAAAAAAACACACACATTACCAAACTTAGGTTAAGAAGGACTGAACCATTTAGTTCTGGTTCAGCCAAGCAATGGGAAGCCTAATATTTTTCTTAACCCAGACTACATTGAAAATATTATTTTACTAAGCTGGTTATGTTTCACATGTTCGCATAGTTACCAGATGAGTATACAGCAAGCCTGTCTTATTTTATTTTTTAACGTAATCTACTAAATCCATCACTGAATTGTAGGATGTAGCACCTACACTTAAGGGCCAATCAACAGTCACACTGGCGATTACATATAACTCTAGCAATTAGACTGTAGCAGTAATCACATAGGAAGGCGAGCCCCTATCTCAGTCCATTCTAAAGTGTGTAAGAGATTTATCAGGATTTGTAATGTCTAATCTGTTTAGAATTATACTGGACATTAAATACCAGAGGAGATAGACCAATGTAGCAGTGTAGGGTTAAGAGTAACACTCTTATGTTCTCAGCAGAATATCTGTGACTTTGCATCATCATTGTAATGCAAGTGCAGGAAGTCGTATCTGAAATAGTTCTGCCTGCATACTGGCAAAATGTCTTTTTTTCAGTTAAAAAAATGAAAGTAAAAAACTTCAATTGCTCTAACCAAAATGAACCTCTGTGCATACTTCATTGATACTTAAAGTTTTGGGTGAGTGTTCTTTGCTTATGATCTATAAGGCGGTCAGACACTATGCCAATGGAAGGTCTCACACCAATGTGCTAATGGGTTCATTAACATGCATAAATCCTTTGAATCTTTGTTGTAGGAGTCTGCCCTTGTTCTGGAACTTCAGTTCAAAGTATGCTATTTGTTATACATTCTTTGTTAATTAGTAAATTTGTTAAGGAGTACAGAATTTGGAAGATCCAGTTGTGTAGTACAGATGCCTACACAGATATCTCCGATGTATACAGCCATGTTTAGTTTTCATAATTCACAAATGCTATAATCCCAGTCTGGCAACATGGCTGCTTCATATGTCTTCAGCAAAGCTCAGTGTTAACAGTGGCTACAGTTCTGATCACCTGTAAGTATACCTCACAGCATCTGCAAACAGTTTAAGCAAACAGCCACTGTATTTATGGTGATGTATTTTACATGCAGCAGAACCAAGGTCATGTTTGAGCAATCCATGAAGAGTATGAATAGATATACTGTTCATGCTAGGGCTATGATTAGGACTGGAAAGATTTCACTCAGAGATGACAGCCTAAACTAAAAGTGCTGGTGCTATCAAACCAACAGAGGCATGGGTTTAGCATAATGGTTAAGACATTTACCTCCAAGACACAAGATACAGGGTCCAATTTTCACCTTTGAGAGGAAATTGTCTAGGCTTAAAATGACCCACAAGAGCAGCTAGCCAAGGACGTACCTATGAACCAGCAGTGCAAGTCAACAAATGCCATTCAACAACTTACTACAAAGTAAACCTAGGTTCATAGGTAAGTGCTACACTACCTGTCCTTGCAGGCCATTTTAAGCCCAGCTAATTTCCCTTTTTGTGCTCGAAATAACCTATTCCATTTGTTTATAGATTGGCCTTACCCATCCCATGGTCGATACTCTGGTGGTCCCCTGCCATAAACAAACTCTACAACAGAAGGAAGAAACTGTTGCAAAAGAGAGTAAAATCCCATGAGTGGAGGAGCTCCCTGGTCAGCCTCAGTAAGAAGCTGAGATCCCTTATAAGAGCCTCCAAAGCTAGCTACGAAAACAAAATTGCCACCGATTCTAGGGACAACCACAAAGCATTCTATAGTAATGTCAAGAATCTCAATGGCAACACCCAGATCTGCTCTGAGTTGCAGCACAATGGCATGAAAATTACAGAACCAACTGATATTGCCAACATCCTGGCAGATAGGTTCAGTGCTAACTTTACCCCCGTCTCACCCCCTAAAGGGCCCATATCTATACAGGAAGAATGCAGAGTCCCTGTAATCACAGTTACGCAGGTAAAAGCAGCACTCTCTAAAGCCAAAAAACACAGCATCCATGGGACCGGACAACATCCCAGGCTGCGTTTTACACGAACTTCAGAACGAACTGGCTCCCCACCTAAGCACCATGTTCAATCATAGCCTTATGTCAGGCTTTGTGCCCACTGAATGATGCACAGCAACAGTTATCCCACTCCACAAAGGGGGAGCCACCACTGATCCCGGGAACTATTACCCTATTAGCCTGACGAGCCTGGTATGCAAGGCCAGGGAACGTATCATCATGGAACTCATAAAGACACTGGTAACCTCCAAAACTCTGGACCCCACCCAGTTCGGGTTTGTGAAAGGCAGATCATGCCTCCTGAACCTGATCGACTTCTTTGAGGCAGTCTTCAAAGTCGTAGACGAGGGTAAGGTGGTTCACACAGCCTATCTTGACCTCCCCACAGCTTTCAACACCACACCCCATTCTGGAATTATAGCTAAACTCACTAAACTAGATATAAATCCCTACATCACAAAATGGGTTACCAAATGGCTCACTGACAGAACCCACACTGTAAAAGTTGCAGACTCCAAATCTGATTTCAAACCAGTGACAAGTGGAGTACCACAGGGTTAAGTCCTGGGACCTACCAAACACAAATAGCTTTTGGCTAATGAAGTTCGCAGATGACTGCAAACTAGGAGCCATAGTCGAGTCCCCAAATTATGTGAACATCCTACAGAAGGGCCTCACTGAGACAGATGCCTGGTGTCAGAGCCATGGCCTCAAGCTCAATGCCAAAAAGTGCATTGTCATCCCCTTTGGTAAAAACTCTGCACCCATGAACTACCACATAGGCAGCAGTCTACTTAATGCCGAATGTGTGATAAGAGACCTTGGGACCCAGGTGGACAGTAATCTCTCCTTTGATAATCACATCTCCACAGCAGTCACAAAATCCTTCTACGTAGCACACCTCATCACAAAAGGGTTCTCATCCAAGAAAAAAAGAGGTCATTGTTCCCCTTTCCTCGACACTCATTAGACACATTATAGAGTACAATGCCCCTTTTGGAATGTACCTTACAAGACATCTGCAGCAGCTGGAAAGGCCACAGAAGTACCTCACAAAGAGGATTACTGGCCTCAAACAGATGCCCTACACTGACCATCTCAAAAAACTCCAGCTCTACTCTGTAGCATATCGCTTACTCCGAGGTGATCTCTGCCTAACATATAAATCTATGTCAAACCCAGAGCTGTTGGACATGCTACACCTGAAGAAATCCCAAACCCTCTGAGCTACACGCTCTAGGGACCTAAACCTTGTCACCACAATAAAAAGGACATACTGGAGGGATAGAGTCTTGTCCCAGAGACTTCCTATACTCTGGAACAAGCTACCCATCTATGTCAAGCAAAGTTCCTCATTCGCACTCTTCAAAAAAAATCTTGATGAGTGGATGGGAAATAGGAAATACACCCCGGGGATCACTTCTGCGGCTCTGCTCGACAGGGGCACAGGAAAATAACCTTCTTGGGTGGTGTAATCCAAGGAACCTTGTTGGCTAGGCTTACTTAGGCCCTAGGGCCGATAGCCTAGTACCTACCTATGAACCTCCTATGAACCTATACTTGAGAATAAATGGAATTATACCATAGATATTTGAGGGGACCAATGCAGAGGGCAGCCCTTGAGTAAATTTCCTGTTTCCTATCCACAGATCTAAATTGCTCTTGAATATGACATGCCATGGAATGAATGCTTAATAAGTGGTGCACAGTAAGGGACTGCACCCCTACCTTGATTTATTAAGTATTATTAACAGCATGTCTCAGGGCGGCCACGGTGGTGCAGCGGTTAGCATTGCCACCTCACAGCAAGAGGTTCTCCGGTTTGATTCTTGGCTGGGGTGCCTTCTGTGCGGAGTCTGCATGTCCTCCCTGTGGTTGTGTGGGTTTCCTCCGGGTGCTCCGGTTTCCTCCCACATCCCAAAGACATGCTGTAGGTGGATTGGACACTCTAAATTGGCCCTAGTTGTGAGTGTGTGCATTTGTGTGCCTTCTGTGGAAGGTTGGGCACCGGGCTGGCAACTTGACACTGTAAAACTCCACTGCCAATCATGAGCGGACAGGTGATCCACTGTGACCCCAACCGGGAAAAGCTGAAAGAAGAAGAAGATTAACAGCTTGTCTCAGATAAATTTGCAAGATGTGAAAGTCTGACTAAACCTGTTGTTGCCATCCTTAGTGGTCTGCATACCTCTCAACCTCACAGAGCAAGAAATCTGGACAAAGGCCCAAAAATATTGACATTTTTTAAATATTGCTCCTACAAACTTAGAAAGTTGATAGAATAACAGATTTTGCATTAGCATGAATTTTCTGAGGGGTATGAAGTTTGAAACTCAAATATCAGTCATTATTTTCTAACTTCAATCTTTAATGGTTTGCCACTAATTTGAAAGAAAACCACAATTTTATGAAAAATGGACCAAATGTATAATGCAAAAATCTGAACATTCTGTGAAAATCTGTACAGTTGAAAGGTATGGGTTACTGGTCTGGTTAATTCAGCAGTAGCAGTTTCAGACTGCTGAGATGTAAAATCTATATTTAGTGCTTATATCGTTCAACTATATTTTGTTGGTGGAAGGGTCTCAGTGTTGCCACATACATCTTATGTGAATTTCACCAATTTTCTGTAAGCAGCAACGGCTTCTTCTAAGCATTACTTGTCTCACGCTAATAATACACATTTTAATAGCATATTAGGCACTTAAAATAAGAAATATGAATGCCTCATCCTCATTTAATTACCATCCTATCAGTTGCTTAACCTCCCACAATTAGGAACACAAATTCTCCACCTTCCATCCAAGTCTAGATGCAACAGATTGCAAATTAGTTGGAGTAAGTATTGCCTTTTATTCCTTGTGTAACTCAAAATTTGAACTCCAAAGGTTTCTACATTTTATTATTGAGTCCAAATCAAAGCAACTCTAAAATTAGCAGAAATGATACACTGGCATTATTGTAAAACTTAAAAGAGACACACTTTGTTCGATACCGTGTACAGTCATTTAGCATAACTTTTTATCTGCCTCCCTAACATTGCATTACTGATTTCAGATTTAATATGAGTGAATTTTGCAGGAATATAATACTACCAAAATATTCATAAGTGGATGTATAAAACAGTTATGCATTTGTACAGTTTAAACCAGTTTAAGCTTGTCTGAACATGGGAAACTCACTTTAGCTAAAATGAATTCTGTATTGGTCTCCACAGGTCTCCACAGGTAAGAACAGACACACACTAATTATTCCTACAGAATACCAAATATTCTAGTGGGACAAAACATTTCTCTGACTTTTTTGGATAGCTACCAGCCAGTAAAAGTGAATACTCTGGTTTTAAATGTATAACCTCTCTGTATTTTTTCCAGACATAAATGCACCTGAAATTAACAAGGCTGTAACTGCATAGGAATGTAAATTCTGGCAAGTGTCTGGAATATGTTCACGTTTCCATATTTCACAAATAAATCACAGCTTTGAAAGCTTAACTTTGTGGAAAATAAATTAATTTCCTAAAGAAGCAGCTGTCCGGAGTAAAGTCACTGTAAAAAGCAAGTTCACAATGGCCACCTTAGAGTAATGCAAGCACTGACAGAAGATAGATTCAGTGATAATGATGACAATCATCTTTAAAAACATGTTTTTGAATGGTAATTTAAAGGAAAAGCAGTTTAGTGACAAAAGACCACAACAGCTGGAAAAATTATCTTTTTCCCTTAGCTACACTGGTGACCAAGATAAACAGTTTGGAGGGGTATGGCCCTTTGTAGTAAATGTAATTTCTGTATCTTTATTGTTTTTTTGGAAAGGGGGTCCCCTCTTTGGCTAATTATAGAAAAACCCTAACTTAAAATGACCAAATATACATAAGCTATTAATATACACAAAATGTATTCAGACTAGTCACTCTCTCAATAAGCAGCTCATATCATTCATTATTCATATTACTATGAACTCTGTAATGCAGGTAATTATGAAGATCATAGGCACTTATTTTTTGTCAATTAAGATCACAATTCAAAGACTGTAATACTCAGTTGTTGTTGTTGTGTCTTTCGGCTTTTCCTGGTTAGGGGTCGCCACAGCGGAACTCCAGTCCGCTAATGATTGGCAGTTGATTTTTACGTGCCGAGTTGCCTGCCCTGACGCACAACCTTCAACGAAGGTAAGCCCATTTACGCCCGTCTCCACACAGAAGAAGCTCTAGCTGAGAATCGAACCGGACAGCGTCTTACTGTAAGGCGACAACGCTACCGCAGTACCACCTCCGCGGATCACTGTAATACTCTATACTCAGTTAATAACCATAAATTCTCCTGGACTGAAAAAAAGAGCTTGAAATCCACCCTTATATCGCAATACAATAAACATCTTGTTAACAGGTAATCTCTTGGCAACTTTGCTCTGGGACTGATTGATGTGGCCTTCCTGGAAAAAGAATGTGTAGCATGAACCGGCAAGGCAAGAATGGTTATAAGACATAGTGGCCTTGGAATATATATATGAACCAGAGAACACCGGATTAGTTATTGAGAAGAGAAATGAGAGACATTATGAGTGTGGAAAAATTGGTTAATACTTCTATGTTAACAGACATGACATTCTAAGTAGCAGAGCTGACTTTGCCTTATATGACGGACACAAAAATATTTTAAGGTACATCAAATAATCCTCCACAAATGTAAAACTCTGTGATAAAAAGACTGTGAGTAGCCATTTGTCAAATGATTTTACTTCATTTACGGAGTTAATCTTGCTGCAACCACACAGCAATGTCCTCATTTAACCCATTTGCTTCTCACAACTCCTCACTCTGGAGAACTCCACAAGAGAGAGAGCTGATAGCCAGGAACAGTGATTACAATCGGATCCACTACAACTGGTCATATGCTTATAACTTTAATATATATGCTCACTGCCACATGCTTGAAAAGGCAGGAGCTCTCCCCCAGCTCGATCTTACTTAACGTCTTAGCTCTGTCAATCTGACCCTGTTAAACTCTACCTAGCCCTATGAAAGCCCTAACTCATCCTAAAACTCCCGCCTAGTTCCTAACCCAAGTCCTTGCTCATCACCCATAAAAACAAACTAATAAAACTTTTTAAAACTGAACAAAACGGAAACCATAAAAGTCGGCAGCATTTATTTATTAATAGATGGTATTATAGTAATGCTATTTATTTATCACACTTTAAAGTTTATTAATGTTTTTATTTAGATGTGGCATTACGTGGATCGTTTGCTAGCGTTCTAATGATTTTTCTTGTTGTCTAGTGGATAAGTGAACCTGCTGCTTTAAGGTTTTAACTTGTCAATCAATTAAGATTGCTTAATCCAGTATAAAATAACCTGTTTGTCTTTTGATAACTGTTTTGTCTGATGAAGGCTGGGTATTTCCTAGCCGAAAGCGCTTGCAATAAACAGTTTGATTTACTAAGTATTTCTGACTGCTGCCGACTTTTATGGTTTCCGTTTTGTTCGGTTTCATCACCCATAAAACCCTACTCCTCTTCTCTGAACCCTAATATCCCTCATCACTCACTAAATCTAAAACTCCAACCCCCCAAACCTAATTTCCTTGTTCATTCTCTAACCCTAAACTCCTTTCCTATTCCCTAAACCTAAAACTCACCTTTGTCCCCAGTCCTGAAACTCTCTTCCCACTCCCTACCCTAAAATCCCCCTCCTGCACCCTAAACCTAAATCCCCTTCCCTCTCACTGCTCTAATCGACACTCCTGCCCCTTCCCACACCTCCCTATAGCTGTTGCACTTAACTCGCTCAAACTCCAATAATGTGTTCAGGTAAGGTGCTTGCCCAAGCTCATGTTCAGGTTTTAAGTGTGAGCAGCGGCTTGTGAGAACTACAAGATGCACAAGTCCCTGGCTTTGTCTCAGTGGTCTTTGAGCACTGCCATATTCCTGTAATTAGGAATTTTTATACTCCTACAGATTTTCCCCCATCAGTCATTGGGACTAATGTAATAGATTTCATGGCTGGGCTCAAGAAATAAAGTTCATGTGTAGGTGAGAGCAGTGCTGGGCCTTCCTCCAGGTGGTGTGCCAGCAGAAGCATTTTTCATTGACTACCTCTTCGGGAATGGTAAACAAAAACATGGACATTTACATGCATCCCTACCTGGCTAGCTCCTACTGACTGACTTTGGGTCATCTGAGTTATTGTCAGTGCATCACTTCTCTACAATAAAGAGCTGGCATATTTGTCAAAGTTAGATTTTTATTAGGGTACAACCACACCTTCTTGAGGAGCAGCTATGTCATCCAACCCCCTGCTCCTTAATATAATCACTTCATAGGTCACCATTTATCAGAAGGAAGGCTTTACAAAAATAGTATATGCCTATCTCTTCTTTGGCAAATTTGGAGAAGTGCACCATTTTCAAAACACAGTGTTTCAATTTGTTTTGTTTTTGCAGAAGCCACAGCAACCCAAGGACCACCGAATCTTCAGATTTTAGGCTATATCAAACTCCAGTGCCACACATTACAGCTAAAATTAAATGTCATTCTTTTCAAACACGAAGACCCTCACTTTAATGAGTTTTAGTAGGAGGTGTGGCCTAACATGTCTAATATAAAGCTTCAAATGGACCAACAAAGAATTCTAAAGAATTTAAAAAAGGGCTTATTCTTCTCATGTTTTCTAATTTAATTCAATTAATGAAATCCAAAAGGCTACAGAGCCAAGAGGAGCAGAGCTCCACACCACAAAGTGCACCACAAAACGGCACCTTCTCAGTGCCATTTTGTGGTGAACTTAATTCAACTAATTCTTTCAAAGTCAACCTAAGAAGAAGAAATGATGGAACAGATTAAGAAACTAACCTTGGGACAAAGCCTGATGATCTAGATAAAGGGCCTAATGAGTTTCAATCTGAAATACATCCCTACTCTTTAACTCAGTTTAAACCTTTAATGAAATTATGAATGAATTGTTAACAAGCAAATCACCACCAATGTCCTGGAAGAAACCTCTGATACCTGTACTTTAAATGCCAAGAAAAGACAATTTATTTATTCATATAAACAGATTTCAATTACAAAGGCAGATGATAAGCTAAATACTATCATCATCAGTAAACAAACAGGCAAAATTCCTAAATTCTTAATGCACTGTATAATCCCATGCGTAACAGGATTGGACAGTACATTGTGCCACAGCAATTTAGAAACTAGTGTAGTGCTACAGCAGTAAGAAGGCTTTGGTTCATAGTGCTACACCTGCCTCACTGGAGAAGGTTGCATGCAAATGTGGCAGTCAAGGGGTGTAGGTAATGCTAATTAACCATGTGCACTTCCCTGGATATTTTCTCCTGGATGATGGATCAGGCAGAGTGAAGGGAAAAAAAGTCTATGCCATCTTTTGATGGTGTGAACCCCTTCATTCCTATGGCAGGAGCAGGGCTGTTTGCACCATGGCAGGTAAGTACTGAAAAGTGGTGTGTGTGTGTGTGTGTGTGTGTGTGTGTGTGTGTGTGTGTGTGTGTGTGTGTGTGTGTGTGTGTGTGTGTGTGATTGTGCATATGAATGTTTGGTGTGTGTCTGAGCATGTTTGTACTTGCCTGTGCAACTGCCTTGTATGGGTTTTCAGGGGGAACATTAGTGTAGTTACCAGTAACTGCAGAATTTGATTTGGAGACATGATAATGAGCCACTAATGAGCTGTTGCTCCTTAAGGCTTTATAGGATCATAAGATCATAGGAAGTTACTAGGCTATTACCCCTGAGGCCCTTATAAGCCTAGCCAAGAGTTTAGCCCATGTTCAGACAAGTCAGCACCTGATGCCCCTGTCCAGCAGGTTCACAGGTGGAATCCCAGGGGTGTATTTTCTGTTTCCCATCCATTTATCCAGGTTGCGCTTAAAAAGGTTTAATGAGGTACTCTGCTTGATGTGGAGCGGGAGTCTGTTCCACAGAAGGGGAAGTCTCTGGGACACAAATCTGTCCCACCAACAAGTCCTATTGATGTCACAGACCAGGTTGAGACCGCACATGTGGGTTACTTGAGTGGAGCTTGACTTGAGGATATGCAGCAGCCCCTTCAAGGCGGGGTCCGAGATTGTCCTGTATGCCAGACAGAGGTCACCTCTGAGGAGTCTGTATGAAACTGTGGTCTCTCTAGCTGCTGCATGTGCTTTGTGAGGTACATGCCGAACGAGGTGTTGTACTCAATAATGGGCCTTATAAAGGAAGAATACAGGGATGTTATGACCTCCTTGTCCCTGGATGAGATACCCTTACTTATAAGGTGGACCATGTAGAAAGCTTTCCGTATAATGGACACAACATGATGGTAAAAAGTCAGGTTGCTATCAATCTGGGTGCACAAATCCCTCACAACTGATTGTGTGGTTAGGACGCTGTTATTAATGTGATAATTTGTGGAAACATCACTCTCCCCAAAGGGGATAATGATGCATTTTTTGGTATTAAGCTTGAGGCCATGTTTCTGTTTCTGGCACCAGTCATTTGTTTGGGTGAGACCCTCTTGGAGGATGTCCATGTCACTAGGGGAATTGATGACATCACCCAGCTTGCAGTCATCTGCAAACATTGCCAGCCATAGCTCACTGGTTTTGGCCTGCACCTCAGAAAAGTATATCCCAAACAACAGAGGCCCCAAGACCAAACCCTGGAGTACTGCGCTCGATACGGGTCTAATGCTTGAGGTGGCTTCCCCTATTTTGACTACATGGGTTCTACTACCCATCTGGTAACATACAGACTGATCACGGATCTGAATCACATTATATTGTTGTCCAGCTATTAGGCACTGTGGTATTGCCAAAATATTGCTAGCAGCAATATTTTTATGAACCCCAGCCAATGTCACCTTTCTTATCTAAGCTAATTTCGGAAACCAGTACAGATAATCTGATTTTTACTAGGAAAGTAAATTTGGGATAATAAAAGTAGACAGGAAAAGGAAAAAAAATCTTCCAGCAGGAAGAAGTGTAATGTTCATTTACTTTACCTTCCTTGTAACATTAGCAAAGACAAGTCTTGACTTTTATGAACAATTCAGAGTACAAGTTAATCAATACCAAATACGAGTCATATCTGTTAATTAAAGGTATAAGTTAGGATTTTCTAATTCTGTTTGCACTTTGTTTATAACTGTATACAAAGACAGTTAGGTGTTAGGCAAATGAGAATTACTGGCAGCACTTAGTTGTAAAAACAAATCTTATTATTTGTTTTTTTACTTGCAAAAGACATTTTAATTTATTTCACAAATTCAAATCACTCTTTCTGTAACACATTGACATGTTTTCTAGACTTACCAGTCTTTTAGAATATACAAAAATACAAATAAGAAAGAACAAATTAGTATTACTAACCCCCAAAACAAATCAGCAAATTTAAGTTTCAGTAAAAGAATGATCTTTAAACACATGGGTATTTATATCTTCCACAGCCTGAGAGAATGTCAATGCAAACTATAAGATAGCCGAGCAATACTGGAAGAATTGTGTTGTATAATGACATAACAGTCATCATCCCCACTGCCTCAGTGTCGTTTTGGTTTTCTGCCAAAGTAACCCAGTACTGGCCAGCTTTCAAAATCTCAGACTCCCCTACATCTGTCTTTCTCTGACAGCTGATTGACTGAGCATGTCACAGGAAGTGAGTGTTCAGTCTTTTCTGCCAACCAAAGAAGAAAGTCCTCTGACTCTTCTCAAGACCCAGGACTGATTTTACTGCTCAGACAAGACCCAGTTGGGGACTCCCTTCTCTCATTTTATTATTAGATTTATTACTCTGTTTCTATTTTTATGCCTATTACAAATATTATTTTAATACTTTATTTCTGTCACTGTTTACAGAAATTCCTTTTATTGTTTACTTGGCCTCAGTCTTTGGCAAATACTTGTTTTAATTGTTTCTGAAGATATTTTCAGTATTTGTCTCAGAAGTGCAGTTATGTATGTGTGCTTTCAGACAGTAGGGGCTGTCTTGTGCAGCCAGAACCACAAATGTTGTGCCTGTCTTTAGTAACTGTTACTCTGCTTTATTTATTTTTTTTTTTATTTTGACAGGAAAATATTTTTTTTCAATATTTATACATGATTCATTTTATGTAGGGCTCTGCTCTGTGACTTTTTAACACTGGATCACTATTTTACTGCAAATTAAGTTATTTGAATGTACTGTGAATATTTTAGTCTCTGACAATAAATATTGTTTAATTTGCTATTAAATGTTATTTTATGACAATTTAATGCTGTTAAAGTCTGCTTTGGTGTTTGGACTTGAAATTCCTTACCTTCTGTCAGTTGTAAAATAATTCTTAACACATTCTAAAATGTTTTTTGTGATAATGGTTTGGCAAAGTTTAGTTGTGTGGGGACATGTTAATTATTTGAAACTTTAGTGCTTATTGTGATACATCACCCAGTACTATCAGTTTACATCTGCAACAGCTGGAAAGGCTGCAGAAATACCTCACTAAAAGAATCACAGGTCTAAAGCAGATGCTCTATGCTGACTGTCTAAAAAATCTCCAGCTATACTCTGTGGCATATCGTCTACTCAGAGGTGATCTCTACTTAACATACAAGGCCATGTCAAACCCTGAGCTGTTGGACATGCCCCATTTAAAGAAATTCCAATCCCTCAGAGCCACACTCTCCAGGGATCTAAACCTTGTCATCACAATGAACAAAACACACTGGAGGGATAGGTTCCTGACCCAGAGACTTCCCACACTCTGGAATAGACTGCCCATACATGTCAAGCAGAGCGCCTCCTTGGCCCTCTTCAAAAGGAACCTTGACGATTGGATGAGAGATAGGAGGATTCACCTCAGGGATCACGTCAGTTGCCCTGCTAGACAGGGGTCCAGGGAAGTAAATATTGTGGGAAGAAATATCCAGGGAATTGTTATGGCTAGGCTTGTATAGACCCTAGGGCTGACAGACTAGTACCAACCTATGAACCTATTATTCTAGCTGGTGTTTTCTCCACTGACTTGCTAGATCCTTACTCTAGAACCCCCCTCCCAAATTAAATTTGTTTGTACCTAAAAGGAAACAGAGTAAAAATAATATAATAGTTAGTGATCCTGTCAGGGCCACTGCTCAGCCCTCAAACCACATAACTTTTGCCCCATCTCCCTCTAGGGTAGCTTTGCCTGCCACTACTGAACGGGTTTAGATGGATTACTATTAAAACCGCGACACTGAATAGTGCGAATAGTGATGTTACCGATCCATATTCTTGACTCATGAATATTAAATAGCTCCAATGGTTGACGCAATAACATCGACAACGTGTTGTCGATGTTAATGTACACAGTTGCCGTTTCAAAACATGCTTCATGTCCCTGCCATGTTTACGATATTTTAAAATAACGGTCATTCAAACATCGACATTATAAATGTCACTCCTACCATGGTCGAAGAAGTGCCTGTCGTGTAACTGACTTTCTGCCTTTTGATAGTAAACCGGTTTAGACATATCCTCCAAGGCTGTTCTAGTACCAGTCACATGTATGGGAGAACCAAACCCTTTAGGTGTAGAAGTAGCCTGAGGAAAGATATTCCTTGCCAGACACAGTACACTACTACCTCCAGATATTTTATGCAGTAACGAAGTTCAAAAGAAAAAAAACAGAAGCTTTATCATACAGCTGATAATCAGATTATAGCTCTGTAAAAGGCTGATGTGGTTTCTTGGCTAAGAGTGTCTTGCAAACAGATAATTCTGGTGGTTCTGTTCCCATACATGGCTCTAGTGCTACTTTGGCAAGAGACATCTCAGTTGTTTCAGAGAATGTTGAGAAATCTGATGGGGTCAACAGTGATTTCCTAGTTGACAGCGAGTCTAGTCCCTCTGCTTCTTCAGAAGGTCAACCTGAGCTTAGGTCCAAACAAGTGTTCATTGTTCCTCAGATGGTTGGCAGATTTTGTGATGTTTTTGCTTGGGAACATTTGGTAATGTGACCCTAGAGAGGAAGAGATTCCAGTTCTGTGGTTATCTCTCTTCTCCTTCTGGCCTTGGAAGATGTTTAGAAAGCTGAATGCAGGACACCATATATTCCAGTAGTCCTTAAAAAGGCACAGAGAAACTTTAGGGTCTCCTCTGAAATGATGGGTCTCTTTTCTCATGTCACTGATGACGCAGTTGTGGTCTTACCAGCTGCCAGCTAAAAAAAGAGTCCTAGACTTCATTTAATTCAATACTCCCTGATAATGAGGGAAATTGGTTAAGTCTTCAGGGCAAAAACAAAAAAAGCACATTTCAAGAACAAAAAGGGAAATTGGCTAGGCTTTAAATGGCATACAAGGACAGCTAGCCTAGTACTTGCCTATGACCTTATGACCATAAAAGGATGTCTCTTTCTACTAGTCTAGTCTTTAGAATGTTAACTTATTAATGCTATATACGTTTGGATGAATTTGCTGCTTCCTTCCCTGCAGAGCAAAAGTCTTATATGAATGAAATTATTTCTAATTTGACACAGATTTTTAACCATGACTTGAGAGGTATGCTTGAATGTGCACATATAGTCTTGAGAAATGTTGCTTCTTCTCTTGCATTAAGATTGTGTGCTTGGTTTCAAAATCAAAACTTCTCTGATTATTTAAAAGCCCAAATTCATGAATCCCCCTTTTATTTCTGAATTGGTATTTGGGCTCTCTGTTACATAAATTCTCAAACAGAGATATGACAGAGGCAAATTAGTGCATGGGATACCTAGGATGTTTCATGGACCCAAGTCCCCCCCCCCAACAATGCATCTTCCTTCAAAGGGCAATACAAATAAAAATCTCAGACAAACAAAAGTCAGGGATCCAAAAGGAAATGGCAGGAGGAGAACTCTTTGAAACCAAACAAGAGGGGTTCCTTTCTGAAAAAGAACCAACCCCTGCAAAGGAATTATTATGCCACATCATAGAGTACCCCCTACTCTTCTCTACCTTTCCTTCTCTCCCTCTTTTCCATAGGCTCCCTCTCTCATCCCTGTAGCCTTTCCACAAGTTCTGTCTCAGACAAATGGGTTCTGAGAATAATTCAGACAGGATACAGTTGGCAATGGATAGAAACTCATTCCCATTTCGTTGGACTTCCCCAACACCCATCAGACCAGTCAGAGCTGTTTCCACTACTGCTTTATCACACGGTAGAAGTAGGGGTCATAGAACCAGTGCCTGCAATATACAAAGTCAAAGGATTTTATTCCAGAATCGTTTCACATTTGTCCTTTCTAAACACCTTTGTAAAAGTTACAGAATTCAAAAAGCTTACCTTACAGTTGGTCCTAGCTTTGCTTCCAGACCACTGTTTTATGGTGACTCTAGATCTCAAGGACACTTATAATCATATTCCTATTGCTCTTAATTTCAGGAAAGTTTTAAGTTTGCTGTATCTGGCTTACATTATCATTTTTCTGCATTATCCTTTGGGCTACCTACTATATTGTGTGTGCTTACAAAAGTGTCTGGTCCCATCGGTTGCCTATTATAGAAGCATAGGCATCCACATTTTTTTCATATTTAGATGACTTGCTGATTTGTGCACATTCTGTATCTGGCTGCTTGGAGTCCTTAGGCAAGGTTGCATCCCTCCTTTCCCATCTGGGCTTTAAATTAAACTTTCAAAAGTCCTTCCTCACAACTTTCAATTAATTATTTTCCTGTGGTATTTGATAGGCATGGTAGACAAATAGCTTTCCTACCAGAAGACAAAGTTCCTACTTAAAAGGGCATTGTCTTGGATTTGTCTCTTCCTGACATGGCCTCATCAAGAGAGTTACTCAAAATTCTAGACATCATGGCATCAGTGATCCTCATGGTACAACTAGCTAAATTACACATGAAACAAATGCAATGGTACTTGAAGATTTGTTGGACCCACCACCTTCATCCCTTGAATTTCCAGGTACCGATACTAGGATTTGTGAAATAGAAACTGCAGGGATAATCTCTGAACCAAAGGCTCCCTTTTTTCTTCAGACCCCAGTCCAATCTGGTTAGATGGACTCTTCAAATTTTGTGTGGGAAGCATTGTTAATGGTTGTTCAAATGCAAGGCTTATGGGATCCACAGGGTGTATATCACATCATCGAAAGCAGACATCATCGAATTGCATATTATCGAACTGACTTCATCGAACCGGAAAACATCAAAGTTGAAAAAAAAATATGGAGTGCAGATCTACGACAACTTGCTCCATGCAGGGGGGCAAGACCCCCTGCACCCCACACACCCCCTGCCACTTAGGTATACCACTCCTGAGATTGCACTTCGGTGCACTACAGTGCGGAAATGGAAGATTTCCATTTCCTACACTGTAGGGTGATCTTGGACTTGGTATATTTAAGTAGCTGGGGGGGTGCAGGGGGGGCTTGCCTCTCTGCCTATACCCTTACAATGGAATTTCCATTAACAGAATTTCAATGTTTTCATCGTTCGATGAAGTCTGTTCAATGTTAAGTGATTCGATGATGTCTGCTTTCGATGATGTGATATAAACCCGATTCACAGGGCACATCAAAGCACATAAACATAAAACCCCAGGCCCAGATGCAGTACCTTACTTCTGGTTAAAAGTATTAACATCTTTGCACGAGGATTTAGCCATGAGTAAAAACTGTTTACATGCTCACCCTGAAAAGACACCAACCTGGCTAACAACAGCAAAAACAATGCTCCCACTTAAGAGGGAACTTGAAAGCTACCCTAAAAATTATAGACCAATAACTTGCCTTCCAACGACATATAAACTATACACTGGAATTGATGCCGACAGAGTTTATAGTCATTTAGAAGAAAACTCAATTATGGCAATAGAACAAAAGGGCAATAAAAGAAGGTCATATGGAACAATAACAAAGGATTATTTACTGTTAAATAAAGTCGGAGTGGAGAACTGTAAAAAGTGGAAGAATCTAAGTATGGCATGGACTGACTTCAAAAAGGCATTTGACAGCATTCCACTTTCATGGATAAAAGAGTGCTTAAAAATGTATAAGATGCACCCTACACTGATCGACTACATTACAGTAACCATGAAACAGTGGCAGACCACTTTGCAATTAAGCCATGATAAAGGACAAATTATTATTCCAGGGATAAAAATTCGAAGGGTGATATTCCAGGGTGTCTCTCTGTCACCGCTGCTGTTCTAGTAGCCAGAATAAACAGCACCAAAAACAAAGACAATGGTCACAAATCCCTCTAAAATCTTTTATTTCACAATAAGTCCAGTCAATAATTAAGCACTTTCAAATAAATTTCACTTCATCTAGAACAATGAAATACTAGAACTGCAAGTTTAAAATAGCCAGGGAATGAACCCAATTGGACATTGGACAATAGTTTGACCGATCAACTGTAAACAATCATTAAAAACTGGTCAATAATAAAGGTGTATAACCATACATGTAGTACCTGTTCATGCTGAATTATAAAAATCAATATTTTGAATAAAAATAATACTTGCGTTAAATTCTTTAAAACTAGAAATGCTTGAGATTAAGGTTATATGTTAATAAATGATATATAAATAGGTTGCATATCATAAAATAATACCTCATAAAAAAACTATTTATTTATTTATTTTATTTTACATTTGTTGACCGGGCTAGTCTAGCTGGATATATGTCCATTTTCAGTAGAGGCCCGGGAAAAAAAGCTCCATTGGTTATTACAAGTTTAAACAGAGATAGGCAATACAAGGTTATAATTTATAAACAGAAGTAGATAATACAAGTTATTACAGGTATTATGATAGCAGCAAAAACCAAAAAGTGTAATAAATTTTTTTTTTTTTTTTTTGTGGATTACAATAGTCATACAGTATATATGTGAAAACATATATCTACATAGATGTTATGAAAGGGAAAGCTATCAAGGAAACAGGGAGAAGAGAAAAAAGAATTATGGAAGAAGAAAAGAGAGAGAGGAAGAAGGAAAGTTAATCTGGGTTAGTGCAGGAGCAAAGCCAGTGTTTACTGAGATACATTTTCAGTTGTCTTTTAAAAAGTGGGAGAGAGGTCAAAGATGAGGTATCATAGGGTAGTTTGTTCCATATTTTTCCAACAGAGTTGGAAAAGAGGCAGTCACCTGCAGAGTTATTGGGTTTAGCAGTATTGATCAATTGTTTGTTTGAAGAACGTAGTTGTTTCAGGTTATTGTATGGTGAAATGAGGTTAGAGAGTGCTGGTGTTTTAGTAGGTTGGTATAGGATCTTGTGAGCTATTAAGAGCTGTTGAAGTACGAGCTTGTTAGGAAGTTCAAGCCAACCTAGTTGTCTTAGATTCAAGCAGTGATGAGTTCTAAAAGGGGATCCTGTAGCAAATCGAGCAATATTATAGTAAAATGTTGCTAGTTTCTTGAGGTTGTTTTTGGAGAGATTAGTGTATATGGGGGAAGCATAGAGAAGAGTAGAGATTAGGTGAGATCTGGCTATGGTGGTCCTTGCCACAGGTGTAAGGAAGGGTTTGATTCTGTATAGGGATCCCATTTTTTTATTAACTAATTTTATTGTGTTGTTGATGTGAGAGTCAAAGTTGAGATTATTGTCAATAGTTATTACCAACAATTTTGTGGCTGAGTCAGGAGAAATGAGAGTACCGTCAGTGGAAGTGAGAGTGAAGTTTAGTGGGGTGGACTTACGGGTAGGTGAGAAGAGTAACAGTTTGGTTTTCTTGGGGTTAAGGAGTAGGCAGCGGTGTGAGAACCATTGTTCTACAGTGATAAAAGCTTTTTGGGTAAGAGACTGGAGTTCAGTTTGAGAGGTAGCTGTGCAGATTATGGTAGAATCATCTGCATATTGTATGCAGGTAGTGTTTGGGATAGCTTATTACAGGTCATTAATAAAGACAGAAAATAGAAGGGGGCCTAGGATAGAGCCTTGAGGTACACCTAAAGAGATAGGAAGGAGATTAGATAGTGAATTTTTCCAGAGTACTGCCTGCTGACGGTTTTCTAGGTAAGATGTAAACCACGTTAAGGAAGGAGGGTCAAGTGAGAGAGATTTAACTATGTGCAGAAGAAGTTTATGATTAACCATGTCGAAAGCTTTAGATAAGTCAATGAAGACTGAAGATGATGGATTATTGTTGTTGCGGTTACAGTTGATGGAGTTTGTAAAGGAGAGTAAAGCAGTGGTGGTGCTGTGGGAAGGTCTGAATCCATGCTGACAGTTAGCAAGTAGGTTGTTATGGAGAAGGTGGTTAAGTAGTTGTTTATGGATACATTTTTCCATGATTTTAGCTATAGGTGATAGAAGTGCTATGGGAGTGAAAGTTACAGAAGTCATTGGAGTTCCCCCCTTTGCGTAGTGAGATGATATGAGATATCTTCCAGATAGAAGGGAAAACTCCTTCGTTTATAGATCTATTTATCAGAATAGAAATGGGATAGGCAATGGCTTTAGCTCCTATTTGCAGGAAGTTTGTCTGCGGTGGAGGTGGTAGGTTTTAGTTTTTGGAGCAGTTTCATTCATTCAAAAAATTAAATTTTGGCCGCTTTTTCTTTCAAGGCAGGTTCAACAGAAATACAATTGTTAAGCCCTGGATATATGTTGGCAGCCAAACGTAGTTGCCACATAATTTCTTTCTTATTCAACGTATTTTTCCAATCCACTCCCCTCACATCATTGGATACCTCGTCAATAATACCAAAACTGTACCCTGTATAGTTTTCACATTCCTTGCTGTGCCTATAAAGAGCATTTGTTTCCTTCATAGTCTTGATATCATATAAGTGTTCATAAATCCTAAGTTTTAATGCCCTCTCTGTTTTACCAACATAAAAGCTGGTACAGGTATTGCACTTAGCAAGGTAAACTATCCTTTTGGTAGCACAGTTCCCTTTTCTAAAATAAACTTATTTTTCAGCATAGTTACTTAATATGACTGAGGATTCCTGTGCTATAAACTTGCATTGACCACACATTCCACACACCTTTGTTCCCTTGTTCCCAATTTTGTTGTAATTACAAGGTAACCTTCTAGAATATTTTTGATATTTTTACCAACTTTAGTGGAAAAAGTGTTTTTTCCCCCAACTTTGTAAAAACATCAATGTTAACTCTAAAAATATTCCAGTTCTTACATAAAATGTTTTGAATGCGACTGTAGTAAGAACTGCATTGTATCACATAGGCTTGTGTAAACTTGCAAGTGCTAGCCATACCATGGTTTGAATGTATAAAATGTACATTTTCATCAAGCTTTTTCCCTAATAGGGTTAGGTATTTCTCCCCCCAACCATTATATATGTCTTGCAAAATGTCTTGGACAAGTGCTATCGGGTACCCTCGTTCTAAAAACATATTGGATAAGATATCCAATTCTCTCATAAAGTCCTCCTTATTAGATGTCATCCTAGCTGTTGGCCTGGCCTTTAATGATACCCTTTTTCTGAAAAAAGGGTGATGGCTGTTGAAGTGAAGATAAGAGTTGCAAAAAGTATGTTTACGAAATACTTTGGACCTAAAATCATATTTATCCTTGATGATCAAGATGTCTAAATAACTAATCTCCAAGGGGTCACAATGGTATGTAAACTTGAAAAAATGAGTGCTATTATTAAGATGTTCAATAAATAATGGAATTTTATCCAGATCTCCCTTCCATAAAATAAAAATATCGTCCAGGTACCTGTTGTATAATAAAATGTCAGAATGGAAAACACTCTTGAAGACATGTTCATGCTCCCACCCCAACATGACAAGATTAGCATAAACAGGTGCATAGGCCGCTCCCATAGCAACCCCTGAAACTTGTTGATAGTATTGCCCTTCAAAATAAATATAATTATGTTCTAAAATGAGGGCCATCATTTCACAAATAAGTTTAACCTTGTCATCAGTGAAGTTAGGACTAGAATACAAACTTTCTTCAAAGTAGTTTAAACCTTCTGTTTTAGGTATGCTGGTAAAGAGGTCCTGGACATCAACAGTGAGAAATATAATGTCAGGGGACCAAAGATCAGGGGTGAGATTTGCAAGAAAATCCCACGAATCCTTGACAAGATGGGGGACAGAGGCTACCATGTGTTTCACCATCTGGTCAACAAAAAACGCCAAATTGTGGGTTTTTGACCCACTACCTGCCACAATTGGCCTGAAAGGGGGATTAGCAACATTTTTGTGCACTTTGGGTATACCAAAAAGTGCAGGTATTTTAGGGTGGGAATTAGTCAAAAAATTGTAGGTATCAATATCTATTCTACTCTCTGATACATATTCTTCCAGGAAGCTATCAATCCTATGGTATGAAATGTGAATTTGATTGATGGCCACTTGTAAATAAATGTCTTCATTAAAAGTATCTTTTGCATGGCATTAGTGTAATCCTCCGAGTTGAAAATCACTACACCCCCTCCTTTGTCTGGGGTCATAATACGAATCTTCTTATCTCCCCTTAATTCACTAAGTAAGTTTTTCTCCTTTTCATTCAAATTATGGTGCATTTTCTTATTATCCACCCATAACTTGTACATGTCATCCTTGACTGCCCTTTCAAAACTGGCAATCAAAGGATGCAAAGGAGGGTTGAATACACTGTTTTCCTTAAAACGGCTGGTCTTAAAACCATCTGTCATATCAACATCATAATTAGAAAATAAAATTTTAAAATTCAGTTTCCTGGTATATAAATGTATGTCCAGAAGAGTATTAGCTATATCTGGTGGTTTGCTAGGAACAAATTTGAATGCTTTTAAAAATAATGAAAAAAAAATCCTCACCAATATCCCGATCAGTGTAATTGTACACATTAAAACCTTGAAAACTGTGAATAATGTGGTCAGAAGTAGCCACTGCTGTTCTGCCTTGCCCTTAACCCATTAAGCTGTCTACTTAATAGCTTAGGCCTTGGCTATAATTTGGCTCCTAGAAATCAACAAAGTGTAAAGACTTCTCATCTTTTCTTTGCTGATAATTTAAAACTGTATAGCTCATCAGATGAGGAACTGAAAGTACAACTGCAAGTTGTCAAAACTTTTACAGATGATATTCGAATGTCATTTGGTCTTGACAAATGTACAAAAGCAACCTTTAAAGCAGGGAAACTGCAGCACCAAGAAAACATCAGTTTGGGACAAGAATGTGATATAAAAGAACTTGAGCAAGAGGGAGTGTATAAATATTTGGGAATGATAAAGGATCAACAATAAAACATGAACAAATGCGAATAAAACTTAGTAAGGAATACTTTAGAAGACTTAAATTAATCCCGAAAACACCGTTGGGATCTAGGAACAAAATCCAAGCTATAAACCAATCTGCTTTTCCTGTCCTAACTTACAGTTTTGGAGTGATAGACTGGCCCCAATATGTGTTGGATAGATTAGATAGGAAATCAAGAAGGATATTTCATGCTCACCAAATGATTTATAAAAATCAGTGCATGCCAAGATTATATATTCCCCGTTCTGAAGGAGGGATGGGCCTCCTTGAAATTGATTACATGTATAGATCTGCAATCGTTGGACTCATATCTGCTGACCTCACAAGACCCAAATGCAGTGAAAGTTTTGAAACATTAGGAGAATAAATCTAAGATGACTTCCCTGCTTAGTCTAGCAGAAGCATATCGGCATCAAGCTGGAATGGAAATCAAACCACAAGTAGATATAAATCAGGCAGCAACTAAATATGCCAAAAAAAAAAAAAACAAAAGAAAAAAAGAATATAGGGTAAATGATCAGAGGCAAGAAATGTGGAAAATGCATAAATATAATTGCAAGTATAGAAAACTTCTGGAAGAACCTCATGTTGATCAGGAACAAACGCAGGAATGGTTAAGGAGAGGTGAATTCAAACCAACATATGAAATGTTAACATTGGCAGCACAACATAGTGGGCTGCGTACACGTTGGCTTACAAAGTCCATTGAACTTGTGGGAGAAACAGACAAATGCAGGTTTTGTAAAACAGAATTGGAAACATTTGCACACCTCATTGTTGGTTGTGACATACTAATGGCAGAAAGACTGCATACTGAAAGGCCTAATAATGTGGCAAGACCGTTGCACTGGGGATTATGCAGACATTATGGTACTAAAATGGCTGAAAAACACTGGAAACAGGACCCACAAAGCTTCATAGAAAATGATCTATCACATGGGATCATCCATTACCAGCAGTTCAAAAGATAGGTGCTAGAAAACTGGATATAGTGGTCCATGAAAAGAAGACAAAAGTAGCACTGATCACTGAAATCGCCACACCCAGTGACTACAGTGTCTTGCGTATAGAGAGACACAAAGCCATAAAAGGATTTCCAGGCAGAAACGACAGCAATGTAGAAGAAAGATACCCAGATAGTTCCAATAGTAGTAGGAGCAACAGTCTTATAAAAAATAATCTACAATCATATTTAGATATGTTACCAATACAGGTAACTCCATACAAATTGCAGTAGTCGTCATTGCTAGGCACACTGAGGGTGCTGCAAAGAGCACTTCTGGCTGACATCAAAGATTGAAACAATATTAATTTCATGAACTCTTACTTAGGAATGGGATCCATTCCCGTCATGGTATTAGAAACCCAACAGATTTAAAAAAAAAAAAAAAAAAAAACAAGATATTGGCAGTGATTCATGCCTTAAACATTTTTCACCACTTATGGACTCCAGCTCCTCTTCTAGTGATCACAGACAACACTACCATGATGTGGTACCTGAACAAACAAGGGGGTACAAGGTCACACCACCTTTGCCAGTTGGCAGTGATGGCATGTGAGTTGGCTCTATAGCATTCTCTGACTCTTCAGGCCTCATATATTCTGTCAGTGGAAAACATAGGGGAAAACAGGTTAACCACATGCCAGACATACACTTATGAGTGGAAGCTCCATGTAGAGGTCTTCCAGGTCTTCATCCAGTTATAGGAAACATCTCAAATAAATCTGTTTGTTTCCTTTTACAACAGACAATTGAAAAAATGTTGTTCAAGACATCCTTGCAGCCAAGCTTTGAAGATAGATGCTCTATCATTCCCATGGTCAGAAATGTTCATGTATGCATTTTCACTCAAGTTACTTCTTAAGATTTAGAAATAATTACCAAATATCATTGTGGTAACCCTCTTTTGGCAAAAGCAAAGTTGGATCCCCCTTTTAATGGACTTGGCCAAGGGCAAATACCACAAGCTTTCTCAGAGACTGAATCTGCCCCATTTTAGAGCAATTGTAACTGACAGCCTGGGTGATTCTATTTTAATATCCGTTAGGCACTTGTTCCACGAAGGTGTGCAGCAGGTACGTAGAGAAGCAAGAAAACCTGAAACAAGACATTACTAATGGAAAATGTGTTCTAAGTAGTGCCTAGCCAATAACAGAGATCCTGAAAGGCTTTCAGTCCCTCTTGTTTTGAAATATTTGTGCGAGGTACTTAGTTATGATTTGTCATATGCTTCTATCAAAGTGCATCTTGTGGCCATCTCAGTTTGTCTGCCCATGGATTCCCCTCTTTCATACTTTTGTGGTCAAGCAGTTTATGAAAGAAGTGTTGCATGTGAGATGCCCTTGAAAGCAAATTCCTCCTCCCTGGGGATCTCAACTTTGTTCTTGAAAAAATTGATCTTACTAACTTTTGAACCTGCCTTTCAGGAAGATTTATGGTTCATTACTTGGAAAACTGTTTTACTAACTGTTCTGACATCTGCAAGGTGACTCTCTAAGCTGCAAGCTCTCATGGTGGGCTATCTGAATCTGATTTTTCACAAATACAAGGTTGTGTTATGCACTAATCCAACATTCATAACTAAAGTAATTTCTGAATTTACCTTGAATCAAGCCATGAATATCCCAATCTTCTCTCCTGATCCAAAAAACAAGGGATTCTACATACCTTGGGTACTCACAGGCAGCTCAGGTACTACGTTGACAGGACAAAGCCCTTTAGGAATGCTGAACAGCTGTTTGTCTCCTATACGGGGGATAAAAAAAGGTCGACCTGTCTTTAAGCAAAATATTGCACAACAGTTTTCCTTTGTTATTGTTTTGTTACCTCCTCAATGGTAAATCTGCTCGTGGGATTGTTAAGGCTCACTTTTTTTACTTATTTTATTTATTTGTCTCTTTGGCAACTGTTAAATTCTGACTGAGCCAATGGCCCTTTTAAATGGAGGCGAAAAACACAACAGATTCAAGATAGTTGATAAGTAATCATATAAAACAGTATAAAAGCCCTGCAACAGATCAAATATTTAAAAAAATACTTGACTAGGCCTTTATCCTCGCCGATGACATACTGGAAAGGGGTAGATTGTAGAGGCATTCTAGAGACAGAAATCTGGTCCTCTGTTCATACCTTTACAAACAACTACAAACTAGATTATTTTTCAAGGTCCAGAGCAGGCTTTGCTAGGACCATTCTCCAGGGGCTCCTGCATCCTTATTCTTCTACCTCATAGGTAGATTAGGCTTTGAGAATCTACCCAAAATGCTACTGAGGCAATGGAAGTGATAAACATAGTACATGTGTGTAATTCTACTTACCTGTAACAGTAAATAGTTGAATTCCTCACTGCCTTGATGGCAGCACCTAGATGCCATCCTCCAGATTTTGCATAGCTGAGGTGGGTTTCAACATCTTTGTTTTAATTGTTGTCGGATTTGGTTTGATATGGTATTGTGAATAGCTGTAAATTTACTCTTCCTAAATGACTCAGGTAATTTCTTTACCTTCTTTGTGGAAGTGAAAAAGCCTGAACACTCAGTTCCTGTGACAGCTGAAGGCTTCCCTCTCAGGATATTGTCAGCCAATTAGCTGTTAAAGGAAGAGAGAGGGAGGACAGCCTGAGCGTTTGAAAGCTGGCCATTACTGGGTTACCTGGGCAGATACCCAAAATGCCACTGAGGCGCTGAGGAATTTGAACATCTGCTGGTACAGGTCAGTACTACTTAAGCAACTGTACTGTCCGACTGTAAGAATCTTGTGGAAAATGCATCCAAAAATGGTCATAATGCCACTGAGTCAGTATCCAGGTCAGCACTATTTTGGGGAGCAGGTAAAGATGGGTAAAAAGTTAAATAAAATGACAGTTCCTATCTTACAACAGTACTCTCCTATTTACCTTTTCATTATGAAAAATACAAAATATTTCACCAATACAGCTCAAATCACAGTGATGTCTGGCAGTGCTGTATTTTCTGCAATTTACAGCCTCACCACCTGTATAGCTGCATGTGGTCCTCAGATTAAATGGCCACAGCAGTGAATACATTCAGAAGACGAAAAAAATGCAATGGAACCTCCTTTGAGTTTTCATGACACAAAGCACTGGAGTGGTATGATTTAAATTTAGAGTCTAGTAATCAACTAAGGTGCAAATGTAAATAAAATGTACAATGTAAAATAAAATAAATAAAAATAAAAATATAATTTAAAAATTTCAACCCCCTTGAATATATTGTTATTTTTAACAGGAAATCATTACTGATGCAGCTTCTAAATATGCTTTGCCAAAGAGTCCCTTCCATTTGGAAGGTTGGTGCTACCTTGGAGTTGATATGTATAAGTTCTGCGGTATGGGGGGCTTGCCCCCCTGCAAACTACGCTTCTACATTTCAAGCATTATTTATTTATTTATCTATTTATTTATTTTGCTGCTTCCGATGCTCAGGGTTTTGCAATTCAGCAAACCTTTGAGTTCATTCATTTTTGTACGACTCTTTATTTTATCGTACTGTGCAGCACTTCATTTCTACAGTAATTTGCACTTGTAGAGCGGAAGTTGAATGCCACCTGGTGTGGCAGGGTGTGAGCCTACCATTATCATAGTGACCATTTTTATGAGGGACATTTCAGTTTACTTGAACTGTTTTTTTCTGTACCTTCCTTGAGCAAAAGCTAAATCAGACAGCTGCAATGCCATTTGAAGAGTAAGTTACAAGTATCATGAGAATATCCTAACTGTCTAAGATGTTATCATAACCTTTGAAAGAATATACTTGAATATGACAAGAAGCCATCTAAAAGTACAGATGAAAGCCTCATGAAACATTCAATTTCTTGTTTTCATATGGGGGAGGTGTGGTACACAAAGCCTTTCTGGTGAGGATATATCACATCAAGAACAGTGAAGAAATTCAAGAACCTATGAAATACGTTTGAGGCTGTCATTTTAAGAAAATAGAAATATAAGCTGTTTAATAAGTAGAAATTCCATCTTATCTTCTGCGTAGGAACAGACAGACTGGTTGTTCCATATAATAAATATTGAATTCTAAAATTTCAGCTTCTGAACAAGTAAATATTTTATCACACTGTGGAATAGCAAAACAGCATTCGTAAATGTGCTAATGGTGCAACAGCTGTTTGGAAAATGCCAAAAACAACGTTCAGATATCTCATAGCCTGAAGCCTTTTGTACTTTAAACATTGTTGGATGCTTTCCTATAATTCCAGCAACATTTTCTGACGATGACTATTCCTTTTGTAGGTTTGTAGAAGATACAGATGCAAAATATTAACAGTATTTTAAAGACAGTAATTTGAAACTGGACAGCGATGATCAAATGGCAGTTACATAAAGATACAGCCAAAGAATACAGCATTGCGCCAAAAAATGTAAAATATTTGTTATTAACTGCACCTTAAATAATTACATTAAATGAAATTGCATACTTAGACTCTAACTAGTCAGAAGATGCTTAAATGGGAGCAGTAACTCAAAACACACCTTCAGTAGTACGGAAAGAAAACTGCAGTTCTACCCAAGTGTGAAGGGGCTATACAAACATCCTAAAACACTGGTACTTTGTAATATCTGCACAGAGTAATGATGCACCAAAATTTGTCAGAGAAACTGTCATCGACTGACTTTAATTTTTTCCAGTGTCATCCCATGCCAATAAAAAGCTATGGGAAGTACTATCAAAAAATGAAAAACAGTACTATGTTCTGTTGGAAAGCTTTGTGACTACATTGTACATTAGACAAATACAGTTCCAAATGAAACTTGGGATTATTCATACTAGTTGCGCTGACTGCATAGGGCGGCTGTGGTGATGCAGCAGTTAGTGTTGCCGCCTCACAGCAAGAGAGGTTCTCCGGTTCGATCCTCGGCTGGGGTGCCTTCTGTGTGGAGTCTGCAAGTCCTCCCTGTTGTTGCATGGGGGTTGGACACACTAAATTGGCCCTAGGTGTGTGTGTGTGCCTTCTGTGGAAGGTTGGGTGCCAGGCTGGCAATTCGATACCATAAAACTCCACTGCCAGTCATGAGCAGAGAGATGATCTGCTGTGGCATCCCCTAACTGAGAAAAGCCGAAAGAAGAAGTTGTGCTGACTGCATTTGACTCTTACTGTAGATAGCATTGTACAGATCATATTTCAAGGAAAAGGGATCAGGTACTCAAAAGGAGAACATATGAATGGCATTAACAGATACAGCCAGGGCAGTGGTACTCAAAAGGAGAACATATGAATGGCATTAACAGATACAGCCAAGGCAGTAGGAGCAGAAATAATGTAAATATGGAAACATCAGAGCATCTCTCTCTTCACAGTAATATATATGTATATATATAAATGTTTATTTTATTTTATTTATTTGCAGTTTGTTAACTGGGAAACCCCACTGAGCCGAGATAAGCCCTTTTTCAATGAAGGCCCCATTAGAAAAGTTGCGTGTACATACATTCAAATAAAAATCAAAAATAATCCAAAAAAAACTAGAATAGTAAAAAATCAGCAGGAGTTAATACAAAGGATTGTGCAATACAAATTAGACACAGCTTAAGGAATTGATGAAGACATATTGGTATAGTGGTAGCAGCAGCAAAAGGATTTGTATTGTATCGTATGTTACAGATGATAGATACTGATGTGTGAACGTATAATAATCAAGTTAAACAGATTAATGGCATTATTACCAAACATGTAACAGAGAATAAGAATAATTATAAATAGTTAAGAGGGTAAGCTCACTGGGCACACAGTCCCTTCTCAGGGATGTCCTGACAGCAATTATTAAATGACACATTCAGCAAACAGAGAGTGTCAGAATCAAACCTACAACTGCTGCAGCCTCTAAGTATAGCAGCACATAGACTTAAACCTCTTTCCCAAACTGTTACCAGCATTCCATAATGGAATGATATATGAGAACTACTTTTTCATTTGTTAAAGAATGCTGATAGAGCAGCATAGAGAGGTCTGAAGATATGCTTTGCTTTTGTTTTTCTTGTGTTGCAAGAAGGCAGACAGTCAAGTGTACAATTGCATGTGAAATTAAAGAAGCAATATCGAGTTTCAGATGCAACAGATTTCATACTGAATTTGATTAATGGGAGGTAGCTTGTATCTGAGACTATGTGCACTGACAATGCATTTAGCTGACTAAATGGTACAGCAAGCAGAATTTCAAACTGCATTTAAATTCAGCAAGAATAAATATCTAGGAGACAGACACAAAGCATGCAGTCATAAAATTAAGTGTAACGCACCCGCAGGTGTAGCTGAAGAGATATGGGTTCCTTCCTACCGGACTCTGGTGACACCCCTATAGGCCCAACACACCAATGTGGCAAAAGGGACATATTTTATTCTAGATGACACATCTAGTTTAAAAAGGCAATAGCACAACCATAAAAAATGATTTCAACACTGCACCAGTTAGCAATAAAGCAAGGTGAGATATGCATGCAATAAAAGCAAACATTCACCCTCTTCCCCAGAACTCAACAGAAGAAAGTCTTGACATTCAAACATGCACAAAGAAGACAATATCAATGAGCAGTAAAGCTTTATAATGCAGCAATACAAACACGGGGAAAATTTGCAATGTCATTAAGCAATAAAAGAGTTATAATAAAACAATACAGATATGAGAAAATGCAATGTCATTGAGTGGTAAAAATTCTTTAAGACAGCAGTACTAACATGGCAAAATGCATCATCATTGAACAATAAAGATTTATAGTACCGCAATACAAGTATGAGTGAATGCAATGTCATTCAGCAGTACTAACACCCTCTACCCCTTGATCAATTCTAAACAGACCAACTAAGAAACACTCTATTACACCCTGTTCACTGGCCAGTGACTATTTGCAGTCTTGCTGCCAACATGATGGGGCCCAGGTTGGAGCTCATATGGATCCCAGTTATTTGTAATCCGCAAAGCATTTAGGGGGACCACAATCTTATAAAAATATAAAATGATGGCCACAGCCTCTCACCACTCCATCGAGAATATCCTAGTGACCAGGCGCCATGATTCCTCTGATGAGAAAAGTAGAAAATCACCTACCAGAACTCTGGTAATCATCTATGGCTTCTCGGTACTAGGCCCAAGGGAACTCGTTTTCTTGCTGAATCATAGCAGGCGTGAAGCTACTGGTTTCAGACTTCTCTCCCGATTCCACAAAATAACATCATCCAGGATTTCAGCCAGAGACAGACACAATCTGCTACTTCACTTCCCTGCCCCAAAGCACTAGAAAAGAAAATCCAGTCATGCTGCAAGGCACTTTTCCCTTCAGCTATGTGTTTCAGTCTTCCCTCCTTCAGCTAGTGTTCCAGTCCATTCTTTCACTTTTGAAATTGTCTTTTATATTCCTGCAAAGGAGCTCCACCTTGTGGTGTAATGGAAAACTACTGTCTAGTACTTCTACAATGAAATACAGTGGGAGCTACATAAGTCCAAATAACCAGAAAACAATGTCTTGCTCTGAGATTAAGTAATCACTTATGTTGCTTTTCAAAATGACATTACCAGCTTAATGTCTCATTTGCACTATATTTAAGTAGCATGTGCTACAGTTCATTCTTCTTCTTCTTTCGGCTGCTCCCGTTAGGGGTCGCCACAGCAGATCAACTGTTTCCATTTCTTCCTGTCTTCTGCATCTTGCTCTGTCACACCAACCACTTGCATGTCCTCTCTCACCACATCCATAAACCTTATCTTAGGCCTCCCTCTTTTCCTGTTACCTGGCAGCTTCATCCTTAGCATCTTTTTCCCAATATACTCTGCATCCCTCCTCAGCACATGTCCAAACCAGCGTAATCTTGCCTCTCTGGCATTGTCTCCAAACCTTGCAACCTGGGCTGACCCTCTAATATACTTTTCCTAATCCTGTCCATCCTCGACACACCCAGTGCAAATCATCTCTGCCACGTCAAGCTCTGACACCTGCCTTTTTGTCACTACCCTCTTGTAGACCTTCCCTTTCACTCTTACTGGTACTCATCTGTCACAAATCACTCCTGACACTCTTCTCCACCCACTCCATCCTGCCTGTACTCTCTTCTTCACCTCTCTTCCACACTCATCATTACTCTGAACTGTTGATAAAAAGTACCTAAACTTGTCCACCTTTACCAACTCTACTCCCTGCATCCTCACCATTCCTTTATCCTCCCTCTCATTCACACACATATATTCTGCCTTAGTCCTGCTGACCTTCATTCCTCTTCTCTCTAGAGAATATCTCATTGCATCTCATATTTAAAAGTTGGAAACTTTTGTGTTACAGAGAAAAGTATTTTTATAAACTCACATGAAACACGGTAGTGCTTGAAGAATAAGTATGATGACCAAATGTATACAAGACAAAAATGATGTTCTACATTTGCAGCTAAATGTAATTCAAATAAGAGCTTGTTATATGATTGCAGAAAATAACAAAAATGATTCATTTCTGAAACTGGCAAAAAGACAAGTTCATTACTCATAGGTTCATAGGTGTTTAATAAGCTAACAATCACAACGGGCTTTTTAAGCCTAGCCATGCATCCAAAATATCTGACAAGTTCTGGTACCTTGATAAGTGTAAGCAGGGGCTTGGGAGGTAAACCACTTACAGGCTGCCTGTGTCCTTTAGAGAAATAGGTGCCAAACCAGGGGTGAATTTTCTGTTCCCCATCCAATTGTCCAAATTACACTTGAAGTGGATTAGGGATGAACTCTGCTTCACATGGATGGGAGCCTGTTTCAGAGAAGGGGTAGTCTCTGGGATACATGCCTGTCTCTCCAGCAGGTCCTATTTACATCACAGGGAAGGTTTAAGTCTTTAGAACAGGTAATTCTGGTGCTGTTTGTTTTGCAGATATGCAGGAGGTCCATCAGAGTGGGGTCTGACAATGCCTTGTATGCCAGGCATAACTCTCCCCTCAATACCCTGTAGAAGACAGAATACAGGGATAGGGCCTTGAGGCGGCCTGCACAGGACATGTTACTTATGCCCTGTATTCTTTTAGTGAGGAACCTCTGTGGACGTTCATATTGTTGTATATGCCTGGCTAGGGATATACCAAAGGGACATTGTACTCAATGACAGGTCTGATGAATGCTGAATACAGTGGAACAATGACTTCCTTGGACCTAGATGCCATACCTTTGTTTATAAGTTGAACAACACAGAATGACTTCCTCACTACTTTAGACACGTGATGGTCAAAGGCTAGATTACTATCTATGTGGGTCACAAGTCCCTGACTACTGGGTCAACTCTTAGAACTTCCCAAATGATACTATTATGCATTTCTTGGCATTTAGTTTTAGTCCAAGACTCTGACACCAGTTGTTTGTATCAGCCTTTCCTGGATGACATTTGTGTCGGTGTAGCACCTAATTTGCAATCATTATTAAAATTAATCAGCCAGAGACCAGTGACATTGGCCTTGACTTCAGAGAAGAAATGCCAAAAAGAAGCGGTCCCAGGACCAATCCCGGAGGGACTCCGCTGTGACTGGCCTCTATGTAGAGGTAGACTCCCCAATTCTAATTTTCTGGGTCCTGTCTGTGAGTCGGACAGCTATCCACTGGGTGACATAAGGGTTTTTTACCTAATCTCTTAAGTTTGTCAACAATACCCAAGTGGAGTATTGTGTCAAATGACTTGGCCAGGTCAAGGTAGGCAGTGTGAACCATTTTGTCCTCATCCATTGCTTTGGTGACCTTCTCAAAGAAGTACAACAGGTTAAATAGGCACGACCTGCCCTTGATTAAACTAAATTGGGTTGGGTCCAGTGTATGGAGTTTTTCTGTCATTACTGATCATTTGCATGGTAATTCTTTCAATGGCTTTACATATAAAACTAGTCAGACTTATTGGTCTGTAGTTTCCAGGATCTGTAGATGGGCCACCTTTGTGCAGAGGGATGACTGTTTCTGTTCTCCATTCATGAGACATGAAACTTGTTTGGAGGCTGTAGTTAAATAGTAATTCCAGAGGCCCTGATAGGTCATGTTTCATGCTATTTAGAAGGCATCCTGGGATATTGCCTGGGCTCAGTGATGCAGTGTTCTTGGTCTTGGAGAGAGCATTAAGAACCTGTTCCCTAGTGATAGCAGGGGGAGTTAATATTTGATGGTATTTCCTGAGTGAAAGTTGTGGGTAGAGAGGGGTAAAGTTGTAGCTGAATTTGTCAGCCAGTAGGTTTGCTATATCTTTGGGCTCAGGATTGGTGGTTCCATTTATAATGAGCTCTGCACACAATTGTGTATTGCCTTTGAGGCTGTGGACATAGCTAAAGAATGCCTTATGGTTGTCCTTAGCCTGAAGGCCAACTTTACCTGAAATATGGCTTTGGTAGACTTTATTTGTCCACGGAGTTGTTGATTTAGTTTGATGAGAGTGCTTTTATCCTGCTGGGTGCTGCAATGATTTTCTTCCTTCTATTATACAGCCTATTAATGTCGTGCTTCTACAAGGGTGGATTGCTTTTTGAGTTAGTTCTGTATTTCTTCCTGGTGGGTATAGCTACCTCTATGCAAATTTCAGCATGCTTTTATAGGATTTCTGTGAACAGTTCTGCACAGGCAATACTGTTCTCAGGATTTATGGGGGCTTGAAATTTTGCCAGGTTATCACTTAATAGTAGGAAGTTAACCTTAGAGTAGTTCCTGAATATTTCAAGATTTCCTGGGGTTCCAGGTTTTACTTTTACTTCAAAGGAGACCATTTTGTGGTCTGATCTTACCAGGGAAGACATTACATTAGGGTGTGTGCAGCACTCTCCCATATTAGTGAGGACCATATACTGTATGGTGGCACGCCTGGTTGGAGTATTGACAATCTCGTAAAGGGAGTCTGTGTTTACAAAATCCAGAAATATCTGTGCCTGTACATGTGGTGCAGTGTCCCCTGATGTTAAAAAGATGTATAACAAATCTACCTTTGACAGCAGGTATGCACAGGTCTGAGACTGCAGCACAAACTACAGCTGTCATACAAAAAGACTGGGATTATTTTGACAGCTCAAAGTGCTGAACTACATTTCACCCTACAACTAAAATGTCTGACAGAATGACTTGCCTAAATGCTTTTAAATCTGATGGCTGATCAGAAGTAAATTTGCTTCTGCCTGCTGTTTGGCAAAGCTAAGTGCACTGCACCTTTAAAAGCTGTAAAACATTCCATGCTTCAATACATGTTTCCTCTTTGTAATTTGTAGTACCTTGGGGGCAGCTGAAGCTCCATGCACTATAAAGAATCAGGTCTCTGATCTTAACTATGTGGTAATGTGTTCTGCAAAACGAATCAAGAAAGTTCCCACTTCTTGAGGTGAATTTCTTGAATCCATTTCTCAAACATATTAACCATATGTCCAGTAAAAATGCCAACCAAGTAGATAAAGGCCACCTTATACTAAAAATAAACGCAAATCAATAAAATAGAACAAGGCAGCTAAACACGGCTTAAAACATTTAATTTATTAAAATAAAGGTAAGCACTTTTGCGCAGATACACTGCACTTCATCAGACCATAAAAATAAAACCATACAACAACCATTTAAATAGCACAATCAATTAGTAACATAGCCTAATCAACATAATTAATGACTTAAGGGACGTGCCTTCAAAACAGGTTTTAAAGATATACACCCATTCAAACCTAGTGCTCTGTGTGCAGTAAGCCTAATAATCCATTTAGATTCTGTCATCTCAAGTTTATTTCTCAAATCTCCTCCCTGCTTATCAATCCCAATCAATTGTAAAACTATAAAGACAAACACATGTCCAGGATTGTCTCGAACATGCTTATATAATGCACTAGCAGGGTCTCACCTATGTATATAATCCAAATGCTCCATTATACGCTCCCTAAATAGCGTTCAGTTTTCCCTACATAGAAATATGAACAACCTTTACATCATGCCAGATAAACTAAATATGTAGCGGGACAGTCTGCAAAAAACTTGGGTTCAAACTTAAACCCAGTAATAAAATGCACAAAATTCTTATTATCAGATATAGAGTTGCAGGCTTTACATCTCCTACAAGCATAAGTACCTCTCCTATCTGATTGTACTAGGGGTCTACTTTGTAGCATAACTCTCTCTTCAGGTTCCATCTATTCTTAAACCTAAAGGATGGGGTAGGACCAATCAGCCCTTTAATGTCATCATCAGCTAACAATACAGGCCAATTCCTTTTAATAATATCACATATCCTTTTTATATCATTGGTGTAAGTTAGAGCAACCTTATCTCTTGTAGACTTACAGGCTTCCATATCCTTTTTACACGTACTATTCCCTTGCATCCTAGAAGAATAAAAGAGCTTGGATCTACCATCATGAACAGTGGTAAATTCAGACATATTTACAGACACTTTGTCAATGCTATAGCCCCTATCTTTATGTTTATCCTGTAGATGCCCAATCACTCCGGCAAAAACCTCATCATTAGTATGCAATCACAACATCCTAAAAACCTGCCCCTTAACAGTATTACCAAAAGTATGACTAGGGTGCACACTGGTCCGGTGTAGAAGGTTGTTCCTACAACAATTGTTCCTAAAAAGGGCAGTATCAATAGATCCGTCATTCATTTTATCAATCTCAACATCCAAAAAATCTATTCTGTCAAAAGCTACATTCTGTGTAAACCTCAATTCAAGTATGCCACAAACCGATTTAACTCTTGCAATGTGCCCCCCCCCCCCAAACAGGAGAAAAATGTCATCCACAAATCTCCGATACAGTTTAATAGACTCATTAAATCCATTACTCCCAAGAACAAATTCTTCCTCCCGTTGAGCCATAACTAGGTTGATGTAGCTATTGGCACAAGCTGTGCCCATAGCCATGCTAACCTTCTGCCAATAAATACAGTCATTAAATATAAAAAACAATATTTCCGAGGATAACTTCCAACAAAAAGGAAATCAGCATAACCATATCCCTCGAATATGAACTGTATTTCAAGAGGGCTAGTCTAACTACTTCAATGCCCTCAAAACTGGGTATAACGGTAAAAAGAGTCGACACGTCCAAGGTCACAAACCAATAATGGGAAACATCGGTATTCCCAGCCGCTAAGAATAAATCTCTCAGGAAGTGTTCAGTGTCCTTAAGAACAGAAGGAATCTTAGAGACTACTGGCTCCAACTTATCTTGTAGTTAACCAGCCCCTTCCCAATGGTCTGTGGAGCCCCTTATATATCTTGGGGAGGCCATAAATGCAGGGGATCACTGGAAACTCCACTGTAAAATAAGTAAAAAGCTCAAAATCTAACATCCTACACATCACAGCATCATATAAACAATCATAAACCCTTTTAGTCATTAAAGCAACATCATTCCTAGAAATATTTGCATATGTTAAGTCATCACTGACATAAGGAAACGCATTTTCCTTAATGTGTATGTAAGAGCGTTTATTCTTCTGTTGTTGGCATTGCTGTTATCGGGACTACAAAGTAGCGTGGCTTTTTTAATTTGGTGAAAATAAAATTGTTTGGATCACCTTACAGCGGACCTTGGCACTTTTTTGGATTTATTAGTTTGTTTTGAGTGCCTACATCTGTTTTTTGATCACTGACATACTCTCAACATAGTATAACTTATCTAACACAACAACCGCTCCACCTTTGTCAGCAGGGTGGATTTATATACTCGCATTAGTCTTCAGCTCAGAAAGTGCTTTCGTTTCATCAACATCCAAGTTACAGAAGCTTTTACTACTAACACCATCACTTAGAAGGTCCTTTTCACATAATACATTACTATTAGTTACATTACCGTAAATTTTGGTCAACATAACATTCCTCGCAAAACAACATAAGTCCATGACAACATCACTGAAATCAGAGGGGCCAGAAGATATAAATGACAATCCTTTCTCTAAAAGTCTAATTTGTGCCATAGTCAGCGTATAATCAGGCAAATTAACCACTAGTGAGTCCCCATTCACCCCAATGACTGGTTAATCGGCTTGCTGAGAGTCATACAAGTAGCAAATGGAGGCGGAGGAAATCAAACTTTGAACCACAAGAAGCAGATCATTAACAGTTCATTGCATTAATCTTCTGCCCTGTCAAAATGCATTAGCCAGACCCTCCAATATGACATGCGGTGAACCTCTAAGTAATTCTGTCTTCTTTAAAGCTACATCTTTCCATGTAAACTTAAGTAGCACTCATTGCTCTATTACTACTAATTGCCTGGCTAATTTTCATGAGATTCTACTTATTTAACTTTTTCATTTGTTTATCTTTGCTATTTATTTATCTTTTTTATATCCCGTTTAGTCCCACTAGGCTAGTAGCCTTTTTTCAGGGGAGACCAGAAGTGGTATTTATACTACCAGGGCAAATTTGGCCAGAGCATCAAGGAACTTCCCCAACTCTTTCACATATGGGACACTGTTTACAGCTGTATTTCCTGTCTTCTGTTCCAGGTGCGAAGGTGGCCTGGAGAAGCAGGATGCTGGTGAGAGTAGGCATGGAGATCTGAGAAGGAGATGTTGCTGAACTGAATACTGATAGTTGGTCAATGGAGGCATCATTCACGTTGGAGAAGTAGTTGGAAGTTAAAGAGGCACTTGCAAGAGATAATGGAGGGTTGGAAGTATTGGAAAAGGCAGTCGAGCCTTTTAATGAGCTACTGAAGAAATTAGAAGGACGTGTAGAAGATTCAGATGATCTATTTCAGCATAACCTTTTTCAGTCAACACAAGGCTGTTTTGTTACAACCCTCCAGTCAGGAAGGTTGTGAGATGATTATCTTAAGGAGATGATTATACAGAGTGAACAAAAAAGTGAAGTGGTGGCATCTTGGTATGACATTATGGATAGAATCCATGAAGAGGAAGTGAAATAAATCTGCACAAGGTAAAATATTGTATGCAATGACACTGAACGAAGGCAAGAAACAAACAAGAGAAGAAGAAGGAGGAGGAAGAGAAGTTGTGACGAAGAAGTTTGTTGTACGTCTTAGCAGTAAGGAAAAAAAATATTTGAAAGATATAAGGTATGGGACACAGTTATTGCAGCCTTGGGAATATCACCTAATGAGGTAAGAGCCTTTATTCACCTTAATAGAGAGACTTTTTATGACATTATATTTGAGACTGGGCAATACATGGAAAATTTCTTAGAGAGGTTTGAAAAAAGAAAGACTGTAGTCCATTGAACTCTTATGTGGTGCAGACTTTTAACAGAAAGATTGAAAAGAGAATTATTGTACAATTTCAAATGGAGGTGGATAAGGAAGCAGTGAAAGACCGTTTAAAAACTGTATGCAAAGAAGTGATGGACACTACAAAAATATATGATGATAAAGGCTTATGGGCTTGGGGTGAGATTATGGGATTATTCTGAAGATTAAAAAGATAATATTGTGTATATTCCAAGTATAATAACTGTTGTAGGAAATAGAGGTTATGGAAGATATAAGGGACAGCCAAAAACGTGTTTTTTATTTTTGTGGAAAGAGTGATCATTTAATAGGTAATTGTAATAAGAGAAGATGTTTTGTTTGTGAAAAAGTGGGACGTGAAGCAAAGAAATGTGAATTGATATGTAAAAAATGTGGGAAAATGGGACATGACTCAGTTAATCGTGATGAACAACTACATGTTGAGCAAAAAGAGCAGACAGAAGAACATGCACGTGATGTAGCAGAAAATGCTAAGCATAAACATGAAAAACAAAATATCAAACAAGAAGAGGATAAAAACATGATTTAAATGTGAAAAATAGGACCGTTACCCATGCAATGAGTTTATATTTTCCAGGCAAGGATCTCAATTAAAAAATAATTTGTTCAGTTTCATATTGATGAAATGGAGTTAGAAGATGTTAACAATTATTTTTCATTTATGTGTTATTGAGTTTCTGATAGAAGATGAGAGGGACTTGGATTGGGAAGTGGGGAGTGGATGCTATTTTAAAATATGAAAAAGATGTGATAAAACATTTACCAAGTGTTATACATGTAGATGTCAACAGAGAAAGAATTAGGTACATGGGGCATCTGAAAACTTTTTTGGGGGGCGGTTTCAATCATCTGATAAATGAGTGTACAAAAATAAGACGTAATCAATGTAGGGGGAAAGGTTATATGATGATAAAAGTGTAACAAGGAATGTAGAATATGTGAAAGTGAAGGGCATTTTTGGCTTGATTGAAAAAAAAATAAGCAATATAATGTTGAGCAGGATGACGAAGAAAAATATTGTAATATCTTAAAGTAATTTATTTATTTATTTATTTAAATTTGTTGACCGGGAGTGTCCGACTGGACGTGGGTCCATTTTCAGCGGAGGCCCGGGGAGAAAAGCTCCACAGTAAAATAAACAGACAGTAGTTACATTGGATTACATAGTGATTAACAATTTAACATAGAAATTACTTACAACATATTTACAGATGAAGAACAGTACATCAGTAGACAACTAGAATCTTTATCTGTGAAGTACATAACAGGCATTAACAAATGTAACAATGAGAAGTTCCTGCTGTATAATAAGTACTAGGCTTATGAGCATCTGAGCTTGCTATCATCAAGGTAGTTAGTGGAGGTGAAAGAAAGGTAGTAGTTGGATGGGGTGGATGATATTAGAGTGGGAGTTGGAATGGAAATTAGGAAGTGAATGATGTTCTAGGGTGGCTGTAATGTGAAATAAAAAAACAATAAAAAATATTAATGAAAGTGTATGTGAAAAAAGGGAAATGGTGTTAATGAAAAAGAGAATGAAGTAATAAGAGACAACTTACATAAAAATGTTACATTTCTGGAGGATGAAGGTAACTGTACTGAGGGTGTTGAAAATGAGGAAGAAATTGAAAGTGGTAAGTCAGATGTTTGTGAAGGGAGTATAAAGAAATTCAGTAGGTGCTAGAGTAAGGGTGAGGAACGGAAAAAATACATTATCAAAGATTAAAAATAAATGTAAGGAGCAGTTTTATGTGTTTCAGAAAGAAAATAGTGACACATCTGATTCTGAGACTCAAAGAATAGTTGTAAATAAACCCAGAAAAATAATCAGTTAGGGAAAGAATAAAAATAAGAAAAAATAAAATGAATTACTTCCCTTGAACTTGAAAAGAAGGAAAAGTAATAATTTTTTAGTGCTTTCAGTAAATGTGAATAGTATTATTAATATTGTAAGAAGGATAGGGATACTGAAGTGGTATGACAGATGTGATGCAGATATTCTTATAGAGGATATAAGATTCTTGACAAGTGAAGAAAGACTGCAAACAAAAACTTTGTGGGTGGAAAAATAAATATGGAAATTAGGAAGTGAATGATGTTCTGGGGTGGCTGTAATGTGAAATAAAAAAACAATAAAAAATATTAGATGCAATATTGATAAGGATGGGAAGGTTAGCTGTTGTGGATGTGAGGTGGAGAGAATATGTTTATAAAATTAAAGCATTACATGCATATACAAATGGCAAGGGAAGAGAATATGATTAATCAAATATTACATTATGTGGTGGATAACATAAAAATTATTATTGCAGAGGACTTTAATAGTGATTTACAGAGAGAATGTAAAGAGAAAGGGAAGGATGTTAAAAAATGCAGTAAGTATTACCATGGAACTTATAAACAAAGACATTGGCAACCTTCAAACACTGGACCCCACCCAGTTTTGACCCCACCCAGTTTGGGTTCGTGAAAAGACAATCTTATCTCCTGAACTTGATTGACTTCTTTGAATTACTCTGCAGAGCCATGGACGAGGGTAAGGCAGTACACACAGCCTATCTGGACCTTGCCAAGGCCTTTGACACCATCCCCCACTCTGGAATCACTACGTCACTCGATGGGTTGCCAACTGGCTTACTGACAGAACCCACATTGTAAAAGTAGCAAACTCCAAATCCAGATCCAGACAAGTGACAAGTGGAGTACCTCAGGGTTCAGTCCTGGGACCACTCTTGTTTGGCATCTACTTATCTGCTGAAGTACAGGCCAACACTAAGGCACTCTGGCTAACAAAGTTCAGAGATGACTGCAAACTGGGAGCCATTATTGAATCGCCAAATGATGTGGATACTCTACAAAAGGGCCTTACAGAAACAGATGCTTGGTGCCAGAGCCATGGGCTCAAGCTCAATGCCAAGAAATGTATAGTTATCCCCTTTGGGAAAAAACATATACCCGTGAATTACCACATAGGCGGCATTACACTAAACACAGAAAGTGTGATAAGAGACTTAGGGACACAGGTGGACAGTGGTCTCACCTTCGATAACCACATCATCACAACAGTCAGGAAACCCTTATATGTGGCACACCTCATCACTAAGGGCTTTTCATCCAGAAAAAAGGAGGTCATTGTCCCACTATACTCATCCCTCATTAGACCCATTATAGAATACAACGCCCTGTTTGGTATGTACTTCTCAAGACATCTGCAACAACTGGAAAGGCTGCAGAAATACCTCAGTAAAAGAATCACAGGCCTAAAGCAGATGCGCTACGCTGACCACCTTAAAAAACTCCAGCTATACTCTGTCATATATCGTCTACTCAGAGCCGATCTCTGCTTAACATACAAGGCCATGTCAAACCCAGAGCTGTTGGATATGCTACACTTAAAGAAATCCCAATCCCTCAGAGTCACATGCTCCAGGGATCTAAACCTTGTCATCACAATAAACAAAACATGCTGGAGAGAGAGGGTCCTGACCCAGAGACTACCCAGACTCTGGAATAGACTGACCATACATGTCAAGCAGAGCATCTCTTTGGCCCTCTTCAAAAGGAACCTTGATGATTGGATGGGAGAAAGGAAATTCACCCCGGGAATCACGTCAGTCGCCCTGCTAGACAGGGGTCCAGGGAAGTAATTAGTGTGGGAAGAAATAGCCAGGGAATTGTTATGGCTAGGCTTGTATAGGCCCTCGGGCCGACAGCCTAGTACCAACCTATGAACCTATAAGTGATAACATGTGGTAAGTTAGCTGTGTGGAATAAAAATCAATGGACTTCTACAAGAGGGGTATTTGTATCTGAAATTGATTATTTTGTACTACTGGAAGGTTTGGGTGTAGCAGGTGGTGATATACCAGAGACAGTTTTTTTGGATCATTTAGCAATATGGATGGGGGTGATAGAAGAAAAGGAGCGTATTAAAATTGGAAAAGGAATAAAAAGAATAAATGGATGAATTATAGAATGGATTTGGAGAATGGGAAGCACTGCATTTATGTAGGGATCATTTAACCATGAAGGGCTTTTATAAAAATTGGTCCTAATAGTAAAAAGAACTATAAAAAGTGTTGTTTTCCACTGGCAAGATAATGCAAGAAATGATGAGAAAGTGAAATATGAAAAGATGTATAGAAATGTTATTAGAGAATTTAGAAATGAATACAAGAGGGTATTATGATATGGAAAAGGAAATATATGAAAAAAATAAGGCATTACTGTTTAAGCAGATATATTATTTATAAGGGAGAAGATATGAGGTATCTGCATATTTGGGTTAAATAGTACAGGATAATATTAGTATAATGAGGGGAAATGACAAATGTAAAAGGAGAGGTAAGTAAAAAGAACATAACAGTAAATTATGAGTATTGCAGTACACCACGAGAAAATGTGCATATGAGCAAAATAAGAAACAATGGAAAACAAAAAAAAATTCAAGAACCAATTAAGGAAGAATTTCAAAAAGAAATATTACGGAATTGGGTGTAGTACTTAGGAAAGTAAATGTTGATTCAGTATCATGTCCATATGATATAGTGTATGAAATGATAAATTATGAGATTGGCAAAGAGAGTGTGTTGTGAGCATTCTGAATGCACTGCTGTGTGGAGTGGAATATTAAAATGTATATGAAATAAAGATGAAAAGAATAAAATAAGAAATGGCGACCCATCACATTAAATAATACATATTATAATGAGAATAGCACAGAGGAGAGTGGAAAGAATGATTGAGGGATACTAGGAATTATTATTGGTGATATGAGAACTTGTGGATGACATTAGAAGTAAAAGGGAAACTATTAGACTTACGGCTGGTGATATTAGTAAGGGATTTGATACAGCAAGACATGATGCTTTGTGGGATGTTATGGAAAATATGAAATATGTAATAGAATTAGGGGAGTGTGTATGTCAGCATGTAAGAGTGTTATTGAATGGGTGGCCGAGTAAAGAATTATGCATGAATTATGTTATAAGACAAGTGATGTCCCATGAGTGGGTTATTGTTTGCATCAGTAATGAATGTGACAGTGAGTGAAAAAGCTTATAAAATACTAGATAGGTGTTGCAAAAGGAAGTGGTGATTCCAGTAGATTTTACATATGCAGATGCTACAGTAGAGGTTGCTAAAAATAAAAATAAAATACAGATGAGGGAAGTCTTGATTTGTCTGAATGGAAGGTTAAAGGAAATGGGAATAATCTTGATTAAAGATAAAAGTAATGGTTTGGATGATGCAGTGAAAATTGGAGGGATATATTTTTCAGTGAAGTATCTTTCGGATAAAATTTTAGAAAGAATTATGTAGTTATGAGGCAATGGGAGGGTCTGATAAAAGAAATGAAAGAAATATACCTTATTTTATTTTTATTTATTTATTTTACATTTGTTTATTGGGAAAGTCCGACTGGACACAGGTTCATTTTCAGCAAAGGCTCGGGGAGAAAAGCTCCAATATAGTACAATATATAAAGAAAATGTTCTGAACACAATAAAATAAAAATACAGAACACAATACATAGTTTTTAAAAACATGCAATGTAGTAAAAGATCTATCACTATATGGTAACTGTTTATGGCAACAGGTAATGGTTGCTAAGAATATAAAAAAACAGTTCTTAGTATTATGGAGTAAATAGCAAAAACAGCAACATTCTTTGAGGTATAATCAGAATCAGAATAACAGCCTTACAGTGGAAGTGGTATCACATGACAGTGTCCACATAACAAAACATTAGCATATATTTAACCTCAGGAGTAACAAGACCATAGCCAGTTGTTTGTATAGTGGGTTTTCAGAAGTTTTTTTAATTGTGTAGCACAGCTATTAGATGTTAGGTGGCTGGGTCGTGTATTCCAGACTCTCGTAATAGTGCAACCAAAGAGAGATTTACCAGCATCATTCTTATGTTTGATGACATTTAGAAGGTTCTGGTTACTAGATCTTAGGGTTCTAGTAGTAGCATAGGGTTCAATTAGATGCTGGAGTGCTGGGGTGTTATCAGGAAAGTAGTACAACTTGTATGCTATTGACAATTGACTGTGTAGCAGTAGTTGTGGCAGCTCTAACCAGTTAAGCTGCTTAAGTGATAGACAGTGATAGGACCTATATGAGGCTTCTGTAGCTAACTTGGCAATCATGTTATAGTAAGATTCCAGCTTAAGTCAGCCTTGCAGAGATTAGTCAGAATTGGAGATGCATAGAGGAGGATGGATAATAGACGTGTCCTTGCTATTGTGGTTCTGGTACATCTAGTGAGAAACTGTTTGTTCCAGTAGAGGAGTCCTAGCTTTTTGTGAATTTTCTTGATGGTTTTTGCTATGTGGATGTCAAACCTCAGGTTACTGTCTATTTCTACACCTAGCAGTTTAGTGTGTGTGGTTGGAGTGATATGGCTATTGTCTTTGGAAATGATGCTAAAATAATTGTTTGGAGGGGGACCTACATGAGCTTAAAATAATTAGTTTTGTTTTTTTGGGATTAAGAATAAGTTTGGTGTTAGTGAACCATGTTTCTGCTAATATAAAGTTATTTTGGGTTAGGGTGTGCCGTTCTTTTATTGTGGAGGTGGCACATATAAGGGGGGTGTCGTCAACATATTGTATTACTGAGGCAGTGAGTGTGGAGGAAGAGAGCTGGTTGGCAAACAGAGAGAACAGTAAAGGGTCAAGGATGGAGCCTTGAGGTGCTCCTAAGGATAGTGGTAACACCGGGGACAATTAGTTTTGCCATAGGACTGCTTGCTGACGGCCTGATAAGTAGCTGTTAAACCAAGAAATAAAGGAGGGGCTAGTGTTTAGGGTGGATAAAGTGTTAAGATGCATATTGTCGTTAACCATGCCAAAAGCTTTTGATAAGTCTAAAAACATGGAGGATACAAATAAGCCCTTGTTTCTATAGTGGTTAACTATGTTGGTAAAAGACAGTAGTGCTGTGGTGGTGTGTGGGAGGGTCTAAAGCCATGCTGTGATTTAGACAGCAGGTTGTTTTTTTGGAGGTAGTGCATTAGATGAGTGTGAACAACTCTAATATTTTTGATAAGGGTGATAAAATAGTGATTGGGCAGTAATTAGTGAGTTCTAAGGAGTTACCTCCTTTGTGTAGTAGTATGATATGCAATGTTTTCCATATGGTAGGTATCTTGCACTCTGACAGAGATCTATTAATGAGAATAGTAACAGGATAGGCTATAGCTTCTGCAGCTATCTGAAGGTAATCTACTGGTAAGTTAACAGCAGCCAGAGTGGTCGGTTTAAGTTTATGAAGAAGTTTCAAAATAACTTTGGTGGACACAGGGTGCAGGGAAAAGTTGGAGGCATTGTATTGTGAGTTGGGGTAGGTTTAGGAAGTTGTCAGTATGGGGCTACTAGCATTATTTTGGGCATTGGCAGGGGTTTGAACTGTTTCACTGAAGCATTTATTGAATTTTGTGGGAATGTTATGGTTGTTTACTATTACAGGGGTTGGAGTTGCGGATTTCCCTGGCTGAAGTATAGTATTTATTGTGGCCCAGAATTGTTGAGGGTTGTGAACATATTTTTCTTGTATGTTTTGGTAGTAGTTAGTTGTCAAGTTTAACTTGTTTTTTGGCTTTGTTTTGGAGTTCTAATTAGATTTGTTTCATAGTAATGGTTTTGTTTTTGTGGAATTGTAACCAAGCCTTATCCTTGCTTTCAGTGTAGATTTAGTTTCTTTAGTTAGCCATGGGGTGCAATTTGCTTTTATTCTTATGGTTCTGGAGGGTGCATGACAGTTTAGAATTTGTAAGAAAGTTGAGTTAAAGTACTGCACAGCTTCATCAAAAGACAGTTACTTCAGCAGAGTCCAATTACAACATCTTAGTGCAGAGTTGAAATTATTAGGTATAAAGTTATTTTTGTTTCTTACGACTCTGAGGGTAGTCTGGCTGATGTGGTCAGTTCTGTTCCTGATTATGTAGGTAGGCTGATGGTCACTCATACTATCAGGTAGACAACCAGATTGGTATGCTAGTCAGATATGAGAATCCAGTCCAGGATGGAATGCCGGTTGGATGTTTTATCAATTCTAGTGGGGGATGAGATAAGTTGGGTGAACCCATGGAGGTTAATGTGGGTAGAGGTTTTGAAGCCGGAGCAGTTAAGCCAGTCAATATTACAGTCATCTAATAGAATAGTTTCTTGTGGAAGGGAGTGTGACATCCACACTAGCAGGTTTTCCATTGCAGTAATGTTATTACCTGGTGGGAAATAGCTGCCTACAATATATTTATATGTTTGTTGGTGTTTAGTTTTAATTTAGCAAGGATTAGTTCTACATTTTTGACTTCAGGGATATTACCATCAAATAGTTCGAGGATGAGATGATTTTGGAATAATATTGCTACCCCCCCCCCCCTCTCTCTGTATAATATTGCAGCCAGGAGCTGTAATTTCATTATTGTGGTTCTCTGGTTTTAGCCATGTTTCCATTAGCAAAACAATATGTTGTTTATATAGAGCTAGTAGAGCATGAAGGTCATGGATTTTATTTAATATATTTCTTACATTCATGTTTAGGAAGAGGAGAGGGGAGGTTGGTCTGTTGTGTAGAGGACTTAGCTGACCAAGGTTTGGATTGGTTGGTGTACTGGGTCCTGGATTAGGGTGTATATCACAACAGCATGTGAGTGTTTTAAGTAAGTTTAAGTAGAGTTTAGTAAGCTTTTATATTAGTTTAGCATGTCTTTGAGAGGAGCGGAGGTTATATTTAAATAATTGCTGATTACACAAGAAAGAGATGGTATGGGAGGAACTAAGCTTGCATGGAAATAAGGGAAAGTTTATTTGTTTTACATGATTGCCTATTGCTTCAGTTTGCCATGGGGGTGGGGTTTTGTCATTAAGTTAAGTATGGTAGGAGGTGAGGATTGAAAGAAGAAGTAGAGTAGAAATTGTGAAGGGATATATTAGTGCTTTTGGTAAGTGGGTGTGTAGTGTATAGAACATTCTTTGTAGTTAGAGAAAGAGTAGGGTGCATATAAAGATTACCTTACTTACTTATATGAGATGAGTTTAGTAGTGAGGGAGTGTGGCAGTGTGTAATACTGTGGGGGAGAAAAAGGTGCAGTGTGATAGGGTAAGTGGGAGTGTGGGAGGTGATGAGCAGTGATTGAGGGTTGCGGTCTGTAATTATAAGTGTAATTGATGCAGTGGTGGGTGAGAATGGGGGCAGGGTAGGGGAGAGGAGTGAGCTCGAGCACATCGAGGGCAAATGGAGCTGGTTGGGCCAGGTATGGAAGAAACTAGGAGAACAAAAAAATTACCAGAAACAGGTAAGTCAGGTAAAGTCAATTACTAGGAATGTTAGACCAGGAAAGATGAAGAGGAGTAGACTAAAGAGTACAGTTGTGGATATAGGTGAGAGGAGAAGGGAGGAATGGAAGGGATGTTTAATCAAGAGAGGTAAAAGTTTGAGTGGTGGGAGAGAGTGGAGTACAGAATAAGACAAAGGTGCTCTACTACAGCTGAAATTAGTGGCTATTACCAGACATTTGAAGCAATGGGAGCGAGTGTAGGCTGAGAAAAAATAGAGAGGAGTAGCAGAGAGGGAGGCTAGGAGTTTTAGAGGTAAGATAGTTGGATGATAAGAGCAGATTGACTAGGGAGCTTGATGTACAAGAGAACATGGGTTGTGTAGAGCAGTCCTACTTTACAGTATGAGCTGCTATAACAAGTAAAGTATGTACTTAATTTCTACTTTAATAAGTGTCCAGATACTTGAGATGTGACTTCAGTGGGAAACAGGAGTGGGTTCCCTTCTGGGTAGGCCTTTTTAGGTCTTATGTGGAGGACTTATTAATTAGCATTCAAGAAAAAAGGTTTATCTGCTAAATTCTGCTTTAATGTGAAAAATAGCCTATATATATTTTATTTATTTATTTATTTTATTTTTATTTTATTTTATTTTACATTTGTTGACTGGGCTGGTCTAACTGGAATACAAATCCATTTTCAGTAGAGGCCCAGGGAGAAAAGCTCCAACACAAACACAATATATACAGTAAAAGTTGTCACAATTCAGAGAAGTATAACAGTAGTTAAAAAGTTCTAAACAGTTTCAGCCATACAGACTTGATGCAGTTGTCATTACAAGAGTACATGGCTCATGATGAAGAGATATGAAAAACAAAAATATAAAACAAAATAGTTGTGTACTTGTGCAAGCAGAATAAAATAGCATAATAAAGTTGTTTACTTATACAATTGTACCAAGTGATACAGTGAAATACAAGATTTATAGGAAACAGCAAGAGGATGTCAGTAGATAGAACATACTCATATTAGAAGCAGAGAACACATAGGAAATAGACAAAAAGTTATATATAATGCTTATATGATCCCAGAAAAATATGAAAAATAAATTATGCAATTAGTATTTCCTTTCATATGGGGTTCATGATTAAACCCTGTTAAAAAAAAGGTGTGTTGTATATGAGTGAAGATGAAGGGGTTGGGGTTATTAAATCCAGTTGTTTATTCTGATTTTTTAAAGTAGTACAGAGTATTAAAGTGGATAAGAGAAGAGAATGAAAAATTATTAGCGAAAATATTTAAATAGAAGTACAAAAATTGTGGAGAGGATGAGAATAAAATATAAATGAAGAAATTAAAAATTACCAAGAAAAAATACTAACATGGAAAATGAAAGTTGATGATATGAAGGAGAATAGAAGTATGTGATACAATAACGTAATGAAACAATATTATTATGTAAATCAATGGGAATATTTACCAGAAGAAGTGATAAAAGCCATTAAAGTAAGGAAATGTGGGGTATTAAGAATTGTAGCATTTGAGGATTTCCTGTGGATATTTGAAATAAATAAGTTACCAGTAATGGGAAATATGCCATATAAGAAGAAAGATGAAATAGTGTGTTTATTTTGGGGAAGGAAGAGACAACACAGCACTTTTTTAAATGTAAAAGAGTGGTAAACAATTGAAAAAGTTGGTTGAAGAAAATTATTTTGAGAATATTAATGACATAAACAATATAGATATGAAAATTATTTTGTATGAATGAAGAAAGAATATCTGAGATGGGTAGATAATTTATTTTATGTAATATGGGTTATTTGGAACAAAGACTGAATGAAATTTTCTTTAATGGGAAATTGATTTTGGCTGATGTATTGCAAAAAATTATGTTATAGTTATGGAAAAAGGGGTGGAGGGTAAATTATGGAAGAATAATAATGATGATGGTATAGAGGAATATGTAGGTACATAACTGTAAATATGTATATTTGTAAATATATTAATATGTAAATAATACTTTGTTTATGTTGTGTTAATTAAAGGATCCCTACTCTTATTGAAAGTTCCCTGGGATCGTTTACATCCACCTGAGCTACCACCAGCTCAAGGATATGGGGCATCAGTTTAAAGTCTCATTTGAAGGATGAACAGTATAAGATACATTTAAAGGCATATTCCACTTTTCCTCACACATGATGTCACAGCGTGCCCACTTTCCATACAACACCATCTGTTTGGGAAATGTACAAGTGGGTTGTATGATATAGATTAGCCATTGTCTTTCTTATTAGCAAACCTGAGTCTATGAGAGACAATATACTGGAAGAGTCAGAGCATTAGTGCCCACTGACATCATTTTGTAATGCTGTTTTCAGCCATTACAATGAGTCACGAGTGGTCAGCAGGCCAGAGTCAACCTAACAGGTAATATTTTAATTAACAGAAGGTCTACTTTAAAGCCAGACACTCCCTTTCTAAGTCTGAATGACTCTTTTCACCTTTGCTTAATTTTCAAATGATACAACTCACAGCATGCTCCCCACCTTCAATATCATGGGACAATACTTCTCTAAAATCTACTACTGATCTAACCCTAACGCTAATTATTTCATGTGATATTCTTGTGAACTATGCTATTAAAATATTCAAGTCATCCAAAACAAAATTCTGTATATTGTCTGCCAAATGGCACTTTAAGATAGAATGGCACAATTTAGTTGCATGATTTATGAGTGAATGGACCACTGGAGGTGAGATAAAAAAATGTTAAACTGGTAACATTTGGAAAGTAGTTAATATGCACTATAGATGTCAGGATGAACAAGAAGCTCTGGGGAAATTCACAACATATATTGAAATTTCTCACTAAGGAGAGAAACCGTACTTCCAGCAGACTGACGTGTTCACAGTGCAGTCTGAAGTAATAAGTTTAGGTGCTTCAGTATGTTTACAATGAGAGGCACACACAGGTTGGTATGACTGCCTATTTACTGGGCTTCTCTTGGGGGGCATTACTATATCCATAGCTGCACACACACACACACACACACATTTTATATATATATATATATATATATATATATATATGTATGTGTGTGTGTGTATGTGTGTGTGTGTGTGTGTGTGTGTAGTATTCATCTATGCTATATATATATATATATATATATATATATATATATATATATATATATATATGTGTGGTCCCTATTAAATTATCAAATGTGTCAAAGTTCGAATGTCATATGGTCGACACCATATGATCGAACTTTGTAAAGTTCGAAGGTGAAAGGAACGGCTCCGTACACACAGAATGGGAAAATTTCCCTTTTCTGCACTGAAGTGCGGTCTCGGAGTTGGTATATTTAAGTAGGGGGGTGTGGGGGGTGCAAGGGGGCTTGCTCCCCTGCTCAGAGCATTAAGGTGTTTTTTTTTACATTTTTATTACATATTCGAAGATTCAAGTTTCGCTTGTATGGTTGTCGAACATATGAGGATCGAATTTTTGAAGCTTCGAATATATAATATAGACCCTATATATGCACATATATATATATATATATATATATATATATATATATATATATATATATATATATGAGTCTACTTCACATGACTGAAAACTCATTTGACAGAATTTCATTTGACCGAGACCAAAATACCTAATTTCCAAAATACTGAAAATTCATTTGACTGAATCTCATTTTACCGAAAGCTTACATAGGTTCATAGTTGTTTACTAGACTAACAACCACAAAAAAAAATTGTTGAACGCAGAAATAAATTTAATTTACAACATGCTAAACATTTTCTTGTTAAACAGAAGAGAAAACTCGGAAAGTGGATGAAATGAACCAAAGCCAGATATACAGTAAAAATAGCTAGCCAGGTGAAGGATAACCATAAATCTTCCTTAACCATAAATCTTCCTTAACTAAATTAGAAAGCGCCGTAACAGTCTGGAGCTCTACACAAAGCTAATAGCAAATGATAGAATACAACTCCCAAAATCAACCTCCTGCACGAGGACAATTGCATGGCTCCAAAAAGCAAATAAGATCCAGAAAAACAAGCTGAGCCAGCAAACTGTGACCTGGAAATAACATTTATTGATTATAATAGCATAAAAACAAATAACCAGACCGGTTTCGGCTGGTAAGAAAACAGAGCCTTCATCAGTGTAAACCAAAAGAGTCAAACACTACAAAGGGAGGACTTGTTAACCTACAAATCACGGAACAGGGATGAACCACAACCTATCAGGTTTGTAACCACTTATGCCAGAAACTCTGATTTATTAATCAACAGCATACATAGACACTGGAACATATTACAATGTGATCAAGAATTAGCTAATATAATACCAGACAGATGCCTTTTTTCATTTCGCAAAGGTAAGAACTTGGCATCTTGCTTCAATCATTACAAACATACACATGACACTGGGCATACTCACTCGCAACAAACCACCTTGACTGGTGAACCTTTGATTGGCTGCTTCCCATGTGGCCACTGTACCAATTGTGATAAAGTCACCAAGTCTAAACAATTTACGAGTAGAAATTGTGCCATGGTCTATGACATCCAATTTTTTGCTAATTGCAGCAGCGACTGGTTAGTCTATTTGGCAACATGCACCTGCGGGTCCTTTTACATTGGACAAACATCTCGTCCTCTCAGGCTTAGAATTTCTGAACATGTAAGTAACATTAAAAATAAAAAAGCTAATAATGCTTTGTATAAACACTGTCTGGCACACAAAACTGCAAAATTCACTTTCATGATTATTGATATGGTCAAGGGCAATAAATCCAACAAAACCGGATGGCATTCTATTTTAGATTCTAAAGAATAGAAATGGATTGTAAAACTAGGTGGATTGTTCCCACCTGGCCTTAATGAGCAATTTTGAAAATGAGCCAATGGAGTTGAACTTGTATGTATTTAAACTGTAGCATTTGACTCTTCTGGTTTACACTGATGAAGGCTGTGTTTTCTTATCAGCCGAAACCGGTCTGGTTATTTGTTTCTATGCTATTATAATCAATAAATGTTATTTCCAGGTCACAGTTTGCTGGCTCAACTTGTTTTTTCTGGATAACTCAACTGGAGCCACAGAACATAGCCAATCGACAAGAGGGAAAATTTAACACAAACTTTACCCCATCTCCCCTTCTATATTTCCAGATCACGTACCCATATGTACATGTCCCCATCATACCCACTGCCTCTAAAAGACTTATCACAAGTGGTGTTCCATGCTCAGTCCTCTTTAGCATTTACTTCTTGTAGGTCAAAACAAATATTAAGAGTTTAAGGCTAACTTAAGTTTGCAGGTATCACAAACTCCCTACAGGACACCAAGATCTTGAAAGTTGATCCTGTAGTCAAGGATCTGGGAATCTATATTGACAATGAATTGTTCATTGATCACCACATATCCACTATAAGGACGTCCTTTTTTCATTGCATAGCTTATATCGAAAATTCTGTATTCCAGCTCCAGGAATGTAATCATTCTACTGTACTCAGCTCTCATTAGAACAATCACTGACTATAATGAATTCCTTTTTGGTATGTCCTGTCCATACACTTGGCACAAACGGAATGACCACAACACCTTCACATTTAAAAAAAAATCAAGGACTTAAATCATAAAAACTATGCAGACCATCTCAAAGCTTTGTCCATCTTCCTCACATCATACAAGCTTCTAAGATGTACTCTCTGCCTTGCATGTAGAGTCTCAACAAACCCTATCCTGCCAGACCTACAAGATATTTGGAAGTAGCATAAACACCTGATCAAGCGATCTCAGTCTCTTTTTGCAACATAAACAGGGCATGTTGGATGGACAGATAGGAAAAAAACACTCCTATGAATCCATCTTTTAATCCACATAAAGCAACATTCTTCTCTTTCGCTTTTTAACATTTATATGACTGGATAGGAAAACATAAATTCACCCCCAGCTTAGCATCCATGTTATGTTGTTAATGACAATTATATCATTTACTAATGGGATGAATTTGATTTTATTTATGAAAACATTAACTTCTTTTTTCTCATACCTGTATTATTGCACTCTCTATATATATTTATTGAGTCAGGGCATTTAACTATTTTTTAATTGCTTTATCTATAAAAAGGCGCTTATTTCCTAGAAGGCATGTCTTCCAAGGTAGCAGATTTAATAAAGAAAAAGGTAAACAAGATGAATTGCTTTCAGACTGATTTGGTTACCATGGTTGGCACCTCATTACATTGTTTCTGAACATGGTTTGTTTGTCAAAATAAACTACTAGCAAAGTGTCTTTACTGATAAAATGCACGTTCATATGAAAATGTAACATACCCCAAAAGAAGAACTGTGGAAGCAAGCTACTTTATCACTATTATTTAAAATACAGTTTTATCACACTCATGATTTAAAAACGAACATAAAGCAGATCCACACAGTAATTCTAGGAATACAAGACATACTTATTTACCACATCAATACATTTGTGAGGATGGACAAGAGGCAGTGTGCTGTTTATATTGAGTCTAGTAGCACTGTATTATATAACTAAAGAAGTGTACACTGAGCCCAGCTCTATGGCACAGAGGGATCATGTCCTAATTATGACCTGGATAGCCCAAGTTTAGGTAGGAGGCTATATATAAATGAGCCTTGTGGAGGTGGAGGGCATGAGTTCACTCATCCTGGGGGTCAGAGCGGTGGTTCCAGTTACAAGCTGCAGTCACATGCTGCGAGCAGTGGCCGATCTGTACTAGTAATTCAGCATAGATTAGGAACATGGGCATGGCCTACTAAACCAGTGATGATAGCCCTCAATTAAGGTGTAAGACTGGAATCATGCACACATCAAGGGACAATGTACTAGGCTCTTTCAGTGACAAGAATACACCATGACAGCCACTAGAGGTGTTGTTAGGGCCATATATAGAATATCCTTGCTGTCAATATATTGACAGATTTACTATAGGCTCTCTGGTTGCGAGATTTGCAGTGCAGGGGAAGGGCAAACCATTAGCATAAGCTGAAATAACCTTGTGGTCATCAGTCAGGATGCCCGAGAGAGCAAGGTGAGCCATGCAGTATGGATACGTGATTGCTGTTGAAGTCTGATACAGCTGGAATTCTAGACAAAATCAAAAATAATGGGGGGAGGCCCAAATTCTGGGAGAGATTTTAAATATTGCTTTTATAAACTTGGAAAATTTATAGATTAACAGCTTTTTCATTAGCATGCATTTTCGGAAGTACATGAAATCTGAAACTCAAATGTCTACCATTATTTAGTGACTCCAGTCCTTACTGATTTATCAGGAAAAACCCAAATTTTATGAGGAACACACCAAAAATATCAGGCAAAAATCAACATGTTCTCCAAAACTGTTATACTATCTCCAATGTTGCACAAAGTTGGAGAAAAGCAAAAGTTAAAAAAATAAATATATATATATATATATATATATATATATATATATATATATATATATATATATATATACACACATACACACACACACCTTTTTCATTTACTTCATGGAGTCCAACCCTCTTGGCATACAATAAATACTACCAGCAACACAATACTAGTTAGCACAATGCCACATAAAGTTTTGTTTCAACTCAATCACAGAGAGATAAAACCCTCACTACTATGAAGACAACCTAAGTTTGATTATCAACTCATTTAATAAAAATGCTACTCAGGAAGAGAAAGGCACAATGAGGCACAGCCTGTCCACCTCTTTTTCTGGGATGTGGGTTGAGGGGCTGGCATTTTCCTAGGGGTGCTTCCCCATCTAGATTTCCTACTTTAGACCAGGTTTCAGTGGATGCACTTGCCTTCACAGAGGCAGGTTATTGAGAGGGGTATTACTTGAAGATATTGAGAGGGGTATTACTTGAAGAAGGGAGGATACACTCTCATAAATGTCCACTGCACATCAGCCCCTCGGGAGGAGGCAGGTATCTATGTGAAGAAAGGAATGAGAGTGCCAGGCAGACCTCCTCCCCTACTGACCTCCACTCTTGATGCACTGTGATCACAAAGACAACTGGTTAATAGAGGGGAGACCTGATGACACAAGGGGATCATAAGCAAAAAATTAAACAAGCCAATAACATATGCAACACTTTTCAAGTGTTGACAAAACAAAATGTGAGGGTGACAAATGGTAATGTTTGCATATAATTTAGAGTAGTTCATATTATTGGAAACACAAAATACTAAAATCTAAACACTGAAAACTCAAAATATTGAAAAGGGGGATTTGCCATTACCCCACTGTCTGAAGTTAATATTAGCAGGGGGTTTGCCTCCCACATTAAAATGCTTCAGTATTTTGAGATTTCAATAATTCTGAGTTTTCACCATTATGAACTACATCTAAATTTGGCATAGGGTGTGGTTACAGAAGTATACTAACAAACAAGAAGCCAAGTACTTAAAAAATAACACTTTGCAAAAAAAAAAACTTCCAGCAAAAGAGGTCACTGCAGAAAGAGTTCGTCCATGCTCCAAGGGGCAGAAACCTCAGAGATTACTATATTACTTTGGGGACTGCAAGGGTGAAGATGTGGGCCTGCAAGGGCTTGCTCCACTCAGAAAAAAAAATTCATAAACTGCACGTAGTTTCCATAACGGGCTTTTTTTTACATGCTTTTGAATGAAACAGCTTTTGGTAATCTGCACCGGATCTGTGTGGTGTGTAAACTCCACCATCATCACCACCACCACACCCATCTCACATTGTATTGTGCGGGTATCCGTTAATACTGGATTGTGTTCATTTAGGAAGAATTCTTTGCATCTTTCTCCTCTCCCATACCCTTTACCAGAGCACAAATACCTCTCAACTGTCCAGATTTTCGCAGAATGTCCTATTTTTCCTTACGTTTTTGGTCTGTTCTTCATAAAGTCTGTCATTTTCTAGCAAATCACTTAGGACTGAAGTCACTAAATAATAATATACATTGGGCAACACAGTGGCACAGCAGAAAGCATTGTCGCCTCAAGAGGTTCCCCGATTCGAATCTCAATTGCAAATCATCCATGCGTTCACGTTGGGGGGTTTGGGTGTTCCGGTTTCCTCCCACATTCCAAACATACGCAGTAGGTGGACTGGCCGCACTAAATGGGCCATAGGTATGAGCGTGCGTGCGAGTGTCTGACGTTGAAGAATTACCGCACTAGGGCTACCACCCAGCAGTGAAAACCTTGGATGTATATGATTATCACTGTTGAAGTGACACCGATGCAGAAATTGGAAAACGGGTTGTAGACAGATCAGAGTTTCAGACTTCGTATCTTTCAGAAAACTGATCCGAGTTTCAGACTTCATATCTTTCAGAAAATGCAGTGCATGCTAGCACAAATCCTGGTACGTTAGTAAGTTTATAAGTGCAATATTTAAAACATGTCCCTATTTTTGAGCCTCTGTGCCCCCATTATTTTAGGCTTTGCCCAGATTTCTTGAATCAAGGGGTTGCGAGGTATAGCACCTGATGAATACCAACAGTCTAAATCCAAAACTGAGAAACCATTTTAAGTATTTTATAGGGAAATCTATTAAAGGAAAAGTAACTCCACATCGTTGATTATATGCATGTAGGCGCTGCTGTGTTTGTTTACTGAAGTAATGAAACTTTTAGGCTGTTCCACAAATTAACAATAAACACTCTCATTTGGTCGGGCAGATCTTTGCAAATGACAATTACAGTTTAAGGCCAGGCTTCCTTCTTGATGTGAGACACACTACATCAGTGTGAATCAGCTCAGATTCCAGGTTAGGAACACTTTTATGTAACTACTCGTAACAACTACCCAAACAAGAAAGGGTCCGGGAGTTGGATTGTTACTTCACTGGCTGGTCCAGGTCTTCACCACTACATCAGTTATGCAAAACAAAGAGCTTCGCCACAGTTGTTTTCATACAAAATACAACCAGCCAACCGAAAATAGTTTTAGAAAGGTGAAATGCAAAAAAGTTAGAACTCCCTCATAATATCCAGTGGAAACCGGAACAAAAGGAGGTGAATCTCAATGAGGAAAAATTCCAAGATGAGCCAAGTTCCTACCTAGTTAAGCACCCAAAACGTTCCGCATGCATTACGTACATGTTTGCTTGTTAAAACCATGCATCAGATGACTAAACAGAAGCTTCTTATTTCAGATGAACTCACATATTATGTACAACAGCTTAAACACCTAAATTAGATCCTCATCATAAAGATGTGCTGCAGTTAAAATTTTACCAGCTACTGAAAGCCACATTACACCATTCCTGAAACAGCACACCAGCTACCTGGGCAATGCCAAGCACAGCCCTATAGTTTGTAGCAGTAAAGACAGCAAACTTTGCAAGGCGTAATATGAGAAAGACTCTGGAAATTAGATTGTACCAAAGACTTGAGGCCCAAGAGCGAACAGCTGCAGAGACAATTGGATGTAATCCGTGTTATCTGACTGCAGCTAGAGCGAATTAGTGTACTTAGAAGCTGAACTTGAGAGTTTTGTACGTGCTACAGAGACTGTTTTAATATCTGAATTTTTCACGACAGAGAGAGGGCGCTTACCTTACTGTCATCCAGATTCTGCAGTACTTCTTTGCCAGATGCAGTTTTAATTTCCACGCCAGGATTATTTTCTGAGAGGCTGTCCAGCGGTCGGTCTTTGCCGGTGTTTGATGCAGCAGGACTGCTGTTACCTTGGTCTTGCAACTTTTCAGTTTTGCCAGTGCTGCTCCGATTGGTTTTGGCACCCCTCCTTCCCACACTGAGAGCATCAAAGTCGATGGTCTTGCTTTCGAATGCACCCTCCACATTGCAGAACATGCCTCCATACTTCTGCCTGGGGATCTGATCGGTTGTGCCCGGTCTGGCCAAGTAGACTGGTAGATCGTCGTCCCGGTCCAAAGTCCTGCCGCTGCTGGTAGACATGGCTCTGCTTACAGCGAGGAGTGGAGGCTGGAGTGGGGCTGGTTTGGTTTCGGCGAGGCAGTGAGAAGGCGGAGGCAGTGTGCTTAGCCGGAGTTGACAGGCTGACACCAGAGGAGGCAGTGTCGGGCGTTACTGCTTATACAGACGCGGTGCGAGTCACACTGGCAGATGCAGAGCTACTGCTGTCCGTGCTGATGGTCCTAGCTAGCCGTTAAGTCACAGATGCGTTTTTACGAGGTGCTCAGAGCCTGCAATACTGTTTAAATCCCTCAAGGGAGCAGCTGCAGCCACTAAGGATCAGGCTGTTGTGAATTTAACGAGAGAGTGGTGCCCTTCATCCGTAAATCATAGGTTCTAGTCTTCAACACGGTAGTTGCCTGCCTAAGTAGACAGCAGACGTCTGTGTTGCAGTTTGTCCCTTCTGGTTTCTCTACAGTTTTTCCAGCTGGTTATTCTCCCGAAGACTGCTGCATTCTTTCTGACCGACAGAAGACCTGAGCCCAGCATTCTTTTGTTAGGCTGTAATAAAGATAAACCAGAAGCAGCTGTCCAGATATGACCGCATCATCACTAATAAACGGAATAAATAACTAACGGGAAAGTTGCCAGTTTATTAGGGATTGTAAAATCATTGTATATGTTAATCTGGAAACAGAATATAAATGCCACCCCCTGGACTGTATCCTTCTTTCTCCTTTTTTTTTCCTTTCCGCAAAATTATTCTTTTCTATACGGTATCACCCAACTTCCTCACAGCACACACATGTTGAGCAGATAAACTTGCAAATATTTGAAGTTATACCAAAATGGATTCCATTTATCTGGGCACGTTATTATTACGAGTATTAGTAGTAGGCCTGTTATTATTAATATTTATCTCCTTTGAAATAAGTTTAACTTCTGAAATACTGTGCATGGTAGCGCACAGGACCAAAAGGAATGCTGACGAACTAAACATACATGTAATGCTCTTGTTCAAAGGATACTCCTTACTGTAGTTTAGGTGGATGGCAGAATTGTAACATTCTTTCTCTTAAAAGGCAGTTTTTTTTTTTTTGACAAGCTGCAATTGGAGGCCTCCTCTTGGGTAGGAACATCACTGCAGTAATAACATCATATTTCTTAACAAGCTAGTATGAAAGATTGCGTCTGCTTCCTAAAATTATGCTACGGCCTGTTACAAAAAGAAAGGGAATTTAAATGCGGGGAGCACCGAAAAGTATAATATGTTTCATATGGTGGATGAAATAGGTCGTAAAACAAAACAGAATTAAATGTGCTTTCACTGCCCGTAAATGGTGAATAATGCCTTACTTTAATGTGCCTTTATATCTTGCCCCCCCCCCCCCAGATGACTTCTTTTAAAAAGGGGTTCTGTTAAGTAAACCTCCAAAGAGCCTGGTGGGCATGGGCTTTTGGTAAAGAATAAAGATAAAAATGTTGCTAGTTGACTAGCCAGTTGCAACCAGCAGAGCTTTGAATTGCTGAAAAAAAGTACACAGATTTGGGGATGGGGAATCCTGCATACCTCTTAACTGTCCAAAATTTCGCAGAATGTCCAGACCTTTGCTTTATATTTTTGGTCTGCTCCTCATAAAATAAATGGCTGCATGGCAAATCATTGAGGACTGCAGTCACTAAATAATGCTAAACACTGGAGTTTCAGACTTCATATCCTTCAGGAAGTACATGCTAATGTAAAGCTTACTACTCTGTTAACCAAGTTTATAAAAGCAGTATTTAAGCATTGTCTCTAATTTTTGGCTTTTGCCTCCCCCTCCGACATTATTTTTGGTTTTGTTCAAAATTCTTGCCTTGAGAGATTGAGATATAGGGATCCAGTCAGGTATTGATGTGGGTAGGGCTGCTGTAAATAAGGATGCCATTAAACAGGTGTCAAGTAGAAAGTGAAATACATAGGATTAGCATATGATTCAAGGGAATGTGGGCCTGACTAAACAAATATAGTGTAGTGCAGACCTTTTTCCAGCACAAGCAGGAAAGGAGACAATGCATATGCTAGGCATGGATTCTGAATTAGATAAATAGGTGGGGAGCTCATGCGGGTATGGATAACCTAGTGGTGGATGACGACTAAATGCTTGAGCTTCAACTGCCTGAGCTTCAAACCATCGATTACTGGAGTTCCTCTATAGGAAATCACTGTCAGCAAGTTTTGTTGGAAGTGATTCCCTTTTTGGGGGGGAATTTCCCCTTTATAGAGAGACTGCTACCATGAAGGTGGTATATATAAATTTGTGGGGTGTGGAGGGGTGCAGAGGGCTTGCCCCTAAAAAACACTTTTGAGTTTTTCGGCTTTTTTCAGTGAATGTAGTTTGGGGATTTCACTCACTGATGCATTTCCTTTTGATCACTCATAGTGGAAGCCATCTGTACACATTACTCTGTTACACCATGGGGATTTGCTAAAGGATGGAATATAACAGATTTTACCCCTCCTCCTGCCCAAATCCTTTTTGTCTGTTCCAAGATTACAGAGCAGTGAAGGTTAGGTAGCCACATGAGCTATATAGTGCTTTAGTTTAATTTATTTCTGTATAGTTTTCTTACTTCAGTTTATTAACATGTGCACTTGCCTGAACAGATCCCATTTTCAGAGGAAGCTCAGGGAAAAAGGTCTATTATAGGATAACTATGATGTCTGTGGCTTGCATGAGCCTTCAGAGAAAGCCAGTATGTCAGAAAGAGGACTAGGTACATTACAGGGAAACAAAGCAATATGTCATGTTCTATTTCGACAATATATTTGATTTTATTTCATTATTTAATTACAATTGACTAGGAAAGTTGAAATACAGCTTTGCAGTGCAGAGGGAGACATTTATTATTTTCTTTATTATTTACTATATTATTGGAAATGCTGCATATCTGTAAGTCAAATGGTAGACGGATTACTTGCTCTAAAAACCTTAACTTGGTTTGTGTCATTAATAGAACCTGCTAGAGGGACAGATTTGTCTCCCAGAGGTTACAACACTTTTGGAACAGACTCCTACTTCATGTCAAACAGAGCACCTCATTTCTCCTCTTCAAATGAAATCTGGATGATTGGATGGATAGTCATAAATTCACCCTGGGGGTTCCACCTGTGTCCCTCTTAGACAGGGGCATTAGGTACTGATCATGGAAATAAAGGTAGAACTTTGCTATGCTTGTAAGGGCCCTTGGACCATAAGCTTAGTAGCTTCCTATGATCCTATGAAATGCACCAGGAATGGCAATATACCTAAGTTACAGGTGAAGACACTGAGCATGATGTAATGAAGTACATCAGTCATCTATTGCTGTTAAGTTTCATCCAACTCATATAGGGAATTTATAAAAAGCTACATTGCCATCTACAGAGTTTGCTAGACAAGTAACAAATAGAAGTAGAATGCCAGATCTTCATTTCATATCCCTTACACATAAGACACACACACACCCACACACACCCACACACACACACACACACACACACACACACACACATATACTCTCTCTCTCTCTCTCTCACGCCACATACAGACACACACAAACGCACATACTCTCTCTCTCACACACCACATACAGACAATTTAGTCACCAATCCAATTACAACATACTTTGAAAATCTATGTGAACACAGGGAGGATGTGCAGACTCTATGTAGAAGAGAACAAAGCAAAGAGCCAAACCAAATAATTTCTTGTTGTGAGGAGACAATGCCTCTCCCTGTGTCACTGTGCCACTCACTACTAATGATAGCTCGGGCAGGCTGCCGCTCATGCCTGATCTTGAATGAGAAAACAACAACAAAAAAATAAAACATCTGTTTTTCTTTGCAGGGAGGCAATCCCCCTTTTACCTTTCACACTCACTGCAAAATATATATTCCAACTTTGAGAATGCACTACAGTGGGGAAAGAGCAAATTTCCCACACCATGCCATACCCTGACTTCACTCAGAAAAAGATGGTACAGTTTGATCAACTGTTTTCTGATTGGCTGTTCTGGCTTTTCCTTACTTTAATGAAAGGATATTTTGCTGAAATGTCTATATCCTATATAGATCTGTATCTATAACATAAATGTCTGCCAATATGTGTATATTTATATACGTGTATGTGTGTGTGTGTGTAGATATAAGTATATCCATTTATAGATGTTTATATCTATCTAGTTATCTGTAGATACAAACTGAAGGGAGAGAAGATCATACAGGCAAAACATTCAATAAAAATTGCAAGAAAGACCTAGGCAGGCTAGACTGTTCACCATGTAATACCTTTAACCTCATGTAGTGGCAGGCCAGAGGATATATTCAAATGACTGCTTAAGGACATAACAGTATTTTAGCTACATGACTTTTTACTTTTAAGCCTTTATGGGTACATTCAAGTTAATAAAGCAAAACACCTTGGTGTAAATATTGATGTTTCAGTCTGTTTCTAACCTAATTAGGACAACATAAGTGGACTGTTTGGCTATACTTTAGAAATGCAGAGCTTAAAAATCAGCCTGATCTCCATAAACATTAGTGTTACTGCAAAATACCCCAAATAACATTAAAAGGGTAAAAACGTCACACAAACCATTCAGTACAAACTGCAAGAAAGACCTAGTCAATCTCGAGTCTTCACTTAGTAATACCTTAAACCTCCAGAGTTCCATGGGATATATGCAAATAACCCCTTAAGGACATAACTGTATTTCAGCTACATGGCCTCTGAATAGTCATGACATTTTACTTTTTAAGTATTTATGTCAACATTTAGGCCAATGAAGCCAACTCTCAGCTGTAAACATGCATGTTTTGGCCTTTTTTGACCTAGTCAGTACAGCATAAGCAGATTCATTTGCTATAAGAGGATTGATTGGCTGTACATTAAAAACACAGAGCTCAAAATTAAGCCTGATGTCCACAAACATTAGGGTCCCTGCAAAATATCCCAAATAACATCCAAACTAAAGTGTGCGTGTGTGTGTGTGTGTGTGTATCTATATATATATATATATATATATATATATATATATTTGGATCCATGTCAGATCCACAAAAACCCACATTATCGACGACCGGATCACTGAGACGAGATTGCCGACACCACACATCCCCGACAAAGGTAAGTAGATGTATTACGGAACAGAATTTATTCCCGTTTCCGTTATAGGTTCATAGATTGGTACTAGGCTATTGGCCCTAGGGCCTATACAAGCCTAGCCATAACAATTCCCTGGCTATTTCTTCCCACAGTATTTACTTCCCTGGACCTTGTCTAGCAGGGCGACTGACATGTTCGCTGGGGTGAATTTCCCATCTCCCATCAAATCATCAAGGTTCCTTTTGAAGAGGGCCAAAGAGGCGCTCTGCTTGACATGTATATACAGTTAAAAAATAAACAGAAATGTGTATAGCAGGGGGCAAGCCACCCTGCACCCCTCTGCAATATACCAATTCCGAGATTGCACCACATTGCGGAAATGGGAATACATCCCATTCCGCATTACACACCATTGTCGGGGATGTGTGGTGTCAGCAATCTCGTCTCTGTGATCTGGTCATCGGTAATGTGGGTTTTCGTGGATCTAACATGGACCCATATATATATATATATATATATATATATATATATATAATGACATGATGATTATGCCATCAAAGATTGAACTACAAAAGTCCAAAATGTAAAAATGACAAAAAAAAAAAAATCTTACAGCACAAAAACGTGACCACAGAAAGCGATGTAACACAAAACATGGAATAAACTGACCTACACACTAAACAAAGCCAAATCAGCAATCTTGGAGTAGCAATCATAAACACTGAAAATTTCACAACAGATTTATATCAAATGCCTAGGAAAATGTAATGACAATAATGCAATGCTATATTTCACCAGGTTTATTCAGTTGAGCGCTATGAGCCTTTAAAATCACAGGACTTCATCAGAACTGAAAATCATGACTTTAAATGCAATTTATTAGTTTATTAATTCAAATAGTTATACACATTTATCAGGAATTGTGATGCAATTTTTATATTTTTGTCATGTTTCTTTGGTTCATATTTTCAATATGTATGGTGTTTTAATTAAGTATAATGTTTTACAGTTATGCTTTCTTGAGTCAGGTGACAAGGTTTCGTATTTAAACTGTGGACAGATGGGATTTTTTCATTTCTGATGAACTATCAATTGTGGCATGACCTACATACTGACAAAGGTCAAAGTGTTTTCAGCAGAGAGGTGAGCTCCACACACTTACCAAAAGTAGATGTACCAACCTCACAGTTGTACGAGCACAAAGAAGAGAGAAATCTCCCTAATGAAAGAAATCACCACCTGTGTACACTTTGGCATTGTCAGTGATTTCATATCTCATATAATCACTCTCATTTTGTTTATTTCTCAGTTTTGTTTACCAGTATCTAAACCCATCTCATACCTATATATAACCCTTACTTAGGTGCATACTCACCACATTAGTCAATATTCATGCATTCACCCACATGAGCAATTGGTATTACGTGCATTTGCAGTTTTCTGCTCCCGGGCAAACATTTTGATATTCTGTACCATATACACACACAAATATATATATATATATATATATATATATATATATATATATATATATGCAAACACACACACACACTCAAACATACACACACACACACACACACACACACACACACACACACACATCTCTCTCTCTCTCTGTATATATATATATATATATATATATATATATATATATATATATACATATACATACACATACACATACACATACACATACACACACACACACACACACACACACACACACACACACACACATGGCCAATGACCATTACATAAAAATTAAGGAAATGCCTTTATTTCCACAAAATACCATAGCATCTTCATAAGTAATGGAAGTTAAATCTTAATTACTTCCTTCATTAACAAGCCATGGCACCAAAGGGAATGATTTTTGTAGGTAAACGTGTTTCTTCTGCTGCCATCAGTAAATACCATTGCTAACTGTATTAGTGAGCTATATACTACCCACAATACAAGGACACCTGATAGCTAGTCACATAGTGGTTCCTGCCTGCTAATGCACATACCACTGCAGTTTGATTATTTGCACATTTTAACAATACCACCATAGTTCAAACATCACTAATGATTCCACAGTCAAAGAAAAAACAATTTGAATTTCTAACAGTGCTAGAAATGTATACACACACACACACACATATATATATAATACGTAAATATATATATATAATTCTATTGCACATGTCTCTGTAACAAGGGAAGAACAAATGGCATGGTATCTGGTGGGGAGGAAAGTTACTGAATGGGCTAAAATGACGCCGGAACACTTGGCATGTAAAGGAGTTCAGGTACAAAGACTAAATTGGGTCACCCAGGCTAGACCAACAGTGCACCTCCGTGAAGACAGGCTAACGCCACCCGGGGGAGGGCCATTCTGACTATCTCCTAACCCCGCAGGAAGAATTAAAGTTACAATCAGTGCCAGACTCCTTATGGTCCCGCAGGCAACATGACATTGGGCTAATAAAAACAGCAGGACAGGTTAAAATAACTCCAAAATCCGATTTTAGACCTCACAAGCGTCAGTATCCGTTAAGTAAAAAGGCAGAAGAAGGCTTTCTACCAGTGATCACGGCTCTATTACAAGCTGGGGTTTTAATTCCATGCACAGATTCACCGTGTAACACACCCTTGTTCCCAGTAAGGAAACCGGATGGGACCTGGAGAATGGTACAGGATCTACAGGCTGTGAATGCTGCTGTGGTACCAAGGGCTCCTATGGTCCCAGATCCATCTGTTTTGTTAAATGATATCCTTCCCACAGATAAGTATTTTTCTGTCATTGATATCAGTAACGCATTTTTTTTCCATCCCTCTACAGGAAGTTAGTAGGTTTTGGTTCGCTTTTACGTTCATGAGCAAGCGGTACACCTACACAAGACTGCCGCAGGGATATTGTGAGAGCCCTACGATCTTTTCGCAAGAAATGTCAACAAACCTGGCACAGTTTCAACCGGAGCATGGCTGTCATCTACTACTATACGTGGACGACATCTTACTGGCCGCACCCACGGAGGCTGTCTGTGAGTCTGAAACTATTCGGTTATTGCATTTCTTGGCGAAAGAGGGACATAAGGTAAACAAATCTAAATTACAATTTTGCAAAACTGAAGTACGATATCTAGGCTATACCATTTCAAATGCTGGTAGACAACTAGATAACTGTAGAAAAGAAGCTATTTTACAGGCACCAATGCCCAGTACAAAAAAAGAAATTATGTCATTTTTAGGAATAACTAACTTTTGTCGTAGTTGGATTCCCAATTATGCAGAGGAAGTGAGTCCACTTTCAGAACTTATTTTTGCACTTCCCATGGCAGCACATGACGCACTGCAATGGACAGATAAGGCAATACAGGCATTTACTAGGGTAAAGCAACTGATAGCAGGATCTGCAACACTTAGCTTCCCTGACTATACAAAACCTTTTGTTCAGACAGTAGATTGTAAGCAGGGCTTTATGACATCGGTTCTGTTGCAAACTTATGGGGATAAGTTGAGACCATTAGCTTTTTATTCCAGTAAACTGGACACAGTGGCACGATCGCTGCCACACTGTGTACAAGCAGTAGTCGCAGCTGCACTGGCCGTGCAGGCATCTGCAACCCTAGTTTTGTTTCATGACCTCACCTTTTAATACTTCTACAGGATAAAGTTACCTTTCTCTCTCCTAGCAGACATTTGTCCTGCATGACAACGTTACTATCACAACCACACATGACCATTGAGCGATGCACCACTCTTAATCCAGCCACGCTGTTACCTACAGCTGATGACGGTGCCCCTCATGTATGTTTAGACTTAATACACTCTAATGTCTTACCAAGACCAGACCTTAAGGATCAGCCTTTGGCAAATTCAGATTGGACCCTGTTCGTAGATGGGTCAGCACGTAAGAATGAGGCAGGTATTACACAAGTGGGTTATGCAGTCACAACTGAGACTAAGGTACTAGAGGCAAAACCTCTCCCCAGGAACCTGTCCGCACAAGCGGCTGAATTGATTGCTTTGACCAGAGCATGTATCATTTCCAAGGATAAGGCAGTTACTATCTACACAGATAGTCAGTATGCTTTTTCCACGGTCCATGTCTTTGCACAGCAATGGAAAAATAGGGGAATGGTTACGGCCTCAGGAAAAGAAATAACCCACAAGGATTTAATTCTTAGCCTCTTACAAGCTGTCCAACTGCCACGGGGATTGGCCATCTGTAAGTGCGCAGCACACACAAATGCCAAGGATCCAGTATCACTTGGAAATGCACTAGCTGACAAAACTGCAAAAAGTGTAGCCTTAACCTCTACTTTTGCACTCGAGACCACACAGAAGGAACTTCATCCTACAGATAAATTTGATCTACAAACTTTACAAGTAATGCAGGAACTTAGTACAGTTCAGGAAAAACAGCGATGGGTTAAATATGGGGCTATTCAGAAGCAAGGAGTTTTTGTAGGTCCAAATGATAAGTATGTCTTGCCAACAAACCTTTTTAGGTATGCCTCATTAGTGACACATGGCCCATCTCATCTGGGCCCTGCTGCTATGGTTCAAATGACCCAGCAAATCTTCTGGACCAAGGGCTTTATAGCATATGCTAAACGATTTTGTTTATCGTGCCTGCTTTGTGCACGATACCATGGTGGTGGGGTACGAATCACTTCAGCTTTCCCGCTGCCTCCGTATCCATTTCACACAATCTGTATGGATTTTATTGAACTAACTCCTGTTCAACAAAAGCGATTTGTATTAGTCATTATTGATGCTTTTACAAAATGGGTTGAAGCTTTTCCAGTAACACATCCAGATGCCCTGTCGGTAGCCAAGGCCCTTACGAATAATATTATCCCTCATTTTGGGCTACCCACACGCATCTATTCTGATAACGGCACACATTTTGTAAACCAAGTTATTCAAAAGCTGGCTGCCGTTTTTCAGATTGACTTAAAACATCACTGTGCCTACCACCCACAGTCAGCAGGGTTGGTTGAACGCCATAATGGCATTCTCAAAGGCAAGTTACGTAAACTCATGGCCGAGACGCATCAGTCTTGGATAAACTGCTTACCTCTGGCACTTCTGTCCATGCGTACCACTCCCACTTCAAAAGGGGTCACACCATTTGAACTACTATATGGGAGACCTTATTACGTCCCGCAGTGGCAAGGTCTTTTGCCTGCGGAACGTGAGGGGGGTGAAGAGATAGCAGATTACATGAGGAAAATGCTGACAAAAACTAACACTTCTCTAACGAATGATTATTTTTCAGATCAGAAGAACAACAGGATCCTGGAAGTGAAGGCTGGCGAGTGGGTGTGGATTAAAATTGTTAAAAGAAAGATGTGGGCCTCTCCGAAGTGGGAAGGTCCATACCAGGTTTTGATTTTGACACCCACAGCAGTTCGAATAAAGGAGCGAACATCTTGGATCCACCTGACACATTGCAAGATTGTCAGGAAATTTGAGTTGGAAAAGAATTTGAGTTCCCCTGAGGAACACTGATTAGTAGCAATCCTGTTTTTGTATGAACTTTTCTGACTGTTGTAGCAATGCAGGAAAATACTGGAAGGGAGCAGCCCTTCCCACAAAGGCATTGTAAAATAATTTTGTTATTAGTGATTGTAAGTGTTATTTTTCTGTTTTGGCCATTTTTATTTTCACACGAAACTAGCCAAACAAAGAGAGATGAAAATACAGCTTGGCATCCACCTTTTAACACGTATCAGGCTATTAAATATGCATATGCTTTGTCTTTTAATGTTTCAAATTATTGGATATGCACAGCTATCCCGACTGTACATGGTGGTCTGATGTTAGGTACAGTCCCTTTGGGGGCAAATGATACATGGACCAATTTACTATTTGAAACTTCGGAGGTAGCCGTAAAGGACAAAATAGCATTACCCCTCATGGGTCGTCAGAATGGAACTGTATGTTTCCAGAGATCTGGAAAAATTAAGGTTGGATGGAGTCAATGTAATGTAACCATAATTCATAACTGTACATTAGATGGGCACTGTGCAACAAGTTTCAAGCCTATAAGAGTGCTTATTAATAGTACAGGGCTTATTAATGTCACAAGTTTTGTTGAAAAAATGTTATCTGTGTATGATCTTTTGTTTAAAGGGATACAAGACAAAGGAAATCATTCTATTCCAGTAAATATCACTCTTAAAGTGAATGACTGTTATTTTGTCTGTGGTAAAAAAGCATACAAATGGTTACCAAGGAATTGGTCAGGCAGTTGTTTTTGGGTTATTTGGCACCAGCTATAAGACATTCATTTTCTCTTCCCCAAGGTAAAATACGAAATGTACGTGCTGTGAATAAACCTGTTAATCCCGTAGGTAACATTGATGCATCCTGGATCTATCATCACGATTTGGCCCACAGTAGCAGCAAGGGACTGTCACACATGGACTTGGGCGATGATGTCATTTCTTGGGCTGGTATTCTTCCAGCCTATGGGACAGTAAAATCTATTTGGGAGCTCAGAAAACTGTCAAAACTGTTAGAAACTCTGAGCAATGCAACTTTTTCTGCGCTAGAGTTGGTGACGGATGAGCTGACTGCAATGAGGACTGTAGTGTTGCAGAATCGGATGGCGCCGATTTCACCCTAGCGCGAAAAGGAGGTACTAGCTCTTATCCAGGAGTAGTGTTGTTCTTTTATTCCCGATAATGAGCACGATATAGACAGTCATTTGGAGATCTTACAACAAGTTTCTGAACTTGCGAAACCAGGACAGAATCCATTGACTGACTTTTTTCAGAATTGGTTTGGAAATTGGGGAACAGTATTTATGAATGTCTTAATTGCTGTATGTGTTGGTGCCATTATATTCCTACTGTTGGGTTGTTGTTGCATTCCTTGCATCCGAATGATAATATCAAGTGTATTGTCTGCCAATGCAACTAAAGCTTATTATTCTGAATATACAGAAAATGAATCGTGTTAAAACCTGTATGAATAAAATGTATTACAGGGGATACAAAGTGTTGTGAGGGGGGAAATGTAGTAAGAATCTTTGTGTTCAACATCTTTGTATCCTGTATAGGAAGGGTTAAAATGTGAAACTACATTGTGTGCAAAGAAATAAGCTAAAATGAGTTGTTTTTCTTGTAAGGAATTTGCTGACCAGAAAGGAATGCACAGATGCTACTTTGGTCCAGGCACAGGCCTATCTTGGGACTGACCTCTGACCAAGGAGGAGTGCATAGATGTTACCTTGATGTAGGCACCAACTTATCTTGTGTCTGACTTTTTACCATCTAAGGCTCCAGTGAGTGAATTTATAGCCTTGACTGAAATTCCTTGTCTAGTAACCAGCTGCTGTGTATGCACAAAAGAGGGTATAAAAACCCATGTAAAGTGTGTAGAAATTAGACTGCTGACAACCAAGAACTTTGTGGCAGGTCTCCATGCATGTAAAATAAACTCTTTTTTGGCCTACCTTTTTGCTGCGTGATTCTTCCAGTATATGTTAAGAGTATTAAAATCTTTTGACAATATATATATATATATATATATATATATATTTTTTTTGAGTGCAGTTGGCATTGTCACCTCACAGCAAGAGGTTCTCTGGTTCAATTCTCGGCTGGGATGCCTTTTGTGTGGAGTCTGCATGTCCTTCCTGCAGTCACCTGGGTTTTCTCCAGGTGCGCCGGTTTCCTCCCACATTCCAAAGACATGCAGTCAGCATATATACATATATATATATATATACATATATTATATATGCATACATACACACATACATTTTAAATATATATATATATATCTATATATCTATATATCTATATATCTATATATATATATATATATATATATATATACATATATATTTATGTGTGTGTGTGTCAATGTGTGTATATATATATATATATATATATATATATATATATATATATATATATATAGATAGATAATATATGGGTGGTTGACACTCATTTGTGTGATGGAACAGCTTGAGTGAAAATATGTTTTACTCAAATACGTGTTTGTGTGACTTTTGGATGTTCAGCAAAGGTATCATCTTGGGTTGGGAGACTGTGTGTAAATGTGTGTGTTTTAGGGTTAGGATAGGGGATAGATTTTGTGTGTGTAAATGTGTGTGTTTTAGGGTTAGGTTATTGGATAGATGTTGTGTGTGTGTGTGTGTGTGTGTGTGTGTGTGTGTGTGTGTGTGTGTGTGTGCGCGACTGTGCTTGTTTAGAGTTAGGTTAAGAGTTAAATTTAGTGTGTGTGTGTGTGTGTGTGTGTGTGTGTATGGTTTAGGTTAGGGATAGATTTTGTGTGTGTAAATGTGTGTGTTTTAGTGTTAGGTTATTGGATAGATGTTGTGTGTGTGTGTGTGTGTGTGTGTGTGTGCGACTGTGCTTGTTTAGAGTTAGGTTAAGAGTTAAATTTAGTGTGTGTGTGTGTGTGTGTGTGTGTGTGTGTGGTGAGTGTCCAAGCTCTCTTGTGAAGTGGTAGTATTATGGGAAGGCTTTTTAAAGTTAAGATGCACATTATGGTTAGAGGCACTCACAGGGTTAGGGTTACCATGTATTACTGGGGTGGAGCAAATGTGTGACAAAAACATCTATATTTATATACATTAGGTCTTAGTACTACTGAAGCTTCTGCTTTATATTCAGTTGTTGTTTATTTACAGAAAATTAATCTGTTTGAAAATGAAAAGTTAATATAATTACTGCATTAAACCATGTTCATTCAAAAGCTTTTGTTTGTAGTCTTTTTTGCCATACATTCTGAGGCAAAGACTTTTATACTTGGTTTCACTTCTAGCAGACTCCAGACAGTGTGTCCTCAGTCTTATTCTCTACAGTTTGCAAACTGTGCAGCTCTTTGCAGTACCTCTTTCTCTGCCAGAGAGGCACATATCTCTCTGTTTCTCTCTGTGACCCTTTTACAAGAAATGGAGTGTGCAACCTCCTCCTCTCAGGCTGCCCCAGAGCTGCAGCTGCTCATACCTCATAGCAGCCACTTGGGAACATGACAACACACGACTCCTCTAACTAAGATCCTGAGGGATGAGCAGCATTGTTCAGCCAGACCCAACATTCAAATCCCACCTTGGCCGGTACACAGATTCCTTGACATAGAATTATTCTTCCAGTTGTGGCAACATTTGGCAATAATCCCCCACTGGAAGCACCTGTAGCACTGTGATTGCCTATGCATGGCTCTCAGTGGTAAGAATTCTTCTCCTAGACTCCTCAGTCCAGCAAGTAACGTTAAGGCACTTCACTCCCTTCTTTGTACTGGGACAGACTTTTACTTAGTACATTCCTTTATCTGTGCTTCATCTTCGATGTGATGTTTTACACGTTACTCTCTTGCTCTGCCATGCTTTAGCTCACTTTGTGTAACTGTTTATTTAAGCTGATTCATTCTGTTTAATGCATTTGACATTTCTACCAACTTCCCAGTACATCATTTCTGTTACTCTGTTATTTTTTATAGGCTGCAAGGTAGCTTTGATCTTGTTATGTATGGATAAAGGTACATAGTTATCATGTGAGTTTTTATCTAGGCTGGAGTATTCTGACAGCAGTTTTGATTTCCTCTCTCTGATTCTCTACATTTCTCATTGATTGTATTAATCTGTCCCTTCTTTAACACTACACTAGACTTAAGGACTACTATCCTATTTTCCAGATTTTTTAAAATGGTGGTTGTATGCCTGGCTATATCTTCCATGATCTGAGGCTGTTTGAAACTCTTATTGTTCCACAAGCTGTGTCTCGTTTCCTGGCTCATTTACTGAGTTTTCATCTATGAGAGACTTTCCTTTCCTTGTATGTGTATCATCATGCAGCCATGCATTTTGCCAGATAACATTGTCTCTTCTTCCTGCAGCATACTTACAACGACTTCATTTATTTATTTACTTATTTCTGTATTTTGGTACAGTTGTGGAAGATATTAGTGCTCTTAAGTCACTAGCATTGCTCCTCTGTATTTCTTTCTATATAGTCTCATTCAGCTCCCATTCAGCAGTTGACCTTTCCTTTCATAGATGCATTGATTGTTAGTAGGCTAACAACCTGGGGAGCCTTTCTAAGTCTAACCAAGTTTTCCCGAAAAATAATGATGTCCTGTATCTAAATAGGATAATGAGGGTCAGGCATTTATAAGCTACCTCTGTCCATAAGGGACATGGGTGCCAGGCCTGGTGTAAATTTCCTATTCCCCATCCACTGGTCTAGTTTGTGCTTAAATTGGGTAATAGACAAAGTCAGCTCCACAATGATGGGAAGCCTATTCCATAGGAGGGGCAGTGTCTGGGACACATATTTGTCTGTCTAGCATGTCACAGTCAAAATTTAGGTCCCTAGACCTTGTACTTCTGATACTGTTTGACTTACAAGTATGCAGGAGATTCATTAGTGTAGGGTTTGCAGATGCTTTGTAAGCCAGGTATAAATAACCCATCAGCAATCTATAGGAGACTGAGTAGAGGTAAAGGGCTTTAAGGCATTCTGTGTAAGGCAGGTTTGTTACACCTCATATTCTTCTTGTAAGGAACCTTTGAGGTACCTTTAGTTGTTGCATATTCCTGGTCAGGTACACACCAAAGGGAGCGTTGTACTCTATGACTGGTCTGATAATAGCAGAGTAGAGTGAGATAATTACCTCTTTGATCCTAGATGCCATGTCCTTACTTATAAGTTGCACAACATAAAATTATTTCCTCACCACTGTAACCACATGATGGTCGAAAGTAAGGCTACTGTCTATGTGCATACCCAGATCCCTGACCACTGGGTCAACCCTTAGGGGTGTATTATCAACATGGTAATTAGCCAGGATGGTTGACATCTGAAAGGGTACAATTATTCCTTTCTTAGTATTGAGTTTAAGACCATAGCTTTGGTACCATTTGTTAGTGAGAGACAGGCATTCCAGAAAAATGCTAGTGTCTGAGGGGGAGTTAATGATAACCCCAAGCTTGCATCTGCAAACGTAGTCACCCATAAACCTATATTGCTTGTTTTCACTTTCACGACACTTTCTAGGTTCATACATTGTTACAAGGCTAATAATCACTAGGGCCCTTACAAGCTCAGCTGCACACCTTAAACCATTTGGGTCTCTGAGTATCAAAGGTATCTGTATGGGGGGCATGGTATTAAGGAGGTAATTAAGAATTTGTGTGAGGGGGGTGTTAAGATAAAACATTTCTTATTGACATCCTCTGTCCATAAGAGATGTGGGGGGGGCTAGACTGGGAGTAAATTTATGATTTCCCATCCAATTTTCAAGGTTTCATTTGAATAGGGTGAGAGATGCACGCTGTTTTACATGGATGGGGACCCCATTCCATAGTGTGTGGATCCTTTGGGATACATATATGTCCATCCAGGCTCTAGCCCATGCTGTTTATGTCACAAGCAGAGTTCAGATTACTGGATCTAGTGTTTCTGGCTCTGTTTGTTTTGCCTATGTGCAACAGATCCATCAGGACTGGGTATGAGGAAGTCCTATAAGCCAAGTAAAGATCCCTTCTCAGCAGCACATAGGAGACTGAATACAGTGAGGAGCCTTTAGGCAATCAGTGTAGGACAGAGTGTTCATGCCCTGAATTCTCCTGGTGAGAAACTGTTGTGAGTGTTCCATGTGTTGCAAGTGTCTGGTTAAATACATGCCAAAGAGGGCATTGTATTCAATGATAGGTCTGATAAGGGCTGAGTAGAGTGGTGTCGTAAGTTCATTGGACCTGAATGCCATATCCTTACCTCTGTAAGATGGCCAAGTTAGACTTTTCACTGTGTTGTACCTTAAACTTCCTGTAATAGAGGCCCATGGATATATGCAAATGACCCCTTAAGGACATCAAGTGTTTCAGCTAAATGGCTTCTGAATGTCCACCCATTTATGCTATTGTTATGCCTGCTGAATGGAAAAGCAAGTAGTATCCCCAGTCCAGTTATGCAGTTTAATATGCATTATTTTAGATTTCTAGACAATATTTTAATTTTATGGAAGGGCGAAGTGGTTAACATAAAAGAATGTGTGATTTTTTTTGAAAATATCATGCCCTTTATGAAATTTACATATAGGAGTGATATTCAAAAAAATAGATGACTTGGATATTCTGTTGTACAAGGATGAAAAAGATAAAAGTCTTTCATTTGGCAATTTTTCAAAAGAAGATATACTCTAATTCATTTCTTCATTTTGAAAGTTGTCACCCCCTCTTTCATAAGAAGGGGGTGGTTAAAGGTCAAATGGGGAGACTCTCTAGAATGATTAATTGTAAGCAAAAAAAATATATGGTAATGGATAAAATAACTAACATGTTTACATGCAGAGGTTATCCCAGAAAATTAATTCAAGACATTTATGAGGAAGTGAAACTGGGTAGGCAGAACAAATTTCAACTTATCCTTAGTACAGCATGACAGTTATATAATAAGGGACCCCATATAGTATTTAAAGACAAAAATGAGGACAGAAAATGAACAATGGTCATACCATTTATAAGGATACCTGACATGATTACTGATGTTTTGAGGAGAACCTGGGATTTGGTATTTTCCCCAGTGATGAAAGAAAAGGTGGGGATGACACCTATGATCACTTTTTCTAGGGATACAAATATTAAAGATATAACTGAGAAGGACCCAGTTTTAGGTTTTAAAGGGTCAAACTATTAACGATATAAATGAGAAGGACCTGGTTTTAGGTTTTAAAGGGTCAAACTCTAGGATGATCTTTGCAGGTTTATTAATGATGGTCCCTATGTTTTAATTTTTGGGATAGATAGATCTTTAGCCTTCCCTGGTTTGTGTACTTGTAACACCAATAGCGTGGTGTTCATGGCTATCTTTTTCTACCTGTTCATTGTTTTATGCGGGGATGACAACGAGAAGGTTAAGGAATCATATCTATGAGCATGCCTACGATAGAAGAAGGGGAAGGTCATCAAATGCCTTATTTAGGCACACTAAAGAATATAAGGCTTTCAAAAAGTTTTTGTTTTTTTGTGGTTGACAGAATTAAGATGAAGGAAACTGGGGGACTTTGGCTCTGCACTTAAGTTAAAAGAATTAATTTGGCAAATTTAAAATTATATGTGATGTCAAACCAGGCTTAAATGGTCATATTTCTATTTTAAGTGTATTAAAACACAGGGCAAACAATTTTTAGAGTATTATTATGTGGTAATTTATGATGAAGCAGGTGTCTTACATGGTGTCATTGCTTTTTAAGATATACTTTTTAAGACATATTTGTTAATGATACAGCTTTGTCATATTTTTTATATATATGACATAATTATTAATGTTTTTACATTTATGTTTCTTATCAATACATCAAGTGGGATGAATTGATTCATTGAGAATATCACCAAGTAATTGTTGATGTTTGCATTTTTATTGGTCAGTTTAATTGGTAAGAGGGTACTTAATGAATTAGAGATTATACATTTTTTCAGACTCTGAGGAAGCCCAGTTTATTATGGGAGAAAGCACTTAGTCTGGTTATTATTGTTTTTTAATATATGTTTGATATTTTTGTGCCCATTAAATTGCTGACATACCATTAGTAGAGTTTTTTCGTTTTAGAGGTTCAGTGTTCTACCATGAGTGTAAAGTTTAGATAAGAGCCACGGGAGTCTAAGGACATAAATGGTAACCTGTAGCTAGTCATGAAATAGTGAGGGACTTTATATGGTGACTTGCACGTTTATGAGCTCCAAGGTAGCATCATGCTTAACCAACCTGGAGGTATGTTTGTTGCTAATGTAGATCAAGACACCTCCACCTTTGGCCCCAGTCTGTGCTGTTGTTGGTCTAAATGTGTGGAAGGCATTGTAGCCTTGCACTGCTGAAGAACCTTCGACTGCTTTATGTCAAGGTTTGCTCTCAACACAGATGAATACATTCTTTAGAGTGAGGAGGGCTTGAAGGGTGTGGAGTCTTTTTTTAGGCTCCTAGCATAAAGCAGTAACACCCTAAAGTTTTTTGTGGACTTTTTCACAATGTTGGTAGTTTTGTCTTTTTGGCATTGCCTAAAAAGGTTCTACATGGGTGGATAAAGTTTTAGTCAGTATCTGAAAGCATAAAGAGGATGGGTGCAGCCCATCCTTAGCAACACAATGTGGTCTGTTGACCATGTCATCACATGCTGACAGATAATGGATTCCCCTGGAGTAACACCAGAAATTAAGCCAATTATTAAAATCAATCATTTAATGCTTATACTGCTGCTCAGCACAAGGCTCATATTTATCTCTGAGACATCCATTATATCTCTTTTTATATAGTCCAGTAAGGTAAGTCTCAGGTAATCTACACCCATATGGACTATTATAGAATCATACTGGTATCTGGGGTTCATTGACTTCAGTATGTGTGTGATATTGCAGATACTGTCTCCAGATAGGCTATTAACTATTGTCTTCCCCTTATCTAACCTGGTGCATGGGTTATCTGTGTGATGCACAATGGAGCCCCCAATGATAAGAGTATTCTGTAAAGTATATGCTTGCTGTTTGGGCTTTGCTATTGGGGAGCCATTGGGTGTAGGCTTATGTGAGATGTTTGGTTTTGCTTCTGGTGTATGTTTAAATGATTGCTGAGAAGCAGTGTTGCCATTAGATGGCATTGAAGGTCTTTGAAATTTGGAAGGTTTCTTTTAAGCACCTCAGCATAGAACAATCCATGTGTGTGGTAAGCTGAGTGTGTGAGGGATGTAGTGTGGGTATCCTTGAGAACCTTGGTTGGTATGTGAGATTTGTGCATCCAAGGAAGTTTTGTATTTACATCTCTCGCATACTGTGTTATGTTCTTCAATGATTAACTGGTTCTCTGAGACCACAAGACAAATGCTACATTGCCTTAGGATGCCCAGATCTACTAAACTGACCACAGAGACATTTGGAAATTGGAAATCGATGTTGTCTGGACCTCAAATAGGGTGGGCTGTTTAGGACTAAGGCTTGGGTTTTAAGAGGGGTCTCCTAGGGTACTTCTGGGGTTAAGGGCAAGATGTTAAATAGTGCTAGGATATGGGAGGGCTATTTGATGTGCATGTTAGCTGCTCTAAGCTTGATTCTGCACAATACCACACTGTTTAACTGGTTTTGGACCTAATCATAATTTTAAAGGGCGATCTTACTGAGTAGGTGTTTGCTGCTATACAGTGCACTACTTACCACTGTTGCTCAGTAGGCAGCTCTGGACAACATGCCTGATTTATAATACAGAAAAAAGCTTGAAAGCTAACTACTATGCCATCTAATCAATGAACAGCCACACTTTGAGCTTACTGGTGTTCTTGCCAATTCAGAGAGACCAGATAAACACTTTTTGCCACAAAATGAATGTTCCTTTAATTTCTTTGTGCAAAAGCACAGCAAAGCAGCCTTCAAGTGCAGATTAAACAACAAACAACTAACAAACAGCTTAGTCCCTGCCTAATTCACAATTCTACAAGGTGATTAGGTGGCAAACTGAAAAGGCCGGCAAACAGAGAAATTACTATTTTTGCCACAAAATAAAATGAATGTTTTAAAAATGCTCAAAAACAATAATGATCACTGTATAAAGCAAGTACAGGTATGATAACTCAGATATTCTTATCTTAGCTTGGATGGCTCTGGATGCTGTTGAAACATTTGAAAAGCATTGCAGAGTTCTATGTAAATGAACAAAGAGCCTTGCACATTTGCCTGATTTATTGTAGAGAAATCAAAAAGCCTGAAAGCTGACCCCTATGCTCTTTAGCCAATAAACAACCACAATTAATTTCTGGTGTACTTCCTAAATCAGAGAGACCAGGTAAATACTTTCTGCCACAAAATAGATAATTCTGGAATTTCTTACACAACAAACATAGCTCTCAAGTGCAGATTTAACAAAAATCAACTACTGAACAAATAAGTCCCTGGCTAATTTGCCCTTCTATAAGGTGATTAGGAGGCAAACAGAACTAGAAAAAATAACAAACAGAGAAATTACCTTTTGCTACAAAATAAAGTAAATGCTTTAAAAATGTTCAAAAACAGTAGTGATCACTGTATAAAGCAAGTGCAAGTGTGATAAATCAAGAAAATAATCCTATTTATCTTGGCTTATAGTTCATTAATTTAATTTCTACATTTAAATGTAGTAACTTTCTTTTCAAAGTTTGAAAATTCAGCACAATTTTACCACGCTTGATATCTGCCTCTGTAATTTCTTTCTTTTATACATAATTCATCCTGCAAGGATATTTTTCCAGTGTATTTTCCTCAGCAGCTTACAATGTTCACTGTGTTTTTTTTTTGACAAGCAAAGTTCCCACAATTTACTATGTATTTCACCAAGTTAAAGAAAAAACTTTCAGAAATTCGCTATGCACTTCTTTCAGTACACAACCTTTCTGCAATTTTGTACCACTGAACCAAAACATTTAATCTCCCATTCTGCTATTGTGTAAAATGCCACACAAATTTTGTTAAAGATGGTTTAACAAGTAATTGCATTTACCTGTCTCAGAGTTGCCTTATACTGCCTTGTACTACTTCTAGCTTTTATGTCTCTTTGCCTTTGGTGGTAGCAAAGAGAAGCCTCTTAGTCTGCTGAGCATCATAATTCTCAAGTGTCCAGCTTTCTGCCAAATGTCCAGATTTTTGCTTGATACTTTTGGTCTGTTCCTCATAAAATTTCTGGTTTTGTGGCAGATCGCTGAGAATTGAAATCACTAAATAATCACATATATTTGAGTTTCAGACTTCATGTTCTTCAGAAAATTAATGCTAACACAAATACTGTTATTTTAGCAACTAAATTCATGAGAACAATATTTAAAATCTGTCCCTATTTTGGGACCTTTGTTTCCCATTATTTTATTGTTTGTCTAGATTTCTTATGCTAAGAGGTTGAGAGGCATGCTGAAAATTCAAGGCATCTAAATTTCACCTTTGTTAACTTCATGATAAATCATAATTATTTCCATTCATCCTCACTGTAATTGCTTATAGCAGAAATCACAGTTGTCAAAAAGAAAAAAAAATCCTCATAAAGCACACTCTGAAGTCTGTTTTTCTACTAGTAGCAACATCAACTAATAATGGGACTGTACTTCTTGGCACCAAAATACAGACTTAAAATAGAGCAGCTTGGTGTGCTGACCAAACATTGCCTGACACACGACTAGAGACTATACATTATATTGAAGTGCACTTTATTTACCATTAATTACTCAAATTGAAAATGGAAGGTAGCTATAATTGCTGCATTATTCTATGTTAACTCAAAAGTTATTAAAAAATAATGACATAGTTTACAATCCTTTATCTAGACAAAACTTTTCTCTCCCTCTCCCTGCAGCTGCATATCAGTTATCACCAGCTTCTCTCCTCATTCACAGGTCTACTGGACTCACCTTAGCTTCCCTTGGGCTCATTCTGACCCATATCCAGGCCAGGTGAGGAGACTGAGGACACTGGTGCAGCATCGCATTGCCGTTGGAGAGTGTGCCTAACGCACCTACCACCATATGGTAGCCTTATAAGATCTGCAGTCATAGCTACCAGGAAATTCATGAGCACTTGTGTACATGTATAACCTCTCAAAGAGGCAGTATACCACTTGGAGTGTGGAGCCTACCAGGCTCTTCATGCTGCTATTGCAGCAAGCCTGAGTAGCCTCCCACCCCCAGGAAAGGTGAGTTGGCATCAGTTACTCACTGTCATACATTCCATTCTGGTCCCTGTAGTTCCTGTGCTGTTACATGAACATGGGTCATCAGGGGTGCACTAAGGGCTCTATCCCTCTCTGACACACAACCATTTTGCTGGTCATAAGTTTTGAGGCAACCTGGTTTCGTTGCCTACAGATCCCAGCTTGTTTGCCTCTAAAATGCTTTACCCTCTGTACCAGAGAGGCCAATGTCCATGTTACTTATTCCCAATCTATCTCTCCACAGCAATTTTTCTCTCTCTCCCACTGAGGCCCACGTATCTTTGTTAGTCTCTTACCCTCTCCTTTATAGGAAGGGGTGTTGCCACCTCCACTCAGGCAGGTGTGGATCTTTCTACATTACTGCCCTAACACTCCTGCTGAACATTCCTAAAGCAGTCTCTAGGGTGCACCATACCTATATATATATATATATATATATATATATATATATATATATGAATATATGTGTATATATATATATATATAACATCCACATATATATGCATCCATCTGTAACTCCTTTTCCCATTTTTGCACAATGGATCAGGGTGTCACTTCAACTCTAGATGTACATATATAATTATATGCCAGCTGTTTAACTTTTTAAATGATTAATCTTCATATCATTGACACAAACACACCTATTCCCTTCTGATCATAACCTGGGAATGAGCTTTAACCAGAGTATTGTAGGGGTTTAGGTCTGATTTTCACACTCCTATGGCTTGATAAAATGATAGTTCTTGTGTGTGCGGATAAAAACACATCCGCAATGTAGGCAGTTGATAATGCCACAGACAAAAGAAATAAGTCACAGAGATTGATGAGAGATGTTTGGGGAATAGGCTGAGGATAGAGGATGACTGAGTGAAATAAGAAAGTAATCAGTACTGAGGATGATTAAAATAAGTCACACAAGTGAATGTTCTTAGAGGCCAAAGTCTGAAAGTCATAACATCTGCAGCAGTACGTAACACTGAGTGAATGAGCCAAGTGGACATTATATATATTGCATAAAGTGCAAATTACTGAGAAGAAACTATGCAGTTAGAAATGCATTCTAGTACCATGTACTAGGTGAGCTGTGGTGGTGGTGCTGCGGTAGCGTTGTTGCCTCACAGTAAGATGTTGTCCTGTTCGATTCTCAGCTAAAGCATCTTCTGTGTGGAGACATACGCGAATGGGCATACCTTTGTTGAAGGTTGTGCATCAGGCCTGGCAAGTCGGTACGTAAAAATCTACTGCCAATCATTAGCAGACCGGAGTTCCACTGTGGTGACCCCTAACCCCTAAAAGCTGAACGATACAACAACAACCATGTGCTAGGTGAACCTGAGATGCAGGAATAGCTTATAATGATACAACAGTTGCTATTATATGTGCAAAATGTATATACAATAAAGAAGGTTGTCAAGTAGGCAGGTTTGATTTATGTACTATATCAGTAAGCTGCTTGACTCGTTTGTAGTGTCATTATCTGGGTTCCCATTGTATGTATGGGGAACATAAGTGTGTTCATTGAATCTGCTAAAATGTACTTGCTATACCAGGGAAATACATACTAAGTCCAAAATTGCAAAATTTCAGAAAATTCCCTATTTGCTAAGATTTTAAAAGATCTATATCTATCTACCTCTATCTATCTATCTATATATATATATATATATATATATATATATATATACGGATTCACTTTATAACCTCGAAATACTGAAATATCGAATTTCAGTATCTCAAGACTGTAAAACCGAATCCACAAAACACCGACACAAAAAACCCGCGAAATTCACAACACCAAAAAAACACACACACTATACCACACATACACCACAACACCCACATCACAACATAAACAAACAAAACTACACACATACACAACTCATACACACATAAGCAAGGGGCAAGCCCCCCACACCCCCCTTACTTATATATACTAACTCCGAGATCGCACAAACACAAAACAAAAGCCAACTCACACACGCACATTCTCCGACACCTCACACACACATCAAACACATCAGCACACTCAAACATTCTAACTCCCACTCAAAACCCATAGAAAACACTTACCTGACATAACACCTACATCCACACACGGCACCAAGCACCATCAAAACACAATCCCGGACATTATGCATCATAAGGTCATAACCGCAAATTCGACATATATTCGAGTTCGCGATTATGACCTTTCACTATTTTTTACATTCGGCTTTATAGTCTCGAGATACTGAAATTCAACATTTCAGTAATTCGAGGTTATAAAGTGTTTCTATATATACATATACACATACACATACAGTATATATACATTTGTGTATAGTGGGTATTAGAAAAAACTACTATAAAAACCTAGCCAAAGCTAGAGTTTTCACTGTGTGATAACTTAAACTCCCTGTAATGGAACCCATGGGATATATGCAAATGACCTGTTAAGGACATCAAGAGTTTCAGATATATGGCTTCTGAATGTCAATCTCCGAGATTCAAGAAGCTCGGCGCAAGGATGGTTTTAGCCTTGCGCCAAGCGTCCTCACTACAGATGACGCAGCAGCGCCATATGAATATGTATGAGGGAGCGCAGCCACACCCTCGACATGCACAGGAAACATGTGCAAGTGCAGGGGGCGTGTACAAGTGCTCTACAGAGGAGTAAACATGCCCCGACAGTTGCAAAACCTACTATGCCTACTACTAGAGCCCGCCCCTAATAGTAAGTCAGTAATTCAGTGTCCGTGGATTCAGAAATGTATGCTGAGCATACAAGAGTGTCCACGAACAGTGAAATAAAATCGAAGTAGTATACACACAAGCACGTACTGGAATGCTGAGCCCTGTCCCTAGAACTTTCACAATTATATTTCCCGTGTCCCTATTATACATTTGAATTGCTGCAATATCGAAGGTGTAAGCAAAGCGCAGTGTGTTTGCTCATTGCTGCCCTCCGCTGAGCGTAGCTTACACATGAAATTCATTCAAACAGAGAAAAACATGCAGAATCAACGTAAATGTCAATAGTGTAGTGTTTAGAGCATCCATCCAACAAACAGGCATTCACGGTTCGAGCCCAACAGTAGCACATATCATTTTCCATGTGGAATGAATGTCGTTTTGCTGTAAAACCGACATAAGAGTATCGCATGAGATATTTAACTTAAATATCATTCAAGCAAAGTGGCACTGTCATAATGAATAAGGCACTAGTAAGCAGGTGTAAGCACAAATAAGCAGCAGTAAACATATATAAGTACCAGTAAGCAAGTCTGAGTGCGCTTGCGCGGGTCTAAGCAGTGCCCAGCATAGGAAATGTATATAAGTATGTACAGATATATAATATATATACATACATATTATATATATATATATATATATATATATATATATATATATATATATATATATATGTATATATATATATATATATATATATATATATATATATATTTATACATTTATGAAGAAAGAACGACGTAACAATAAAGCATACAAAAGGAATGAGAAGGGAATCAACAGCAACCCCAGTATTATATAGTGCTGTCAGCGTATGTCATATCCAGCTGGGCAGGAGTGAGCAAAGCACTGCTACTCACACCACAGGCAAGATATTACCAGTGGGACTATCATTGTTGATCTGCTAAGTCTACTTTACACACAGAGGGTAGTCCCTGGTGGGACTACCCAAAAATTGATAGGCTATTTGGCCATCCAACCATTACACAAGCAAGGGCAGGTATGTTCAAGGACTAAATGGTGGGAGAGCCTGAGAATACATGGGTTGGGACAACATACTTGTAGGGCCCCTAATGCTTGGAAGAAGGCAATGTGTGGAGGTGTGTCATGGCTGCGATAACAAGTGGACAATGGATGGTATGCATGTATGTTAATCACGGGTGTGGTGGAGGAACTATGGGTATGAAATTATGGAGCCAGGCGTGCCAGGGTTGGATGGGTTGGTTCTAATTGGACTGCCCCATGGAGGTCAGCGAGTTCATTATAAGTATATATGCATACACACATGCAGACATTAATATGTAGAAGTACATTCTCTGTAATACATTCATTCCATTTGCAGACATAAATAGCATGAATGTGCCCTTACAAACCTTGACAGTAGATAGAATAATAGGTTGTGCATAAGAGGGAAGGGACGAAACTGCTAAAACGCAGAAGTGTGTACAATGTCCGAAGTCAGTGCTGTGCTGAAAAAAATCAAATGTGAGGACTTTCCCACACATGGAATCATTCCTGTGATCTGCCTGCTACGGCAGCGCCAATTACTAAACCGGTCTATTTGTAAAAGAAATACACTGAACACGTACATAATTAGGCTCTCATGTGTAACGTGTGCATTACCACATAGTCATACTTATTCATTTATTGTAGTGTCATGTTATTGGGAGTAAGGATGTAATGAAGTATAGAGTCTAATCTTGACATAAACACATGCGTGTCCCATGTGGGACAACCCAAAAATTGCAAAGAGTATTTTTTTGGTCGCTCATGTCACCAATGTTTGGGAGTTCTGAGGATATGTGGAGTGAGTCAACCGATGGGATGGGTCTATAAGAATAGGGAGTGGCCAATGTGTAGTGGTGTGGATACATCGCGAATCCAACTGGAGAATGGATGACTGCAGTGTTAGGGAGGTGTTGGGGTGTGTGTTCGGGGAACCAGGAGCCATGGGTATATGGGTATATATGCAAATGAAGCAGCACAGCAATAGTGTATTGGTTAGAGCAACTGCCTAACGAACAGATATTCCCGTACCAAATCCCACTGCATCACATAACATTTACCATCGGTAATCTGTACATGAACATATTGTGACATCTGTCTGCTGTATAACCTGCAAAATAACAATTAAAAGTTAACTGGAGCAAAGTGTCAGTGTAATAATGAATAAGGCACTAGTAAGCAGGTTTACGTATATATAAACACCAGTAAGCATGTATAAGTGCATTTGCGCGGGGTATGCATTGCTTTACAGACACACACACACACACATATATATATATATATATATATATATATATATATATATATATATATGTGTGTGTGTGTATATATATATATATATATATATATATATATATATATATATATATATATATATATATATATATATATATATATATATATATATATATATATATATATATATATGTGTGTGTGTGTGTGTGCATAGAAACACACAGATATACAGCTATAATAGGAAACAGCAAACAAGAATGACATATGTTCCCAGGCTATGCCAATGGAAGTGAGGGGCCCAAGCAAGAAACATGAAACACGTAGCATGACCTTTCACCCACCCCCAGCTGGACACGGGAAACATACATACAAACAATGTAAAGCGTCCACTGCTCCCCAGACCACAGGCAGGATACAACCGGTGGGGGTACACAGTGCACCTGTGAATTCTAATCTTGGAACACAGACAGGAGCGTCCCTTGCGGGACACCAAGACCAGAAGAAGGTGATAGATTGAACATTCCAGCTGTGTTGTATACATACTCAGAATGCAAGGGTGGTAAAGCCTGATGAGCCATGGGTTGAGACAATTGTATGAAATGGGTCCCGTGAAGTGAAGAGTGGGCAGCGTGTAGTGGTGTGTCCAGAACCGACCAGGAACCAGATTAAGGATGGGTGCTGTAGAGGAGGTGCGGGTGGGGGAACTATGGGTAGCTACTTATGGGTCTAGGTGTGCAAGTGTTGGCTGATGTAGGCATATATGGACAGCACTAGGGATGTAAGCGAATGTGTTCATTGGGCAGAGGCATCACCCAATGAGCAGCCACACCCACTACGAGTCCCACTGCAGCAAAGTGTAATCTATATGGCAAGGAAGGGGATAACCAAATGTAGATGTATATATGTAGAGGTATGTGTGTGTATATCTACCCATAGCAACATAGAGATAAGCCTCTCCCTCTCCGTAGTACAAATGTGTACATACAGAGACAGAATACAGATACATACCCACATATAAATATATACATATGCAGACACCCATAGACCCATATGTTGTTAGATATATATGTATATATAGACAACAATATATAAATATATACATGTATGCACACATATACAGATATATCTGTATATAGTAATATGTGTGTGTGTGTGTGTGTGTGTGTGTGTGTGTGTGTGTGTGTGTGTGTGTGTGTATATGTGACTGTAAATATACACATGTATATAGCTAGGATATGATACAGCAGTTACGAGTTACATATGTTCACAGGCCATGCATATGGGGGTGAGGGGTCCAATAAACAAACGTGTAACACATAGCATCAAACCCCCCCACCCCCAGCTAGGCCAGTGAGACATACCAACACACAATAAATGTAAACACACCACTGCTTCCCAGACCACCAGCAGGATACTACCAGTGGGAGAGACCTGCCAGGTCTAATCTTGAAACATAGACATTGATGTCCCTTGTGGGACACCAAAAATTAATCATCGGAGGCAGTCCCAGTAATGATTCATTAAACCAGGCTGTAGATGTACATGGACCAGTAGGTTGTGCATGCCTGATAACCCATGGGTCGACACAGCGTATGACATGTGTCCCGACATGCGGAGAGTGGGCAGTGTGTAGTGGTGTGTTTATACCCCACCTGCACCCACAGTAAGGATGAGTGCTGTAGAGGAGTGGCAGGTGGGGAACTATGGGTATGCAATTATGGGCCTAGGCGTGCAGGTGTTGGCTGGGACAGTCATATTAGGACCACCCCAGGATGTAAGTAATATTCCAAAATGGGAATAGCTGATGCCCATACCTCTCAACCCCTAAGAGCAAATCCACTGGACAGGACATAAACCACTGGGGGAACAAATAGGGACCATACCTCTAAACTATCCCCGATTTCCAGGGATGTCCCTGATTTCGATTCAATTTCTAACTCTGTCCCACTTAATCCCTCCTAAAACCAGTGACTTTTGGAGGAAAGGTGGTCAATTACACATAATGAATAATGACAAAAATTAAGAGTTATAAACATCATTTACCTCAGAAAATGTGTATGAATTCATATGCTCTGAGTCTGTCAATGTGTCAGGTTAATTGCACCAATAATTTTAATGTGTCCCTGATGTTGTTATGATGTGTCCCTGATTCAGTTGGTATTTTTCCCCAATCGTATGAGAGATCTGATAGAGACAGAAACCACATATTCCACTGACAACCTTAGAAAGATGATAGCATATTAGGTATGCAGTAGCATGACTCAGCTGAAGGATGTGGGTTCCAAAATCCAATTACTTGTTTGTATTGAAGAGTGTCAGTTCCCATGTATTAGCCAGACAGGTGCAGATTGTAAGAGGAACACACCAATAATATGAAATAAACTCTGGACAGGCTGCGGATTCCGTAGAGTCGAACGGCATGCTTTCGCCTAATGGGCAGCCATTTCCGATACTGTAGGCATGTAATCCGATGTAATAGGCATCACAAGGTAATATCATAGTCCTCACTCCCACCCAGGGGTGTGAGTGTCAGATGCAAACACCAAATGCAGTGCATTTGCAAGTCGGAACAAGCGGTGTAATGACTGTTTGGCCACCAGTATGCGAGTATTACACTGGTAAAGCAATGTAGAGGCTAACTGAGTGTAAGAAACTGTAACTGGAGGTTAGTATTGCTCAGCTCTGCGCAAACCCATGCACACCCACTCACAACTGCTTTAATGTGCCTTAATCACTCCGTATCCAGCGGCCTTGTTCTGCCCAGCAACAAAATAAATGGCCTCTGCAAGTCTTGAAACTAGGACCCTGCACACACAGCTATTGTGATTTACCACTAAGCCATGGCAGATATACAGACATTGGATCTTATCACAAACATATCATCCAGCGCAGTCATTCAACAGTATAGGAAATGTATTCCATCATGTAGGTCTATGTGTGAGTGTTTGTCCAAATATAGATACATACATATATATAGATATATCAAGAACATCCCATGTGACAACAAAGCATTACAAAGGAATGAAAAGGGAAACACCAGCAATGCCTGTATTATGTAGTGGTGTTGTCCTATGTAATATCAGGACTCCCTCAGACAGACATGTGTCATTAATGCACGCAAACATGTGTACATTGGCCAAATACATAACTCTGTGCATTTTATTTACATTAACACAAGAGTTCCTGTCCAATCATTATGTGAGAACAGTACTCATGCAAGGTGCTGTGTGCAACATCATCATCATGATAAAGGTAAATGGGGTAACCAGAGAGGGACCGGTAGTGTTGTGTGTACAATGGGGTCATCTGAATCACGTGTACCTGGAACCTTTAGGAGTAATGTGCATACCAGGATCATTTGCCTGAGAGACACGGGTGAGGACAACTGGAGTATGTTGTGATGCATATTAAAAGGGTTACATGTCTCCAGTGGACACATGTGTGAAATGGACAGCTATGTATGGGGCAAATGTTGTTCTAGGAACCGAATGGCCTTTTGTTTCCCTAGGGTGAGAGTGGCATGTAGGGGAAGGAGAGTAGGTATGCTCATGGAGGATAGGTTGGGTAGGATGACAGACAAGACAGCATACAGGGTCGGTATATGACACATGTGGGGGGATACACCTCAGACGGGGAGGGGTGTTCAGCAATCACAAGCCCATGAGCCTCCAGATAGAAACAGTGGGACGGAGATCCCCAGCCATGGGAAGCCACCACTGCACCAAAACAGCCGCAAAGGTGGCAGTGCTGGGGGCTGTCTAGGAGGGGCAGGCTCACCCTGCAAATGTGACACTCTGCCTTCGAGCTGGTGTATCTGGCCTTGAAACCCCTTATTGAGCCCCCTATGCACCACGTCTGGGACTGTACAACAGCAGACATGTTCCTGTCTGGACCTGCTCTCAGGGGTGACAAGCCACATCCTCAGTGGCGGTTCCACCAGAAGGTGGTGCAGAGCCAACAGAGGCAGTGGTCCAAGGCTGGGCCTCAGATCTGCTGGTGCCCGGTGCCATGGCCAGCTGAAGTGGGACAGGAGGTTCTGCTGGGACCTCCAAATCCATACAGCCTATGGTGTTGCAGTTTAAACACATATATGGCTTAGTAATAGTCAACAGCATTCAGGATTACTTATAACAGCATGCATAGATATGACCATCAACCCAACACAACAAATGGTATACATTTGCAGAGGGAGCACAACATATATACTGCATGACATCTGTACAAAGTGTAGAAGACTTGTGACTGCAGCTATGAACAGTGGCCCATTATTGGCATGTCACTGAGAACCCCAGACAGTTTCTGTCATACCACTGTTTCATGTGACATATGTCCAATCAGGGTTGCGATGGCAGTAACTCATCACTATCACCATGTACTGACTGCAATCCTCACACTATGCTCCTGCAGTTCACAGGTGTGTGTTCAGTGAGTAGCACAGGAAACAAATGGTTCCACACACTGACCAGTCCACAGATGGCCCTACAGATGGGGGTCCCTCACAAACAGAGCACTGTCTTGTCAGTCTTAAAACATGCAGAATAGCCATTACCACACACAAAGTGTTAAACAGGCAGTAGTCTCACTGAAGCATAGCGACACTTACATGCTGTAGTCATGTCTGGCACATCACCCTCCTGTCTTTAGGCTATTTCCCACTGTGTATGTTGTTTGAGGAACATCCAGATATCATCTGTGATAAACACCAGCATGATGTTCCTAGATATTGTACTGTGTTTCCATACGATTGGCTATGGGAACATCATCACAGCTGTTCCACATGCAATCAGCTAGGGGATGACTGCAATAGGTGCAAAGGTCATCACCTGATCATGGCCATCACTTACAAAACACAAGCTGCTGCTGAGCAGGTGTACAACTCCACATCCAACAGAGAGTGTGTGGGAGGGACAGACAGAGGCAAAATATATCAGAGAAGGGCTTGGAGACTAAAACCTAAGCATCATCTGTCACACACCTACCAGTAGAGGGGTTCAAACCCCTGACTGACTAGTCATTACTATTACAAGTGCATTCAGTTACTCCATGTGCCACAAAGCTGACATGTTGGTATGCTGTAAGAACATACATGTGTGCTGGTGAGCGACATCTGCAACAGAGATCTAGTAGACATACATTAGGTGTAGCACACATGGCTGTCCACATGAATGGATATCATTGTCAACACAACCACAGTCTCTAATGGACTCACATTGACACTCTTTGTCAGACCCACAAATACACTTCCTAACTACTTAGTTTGTTACACTGCAGTAATGTACAGGTACTACATGCACCACAGGGGATATCTGGAGGTTCCATGGGCTAGGGCATGTAAATGTATTTGACATCTGTCGGTATGTCAATGGGAGTTATGCTGGGAGTGACTGTGGTTGGGAGCATCATACCCCACATGCAGACACAAGGTGCCAGTACTGACATGCATGTGTGCATTGCTTCATGGGTGTTTAGTGGTTGCTGTGCAAGATGGCTGTACAAGGCTGGGTGAGGGGTAATCCTTGGCATCACACTACCCGACAATGGTGTGCAATGTGGTACAGGGGTGTAGTGTCTGCAATGTCCCATACAGGTGGGTATTGTATGAACTGTCCTGACATCCTGGTTGCCATTGTGTATGGCCATAGCTTTGCTATGCATGCCATGTCTGTGTTTGATAGTCCTTGACATGGACATTGCCTGGGATGTGCACGTCCCATAGTACTGTACAGTGCCATGAACAAGTGAAATTGGTTTGGCTGGCACATGTTGTGTACACAGACTGTTATCCTCAGATATGCCAACACTGGCCTGGTGTGGCAGGACCTGCTTATAGACAGCAGGTTGACCCTGCACCTGCATTGATAGCATGATACAGGTATTACCTGGTGTCTGTAGCATCGGTCAATACAGAGCACATGTGTAAGGCATTGTATGGCCTCTGTGGATCACATTTGATGGCACCACATATGTTGCAGGCATCCAGTGGGGAACATAGTGAAGGCACATTGTCCACAATTATGTGCCTATTGTACTGCTGTACAGGGTGCCATGCCCTTTGCAGCCCACTGCTATCACACCATGCCTACTATCTGTCATCAGTGTGCAGAGTACTAGCAAAATAGGTTCATAGGTTCATAGGTAGGTACTAGGCTATCGGCCCTAGAGCCTATACAAGCCCAGCCAAAAAGGTACCCTGGCTTTTGTCACCCAAGAAAATTATTTTCCTGTGCCACTGTCGAGCAGAGCCACAGAAGTGATCCCCGGGGTAAATTTCCTATTTCCCATCCAATCATCAAATTTTTCTTGAAGAGTACTAATGAGGAGCTTTGTTTGATATAGATAGGTAGTTTATTCCAGAGTATGGGAAGTCTCTGGGACAGGAATCTTTCTCTCCGGCATGTTCTGTTTATTTTGGTGACCAGGTTTAGGTCCCTAGAGCATGTAGCTCAGAGGGATTGGGACTTTTTTAAGTGGAGCATGTCCAACAGCTCTGGGTGTGACATAGCTTTGTATGTTAGGCAGAGATCACCTCTGAGTAGGCGATATGCAATGGAGTAAAGCTGGAGTTTTTTGAGACGGTCTGTGTAGGGCATCTGTTTGAGGCTGGTAATCCTCTTTATGAGGTATTTCTGCGGCCTTTCCAGTTGTTGTAGATGTCTTGTGAGGTACATGCCAAAAGTGGCGCTGTACTCTATAATGGGTCTAATGAGTGATGAGTAGAGGGGAACAATGACCTCTTTTTTTCTGGATGAGAAACCTTTTGTGATGAGGTGTACCATGTAAAAGGTTTTCCTGACTACTTTGGCAATGTGATTATCAAAGGAGAGACTACTGTCCACCTGCATCCCAAGGTCTCTTATCACAGTTTCGGTGTTAAGTATACTACCGCCTATGTTGTAGTTCATGGGTACAGAGTTTTTACCAAAGGGGATGACAATGCACTTTTTGGCATTGAGCTTGAGGCCATGGATTTGACACCAGGCATCTGTCTCAGTGAGGCCCTTTTGTAGGATGTCCACATTGTTAGGAGTTTCGATTATGGCTCCTAGTTTGCAGTCAACTGCGAACTTCGTTAGCCAAAGACCTTCTGTGTTAGCCTGTACTTCAGAGAAGTAGATACCAAACAGGAGAGGACCCAGGACTGAACCCTGTGGTACTCCACTTGCCACTGGTCTGAAGTCAGATTTGGAGTCTGCTACTTTCACAGTGTGGGTTCTGTCAGTGAACCAGTTGATAACCCATCTTGTGACATAGGGATTTATACCTAGTCTAGTGAGTTTATCTATAATTCAAGAGTGGGGGATGGTGTCAAAAGCCTTGGCAAGATCTAGATAGGCTAGGTGAACCACCTTATCCTCGTCTAAGGCTTTGGTGACTGCTTCAAAGAAGTCTATCAGGTTTAGGAGACATGATCTGCCTTTTACAAACCTGAACTGGGTGGGGTCCAGAGTTTGGAGATTACCAATGTTTGGTTTATAAGTTCCATGATGATACGTTCCATGACCTTGCAGACCAGGCTTGTCAGGCTAATGGGGCGGTAGTTCCCGGGGTCCATGGTGGCTCCCCCCTTGTGGAGTGGGATAATTGTCACTGTGCACCATTCAGTGGGCACAAAGCCTGAGGTGAGGCTATGACTGAACATGGTACTCAGGTGGGGTGCCAGTTCATTCTGTAGTTCATGTAGAATGCAGCCTGGGATGTTGTCTGGTCCCATGGATGCTGTGTTCTTGGCTTTGGAGAGTGTGGTTTTTACCTGTGCAGCCATGATTACAGGAACTTTGCATTCTTACAGTATAGAGTTAGGCTCTTTAGGGGGTGAGAGGGGGTAAAATTAGCACTGAATCTATCTGCCAGGATGTTGGCAATATCAATTGGGTCTGTATATTTAGTGCCATTGTGCTGTAACTCAGAGCTGATCTGAGTGTTGCCATTAAGATTCTTGACATAGTTATAGAATGCTTTGTGGTTGTCTTTAGAATCAGTGGCGATTTTGTTTTCATTACTAGCTTTGGAGGATTTTATCAGGGATCGCAGCTTCTTACTGAGGCTGACCAGGGAGCTCCTCCACTCTTGGGATTTTACTCTCTTTTGCAACAGTTTCTTCCTTCTGTTATACAGTTTGTTTATGGCAGGGGACCACCAGATTGTCTTCCTTTTTTTGAAGGATAGTGTCTTGGTTCTGTTTGGGATAGCATGATCCATTCACTCGTGTAAATGCTTATAAAGTGCAATCATGTAGGATTCAGTAGTCGTAACTGTATTGTCCATCTGCATGGGTGTCATGAAGTTCACCACTTCTGTCTTAAGAAGCATGAAGTTGGCTTTGGAGAAATTTTTTTACTGTGGCTTCCTTTATGGGGGGTGGGGGCAGGATGTGGATATCTAGGGTAATTAGCTTATGGTCAGATCAGACCAATGAGGCGTTGACGTCTGGTGTGGAACACTGGTCACTCATGTTGGTAATGACTAGCTTTAGGATATTGTTGTCCCTGGTGGGGGTGTGGATAAGTTGATCCAGGGCATTAGAATTTATGAATTCCAGAAAGCGTTGAGTGAAGGAGTTGTGGAATATTCTAGGCAAGTGTGTTTGTGTATGACACATGGGTTCAGAACATATTCCGGGTAATAGTAGGGTTGCATACTTTGTTCATCAAGCCTTTTGCCAGATGTTGGGGTATGGCTTGCCAACACAGTCCCTTGGCTGACTGACATCTGTACTCCTCATGAGGTGGACATTGTGACATATAATACGGACACCATATAGGAAAACTACAAAATCCACTCCCCAACATGTCCAGTGGTTAGACACTCACAGCCACCTCCACACAGGCTCTGACTGTCAAACACACACACACATACCTGCCATGTCTTGGACTAGACCCACTACCTAACTAGTGTATCACACTACAGTATTATGCAGTTACAGCACACGCTATGGAGATTACTGGGTTACAGCAGTCCCAGAGGTGTATTGCTAGGTGGGTGACAACAGCAGGATTGCCAAAGGCAGTTATGTGAATTGTAAAGAGTGCGCATACTCTAAAAAGAATTGTTTCTGTCTCAGGCAGATAAAGACACACACACAGTTGGCCTCTCTTGGAATAGAACTCCTACATAACTAGTTTATCACACTACAGCAATACACAGTTATAGCACATGCTAAGGAGAATAATGGGTTACAGCAGTCCCAGAAGTGTATTTCTAGGTGGGTGATATCAGCAGGATTGTCAAAGGTGGTCATGTGAATTGTAAAGAGTGTGCATACTCTAAAAGCATTGTTTCTTTCACAGGCAGACAGGCAGACAGACACACACTTAACCTGTTTGGGATTAGAACACCTGCCAAAGTAGTTTAATACACTACAGCATTACGCAGTTACAGCATGCTCCATGGAGATTACTGGATTACAGCAATCCCAGAGGTGTATTCGTAGGTGGGTGACATCAGCAGGATTACCAAAGAAGGGCATTCCAAGTGTACTGTGAGTTGTACATGTTTGTTACCTGCATATACCCGCTGCTTACTGTCACAAAACCACATTTATACCTGCTTTATGCAGTCCTAAGTGACAGTATCAACAAGGCTTGCAGGTTTTGAACCCTGAAACATGCACACTGAGGTCATTGGATGTACCACTAAGCCATCTGGGGGAGTATACATGTTGCATGGAGTCTATAATGCACATCTTACTACAGGTATTCCACAGTACTGAAAACAAATGGGACAGTCACTTTGTGTACATATGTACAGTACCCTTGAATGCACTGTACTCTGTGAAACAACAAAGACAAGTCTACATCTGTACAACTATCATAACTCTATATATATATATATATATATATATATATATATATATATATATATATATATACACACATCTGAACACCCTTTGTGACACAGAAGGGTTCCAAAGGAACTGACGTGTACACAAAACAGAGGCATCTCTTGTGTTATAACATTTAAATCATAAGCAGTTCACCAGAGAAGGGATGGTTGTTGTGTATGTGGAGTTTGGGGTGGGGAATGATGGCTAATGTAATCTACCCTGGGGATTGTGTAGTTAGGGTGGGGGGATGATGGGTATGGACCTACACCTCAGTGACCACTTCTGTGTCACTGCTCGACAGTGGCACAGGAAAATAACATACCCAACTGTAGTCACTCTTGACTGTATTCTTTACCATTCCTAACTATGTAATACTTTGTAGACACCGGTCACCACAGATGGCTACCGTGGTGTGCTAAAAGACATTACATATGTGTATGCTTGGCTACAGGGTAGTCACACACACACAAACATGCACACACTTGCAAGCATTGTGCATACATATTTGCCTATGTAAAGGTAACTAGTACAGTGGTATACAGTTGGGGTATATGCTACAGAACAGATACAATTACACTTACTCTGATTCCACTTCTGAGCTGGGTGACATCACAGGACCGATTACTTGTAGTGGGGAGGGTGAAAGAGAGAGACAAGGATAAAGGCCAGTGCAAAAGGAGGTATCTCTTTGGAATGCAGCAAAGCCCGCTGTCATGACAGGATGCAGACACAAATGCACACACACAACCACACTCAGGCATTTGCTGACACACACACACAAGCATGCACACACAGTTGCCAGTGGTGGAATCAGAACTCCCGCCTGTCTACAGATCACTATTACAGTACTACACAGATACGAGATGCGCCACAGAGATTACACATTCCAAGGCAGTCAGACTACCCTTCTAAGATTGAGGACAACAACAGGGAGACTGACAGTCACAAAGTACATAGCTGTAAACCTGTGTGTTTAAAGTAGGTGTCCATTAGAACCTGTATGCACAAACAAGACACATCATCTGCAGGTAGGCCTGAGAGGTATAGTAGCACAACAGGAACCTGAACTGGAGTATGGCCATCTGTGGAATGGACAACTAATATCACTATACAGGGTTGCAGTGGGCATGCTCATACACTTAGTAGCACAGGGCCGTTTGGGATGCACTATGAATACAACTACACAAGGTTATACTGGGCATGCTCATACACTTAGTAACAAAGGGTTTGTTGGATGCACTGACTCATAATACACAAGGTGGCAGTGGGTACGCTCATACACTTAGTAGCACAGGGCTGTTTGGGATGCACTCTGATTCTAACCACTGAAGGCCACAGTGTGCATGCTCATACACTTACATGTACAGAACACATTGTAATGGATTCCTATTGCAAACACACAGGTTTACAGCTAGGTACATCTTACCTGTCAGTATATATGTACATCATACTGGTTTACTACCTGATAACTGTATGTGGCCCATAAATGATATATCTGTGTCTGTGCTGTGTCATACACATGCATACATGTACATGAAGTACTGACATATATATATTAAGTATACACATTCATGCATGTATGGACGTGACAGACAATAAGTTACCTGGGTCACACAGGTGGATGCTACCTACAGCATGTGTCACACACCTTGCTGCCCTGAAAGGCATACATTGATAGCAGGTTGTGGACAGTGGCATTATATGTGGAACAGTGGCATGTGCAAGCATAATGTGTGAGCCACCTTGTGTAATGGTACTGAGGTGCAGGTGTCAAGATGACCTCTCCCGACTGTGTTAGTAGTTGTCATTATTAGCAGGACTGCTACCCTAAGTATATCACACATTGATCATATACACAAGTTCTGCTGCTGTCCGTCACCTTACATGAGGCATTTGCTACCAAGCACATTAATGCCACTCGCAGTGATGTCATGGTATGAGTGGCAACTGCTAGACCTAAGCAATGAGCCAGTGTCCTGCTGTTATTATGCGGTTGCCCAGTGTCTGTCATTCCGGGCTGCCATAACCGAATGACGAGCCTTCAACACAGAGCACATGCATCCATGTTTCACGTGTGTGTGGATAATAGCTAGGTCGCATTTACCCATATAGCCGCATTCCAAGGCAAATGTTTTAAACCCAGAAGTAACACCCTGACACCTACAAGACAATTGCATTGGATGCTTATGCTAACCAGTGCTAGATGTGTGGCTTTAGTAATTAATTTTCTCAATGTAGAACCTACAATGGGGAATACTGACATCTGTGCAGTGAGGAACACCTCACTGAAGGCTCTGTAGTGCACAATTGCACTACCACCATATAACTCAGATCCAGACATGTGGGCCATAACAGTGGTATGGACCATTCCAGGTGGTGGTATACACATATTCATAAAGGCTACTCACATGTAAAGACCACTACTCCGACATAACGCATCACAGATGAGTCAGGTACAGGTGACAGTGGCAAATGCTGCATTCTAGGTTGTACCCTCATATACATCCACCACCTTGTCCCCAGACTACCAACACACATCCTATGTGGTATGACATAGTATGGTAGGCCACCAGATAACCCTTGATTGGTAGACTGTACCTAGGCCTACATCAACTGTGCAAAGTACCCATGTACAGACACAGCTGCATAATGTGTTATGCAATGCAATAATACCACTGTTTGTAACCAGCTCAGTTGTACACATACCAGGGTCCCTCGGATGTTGTCACCATTAACACGGTCGACTGTTGCTCTACACCAGTAAACAACATCCTCATGGTTGGATATGACCTAACTGTACCTGCCCTGGATTTGTACATCCCACACTCATACAACATAAATGACATTACCATAGCTTTCGTTATCCTTTCTACATACAGGTGGCTACAGTCATTACACACATGCACATGGCAGATAGCATGCTAACAATACATAAGGTTTGATATCTATGTTAACAGAGGTAATATTCCCTCTCTACTGGTCACCCATGACACCTATCATATCATACAACACCCCATGTGGTATGTATGTCTTTAGACATGTCCACCTAATGCAATGCCTACAAACATACCCAAATAACAGGACCATAGGACCTACACAAGGTCTGTATTGACGGACTCAGGGAAATCCAGCTCTCTCTGTATGTTCCTGAGTAGTCACAGGTGATATGTTCATGACATGTACAGCCATGTGTGGCCACAGCTCCTACATATACCCAATGTCAACAATTGCAAGCCATGCATGCTGTGTGCTGTCTGGACATTAGCCTTAGTACCACAATAGCCAGTACATGCTGGGGTGAGATGTTTACAAGCCACAGACCTCGCACATGCTTGAATGAGTGTACTGCCTAGCTCTAACAGAGCACATTGCTGACACTCTTCCAGTAAACATGAGATGTGTGTGGCAAATATGATGTGCTCACTGTTGACCATTACAATGCCCTGGCTTCACCATGGCACTGTCAAGTAACAGTTTGTAGGAGCATGACATGGAATAATGCTGTGTGTGTCTCGCTGATATGTGCTGTTGTCATATATGTACATTTGGCTACTCGGTGAAGGTGGTGGTGTCCTACCAGTACATGACTACAGCATCCATTATGGTGTAATGCTTGGCTATGTTTCACACATGGCATGGGGAAGGTGTGGAATGTATCCTCTTGACCTGCTAGTGCACTTACTGATGTAGACTGCATATGTGTACATGTATTGATGTTTGTGTAGATACTGGTGTGTTACAATCAGTCCTGCAATAACCTGTGTAACTGCTATGGTCAGGTTTTGTTAATTGAAGTAGAAGACAGACAATGTAGAATGCTGTAAGGGTGACACTGAAGGCAAACCTCATGACACCTGTAATAGTAATACCTCCCCATGTGCATATATTGTGCATATACCAGCACAGTTGGCAAAGGAAAGAGTCAGTAAGCATTGTACCGGATGCGATAGTGCTGCATTTCTGTAATACCTATCATGAGATAGGCAGGTGTTTGATTCACAGTACTGGCACGTGTAGGTGTGTGTGTCCATATATGTCACGTATGGTTGGGAATACATCCCACATGTTATCACTCTCCTGGACACTGTTGTTGACACCAGTACAGAGTGAAGTGTAGAAAGGAAGGCAAAGGCAGGTGGTTAAACCTCACACATGTAAAGTGTCTGTATGTGTGTGACATAGGTGTATATCTATGTGAATGCCACAATGTGTGTGTGTGTGTGTGTGTGTGTGTGTGTGTGTGTATGGCTGTCCAGTCCCTGGAGTGAGGCTGTATTTTACCATAGTGAAATGTTAAGTTCTCCTCCCCCCATCCACTTAATGCAATTTAGAATCTCTGTTGATATTATCAATTGTAGATGGGCATTCTAACCACCTGTTAACATGCACACCCTGGGGTGTGACCCGTTCTTACATAGCCTATTGATGGACCCCCCTCCCCACATACACTCATTGCATTATAGTATCCCTGTCGATGTCCTCGATCTTAGGCCATTCCAACTACCTGTACATGTGTAATCTCTGTGGCACGTCTTGTAATTGTGTAGTGCTGTAATAATGATATGCACATAGGCAGGAGTTCTCATCCGAACACTGGCAATTGAGTGTGTGTTACTGTGTCTGGGAATCCCTGAGTGTGTGTATGTGTTTGCATGCTGTCATGGCAGTGGGTATTACTGCTTCCCAATGAGAAGCCACTATTTCCACTGGCCTTTACCCTTGTCATCCGGCATACCACTCTTTTACCTCCTCCATGCTCCAGGTAACTATACCTGCGATGTCACCCATTATGGATGTGACGGCTCTGAACACAGTAGCTTACTACACAGCTATCATGCTCTTGGATCATTAGAACAGTAAACATAATTGAAACAAGGGAGAATATAACTGTGATGTGGAAGCTACAAAGTGCATGCAGGTATTGTCATACTGACCAGTGGGTAGTCAACATGTACATATGGGACACTAACCACAAACACTGACATCCCCCGGCACATGCAACTACACCTGAAAGAGGAAGGCAGAACGTCAAGATCAACATGCTAGTAGTGTTGTTACACATGATACATACTGTCAAACGTACAAAATGCATTCTAAAACTGTAATACATGGTATGTCTGCTGCCTGTCAACACTACTCAACAATATTAATCTACAATTGTCTACCTAGTATGTTCACCCTGTGCATCAGACCATATGAACATGTCCCTGCACTGATGGTGTGGATGACAGGGATGCGGAACAGGTATCATCATATATACAGGGTGATAATGTTTGCCAGAGCCCTAGGCTGCACCATTGGATGATATCATGTGTGTCTGTTAGGGCCTGTGATATCGTTGGGCATGTGTGGATGTTATGCGTGTGTGTGTTGAAGTGCCCTACATTTGTTTTCAGTGTGTGTGTATGCATGCACACAGGTCTGGCATGTGGCTGGCCTACACAGTGGTATTATTGACAGCTGCAGACTGTACAAGGCAGATTTCACAGTTCACGGTGTCTGGCCACGGCCACTTGACCTGCGCCTGCCAGGGGTTGCACAGGCACTGCCACGCAGTGGTACAGATTGGGTACTGTCTGATGACACATGTCCACTGGAATCGTGTCCCTGTTGGGACCATCCAGGACCATGTGCATGTGGTGTGCTGTGTCCTGGTGTGGACTGCACAGCACCAGCTGCACTGCTGCTGCTACTGCCACTATGGGAGCGGGCATGTGCAGTAACATGTTCACGTAGACCTTCAACAGGTGATGTAGCTGACCTATGTCCACGTGCCCGATGCCTCAGTCCCACCAGATGTTCCAGCACAGACATTCCATGCTCGAGGATTGACATGCCACGGTCAAGGACTCCCACCATGTCACCCAATCATCTATCCAAAACATCTGCAAGATGATGGTGAGCATTTGCAAGTGCCTGGATGTTGTCAGTTAATGAATGGACAGCAGCCCTCTGAGGCCTCAGACCTTCTCTGTTGTGCCATTCAGCATGTGCCTGTGCCTCCATTACAGCCCGAAACATGCATCTGGTGACTCCAGCTGATGTGCTTTGTCTCACAGGGGCATGTTGGCCAGTGGTCCTCCTACGAGCAGCGCTGGGCACATGCCTGTGTGGGACATCACCAGTCTGTTGACTGGGATCATGGTGTTCAGGCACACCTTCCATAGTCACCAAACTTCCCTTTTGCATGCTACCATCCACCAACTGTCCTTCCTCTATGGCCAGTAGTGATGGGGTATGTCCAGGCAGGGGGAACTGTGTGCGAGGATGAGGGGGAGGCAGGTTGAATGGTGACCATTGGCATAGATTCAGCCCCTGACAGCCCTGCCTGTGCCTCAATCATACTATCATCATCACTGTTAGTGTCTGTGGGGACACTGACATCAGGTGGACCGCAGGAGGGCAACATACCTACATCAACACCTGTGAGGGGAAGACAAGAATTGTACATTACAAGTTATACCAGACACACACACACACACACATGCAGACAGAGACACACAGACAGACAGACAGAGAGACAGACAGAGATACAGACAGAGACACACACAGATACACAGACAGAGACACACAGAGACTCACAGACAGAGACAGACACACACACACACACACACACACACACACACACACACACACACACACACACACACACACACACACACACACACACACGCTACATGCAGGTGATATGGCAGATGGCATTCACCTTAGACAATTATAGTTTCAGCTTAGACAATTATAGTGGTAGTTATCATACATCCCTGAGATGCACACAACAGCATGCATGTGTTATAGCAGACAGCATGCACCTTACACAATTATAGTGGTTGTTAGCATACATACCTGTATTGCACCATTTGTGTTAGTAGCCTATACCCCACACCTGCAACAGAATGCATGCACTTTGCGCTGTTGCACCACACTGCCATGGTGTGTGCAAAATACACCACATGTTAACAGACCATTGCTAAATTTTGTACATCTGCCACTGATGCTTTGTGTTGGCCACAGCCCCTATGTGTGAGGACATGAGCAGTAGGGTATGTCAACTGCATACTATGTTTGCCTGAGCCCTAGCTTGCATATCTCCCCCAAAGCAGTGCATGTCTGTTCAACATTATTCCGCCTACCCCTGAGCTGAGTCTAGACATTGTGCATGTGGCTGTACACACGTTTGACATGGCTGTCCCTACTTTGCAATGGTACCACAGACCAGCACAGGTTTACAATATACCAGCTTACTGTGTGGCATATGACCTTGCCAATCACATGTAGTATGACATGTTTTCTGCTGACGTGTTGAATGACATGCATACATATGCAACACAATGGTGTCCTTTCCAATCTACAGTACGGTAATGGTGTCCCAATGCAGGGACGTGTTATACTAACATGGAACTTCAGCTGATGCAATGTTGTTTGTCCACCCTACAGATATGCAGGGACATACTGCACATTCAGATGATGTGCATAGCCATTGCAGGGCATCATGTGGCTTCACAATTGCTATACAGTGTGAGCTACTGACACAATTCATAGCCATGACTATGTTCACATATAATACATATCTAATGTGGAATGTGACCCACGTCACTGAGGTTTATACAGAATAAACCCTAATGTGGAATGTGTGACACAGGTCACAGAAGGGTATATGGATGACACCCCTGCACATCTGCAACCATAGTACTGATGCCTGGCAGCTATGCCCACACATGGCTAACTTAGCAGTACTCTATGTCCCACATGCCATCTGTGTACCTCACACACATGAGGAGCAGGCATGACAGTGATGTCTGACACCAGCAAGGTGAATGTACTGTATCTGTGGCTTGATGTGGTTGTATGTGTATGTTGTGCAACACATGTATGTATCTGGATACTGTATAGGTGAATGTTTCCATGTCGTGACACACTCAAGTTCTTCAAGACATGTTATGTGGTGGTTTCATGTTATGCCTACACAAGCTGTGCACAGGCCTGTATGATGTTTAGTGTTTCACATCTACAATACACAAAGGCCATAGTTGTATTGTGTCATGCCAATGTACAACAGGGTGTACACACATGTACATCACTTCTACTGTGTGTGTTGCTTCATGTCTCTGGCCATCCTCCATGGCCATGTGTACACATGTTCAGTCCAATGGTTGTGATGGCCATCTTATTTCACATGTCAGTGTTATCCCATACAACATACAACCATAGATGTCATATGCTGCACTGAGGACAGGGTTATGCATAAAAAGGATGGCATGTATGGGATGTAAGACATGTTTTGCAGGATAGTTGAGCAGTGTTGCAGTCAGTCCACTACATGTCATGGACATGTCAGATAGCACATGACATTGTGTGACATTCATAGCAAGGGTATACTCCACAAGGATGTATCCTGTGGGCAGGTCATACTCCAGCTCCAACACATTTAGAGTGCATGCACACATATGCTCTCTGTACAGTACTGTTTGTATTCTCAACATGTGTAATGCTGATATGTAGTACCTGTCCCTACAGTGGAACACACCTCCATCATTGTATTCACTGTTGTCCACACATCTGGCAATGACAGTTTGGAAGGTTTAGTGTAGGTGTTTCATATACTCTTCAATTGTTTCACATGGGTAAACAGTGTGATGCATTGCAAGTCTGACCAGTGTCCATTAACAGGACCACCATACATTATGTGTACATGTGTTATGGCAGATAGCATGCAATTAATATGTTCCATGCATTATCAAGCCTGGTAAATAATAAGAATCTCACCTGACACAGGCTGCTGTCACTGCAAAATGCCAGAGGTGCCTAAACAGGAGTGTCACAGCAGTAAGATCATTATCCACACCTGTGTGCTAGCTACAGGGTGCAATGTCCATGTTAGCACATAAGCCAGTACAATACACTATACTATGGAGTATGCACATCTGTGCATACATAGAGTAGCAGACTATAGTATGTGGCATGTGTGCACACATGCCTTGCATATGATGTTACATTACATATTGTACAGTAACACATGTAACTATGTGAAATATAGTTGTGTTTTATGTGCAGTAGTGACTTACCAGGCAACTCCAGGCTCGGTGGTTGAGAGACACCCACCTCCACAATACCAGCTAAAGCTTGTGGATGGAGGTCTGCAGGTGTCCCCAGGTTGACCAGTAGCTCCTCAATACGTGTTAGTGAGGTCTATGTGAGTGGTCCCCACCTGTTGCACCTTGTTCCCTGGCGATTGCATTAGCACGCTGTTTTGCCCGTCTTATGAGGTCAGTGCAGTGTCAGCGTACCTGCTGATAGGTGCAATTGTGACCACCAACATCATTTACCCTCCTGCAGAGTTCCTCCCACAGGGCATCCCGCTGCTGTGCATCCTGTGGCACATGACTGAAGAGCGTTGTGTGGTTGTCGAGGAGGTATGGGATGAGGACCTCATCCTCCAAGTGGCTGTATACCGGCAGTCTGCTACATGACATACCTGGAAGACATAATGATGGAGACAAGTCGCAGTAACTCACAGAGAAGTACAGCAGTACAGCTGAACATACATGTGTATCACATTTATTAAGATTACAAATATGTCTTTGCAAATCTATGTGACACTATCACCACTGACATGTATAAGTCACACACATTTGACACCTACTGCTGATGTGATGTTATTACCATATATGTGTGTGTCATGTGATGACATTGCTCATACACCATGTGGATGTTGTCTTGACGTGGGCATGTCTGTTTGCCAGTACTGGTGTCTTTACCTATCAGCACATGCCTGAATGTGTTCAAATTAATGCAATCGACCTTAATGCTGTGTATATGTCACATATATAGTCATACATAGCCGTTAGGGACATGAACTGTGACCCTGCAGACTTGCAAGCATGTATGTGTTTTGTCATATACATCTACATGGTACTGTACAGCTGTGTAGCATCCTGCCATGTATTGCCTATGTTGCATATGTGTAACACATGGGACAATAGCTAGCCTGATGGTATTTGCAGGGTTGTATATCAACTATAGCATGTAGGTCATAGTGCTCTAGTAGGCTATATGCCTTGGGCCATTTATGAGCCTAGGCAGACAGGTTACCTAGCTGTAGGCAACAGACAGGTAAGTTTCAGTGGCCAGTTCAAGCAGTGCCACAGAAATGATACACATGGTTACTGATATATTTGGCATGCTGCCATCACACCATTTCACAGAGAGGAGCGATGTGCAGCTTTGCTAGACAGGTATGCATAGTATGGCAAGAGTATGTTAAGTGTATGGGACAGAGATCTGTCAGGCATGTTGTGGTCCTCATACTAGAAAGGTGGATGTCCATGATGTATGTGTTTATTTGGGATCAGGATGTGTTAAGTGTAGCATGTCCAACACCTCTGGGTTAGACATGGCTTTATTCAGGGTAGGCTGCATGCTACATAGTGCAGCTAGGGATTGGGAAGGGCAGTGTAGGCCATCTACACATGGGCAATAACCCTTAAAGGAAATATGTGATCTATTATGGGTCACATGGGTGTTGAGTATGACTCAGCAGTTATCTCTATATTCCTGGATGACACCCTGTCATGATTAGGGGTGCCACATATGACTACCTGTCTTTTGTGGTGAAGTAACTGTCAAAGAAAAGTACTGTCCAGCTGCATCCCATACACACAGCTGACATTATGTTGACCGCTGCCTAGGTGGTAGTTAATGGGTACAAGGTTTGTAACATACGGGATGACAATGCAATACTTAGCTGTCAGAATGTGGCCATACATCACACACCACACATCTGACACACTAAGGCCCTTCTGTATGTTGAATGCAGCACAAATTGAGTCAACTATTGCTCCTAGTTCATAGTCATTTGCAAACATCAATAGGCTGATGCCTTCTGTGTTAGTCTATGTGGCATAGATAATAAAGAGGGGGAGTACCAGGAATGACCCCTGTATTACTGTGTCTGGCACTGCTTTGATGTGCGTGTGTTAGTCAGACACCTTCTGTAGTGTTGGTTCTGCCAGCAATCCAGTTGCCAACCACTCCTGTGACATAGGAATATACACCTAATTTGCTGAGTGTATCTGGAACACAGTATGGGTGATGGTGTCCTATGACCTGGCAAGGTCATGATATGCAGTGTGAATCAACCCTACTGTTATCTACATCTGTACCGAGTACATCAAATACACTGATCACGGTTCATGGCCATACAGACCAGACTCAGTAGGGTAGTTGTGCACTATGTCCCATTATCAATGGTGTCTCCCCCTTTATGGGGTGTGATAACTGTTGCTGTGCACCATTCGGTGTGTACACAGCCTGACATGGAGCTATGATTGAACATGATGTGTATGTGGATAGCTGAATGTTCTTACATTTGTGTAGGATACACCCTGGGATGTTGACAGGTCCCATGAAAGCTGTATGTATGGCTTTAGAGAGTGCAGCTTGTACCTGCATAGTCGTTAGTACAGGGGCCCTGTAGTGTACATGTATATATTACTAAGCGCACCTGTTGGGGTGTGGGGAGGGAGTGTATTTAGGTTCTCCAAGGCCCTATCAGGATGGGCGGGTGCTATTTCTGTAGGTGCAGTACTTCCCATGCCATAGTGCTGTGCAGCACGGCAGGTCTTGTCATTGCCATTACGATTAATGACACAGCTATAGAATGCTTTGTGCTTGGCTTCATAGTATGTGGCTGATTACTTTCACAGTAGCTTTGAGTGGTTTTATATGGTGTATCTGCATCTTACAGAGGCTGACCAGGGATCACCTACACTCATGTGTGTTCACTCTTGCAACAGTTACTACCTTCTGTGGTACAGTTTAAAGCATGGTACCTCCAGTTTGCCTTCTTGTTTGTGTTGGGTTGAATCCTGGTTCTGTTTCAATGGCACAATCATTGCACATATGTGACTGCTTAAAGTTCATTTGTGTAGGATTGAGCATTTGCACATGCATTGTCCATCTGCATGGGTGCCATGACATTCACCACTCTGCTCTTAGGAAACATAACATTGGCATTGGAGACTAACTATGTGTAGCATACTGTTAGCCCTGTTTGTGTGACTACTGTGATCCAGGTCAGTGGGGTCGATGGAATCCAACATGCATTAAGCGCAGGTGTTGGTACATGAGGAGTCTTCCCAGTTCATAATGGAATAGTTGAGAGTAGCCATTATTATGGTTCTGTCTCAGACCTAATCTTCCCCATTACAGTGCATTATGACAGGTGGGAAGTCCGCGGCCTGGTGGGTGATCTGTCTCAAGGTGCATTTTGAATTCCACTTTGGCACAAAGGTGGTTGCTCAGCATAATGCATCTGATGTTATGCAAGTGCAGCTAGCGTGGGGGTGTACATATCTTTCAGGAATATGGACACACCTGTGGCACGTGTGTTCCAATAAAGGATAATGGGCAAGTGGTGAGGTATGTGTTATAACATGGTCATGCAGGTGTGCTCTCCAGAGCATTGAAACATGTCTCAGCCACTGCACAGATATGTTCTCCATGTTAGGGACTGACATATGTGTGTCCGTATAGTGTTTTTGACATGTATCATTGTGTAGATAGACCCGCAGTTTATTGCTTGGCTGTCCCTGTAACAGCAGTGGACCTTCACTTGAACCGTGCATGATGAAGGCACTATAGGGGAAGCATGAGCCCTAGGCAGTATCCAGATTCCCAGGGGTGACAGGTGCAGGCCCTGTCTGGCAAAGCATCATGGTGTGTCAACCATGTTATCCCAGGACGACAGATACTGGATACACTTTGACATGCATCATTACACTAGACAATTTTGGAATACAATCCTTTTGTCCCTGTACTGCAGTATCATTCTGGCCAATGGCAGAATGCTAGCCAGGCCTTGGGACATACCTGCATGGGCTACAAGGACCGACAGTTCCTACATGTGTTTCCATGCAGTCCAGGCTACTGCATCACAGGTCCTGCACAACAACATGGAATATGCCAGAGCCATGTGTATAGTTCAAAAGGTGGTCTGAGTGTATGAGTATGTGTCTAATCATGGCAGACAGGCAGCTGAGAGAATGTATGCCCGCGTATAGGTTGGTGTGTAACATAGTGCTAGAGTTTGCATTCATAAATGAGTACTTTTGGGCATGTTTCCAGTCACGTGTTCAGTGGTGTGGCACAATTATGCAAACTATGTCATACAGTTTGTGTATTTCAGTGCCTGTCTCTTCCTGCTTGGGGGGGGTCACTTGTTTGGCCAGATACTTAGACGCGTCTGTGAATGTGTGTGATTTCTGGTAGAGTGTGTGGGTGTCCTTACTGTGTTCTGGTAAGGGTATGTGTTGGTTGTGTTGATGAGCTGCATATGTTAACCTACACCTCATGACTGTCCAGTCCAGTCATGGCTATAGACTGGGCTGACGTCCAGCTTACCCCTGTAGCTGCATCCCAAACAATGTGTAGGGTGTGGTGTTAGGTGGGTTTGGCAGTGTACATGGCATAGAGATTACATTCCCCCAGGATGGCCACATACATAAAGCTGACATTAGTAAACACCAGTAGCTGACTAGTAGACATGCCTGTATGAGCAGTCAGTACTACAAGTACCAAGTACTGTATTTAGTTTACGTATTGCCTATGAAGATGTTTTAGACAGTGATGCTCACATGTAAATATTTGTGTTATGGACATGACAACACTGGCTATTACGGAAAAATTGTAGCTACCTTTAGCAGCAATCCTCCTCTGAGGAGCACATCATATCCTGTTAGTTGATTACAGATGATGCAAGTGTCTACAGGTCTGTTTCCTTCTCTGGGTATATACTCACATATCCCTAGGACCATGAGCTCTGTTGGGTACAGCCACCCACTCTCCAAACAGAGTCATGTGTCAATAGACTCTGATGCAACTATCTACATGATCAGGATATAATCAGATAGTGGGAGCCATCACCTATGATGCGGCTATTACACATGGGCAGCTGTCTCCTACATCTTACACTCCTACTGCAGATGTTACACTGGAGTTAAAGATGATATACAACCTGTTTCATTACCAGTGCTGTGCACTGCCTTACATACAGTATGTGCAAGCATCTGTTAGGTTAGCAGTGAGAGGATGGGCTACACAAACCTGGTAGTTCAGCCAGTGTGTCTGTACTCTCAATATCCACTCTATGTAGGTGTGCACATAGCCATTTGGCCCAGCCCTGTAACAAGGGTCACTACACATTTGCATAAGATGTACACATGCACAGCTGTTATTGCTTGCAAACAATACTAGAGAGTTCCAGCCCCGTAACAAGGGTCACTACACATTTGCATAACATGTACATGTGCACAGCTGTTATTGCTTGCAAATTATACTAGAGAGGTCCAGCCCTGTAACAAGGGTCACTACACATTTGCATAACATGTACACATGCACAGCTGTTATTGCTTGCAAACGATACTAGAGAGGTGGATATTACATGTGTTATGTACATGGATAGTTACCTGGCTCTTCCAATTATCTTTGTTATCATGCTGCTAAACTGTCAGATGAATCCAAATGCTATGTATCCTGTCATTGAGTATTGTAATTGCCAATAGACATAACTACTATTTGCATAACATAAAGGAACTGCTATGTAGAATAGAATACAGATCTGCCTAGAATACTGTACATTACACAATTATTGGCACAATATCCCACAATGCACACCATATTTGCACGGTAAGCCCACCTTTAACATGTTCGTCTTACTTATACACCCATACATATGTCGACTGTTACAATATATCGGCATATACTATCCCCTGTTATAGCACATACTTGTTGGACCAATCCTGACACTGATAGTGGCTGGAAGCAAATTGGTGGGTTCCAAGCCCATATCATCCCTTGTGGTGTATGCATAGTTTGCCGTGTGACCTACAGCAGTACACACATAGAAGAATACTACAAGCATTACTACTGCTCAACAATACAAAGCTACAAGATAGCTATTTCCACTATATGCATTGATTACACTGTAATTCTTACAGTACAGGTACTACATACACAGACATACTACATGTTATACATACCTTCTTAGTAATCTGAGGTGTTATTGACTAGTATAATAGTCGTTTTCAGTTCGACTTTCAGTGTTTTGTACTGTGCTAAAGGTACATACAGATGGTTTGAGTGTGTGACAAGGCAACCTTTTATAGTTACAGATCAGTAACATGTGCTATCCCGATGACCAATTGGTGTACCTAAGTAGCTAATCACATGCACATCAGTTGCGCTGCTACTGCCTTAGTCAATACCATGGCTACAGTGGAGTATAAATGAGTGCTCCACTTGGGCATTGTCCTTTTGCCTTACTTGTGAGGAAGACAGCATGGAAGTGTTGTTTGGAATCTATTGCAACAGCTGTATGGAGACGAACAGTAATATATTGTGTGTAATGCCTAGAGGATTTGGTCTAAATGTGAGTACTGCTGTTATATTTCTGAACATTGCTACTTGTGCAGGGTTTGTCTGTACCTAATACTTCTGCATATGTTTCAGTCTGGCCAGGTTGTTTGACCAGCTCAAGGCTGCATAGCTATGCATATAATGTTAGGGGGTTTACAGTGTGCTTACCAGACATATTTAGTTTGGTGTTACTGTGTATCATACTGTGCTGACAATCAGTACTCGGTAACACTTCCTGGTGTACGAACCTTTCAACCCTCGGAAACGGGATTAGTTCATACAAACCCTGTTACATCAGCAGCTGTTCAATTGTATAACGGCAGTTATACAATGATGGGTCATTGTTATTAAAAAACAAGCACACTGATTGGACAGCCCAATCAGTGTGCCCATTGTAAATCAAGTATACCACAATTTTAAAAAGTCTGGCCGTTGAAGTACCATTGAGTGGCCAGACTTCTCTATTAGAATATGATACAGAGGGGCAATACAAAACAGAAAAAAAAATCAGGTACATTCTCAAAACTAAAAAAAAGAAAAAAACAGAAACGTACCTGATTTTCCTTTCTGTTTTGCACTGGTCCTCCATAAATGTCAGCAGACTCTCATACATTTCAACTGCCCAAATCTTTGCAGAATGTTCAGATTTTTGCCTCATACTATTACTGCTTTCAGTGTAAAACAGCAACAGAGATTCTCTTTTCCTCCATTGCTACTCTTCCAAAAAAAAAAAAACAGCAATGGAGATGCTCTTTTCTCCATTGCTTATCTTCAACAGTATTGATAAACTGTGCAAGCATGGGAACGTTATTTAAGAAAGGTAAGCAATTTTTTGTTAAATAATGTCTTTTTATAATAGCAATAACCCACCCATGGGTGTGGGTATATTAGGATTTAGCCAGAGATGGGTTTGTTTACTTACTCTGGCTTCACCCTTATGATCAAACCACACCAACAGTAAATTCTAATATACCCACACCCACTTGTGGGTTATTGGTTAATCACACTATATTCATAGTTGAGATCTATATAGTTCAGGTAAAGAGATATTAATTCTTGTTCATATAGTATTTATTTATATTAGCATAAATATCATGTTTTTTCCAAATATCCAAGTAGCACAGACAGAACTGCTTAGCATCATATAAAAGCTATTGGCAGGATGTACAAAATGATGTCAACAGTATGTGCGTAACTTGAGTGGTTGCTGTGATATTTTAAGTTGTTTACAAAATATTACAAACTTAATTAATATGTTTACTAGAACTTGTAAAATCCAGTCTAAGCTGTAGACATTAAATAATCCTACTACTACAAAAACAGCTTAGACTGAAAAGTTTGCCATTTATACTTCTTTAGTAACCCTATGGTTCCAGAGATATGAATATTCATTTGAAATCTGAGAATATAATTAGACTCTCTCAAAAACGTTAGGCTCCGCCCATTGGAATTTACAGTGCAAACTTCCAGAGCTCCATTGGAGGGCATGAGATAAGTTACATGATTTCCATCTCCGGGCAGTTCTCTGGCATATCAGTAAAGAGTCAAGCTGTATCCATTGAGCTGTACTGTATGCATTTGTTTGAATATCGAATAACAACAAAAGTCACACTGTCACACTAGAGACAATCCAGCCATCAAAGGGAACCAGTTAAATAATTGTAAATAGTCTTTGATAGTTAAGCATTTTCATCTGATAAAACAAACTCTATCAGAACTGAGTGCATAAGAGCTGGCTTGGTGTATATATACTTTAAAACATCACATAATGACAAAACTTCCCAATTGCCAGGCACAAATAATGAATCTAGTAAACAGTCAAACTTTAGGCTTGGTACTGGTTCACAGTGTAATGCCTTAATAGAAAGTGTATCTTGAGATCTATGCTTGCGAGACATGCAGAGGGGTTAACTCACTACATTACTAACTTATCTGAGCCATCATTTAACCTCAAAATGTCAAAAAGGGTTCTGCTGTATTTACAAAAATAGTGCTGCTTATGAAGGGTGGGGCATGACTGAGCATATACATAATTTACAAATGTAGTCCCAGTGTGCCCAGCAGATAGTGTGGACACAGTGAAGGCAAACATTTGCACACTGTTAAAGACAGACATTTGCACAGTCATAAAAGCATGACTTGCATTCTTGTGAAGAGCATAGATTCTTGAGTAGATGATTCATACATTTCCTCAGTAAACAGTTCTTACAGTCAAGTAGAGCATTCACAAAGCAATTCAAAGTGAAACAGTAGTGATACAATAATGATATAAAAGGAAACACTGTACACAAAGCCACATATTACATGATTATGCAAATAAACAAAAGCTGTCATAACAACATTTACATATGCTACAGCAACTTTGAAAGATTAGGTGGAGGAAATATATAACATAAAAGTATATAAAATGTATATAGTAATAAAAAAGCAAATATGAAAAAAAAATAAGAGATAACCCATTATCTAAGCATAATAATGGTTTCCAGGTTGGATGTTATAGAGGAAATAATATCCCTTGCAAGGATGTAGAGGCCCTGCCTATGTTACCGAATTCCCTTCCCCCAAATGGGCTTTTTCCTCAATAACACTCACCGTGTTAGGCATTATTGTTTACTTAAAAACTTGCATTATTTAAGTTGAGTGTATTGCTATTTGATTAATCCAGAGGAGTTTAAAATTAATTTTACCATAATGTTACTCAATGTGATATTTCCTGGCAAAGAATTCCTGATACCTTTATCTCAGATAATGGCCCTATGTGTGTGACTTACAATTTCCATGAGTTTTTATAAAAACATGAGTTTAAACATATTACATCTAGTCCGAGATACCCACAACCCAATGCACAGGTGCTATATAGAATTCATGCTATTAAGAATACCACGAGAAAGTGCACTGCAAGTGCATGCCGAGCTGTTACTTGGTTTTAGTAGAGAATATGAATTCTCTTCTGCAACATATTGCACTATTTAGGAATTCTCTTCTGCAACATATTGCACTATTTCTGTCACTGTTACTCACTGGGAAAAGACCTAAAATGAAGTTATCAGTATCTTTAAAGTTACTTCAGCTTGAGTCTATACCATATCTAGAGGTACTCTTAATAAAAGCAGAAACAAATTTGCAAGGTGATACATATCATCACCCAGGACTGATGGGTGCATTAGAGCATGATACCTTATTTAAAAGTGAAGTGATTGTTTATAATGAGTTCACATACTTTTTGCCAGTTTTGACAATGTGAAAAAGCTGGCCCTGTCAATTGCACTTTAAATAAAGAAGGGTGTGGAACTGAAGAACTTTTCTTTCTCCTTTTCATAAAAGTTGCATCTGACATTATAATTGCCATGTTATGTGATCTTTTAATGATGTTATATGATCCCATTGCCATATTTAAAACTTGTAAGAGGTGAAAGTAACATATAAAATCACAAACTGCCACGAACAAGAGTAAATCCATCATAATAAATAAAAATAAGCATATTGCCTTGTGTCGTTGAAGAGAATATATGCAGACCTACGTTTGCAAAATCACTTGTCTAAACAATTTGCCTTGTTACTCACCAGTCTGCATCTCTAGATGTATTATATACAAAGTCTGCCATCAAGAACTATGGTAAACTAATTAAATATGGTAAAATAATTTAAAAATATAAAGCAATTTCAGAGATGCTGCTCATGCATCTAAGTGGCAGTGTAGCCCTAACTTCTGTTTTCCTATCCATCCTTTAGTTTAGAGAACAGCAGTATAATGTCAGATATGTGATGCCATTCAAAGATACAGCTAGCACAGCTGAAAAGCTTTACATCAAAAACAAACAAAAGGTAAAAAAAAAAAAAAAAAAAAAAAAAAGTACTAAAAAGGCATTGCATGACAGTAATGTCCAGAACAAGGTATGGGCTATGCTAGGATTTACTTAAGGGTCCTCTAGATTAACTCAAATTCTAGCTAAACTCAGACCCTGATCTCTGTTAATATATCATATGAACCATTGTAGGCTATATTAATTTAAATTTGGAGAAATGTAAGAACTAAAATCGCTGTTAGTATGACACAAAATGCAGAATTGTTTTGAACATTACAGCAACTTTTTTGAGAAAAAGAGATTGTACACATAATAAAAATATAATACTCAGTGATGGTTTGCCAAATATGTCAGGTATTGATTAAAATCATGAAGAACATACATCAAGGAAAATATATATCAGTGTTTTACAATTTGTTTAAAAAGGTGAAAATACATACATGGGGGGTGAAAGGGTGTGGGATTTCCAGCAGCTAGATTATTTTAGACAAAGATAAACATTTTTTTTCTGCTATTGCAATTGCCAGTTTTTCTTGTTGCCATAGACATGCATAAGAAAATGGCTTTCAGAATAAAATACGACTTCTGCAGATGTGCATAATTTAAGGCTAAAATAATACAACTAAATGGTAAGAATAGGCAACACAGTTTGTGCTTTCATTATGATAATCTATGTGGCAAAACAAAAATCACAGAACTGCACAGGGACTCCACTTCAGCAATACAGTTAAGGCACTTAACCAGATATAGCTCGGGTCACCCTTGAAAAGAGGTTTTGTGTCTATTGGTCTACCTGATGTTGTTGTTGTTATTATTATTATTATTATTGTTAGCTGTACACATTTTATAGTGCAAACTTAGTCAAAAAGCAAAAAATTTTACTCTTCTTGATGTGAAAACCCTAATCATGTTCTTATGCAGTGATTTCTGATCTAATGGTCCTGGATCTTCCTTCTAAAATTAATATATTATAAATTAATACATGAAATCAGGTTCTTTAAAATTGCAGAATCCTCAGAAAGGAAAGCTTCTTCTCGAAAGTTATTGAAGATGAATCTTGCTGCCTTATAGCTGAGGCAACATGATGTTTCCAGTCGCACTCTGTTGAAGAGTAAAAGGCTATTTGTACAGTTTAAATAGCATTTTACAGGTATGGAAACCCATGTCAAAAGCAGTCCTCCATGTAACACAGGCCACATACAGAAAATCTAAGATCAATTTTTCAGAATAAAACCTAGTTTTGCCTGCTTCTCACCTCTGCAGGTGTATTTAGGACTCCATATTTTAAATTTGTATATCTTGGGCCAAATTCAGAAAAACTTTCTGTATCATGGTAACCAAATTTGTGTAACTAGTAGTGACAAGTAGGGTGTATACAATACAGAAAACCCAGAAACATGACATGGACAACCAAAAAAGCATGATCAGACATGTTATATGCTAATGACTGTAAAATGAGGTGCCATGTATGCTAATGAGTGAAAACAAGATGGTGGAGCAGCTCATAAAGGTTTAAATGCAGTGCCAAGGAGCTACACCCTATGAGTATTTGAACATGACTGAATGCCCATATTCAGACTAAGTAAATCTTAGGGTATTGTTAGGGGGCCACTGCAGCTATACTGAATGTGTATCTTCAGGAGGGTCTCATTACAGCTGCAGTGTCCAATAGTCTGTCCCTGGGATTCACGACTGCCAGATTCTATGCAGGAAGTAGGAGCTCCTGCACAGAAAATGGCCGCCAAGCAATTCAGGAAAGTGCCATTTTCATGTGCACGAGCGGCCCTACATTGTTCCTGCATGGAAAGCAGCACGGTATGCAAATCACCTCATTTACTGGTAAAAAACATGCAAATGTGGTGATTGTGTGGTCCACGAAGCTGGCCAGACTCCGTGCAGGATCAGTGTCAGAGAAGAAATGTATTCAGTTAGTAACTGAATATATTTCTGCATCTGAACAAACGGAGGCAGGACAGCTTGTGAAAAGCATGTATTACAGTCAAACACACATGCCAATGGCCAAATAAAAGGCCACTGGCATTAATAAAAATTCATTTTTTTTTTTTAAATTAAACATTTTTTTTGGCCGATCACAGCCGTTTAAGCTTAGGGCAGTGGCGCACAAATGGGATAATGCCGAAAAAAAAAAAATTAGAAAAGTCAATTTTAAGTTAATTCTGCATTTTACCATTATAGTCAATGGCATGCAAAATGTAAACAATACCACAGAGCACTGGTTGTCAAGGTGAAAGGGACCATTTAAGTGCAGTAACTAACAACTTACACACTGGGGTATGCAAATGAGGGGAGTTATACTTGTCTTTCAGCTTTCCCCAGTCAGGGGTCGCCACAGTGGAACTCTGGTCCACTCATGATTGGCAGCAGATTTTTATGGTGCCAAGTTGCCAGCCCAACGCCCAACCTTCAAAGAAGGCACGCCCATTCACGCTCGCACCTACCTGCATGTCTTTAGCATCACTTGACCGCAGGGAGGACATGCAGACTCCACACAGAAGGTGCTCCAGCCGAGAATCGAATGGGAGCACCTCTTGCTGTGAGGCGACAACGCTAACTGCTGCACCACAGCGGCCTTGCAAATGAGGGGAGTTATACTGAATCTCAGATTTCTTCAAAGTGTCAGCTTGTACCTAACCGTGTAGGTGCAGCAATACAAGAGTGCAAGTGTAAGAGCTGAATGACTTCATAAGGGGGGTGTCAGGCTTCCTGTAAGTGCATTAGAGCTCTGTGGCCCATGTTTGCCCTTAGATAAGCACAGCTAAGCCTGAGCACTGTGTATACAGACTAAATGGGTGCGCACGCCACGCACCAGGATTTAAACAAAAAAAAGAAAAAACAAGTGGAAATGGCAACACTGTTTACATTTAAGCACTGGGTATGTGCATCACATCTATGGGCTTAAATAGGCAGGAACTGGGAAGGCGAAACAGCAGTAGGAAGGTAATCCAGGAGAACTAGCATAGCTGGCAGGTGGAATGTATCAGAATCAGCCAAATACACATGTAGCAGCCCAGCACACTACTATAAAGTATGCAAACACCTTGCAGACTGGATGTAGGGGAAACAGCAGTAGGAAGGCAATCCAGGAGAACTAGCATAGCTGCCAGGTGGAATGTATCAGAATCAGAGAAATACACATGCAGCAGCCCAGCACACTAATATAAACTATGCAAACACCCTACAGACTGTTTTTTCCCACAAACTCTACACCACTGGTGTACACAGATGGGGGATTTTTAACTGGCAAAACTAACTAAAAATGTTAGAGGCTGCTGCTGCTTTACTCCATCAATATATGCCAGGGACTGAAGGTGGTGAGGAGGAGAATGCTGACAACCGACCCACAGTGAGGAGGAGGAGAAGCATGTACAGACCCAGGGTAACCTAACAGGGCCTACATGAACTGGAGATAGAGCACTATAGGGTGGACAGGGACATTCTACAGTAAACTTCTGAGCTGTGTCGGCCATGCCTTGCACACAGAACTAATAGAGGGGAAGCCCTCCCAGTGGATACCAAGGTATGTCTAGGCTTAAGAATACTAGCCACAGTTACTTTCTAAAGACCAACTGCAGATATCACGGGGGTCTCACAGGCATCAGCATCCAGGGTACTCCACCAGTTCCTGAATGCCATGACACAACATGCCAATGAGCACATATATTTCCCCACTGCCCGTGAGGTGTTGACCAGACATATGCGTCTCTTCCACCATATAGCAGAATACCCTGAGGTAGTTGGTGTGATAGATTGCACGCACATCCACATCAAAGAACCACCCGGTGAGCGGGGCAGGGTCTACATAAACCACAAGGGCTTCCCCTCCATCAACTGCCAGGTCATGTGCGATGCCCAGGGCATTATCATGAATGTATGTGCTGGCAGCCCTGGAAGCTGTCACGACTCCCACATCTGGCATTGCTCACAGCTGTATCGGGTGTTTGTCAGGGGGGACATCCCATATGGCCATCTAGTGGGGGATGCTGGCTATGCACTGGAGCCATGGCTGATGACACCCACTGGAAATGCACACACATCTGAACAAGAACACCATAATGAGGCACATGCACAAACCAGGATCATTGTAGAGCGTGTGTTTGGGATGGTCAAGTCATGGTTCTGCTGCCTTGACATATCCGGTGGAGCCTTGCAGTACTCTTCAGCTACATGTACACAAATGTTCATAGTATGTGCCATGCCACACAATATGATCCTGTGGAAACAGCTGCAGCAGGAACAGCACAGGGCAGGGCCACACAGCCCCTCACCATTGCCAAGGCCAGCACAGGCACAGAGGGACTCAGAGGAGGAACATCCTGAGCATGCCCCTGTAGGCAGAAGGTGGCATGCCCAGTATGCCCTGGCCTTGGCAAAGAGGCAATGCATAGCACACACACACTGACACTGTAGGGACCCAGGGACTGATACCTCTCTGACTCACACATACAGTAAAAGGGATGCCAAACATGGTACTACCTGAGCTTTACCATGTATAGGGAGTGTACTATGTGCATCCAACATAGTCAGCCCTCCAGCAATGTCCTCAATACTGACCCAGCAACAAGGTAAGTCACTCTCCCTATCAATTACTGAATGGAGTAGTATGTTCTCATACTTCTATGTATGATATAAATGCAAGCATGCAAGGGAATTGGGTGGCTGAATGGGATAGCAGCAGACAGCTATAAGGGACAGAAGGAAATTCATAACAAATACTGGTGTCAACATACTAGGCAGCACTACAGAAGGTGACAACCCCCACTGCAGTACATGTGATGCCCCAAAGAACTGTGGGTGTCAATAGGTCACACACATGGATGTCAGTGATGGTCACATATCCACCATCAGCGTCACCCAGCAGGACAGGTTTAGATTACCATGAAGAAAGGCCGAGCTAAGGCCTCCAAATGATGGCAATGGTGAACAGCCCCCCATTGGACCTACACAGACATACTACAACAGGTCTGGTAGCTGCATTCTAGTTCTGAAGGGTAAGAAGTCTGAAACTGAAATATATGCCATTAAGATCTAACATGTGTACTCTACTGACATACCTCCCGTCTGCATGATAGGTCACAGTACAATATGAAATGGAAGCCGACAGACTAACCAAAATACCAGTACAGCCATTACAAATGTTAAAGTCTGCAAGTATGCACCCCCCACAATCCCATGTAGAAATACAGTAACAGATGGCCTGCAGCACTCTCAGATCGCCTACAGTCCTCTGGCAATGGCCCATGCCTCACCTATAGTGCCAATGTATGAAATGTCAGGGGGTCCCAACTAACAACCTAACACAGTAAACACAAAAAAAATGCAAGCCCATGTTGACAAATGCCAGTAGCATGCCTTCCCCATGTCCTACTGCAAGGACTGTGGGTCAGGCCATAAATACTACTAGGATAAAGGCCCAACTATAGGGATACCTCTGAGATATTGCTTACATAATGTTAGGTGGAGGACAGGATAACAGATGGGGGGAGTATAAGCACAGATGTCATGGAGTGTGTGAAGTCTGAAACTCTAATGTCTACCCATACTACTCCCGATTGCAAACTCGTGAGTGAATTGCCACAAAACTGCTGGTAAACCACAATGTGAAGGTAAACTTACCAGGTATATGAGTCCTGCCTCTGGATAACCTAGGTGTATCTGTGCAGCTGAGAGGTATTACCCCAGCAGGATATGGCCATTCCATGAAGTTAAGAAAAGCACAAGGAGGGGAACCCCAGCCAGCATACTAACAAGGTGCTGGACCATTTACACAGAACCAGCAGTCTATTGTCTGTTGCTACCCCTAAACAATGGCAGGTGTGTGCCAGAATGTTTAGTCTATATCCCTCAGAATATTGGTCTCAGCTTCATTCATCTTGTATTTCCCAGTAAATAACTGTGAGCAAAGAATGATAACTGTCAGTAGTTGATGACATGACACATCACAGTGTAAGAAAGTACATATGTCAGAAAATCTATGCTACGACCAAACATCACACAAGCAGCACAGACAGCAATAGTTACAGTATCTCCCGTATGTTAAGCCCATTGTGTCTCCATATTGGCAACCTATCGACAGATATCCTGCAGAAACAGTTTGCTAGGTGTAGCTGTAGCACACAAAACCCTGAACTGGAGTCCAACCCTCCGTGGAATGGATGCACACACTCAATATAGAAGGTCATACTGGGCATGCTCCTACACTTAGAGAAATGAAGCCCATGTCTCACAACACAGTGGACTACAGATATCAGTTATTCTCAGCTGTCTGTGCACACACACCTAATTGTACACCATTGATACTTCACACACACATTGGATAGGAATACACACACATATCTAAGGCCAACATAATATAACATGACATACATACACACACAGAGACGTGGGGAAGAGAAGACAGACAGTGACAGAGAGAATCCCATTATGAAGCCTGTCCCACCCACTACACATCCCATAAGCCTATATCACATGATGTGCTAATGTCATTCACTGTAAAAATACCTTTGGTCAGCCTTCAACCCTATAGTGTCAGTGGTGCTTGTGATAACTGTGTAACACTACAGTACAAATATGTATCCATGTAGCAGTTGTAATCTCAGTCCTGTCAACTGTAAAGTTGTGTGTGTGTGTCTGTGTGTGTGTGTGCGTGTGTGTGCGTGTGTGTGTGTGTGTGTGTGTGTGTGTGTGTGTGTGTGTGTGTGTGTGTGTGTGTGTTTCTAGATGAATGTGGTTGAGGCCATTCACACTCACTAAACCTCCCTTACACTTCCTTCAGCACTGCTACTGATGTCACTCAACTTCAAAGATACTTTTGCACAGCTCTCTAACATATAAGCTCCGTGGCGATTGTGATAATTGTGTAATACTATAGTGTAGCAAACTAGTTAGGTTGGAGTTCCAATGCTGATCCTGGCAACTGTGTAAATGTGAGTGTTTGTGTGAGAGAGTGTGTGTATCCCTGTAGAGACCTGATTTTGTGGTCATTCACACTTACAACACTTCCCTTACCCCTTCTTTAGCACTGCTGCTGATGTCACTCACCTTTAAAGATACCTTTGCACAGCTCTTCAACATTTAAGCTCTGTGGTGCTTGCGATAAATGTGTAATACTGTAGTGTAGCAAACTAGTTAGGTAGGAGTTCCAATCCTGAGCATGCTAAATGTGAATGTTTATGTGAGAGAGTGTGTGTATCCTTGTAGAGACCTGATTTTGTGGTCATTCACACTTACAACACTTCCCTTACCCCTCCTTTAGCACTGCTGCTGATGTCACTTACCTTTAAAGATACCGTTGCACAGCTCCCCAACATATAAGCTCCATGATGCTTGAGATAACTGTGTAATACTATAGTGTAGCAAACTAGTTAGGTAGGAATTCCATTCCTTATCCTGGGAATTGTGTAAATGTGAGTGTTTGTGTAAGAGAGTGCGTGTATCTTTGTAGAGACCTGATTCACACGACACTTCCCTTACCCCTGCTTTAGCACTGTTGCTGATGTCACTCACCTTCAAAGCTACCTTTGTACAGCTTTCCAATATGTAAGCTCCATGGTGCTTGCGATAAATGATAAAAAATGTAGTAGCAATAGCTACATAGATAGGGATTTGAATCTCATTCCTGGCAAGTGTTTGTGTGTGTACATATATATGTCCGTACCTCAAAGATTTTGGCCCCATTTACACCCAGTACACATCTCAGTGCCTGACTTTTGCAGTCCTGCAGATATCATCCACCCTAGACGTACCTGTTGGCAAACATGAGCCATGTAATGTCAGTGGTGCATATGATAAATGCGTAACATAATGGTTTGAACTGCCCTTCAAACATGCCAGGAGGGGTGTACATAACTAGTAAGTACTGGGGCTACATCTGTGATGAATGAGTAATGCTGATGGCTGCCAGGTGTGCCACACTTCTTGATACAATAACCTGGTGAAGTGCCAAGCCATATTGCTAGTTGAAGTGCAAGACAGAAAGAACTAGCATGATGTACGGATGGAACAGAAGGCAAACTGTCTGCCACTTGTAATACTTTACCACAGCTGAGCAGTTATCAGCAACTTTGGTGATATGAAATTTCAGTAAGCTCTGTAGTGCATGTGGTAACTGCATAACTCTAAACATACTTAGATAAGCAGGAATTCTAATCCCAATACTGCCAAGTGTGTGTGTGTGTGTATGTATGTGTGTGTGAATCATGTACTGTCTGGCTCATTTCATTTTTGACATGTGTACTACCCTTTGCACTTCCCTTCACTCCAATTTACTAGACCTATTGATGTCATCCACCTTAGAAGTACCTTTGGAAGAGGTGGAAATGTATAAGCTCTGTGGAATGGCTGATAACTGCGTAGTACTGTAGTAGAAATATCTAGATAGGCAGGAGTTCTAATCCCAGTACTGGAAAGTGTCTGTGTGTGTGTGTGTGTGTGTGTGTGTGTGTGTGTGTGTGTGTGCATGTGTGTGTGTGTGTGTGTGTGTGTGTGTGTGTGTGTGTGTGTGTGTGTGTGTGTGTGTGAATCATGTAATGCCTGGCTCATACCATTTTGACCTGTGTACTACCCTTTACACTTCCCTTCACTCCAGTTTAGTAGACCTGTTGATGTCATCCACCTTAGAAGTAACTTTGGAAAAGGTGGAAATATATAAGCTCTGTGGCGCATCTGGTAACTGTGTAGCACTATAGTAGGAATACCTAGATAGGCAGGAGTTCTAATCCTAATGCTGGCAATTGTGTGTGTGTGTGTGTGTGTGTGTGTGTGTGTGTGTGTGTGTGTGTGTGTGTGTGCGAGGATCATTTCATGTGTAGCTTATACCATTTTGATGTGTATATCATACACAGCTGGTGACCACCTCCCACTGCCATTACTTTATATAGTGTGGTAACAGCATCTGCCTCACATGTAGCAGGTTAAACCATTGTACAGTCTTCTGTACAGATGTGTCTGGAATATCCATATGTTTGAATCCTATACGTGGTCGGAAGTGGTCTGTGTGCCTTAACAATGCCCATGTATGTGATATTATAGCCAAATAGGCCACAGTGAGTGTACTGACACACATGGCAGCATGAGGTATCATACCTGACTCTTACATCATGCTGATAGGATGTCTACCACACTCACAGGTAGCCAACCTTGTAGGTGCAATACATGGGTCCAGATGCTTGGTTTTACAAGTGAACCATACCTGTTATGGGTCACATTAAAGGCTGGAAGAGGTGTGAACTGTCATATTGTGGTCCTAATTAGTATGCAACAGGAACATCTTGCATTTTAAGAGGGGTGTGTACACAATTTATATCCACTGTATACCAGTAACCTGTCACGCATGACCTTACCTTAGGCTGTTTGTCCAGCACAATTTGCTGGCCTCTGTCCAGACATCTTGTCACTGACAAGTTGTGAGGTATGCTACAGGAATGTTGATTTCACATCAGATAGGCCCCAGTGGTGACCACTATGATGCAATACAGTCAATCCCAGCATAAGTGAACATACAGACCAAGCAATATAGCTATCACATAAAGCAATATAGCTATTACTGATGGTTGTGTTCATGGTAAATTGCATGCACTTCACATGCCTGTGGTATTGCCAGGCAACAACAGAACAATGTTATACTCACCAGCTTCAGGCTGCTGTTCCATATGCAGACCAGAGGGTCCTAGGTAGTTGTGAAAGGGAGTTATTGTCAGCAGATGCACATGTGGCCTTGGTACAGGATAGATGCAGCATGTCTGCACATCTACAGTAGTAACTGCAATAATACACAATGTCCTGTCCTCACCATAGATGTGCTCCTCTGTGCATTAGAAAACCCCATCCACAACTACAATCAGACCTTAGACATGCATGTAGCTACAATACAGATACATGCATGTATATCTCATACATTAGTGTACTAATCCCCACTGGGCCCTTGCTTGCACACCCCTCTGTGTGCAGCCCACCTCCACAATGCTTCCCTTAGTGTCATGGCTTGTGCATTTAGCATGTGGCCCAAGTGTGGTGAGGACATCCTTGGTGGGTGTCAGTGGGGGCTGGATGGCTGGGCCCGCACCTATAGCTAGCCGGTCTCTCACTACAGCAGCAGCCCATTGACGGGCATGGCATTTGAGGTCGGTGGCCCGATGCTGCACATGCTCATAAGTTCTGCTGTGCAGGATGGCATCATTTACCCTGTGAACCACACTGTTTCACAGGGCAGTCCTCTCCAGCACATCTTCTGCTCACCGTCCAAATGACAGGGCATAATGTCCAGTCACATATTGGGTGATGATGTCTGTTTCCCCAACAGAGAATGCTGGTAAGTGAGCACTCTGCATTTTACCTGGAAGACATAAACAGGAAAAAGGTCACAGGACTTCATACCATTGACAAAATGCACAGCAACTGTGGATATTACTTGCAAAACATCCACACTACACTGAAACTCTCCAAGCTATCATGACTATAGCAGCTTGCATTATAGGCCTGTCCCTAAGCCATCTTATTCCCCCCACAAACCACACTCTGCAAAGCCAAGAACACAGCATTCATGGGACTTGACAACATCCCAGGCTGCATTCTACATGAACTACAGAACAAATTGGCACCCCACCTAAGTACCGTGTTCAATCATAGCCTCACCGCAGGCTTTGTGCCCACTGAATGGTGCACAGTAATGGTTATCCCACTCCACAAAGGAGGAGCCACCCTGGGCCCCGGAAACTACTGCCCCATTAGCCTGATGAGCCTGGTCTGCAAGGCCATGGAATGTATCGTCATGGCACTTATAAACAAAGACATTGGTAATCTCCAAACTCTGGACCCCACCCAGTTCAGGTTTGTAAAAGACAGATCATGTCTTCTAAACCTGATAGACTTCTTTGAAGAAGTTACCAAAGCCATAGACAAGGGTAAGCTGGTTCACACAGCTGATCTAGATCTTGCCAAGGCTTTTGACACCATCCCCGACTCTGGAATTATAGATAAACTCACTAAACTAGGCGTAAATCCCTATGTCACACGATGGGTTGCCAGCTGGCTCACTGACAGAACCCACACTGTGAAAGTAGCAGACTCCAAATCCGACTTCAGACAAGTGGAGTACCACAGGGTTCAGTCCTGGGTCCTCTCCTGTTTGGTATCTACTTCTATGAAGTACAGGCTAACACAGAAGGTCTTTGGCTAACAAAGTTCGCCGATGACTGCAAACTAGAAGCCATAATCAAAACTCCTAATGATGTGGACATCCTACAAAAGAGCCTCACTGAGACAGATGCCTGGTGTCAAAGCCATGACCTCAAGCTCAATGCCAAAAAGTGCATTGTCATCCCCTTTGGTAAAAACTCTGTACCCATGAACTACCATATAGGTGGTAGTCTACTTAACACCGAAAGTATGATAAGAGACCTTGGACACAGGTGGGCAGTAGTTTCTCTTTTGATAATCACATCGCCACAGTAGTCAGGAAATCCTTCTATGTGGCACACCTCATCACAAAAGGTTTCACATCCAGGAAAAAAGAGGTCATTGTTCCCCTCTACTTGTCACTCATTAGACCCATTATAGAGTACAATGCCCCTTTTGGTGTGTACCTCACAGGACATCTACAACTGGAAAGGCTGCAGAAATACCTCACAAAGAGGATTACCAGCCTCAAACAGATGCCATATGCAGACTGTCTCAAAAAACTCCAGCCTTACTCCATTGCATATCGCCTACTAAGAGGCGATCTCTACCTAACATACAAAGCTACATCAAACCCAGAGCTGTTGGACATGCTCCACTTAAAAAAATCCCAATCCCTCCAAGCTACATGCTCTAGGGACCTAAACCTTGTCACCACAATAAACAGAACATGCTGGAGGGGTAGATTCCTGTCCCAGAGACTTCCCATACTCTGGAACAAACTACCTATCTATAATCAAACAAAGCTCCTCATTAGCACTCTTCAAGAAAAATCTTGATGATTGGATGGGAAATAGGAAATTCACCCTGGGGATCACTTCTGTGGCTCTGCTCGACAGGGGCACAGGAAAATATTTTTCTTGGGTGGCGAAAGCCAGAGTACCTTTTTGGCTAGGCTTATATAGGCCCTAAGGCCAATAGGTTAGTACCTACCTGTGAACCTATGAACCTATGAATGTTGGACACTTGATTGCGTAATCCTCTAACCTCCATTCGTTTCTGTGTAGAGGGTTGACAGTGGGCATCTTCCATGTGGATGGTGTATGGATGGTGGCAGGTCTGTGTTTGACCGAGGTGTGTGATGGAGCTCTGAGCACATGCCTGAGGTAATGTAGGAGGCAGACACTGATGTTATTATGGCCCGTGGAGATATGCTGTTGTTGCCATCAGCAGGCAATATGTACGTGCTCACCATTGCTGAGGGGAGGAGTGTGGTTGATGTGCATATCTCCCTGTACAACTGGGGTGAACAGGGTGGCGATGTTCGCACCTAACCTGTGTAATGCAGGTTGCCTATATCCATGGCATGTGTGTATGAGGTGTTCTTTACCCCCAGTACAGGGTGAAATGTGTTGTTTCATCTGAGACTTACGACATATGTGGAGACACAGCTGCAATTGTCCTTGGTGGTGTGGACATGTCCGATTCATAGTCATAGTCAGCCTTACAGGAAGTCACCTGTGAACTTACATGCTTGCTCAGATATAGGTGGACTTGCTTCAGAGTTGTTGCCTGCACCGATGTGCCCCTGTGCAGCCAATGTAGCAATGTATTATGTGGTTTCTGGATTGCTGCTGTCCACCAAAGGGGATTACTCTACCTTGGTGGAGGCTGGATATATATAGGTCAGCTACTGCTGTGTCCATATAGCTACAGTGGATATGAAGGGTACACACCCCTTATACACTGCCTGGTATTTGTGCAATTGGAACATGACACCACAATAACTCATTTCATAACAATTCCCACCTGCAGTGTGACCTATAGCCTGTACAATTCAATTGAAAACATAACAATCAGGTCTGTGAAAACATATGGAAATAATACTCAGTACAGTAAGCCAGATGAATAAGTGTGCACACCCTTAAACTGATGTGTTGTGTATGCACCTCTTGAGATGGTTACAGCATTCATCCATCTTGTTCTGGACTCTAACATCATGACACATCTTCACTTGGCAATAGTTGGTCACCTTCGTAGAAATACCTTTGATTGTATTTCAATGGATTTGTACAGGTTAGGGGTCACATAAAGATGAGAAACATTATGAAATGGTCTTCTGTGGTCTGATTGTCATACAGCACACATACCTGGCAGTCTAACAGGGGTGTGTACACTTGTGATATCCACTGTATATAGCTGTGGATATAGCTGGTAGTGGTAAGCATGGACAGAGTGTCATAACACAGGTGGACACTTCTCTGATTAATAGCTGAATATCATGCCTACTCTAGTACCCATATCAGTGTCAGGGCACTGCAACAACCAGTGACTGTACACAATTCTGTATGTTGTATGCACTGACAATGATAATACACACATGTGCAACATGCACAACCTATGTACCTGAATGCTTGAAACCCATGTGATTTAGTATAGTGCCTTCCAGCTGAACATAAGCATACATACATGTGCTCAGGGGATACCTGGTATACATTTCTGTTGCATGCTAGTATGGCACACTTTAGTTACAGTCTTGGCGCTCAATCATGCATCTCAACCTGTTACAGCAGTACGTCCGGACAATGGCACACATAAATGGGTGTCATAGGGGACATCAGTATTGATACTGTATTAATATAGCTGCACCATACATTAGTACGTTGAATGCACAGTAGGGTTTGGCATCACTGTGATAACCTGGGTGATGTCCAACAGTCATAAGTAGGCTATTATGTTACAATATCTTTGCTCACAGACCTGCCAATGGTTTGGCTGACATAACACAGGTATATGTGTATGTGACTACAGATATCAGTCACAAATGTGCTTATTGTCCAGAAGAACACTATACAGTTGAATATTATTAATTCAGGATATCACATCCAGTTCAACACACATGTCTGCAACAGTACTTTACTATGCACATGCTCTCTATAGGTCTCTTAGCTTTACAAGGCAAACATGTGTCATACTCATAATCACAGGTAACATGGATATGGAAAACATCCCATTAGTCACAACTGTTTGACAGACACCCCTGCGGTTGTCATAGATGAGCTGTCCTTTCCCAGGGTGAGTCAGGGTCCTGAGCTGTGATCCCACCTCACAACCTCTCAGAGCATGGGTCTATAATATAATCTCAAAGGTTTAATGCTTCGAATCACTAAAGATCGAACTTTAGTGATTGAAACATTAAACTATTGAAATTGTAATACACCCTGTAAAAAAAAAAAACAAGTAAAGGGTATTTAGGCAGGGGGGCAAGACCCCCTGCACCCACCATGGGGGGCTACACCCCCCACACCCCCCGCTACTTAAATATACCAACTCCAAGATCACACTTTACTGGAGTATGGTAGGGAAAGGGAAGGTTTCCCTTTCCTACACTGTAGCGCGATCTTGAAGTTGGTATATTTAAGTAGCGGGGGATGTGGGGGAGCAGGGGAGCTTGCCCCCCCTGCTTAAATCCATTAGGGTAAATATTTGATGTTTAAATTTTTTTATTTTCGAAGTTATGGAATTTCGATAATATGATGTTGACCATATTGTGTTCGATGTTCCGTAACTTCGAGATTATAATATACACCCTCAGAGCATCACATCTGGACAATGCCCAAAATGATGGGGGGATAAAAAGGGACAGACCTGACATATTTCTGTTACAAACATGGGATGTTCGTAGAATGATACATTTAGCATTATGGTGAATATTCTTAAGGATGTAGAGTCTTAAACTCAAGTGTTTGTCAATACCCGATGAAGTCAATCCTCAACTATTTGCCAGAAAAGATACAGATCTCAGGAGGAACAGACACAAATACATGATGGTAAAATGCAGACATTCTGTGAAGATCTGTACAGTTGAGAGGTATGTTTGTGATATCTCCCACTACAGAGAGGGCCAGGTGCTATAGCCATAGCAGCTGTTTAGCAGGACATTAGTACAGCGTGTCTTGTTGGGACATATATTCCTCCAAATCATATTTGCCATTATTGCAGACCAGGTACTACATTAAATTACTTGCCTACATGTTTCACTTACATTTTTTCTCTTTTCCATTTGATGTTTCATTTGTTATTTCTCTCTCTCTCTCTCTCTCTCTCTCTCTCTGCACTACAGGAATAGAGCTGGTTTGAATAGGTGGCAGCATGGCTTTTGTAGGTGATGCTCATGACCAGGTGATGGCCTGTGCACCTATTGGGGTTCCCCACTTGTTAATTGCATGCAGAGCAGCTGTGTAGTTCTTCCAATAGCCAATGTCATGGCAACACACTCCTATAAAAATGAGTATGCCATGTGGGCATTGGCCCTTTACCTTACTTGTGAGAAAGACATCCTGGAGTTGTGTGAGCTACTACCTCTTACAACAAGACTTGTGGAGACAATCCAACTAAATGGTGGGGAAGGTTCAAGACTTAGGGGCAGAATGTGAGTATTGCTGTTATATGTTTGGAATACTGCTAGTTTAACAGGGTTTGTCTGCACATACTACTGCATAAGTTTCAGTCTGACAAAGTTCTGTCTCTGCATAGCTCTCAACTGTAGGGCCATCCAGATAATGGCCACAGGTTAGCCTGTTATGTATGGGCTGTTCCCCAGACAGGCATTGCCCTTGGCAAATCAGTAGCTTACTCTGGTGATTCCATTATGGTGATAGTAACATCCATTTTTTTCTGACTTTATATCCCTCAGAAAAGATATGTTACAACAAACCTTGTAACACCAGCAACTTTTTCAGTGTATAACAGCAATATTTCATTTATAGCCATGTATATGGGCTTCTGTCCACCAATTATGTCAGGCTTTGTCCAGATGTCATACAGTAGTACTTGCATAGGTATACTGGTCTATCATTCTTTGGTGCTGTAATTCCTGCTGAGGGGAATGGCTGGGAAACATGTTGAAGTCTATACATTGAAGAGGTTGGTGTATAGAGAATGTTCTTAAATGGCTTTGCAACATATTTTATGTGAGGGACAGTAACACATGTTTTAAAACTAGGCTGTTAGAATATGTCAGACATATTACTGATAAGAAATATGCCAGTTCTATAGCTGTACATTTGAATAAATCTCACCATGGGGACAGTAATGGGTCTCAAGGTATTGTTTCTGAAAACGACTGTTCGTCAATGTGATGAAACATTCATAAAGGGACAATTGTTATGTACAGACTCAATGTAGTAAGATTAACTGTGATACTTTATCCCGTAGCGGGTTAAATGATGAGTGTAATTGGAGGCTGTGTATTCAATTATGTAATTAGGTGTTAATTGATTCTTGTGATTAAGGCATGTATTTTTGGTAATGTTTACTCCTTGAAGGCTTTGGCCAAGACATCAGAGTATAATAAACATGTGTGAATTACTGGCTGGTTGTATTTTCCTTTGCTATGTTCAGATATTTTATTTGTTTCACTAAGAGGTTGTTGTATGTCTGGGCATTGTGTATGGCCTACCATGATTTTGTAGCAGTGTTCTGTTCACTTATTTATTTGGACTGTTGGGGGGACAGATGTGAGTTTCATGGCTGCTTTTGTATCCAACTGTACACACACACACACACACACACACACACACACACATATATATATATATATTTGTATACATACATATATAGATATATGTTCACCTCAGTATTTATTGGTAATATATCTATATATTGTTGTACACATATAGGGATCTTCCTACATATCTCACTCTCTTTCTCTCTCTCTCTAGATATATATATATATATATATATATATATATATATATATATATATATATATATGTTTCTATTCAGATGTATTTATTTATAGATACCAATCCTTCCTAATTGCACACTTGTCTCTTCCCTATTGTAAAATGGCTGTAATGAAGGGTATGTTTGAGAAAACATCCTCAAGCAGTACAGCTGAGGTGACTTAGTGATAAATTGCATAGTCTGTGGTGTGCAGGGTCCTTGGTTCAAGTCCTGCAAAAGTTGTTTATTTTGTTGCTAGGTAGAACAAGGACTGTTGGATACAAAGTGGTTAAGGTGGTTTTGAGCAGCTTTGAGCAGGTTTGTGTGGGTTTCCGTGACAGTAAGCGGTGCTAATGTACAGTTAAACGAATAGGCGCTTACACCATATAGGCTTCACTTACCAGTGCACAAATCTGCTTAGCATTTATATTTAAGCAATGCTTAAACCTGCTAAGCATAGCTTAGCACTGGTAACCAGTGATCACATTCCATTCTGATAAAATAGCAGGGTAATGACATCTTTAATAAGTGTATTTAATTTTCTGTACATAACATACTTCTATGCGCTGCCATTACAGTAGCAAAGGGTGTGACTATACTGTATGGGACACCTAGGTATACATTGGTAGTACCACAATCTTTTCTCTTTGGATTTGTTTCATACATGGTTAATATCCCAGGTTATATGCAGTCACACTTGCATGTTACACCAGCTGCAGTGCACTGGTTGACAGAAATAGTTTAACACATACGATATCATTACGTTAGTACTTTTAACCATGCTTTTCCAAGTAAGAGTAGATTGCAGATTGTAGTACGGGAACCATACACCCCTGCATGCAAAGCTGGACTCTGAGTACTGAGTATCTTGTTCTTGGTGTTTGAGCTGTATGTTTAAATTTATCTCCTATTGAATATTGATCTGATATGTTGATATTAACTGTAGACTAGTATGTTTTCTGGACATATCATTGAGGACTGCTGTTGTGTAGTAATGGCATACCTTTCAGTTTCAGACATGTACCTATAAAAACATTCATCGTAATGCATAACCTGCTTGCTATCTACTTTCTGTATGTCCTCTGTACAGATGTGCAGATGTCAGTTATTGCTATGGCCATACCACTAAGTAGGTGCCCATATTGTATTGTGCTGTGGACCTCGACACTGCTGCTAGTTCCAACATATGAGAAATTCCTTAATGTGGGCCTTGGTCCATTTCCTTACCTGTGTGAGGGACATTACAGCGGTGGTGTCCTACAGATTCACATACAGTGGGTGGCAATACATTACAGGACAGGAAATGTGGAGACAGCCAACCAACATGGGGGACATATCCTCAGATCTGTGAACAGATTCTATGTCATCAGTGCTGTTATACACATGGTGGATTGACAGATTGACAGGGTTTATGTGGACATGCATTTAGTGTGTGACTTCACAACTCACAGTGATATGTCTCTGACATACCTCTCCACTGGCACAATCTCCACAGACTGGCCACAAGTCTGCCTCTTATGTTTTGTGTGTTCACCAGAGAGTTGGTGTCCTTGGTAAATCAGTTGTGGACTCTGGGGAATGCAGTCAGTAAATACTCACATCTATTGGTATTGCCAACGTCATATTCCTCATAAAGGATGTTACAACAAACCCAGTGACATCCATGAAAAAAATAAAATATGTACAAAAACATATTAGTAAGACTAAACAGAGAGAGAGAGAAAGAAAAAAAAAATCAGTCAACAAAACATTGAAGCCATATCAGTTGAATCACTTTAATGTGCATTAACATAGTTCCTGCAGCAGTAAAACAGTAAAACATAAGCTGTGCACAGAACCACATCAAAAATCACTAGCACAAGTTTTAACATGGGTCATGCAGGAAGTCCTGCCCTTCCTGCAGATGCAAACAACCTACAAAAGTCTTATCATTCCAGGTCAATCATTTGCCATTCAACGAATGGAGCACTTGACCAAAACCATGACAACCATAGCTGGGTGGCTTTGCTGGAAAGGCTCACCAGCTCACCCAGACTCTGCTACAGCTGGCTGTGATGGAAAGGTTAGTTCGCTTTTCATTTCTTGTACTTTGTATTACTTTATTGCCTTTTTCTGTTTTGTATACTGTGATTTGTTTTCTTTACACTGTGTGTGTCTTGTATTCTGCTTTTAATTGCATATTAAAACTTGAAAATAGACCATGGCTGTGTCTCTTGTGAGTCACACAGAAATTAGAACAGGTCAGTTAAGGAGTCACACAGAAGTTAGAAGAGGTCAGTTAAGGTTAATCATCTGTGAACTGAGGGGGTGGAGCTTGGAACTAAACCTTCTTTTTAAAGGGTAAAATAAAACATTTCAAAGCTTTGCTGGAAAAGCTCACTCAGACTCTGCCACAGCTTGCTGTGAGGGAAAGGTTAGTTTGCTTTTGATTGCTTGTACTTTGTATTACTTTACTGCCTTTTTCTATTTTCTGTACTGTGATTTGATTTCTTTACACTGTGTTTGTTTTGTATTCTGCTTTTAATTGCATATTAAAACTTGAAAGGAGACCACAGCTTTGTCTCTTGTGAATCAGACAGATTTTTCTCACTCTCCCACCCGGTTACTATTGTGGTCTTAAACACCATCACCTTCCTAGTCGCCTGCCCTTTATGTTAATTTGACCATATATCTCTTTCCCTCTCTCCGTCAGTGGCTGGTGTGAGTATGAACAAAACTATAATTTTGTGAAATCACTCCCCTTCAACTATTTACATTTATTGGCCATCCCACTTTATTCCATGGTAGCAGAATACAAAAGTGCCTACCCCTTTCAATCTATCTTACTCTTTTAAAAACAGTTGGTCTCCACTTATACAGCCAAAACTTAAGTTACCCACTTTCATATCTAACTACTTAGTGTACAATGCAGTGTTTAGGATACACTATTTTTCCACCTTACCTTTAAACATCTATTGCAAGACCATCAGTTATTGGATAGCCCACATTCTGTCTCTCAGTAGTCAACTTGAAATTAGTGCTTCTGTTTTCTCCTGATGAGAGAAGGAACACAGGGACATTATTTCCTGGAGACCGCTGATCACAGAAAGCCTAATAACTGCTTTATAGGTGACAGCTTGCAATCTGTGCATATATTCTGGCCCTGGTGAGAGAAGGAGCAGAGTGCATTGATTCCCGACTGTTTCTGGTTGGAGAGTGAGTGTCTGTGCTTAATGTTCCTGATTGGTCTGGTTGCTATTCAAGGCATATACCAGGAAAATGCTACAAGCCTTCATAACCTTGCATTATTTGGGACAAGACTTGGATCACTAAACAGGCTGTGGCCTGCTTCGTATCTTGGGATTGGTGCTAACATTTTGCTTCTCATGAGATAAGAAGAGGATTGTATCCCAACACTCTGATGGACCTCCTGTATATCCACAAAACAAACAGTACCAAAATTACCCATTCTAAAGACTTAAACCTTGCATGTGATTTAAATAGGAACTGATGAAGAGATAGGTATGTATCATAGAGAATACCCTGTCTATAGAACAGGCTCCCCATCCATGTGAAACAGAGTTGCTCCCTGATCCAATTCAAGTGCAACTTGGACAATTGGATGGGAAACCAGAAATTCATCCCTGGTTTGGCACCTATGTTACGCACAGAGATTCCTGGATTTTGTAAACACAAACTCCCTGGACCAAATAGTCAATACACCAACCAGGGGTGCAACCATACTGGATCTAGTCCTCACTAATATGGGAGAGTGCTGCACACCTCCTACTATAATGCCTTCCCTGGTAAGATCAAACCACAATATGGTCTCCTTTGCAGTAAAATAAAATGTGGACCCCAGCTAAACCTGACTATCCAGGAACTATTCCAAGTAACATCCTGCTATTAAGTGAGAACCTGGAAAATTTCAAGCCTCCATAAACCCTGTGAACACTGCTGCCTGTGCAGAACTCTACACAGAAACCCTGTACAAGCATGTTAGTAGCTGCATAGAGGCAGCTGTACCCACCAGGAAGAAATACAAAAGTGACTCAAAAAACAAGCCACCCTGGTGGAATCACAAAATCGATAGGCTATATAACAGGAGGAAGAAAATCATGGCAAAAATTCTGAGGTGCAGCACCCACCAGGATAAATACACACTCATCAAACTAAACAAAAAACTCAGAGGACAAATAAAGTCTACCAAAGCCAAATCTGAAGTAGGTTTTGCCTCCCAGGCGAAGAACAACCACAAAGCATTCTTTAGCTATGTCCGCAGCCTCAAAGGCAATACATAATTGTGTGCATAGCTCATTGTAAATGGAGTCACCTATATTGAGCCAGCAGACATAGCAAACCTCTTGGTTGATAAATTCAGCTCTAAATTTATCCCTCTCTCCCTCTCAAACTTCCCTCAGGAAATATCAGATATAACTCCCCCTACTATCACAAGGGAAAAGGTCCTTAATCCTCTCTCTAAGACCAAGAACACTGCATCAATGTGCCTAGACAATATCCCAGGATGCCTTCTAAATAGCATGAAACATGACATATCAGGGCCTCTGGAATTACTATTTAACTGTAGCCTCTTAACAGGCTTTGTGTCTCATGAATAGAAAGCCAACAGTCATCCCTCTGCACAAAGGTGGGCCATCTACAGACCCAAGAAACTACAGACCTATAAGTCTCACTAGTCTTATATGTAACGCCATGGAAATAATTATTCTGGAGATGATCAATAGAGATATAGTAAACCTCCAGACACTAGACCCAACCCAGTTTGGTTTCATCAAAGGAAGATCATGCCTACTCAACCTGGTGGACTTCTTTGAGAAGGTCACCAAAGCAATGGATGAGGGCAAAATTGTTCACACAGCCTACCTTGACCTGGCCAAGGCATTCGACACAATACCCCACTCAGACATTGTTAATAAACTGAAGAGGTTAGGTACAAACCCATATGTCACCCGGTGGATAGCCAACTGGCTCACAGACAGGACCAAGGAAGTTAGAATTGGGGAGTCCACCTCTACAAAGAGGCCAATCACAAGTGGAGTCCATCAGGGATAGGTTCTTGGACCTCTCCTTTTTGGTATTTACTTCTCAGAAGTCAAGGCCAATGTCTGTGGCCTCTGGTTGACTAAATTTGCAGATTATTGCAAATTAGGAGCTGTCACTGAATCTCACACTGACAAAATGTTCTCCAGGAGGGACTTACACAGACAAATAACTGATGTCAGAGCCATGGACCAAAACTAAATGCCAAGAAATGCATAATAGTATCCTTTGGGAAGTCATCCATCCCTGGTAACTATCATATTGACAACACACCCCTTAGAGTTGACCCAGCAGTCAGGGACTTAGGGACACACATAGATAGTATTCTAGCCTTTGACCATCATGTGTCTACAGTGATGAGGAAATCATTCTATATTGCATAACTTATAAACAAAGGCAGGGCCGGCCTTAGGCATAGAACTAGCGACGCCGGCGCTGTACCAGGCCGCCCCGTAGAGGCGCCAATTTGTGTTTATCTATTTATTTTAATTAATTTACTTTTCTTAATAAGAAAAGTAAATTAATTAAAATAAATAAATCATAGGCGCCAGAATCGTAGGCCCTCCCACTTTTACAGCTGCTGGTTGGCAGGACTGGATGGATTCAAGAATTAACAAAAAAAAAAAAAACCTTCACTCCGTAGTAGTGGAGTCTTCTTCTTTAAGTAGGAACATGCATGCATCGTCACATCCACGCACGCCAAACGCGGAAATTCACTCCATGTGTACGCATGTACACGTTTAGGAATTAGGCTGTCGGTAAGATCTATCCAGAGGAAATAACATGCGGATCACTGTAGGTAGTTATTAGAATTAAGTTTACATACTCTGTGTGGAATTCATGAAAACCCACTGAGAAAGATAGAAGCAAAATTTGCTTTCTTGGGGCCGGATAAAGACACTTTTATATTTGAGAATAATAATTCCTTTTTTAATATGGATATTACCCCCTTACATTGCTGATTAAACAGCCATTCTTTACTAAACATTGGCCTTGTGCTTTGGGTTATGTTTGGGAGTGGGAAGGAGATGATGCAAACTGGGTCCCATACAGTGCTGAAGCCACTGTTGCCTTGGAGACAGCACAGCGAAATGATGAGAAGACAGTGAGTCTGACTTTCGGAAAAACACAGTATACTCTGGATCTGGGAAAGATGATTCAGATCAACAGCAAAACTAAATATCGCAGGAAGATCAGGCGAGAAGAATCAGGTAAATGTGTCTTTGAATTTTTTTTAATGGGTAGCTTCCCTTTGTTTTACCACATGCACTGTACTGAGAAACTTTTGTTTTAATTGGTGATGAGCAGAAAAATAAGACTTTCTATGTTTTCTTTCTTTGAAAGCTGATTTATGTTTTCAGGTAGTGCTCACTAGCGTTGATGTATTGCACTTTCAAGTTGTAGATGCCACTTATCAGTTCATTCCTTGGTTTAATATCGTGTAAGATGCATCTGAAGGTAGTGTTTTCGATGTTTTTTTGAGACATGGGAAACTGTGTATTGCTACATCTTTTCAAATTTCAGAAAGTGCACATTGTTATTCTTCTGGAGTTTCTGATGGTTAAAGCAGAAGATTAAGGATATGAGCTGTTAACCTCTTCCTGTTGTCCTAGTTTGGATTCCTCTGTCTCCATTTGCCTACTCTGTGACGCTGAATAAAGCACTTAACTATACAGTGTACCGGGGTCACACCTGGAAAGGGAGCGTCCCCCCGTGCTTATGCAATTAAATAAATACAAAGAAATGTCATTTTTGTGCACTTTTTTTTTTTTTTTAAACATCTGTAAATTATGGGTATACGATCGTACAAGTACCTTTTAGGGATTAAGGGTTTGCCACACAGGGAAAAAAAACTAAAGTTGGAAAACCATGTAATAAATATTTTTGTAATCAGTGTGTTATTAGCTAAATGAATCCTGTCAGTGGACTCTCCTTTGTCTGTTGCTGTTTACTTGGATTGAAAATAATTGCACTGCTGTCATTCCTTGGATCCATGCAATCCATGCCTCTTGCATTGTTGGATTAAGGGAATGCTCTTTGTCTCAGTCCTAAATTCTTTCGTGGTTAGGTAGAGTCCAGATTTCCACTTCACAGATGTCACTGGAAAATGTGTTGCATCTGCAGTGGGAAAAATGTATAGGCCTTAGCTTCCCAAATTTAGAAACCACCTCTGTGGTTAGCAGGTACTCATACAGAATTGTTACTTGCTGTATCTTTAGTGGTCATACTTTTGCATTGTGTTCCAAGCACAATTCCTTCTTGGCAGAGAGAGTCTGAACTTGAGGCTTTCCTTAGTGCCATGCAGAGGCAGGCAGAGAAAAGAGCTTTTCTCTAAAAATGATCAGGGACCCAGACCTAAATCCCCAGAGAAGATATCTCTTCCATGTCTGTATTTACATAGTAGTCTCTGTCCTGTCATTGGCTGCTGCCATTACTTATGAAAAGAAACACCATCAAGTGTCTGTCTTTAATAGCTGACTGAATTTTTGAGAGATACGTTGGAGAGGTATCTCCTTGGCCCTTAACTTTTGGAAGAAGTACACCTGCAGTGGTAGCTCTTGCCATCTTCTCTCACACTTTTGCTCAAAAAGATACTACTTTAACAGGTTAACAGCGTTAGGACACAGTTAATTTCAGACATCTGTTTTGACTTTAATTTCCCATGGTGGTTTACCTAGGACTTCAGCCCCTGGGAGAGTGGATCTGACTACAGAGGCCTTCTTTATAGGATAACTGTTAGAAATTTCAGGGAACTCTTGAGTGACAGAGTTCTGAATTTTCTCTCGGCCCTGTGCTTGGTGATCAAGGTTTCCTTGGAGAGTGTATTTACCCCCACTGATACTCAGTTGTTTTCAGTTTGCACAGACTGGATCTTATTAATAACGGCTGTAACAAAAAATCTTTCTGTTCAATGATTAAAATGCTAGAACTTTCTAAATGTTCCTAAGTCACCAAATCATTAGCCAGTAGCTGCCCAGGCATGAGGGATGAGTAAAGAGGCACAATGACCTCCCCTGATCTAGATGTGAATCCCTTCGTGATTAGGTGGGCTATATAAAATGTTTTTCTAACCACTTTGGCCATGTGGTTGTCAAATGAGAGATTGCTATCAACTTGGGTCCCCAGGTCCCTAATTACTTCTTCTGTACTTAATGGATTTTTGCAAAGGGATGACTATACACTTTTTGGCGTTTAGCTTGAGGCCATGCCTCTGGCACCAGTTGTCTGTTTCTATGAGACCCTTTTGGAGGATGCTTGTGTAAGCTGGAGAGTTGATTATGGCACCCAGTTTGCAGTCATCTGCAAACTTGGTCAGCCACAGTCCTTCTGTGTTGGCCTGTACCTCCGAGAAATATATACTGAACAAGAGAGGTCCCAAGACTGAGTCTTGTGGGACTCCACTTGTAACAGGTTTGGAGTCTGACATGGCTCCAGCAATTCTAACCATGTGGGTTCTGTCCTTGAGCCAGTTTGCAACCCATCTAGTGACATAGGGGTTTATATTTAAGCTGGATAGCTTATCTATGATGCCTGAGTGGGATATTGTAGCGAAGGCTTTTGTGAGGTCCAGGTAGGCTGTATGGACCACCTTCCCCTCATCAATGGCCTTTGGTGACTGTTTCAAAGAAATTGACCAGGTTTAAGAGGCAGGATCTGCCCTTAACAAAGCCGAACTGGGTAGGATCCAGTGTCTGTAGGTCCCAAATATCATTATTTATGAGTTCCATGATGATCCTTTCCATAGCTTTGCAGACCAAGCTAGACAGGCTTATGGGGCAATAGTTTCCAAGATCCGTTGAGGCACCACCTTTGTGGAGAGGGACCACTGTTGCTGTACGTCACTCTTTGGGTACATATCCTGTAGTAAGGCTGAGATTGAACAGCAGCTTTATGTTTGGGTTCAGTTCATCTTGGAGTTCATGTAGCGCGCAGCCCGGGACACCGTCTGGTCCCATTGATGCTGTGTTTTTTGCTTTGGAGAGGGCGGTTCTTACCTGAGCATCTGAGATGTCAGGGGGGCAACACTCTGCTGGAATAGATATTTGCTCTTTTGGTGGGGAAGGGGGGGAGAAGTTTGCACTGAACCTTTCGGCCAGGATGTTGGCAATGTCTGTGGGTTCAATGTATTTGTTGTCATTTTGGACTAATTCTGAACATATCTGGGAATTCCCACCCAGGTTCCTAACATAACTAAAGAAAGCTTTGTGATTATCCTTAGTGTCCTGTGCAATTTTTCTCTCGAAGCTGGCCTTAGATGATTTTATGAGTGCCCGTAGTTTTTTGCTAATACTGATCAGAGATGCCTTCCCTTTTTGGGATTTTGCTTTAACATGTAGTGACTTCCTTCTTCTATTGTATAGTTTGTTTATGGCTGGGGTCCACCAGACAGGACGCCTGCCTTTGGGGGACTGGGTCTTAGTTTTATTTGGGATTGCATGATCCATGCATTCTTGAAGGTGTTCATAGAATGCATTTATAAAGGATTCTGCAGTCTGGGCCGTATTTTCCACAGGCTCGGGGGCTTTGAAGGATTCCACCTCTGTTTTGAGTAGTGTGAAGTTTGCTTTAGAGAAGTTTTTCACTGTGGTTTTCTGGGCAGGGGTTGGGGTCGGGATGTGGATATCCATTGAGATTAATTTATGGTCTGATCTTACCAGTGAGGGATACACTTCTGGTCTGGAGCATAGAGTCCCCATGTTGGTGATGATCAGGTCCAGTATGTTTTCTTTTCTTGTGGGAGTGATCACGAGTTGTTCCATAGCATTTGAGTTTATAAATTCTAGGAACCTTTGGGCTAGGGTATTGGAGCTAGAGTAATGCCCCCAGTCTATGTTTGGGTAGTTAAAGTCACCCAATATAATGGTGTTTGGAGAGACCTTCATATTTTCCAGTGTTCTCAGGAAGGCCGAGTGGGGTTCCTGGGTTTGGGAGGGTGGTCTGTAACAGGCTATAAACTGGAAGGCAGTTTTATCCACTGTTAGTTGCACATGGATAGTCACCGATGCTTTGTGTTGTGCCACCAACCTGGAGGTGTGGGTATCTTTGACGAATATTGATACTCCCCCTCCTTTTGTGGTTCGGTCTGAGTTTTGGGGCCTAAAAGCATGGTATGAGGTATAACCTGGTAGTGTTGGGGTGCTCTCGGGAGCCTTGAACCAGGTTTCTGTTACTGCACAGATATCGATGTTCTCCATGCTAAGGAGAGTTTCAGTCGTGCATCTTGAGGTTTAGACTTCTGGCATTGAGTAGCAGTACTCTTAGTTTCTTATCCCTTGTAATACCTATGGAGGTGGGTTTGTCTTTGAGCCTTGTCTAAAAGGCACTATGCGGGTAGCAAGAACCTTTGCCAGTATACGAAGCCCCAGGAGTGATGGGTGCAAGCCATCCCTAGCGAAGCAGCGTGGCTTGTCGAGCATGTCATCCTAGGCTGACAGGCACTGGATCCTTTTTGAATGACACCAATACTTAAGCCAATTGTTGAAATTGATCATCTTATCTTCATATTGTGGCATCATTCTTGGTGAGGGTAAGATGCTACTCAAGGTCAGGGTCATACCGGCTTGGGCTACATGCTCAGAGAGCTCCTCTGTCTCTTTTCATGTAGTCCAGGGAGGTATGTCTCAGATCATTCACACCAACATGGACAATGACTGAGTCATATTTGTGCTTGCCTTGGAGTGACCTGAGTGCTTGTGTTTTGTGGAGGATCCTAGTACCTGACAGGCAGCTTACCGTGACCTTCTCCTTGTTCAGCCTGGTGAGTGGGACGTCAGTGTGCCTGACGATAGAATCACCTATTACAAGTGTATCAGGTGTGTTTAGCCTTAAGGGCTATGACTGTTCGGCACACTGCCTTTATGAACTATGTGTTGCACGTGTTTTGTTTTGGGGTAGTGGTTGCTTGGGTGTCTGCTTTGGCAGTCTCTCCTGCTTAGGCAGATTTTTATTTAGAGCCTCAAAGTATGTTTTTGTGTGTTTGTGTTTGGTTTGCTGTCGTGGTAGGTCTATGTGAGACTGGAATTGTAGTGAGTGTGGATGCCTTCTCCTCCTGACTGGTTACGCCAGTACTGAATTGAGAGAGCTTAGCCTCCAGTTTGGCTATATGGTTGCATCTCTCACATATGTTGGAACTTGTTTGGAGGAGGAGAGGGTTGTCTGTGTACATGAGGCAGTTGTAACATTGCCTCAAGATTCCCAGATTCGCCAGCTGGACTGGAGAGGAGACTGCCAACTGACCTTTGGAAATGCTAGAATAGTACAGGGAACTCCTTTAAAATTGAAAAAAGGGCCAATGGGGAGTAAGGTACTCAAGGGGAGTTTGTGAGGGTGTAGTGCTTTTAATTTTTTAGTGTTGACTTGTATAATTGCTTTAGTGAGCAAGTGTCAAGCTTTAGAGTAGGAATAAGGTGTAAGGGAAAAAGTGAAGAGCAGACTTTGTAGAGCTGAGAATGGTTTAAACCCAATTAAGCGGCGCTGCTTGATGCTGTGCTATGCGCAAAATCGCGCAAAGCTGCGCTAAAGCGGGTTTTATACAGGGGGGCTTGAAAGAACTAGAAATTGGCCCAAAACGGCCAATAAACTACCAGATTCTTGTGCTGGGAACACTCCTCCAGGGATAGATAGACTGCTGTAAGCTCCCCACTCCCACTGGTGAACAAAGAAGCCTCCTTTTATCCAAGAAAGGAAATGGGCAACACAGGAACTTTCCAAAAGTCCAGAATACAGCAAAGCCTGTATTTGGACTGCTCTAGGTCAGGAAAGGCGGGAAACAAGGATAATTTTTTTGTTTTTTTTTCTTTTTTTGCAAATAAACAGCAGGAAAATGTAATAAATATGTAACACAGGCTAGCACACTTGATTGTGTAGCCTCAACAGGTAAATGCAACAAACAGGACAAACTTTAAAAGTGCAGGTGAAAAAACAACTTTAAACAGTTTAAAACAGTTAAAGAAGCAGAAAAACTTGCTATTTAGCTAGATCGGACAGTCACCCAGGTAGTAGCAGGAAAAAAACACTTTTATCAGATAAGCAGTCACTCTTTTAGCCTCTCTGCTGCTAGCACCACTCTGCAGGACCACGAGGAGCTTGGCTGAGTAGCAAGTGTTTTGGAATATGGCCCCTGGTATAAGCCTGCTTATAGATAGGCTTTACACTGAAGTAGGTCACTTAAACTAACAGCAAGTCCTTTGAGATCAAAGCAGACTTACGCCGAGAGCAACTCTTTTGGAATCTGGCCCTATACTTATGCTACTTGTAATCATGTAAACTTCTTATCGAATATCACATTAAATATCTTCCCATCATTTCTGATCATATCTGTAGGTGCACCAGTTGTATAGGACTACATTTTATTATGGGATATGTTTTGTTTATATATTGGAGTGTTTTGTGGGTCCATGTGACCTATCTGTGGGCGTAGCTGAAATAGGGGTGTTCCTTGTGTTCAGTGTGGGTGGGGCTTAAGGGGCGCCAGAGCAGTACTTCGCCTAGGGTGCCGTTTCAGCTAAGGCCGGCCCTGAACAAAGGTATGGCATCTAAGTCCAAGGAAGTTATTGTTTCACTGTATTCGGTATTTATCAGACATATTATTGAGTACAGTGCCCCCTTTTTTATGTACCTAACCAGGCATATCCAACAATTGAAATGTCCACAAAGGTTCCTCACTAAAAGAGTACAGGACATAAGTAAAATGTCCTATGCGGACCACCACATGGCCCTATCTCTGTATTCCATCTCCTACGGACTTTTGAGGGTAGATCTATGCCTGGCATACAGGGCATTGACAGACACCACTCTGATGGACCTCCTGCATATCCACAAAACAAACAGCTCCAGAATTACCCATTCTAAAGACTTAAACCTTGCCTGTGATATAAATAGGTCCTGCCAGAGAGATAGGTATGTATCCTAGAGACTACCGCGTCTATGGAACAGGCTCTCATTTCATGTGAAGCAGAGTTCCTCCCTAACCCAATTCAAGTGCAACTTAAACAATTGGATGGGAAACCGGAAATTCATCCCTGGTTTGGCACCTATGTTTCTAATGGACACAGGTAACGTGTAAATGGTTCATCTTCCAAACCCCTGCTTACACTTATCAAGTGGATCAGAACTTGTCAGAGATTTGGGATGCATGGCTAGGCTTAAAAAGGCCCTTGTGGTCGTTAGCCTAGTAAACACCTATAATTATGAACCTATATCTATCTATATATCTATCTATATATGTGTATATATGTGTATGTGTGTGTGTGTGTGTATATATATATATATATATATATATATATATATATATATATACACACACACATATATATTATGTAAAATATATATCGAGAAATAGTGGCAGTGTGTGGAAAAGCTGCAGCGGGCTTTGTGTACCAATAGGCAAACAAAATAGCAATATACAAAGGGCAAGGCAATGTTATCATCATTTGCTAGCTCTATAAGAAAATGCATTGGATCAACCACCACAGTGGCTAGAATTCAGTGCTGTAATGGTTCTTCATTACTGCAATGTGGCTCTCTGCTGTCATGCAGATTCACCTGTCTTGGTGAGATGAGAACGCTAATTAGGGCTCATTTTACCATTATTTCCAAATTACTGAATTTGTGCAATGAGCAAACCTGATAAACATTGTGAAAATTCATACATGATGATGTGCACCCTGAGCCTCTGCAGCCATCTCTGCACACATGTGGGAAGCCTATGATCATAGGGATGAGGCAACTGTCATGCTAACTTTAGCCATCAAAAATGGAGTCACTGTTCAGCATATATTCTCAGCAGCAAACAGAGGGTTGGAGGACTGCCATGTTCCACACCTTAAAGTGCCACTGTAATCATAATTTTATTATTTTACCAACCGTCTCACAAATGAGATGCCTGTTGGTGCCCATCTTTGCTTGAAAGTTGAGACATGCAAAAACTGTTTTGGGCACCAGTTCTCTGCCATTTTTCTGAGATCTTTGAAGGGGAGGTAAATAGAGCTGCAGAAGGCCATGGTATTGATCTTTTTAGAGCATACAGGTAATGTGAGATGGAGTCCAAGATGTTTCTGGGCATTCTCCATAAGCAGTACAGGCTTAGACTTCTGCAGGAAGTCAATACCAGGTCACAGTATAAGGCTGATGCATGGAATAGTTTAACCAAGGCTGTCATACACACTACTATCATCCCACACAGGGGGGAACAGTGCATGACTGACCTCTTTTGCCAAAGGGAGGTGGATGTTACAGCATGACCACGCCCTCTGTCCTGTAAGTATTCATCCTTTTACTAACCAAGCATCCTGACAATGCATGCCACCACATAAATTTTCATTATACCTTTTTTAATCTCTATTAGCCGCAGAGATTAAAAGGAACCGGAAAGTGCATATGTACAGGCGTGAGTGTCTGAATCAGTGCTAGAATAAGTATACCTGTTGCTGGAAAAATTTTGTTTATTTGCATAGTTAACAGTTATAGCGATTAACAATAATACTGTATAATTGTTATACACAGCAGTATCACATCTGCCAGTACTGGTATACATACCTACAAGGAATTTGCATGACTGTGCAATATTAGAATTATGCATAAGTGACTAGGTGGTTCATCATATTAAGTGTATGTGCACTGAGATAGTTAGGATGGCTGTGGGTTCAATTGTCTCAAAAAATCTGTTGTCATGGCAGTCTATCTGTCATCCTAGTAATATATGTAAATGCACTTATTACATATGTGTAATATCTATACTTACTATCTGGTTAGGCATTTCACAATATACAGTACTCATATCTTACCCTTCTCCATCACTTGTACTTGATATGTTTGTTATGTATATGTACAGTTGTATTATTCTTGTCAAAACTCAAACAACATCACAAGCCACAAGCACAGATGTGCTTGCCTGATAAATAGCACCTGCTGTTAGTATGATCTTATGTCAGACTGAATGCAAGGATGGCTTTTGGCTAAGGTACCCCACCCATGTAAAACTCAGACAAACAGATTGTTGGCATACCTATGTAAGTCCTACTACTGAATGATTATTTTACTTCACTGTATGAGTATCAACATACTTAATTCAATTTCATTGTTTTTCTATGTCTCATCCCCAACCCTTTTTATCACTATCCTTTCTCTTTCAACCATTCATGTTTTTTCTCACCATTTCTATTGTTATTATGTGTAGCAATACAGCATCTTGCACTGACCATACTGGCATGGGCTTTTGTTCTCTCATAGGTGGCAGAAGCAGCACCACCACCGCCAGAGGCACCCAGCACATCTGGGTCACAGCCTGCCACAGTTGCCTCCATGCTTCCTGCACTATGTGCACCACCTGTGTCAAGTACTCCTGCACAGGAAGGTGGTACAGTGGTATCTACCAGCAGCAGTACAAGTGGAGGTGACACTTGTTATCCACTAGGATCTGACAGAGTTTGTGGTGGCGATAATAAACTGGAGGTTGGATGCCTATATCGGCCAGATAGAGACCATGCACCAGCGACCTGTTGAGTCACATCTCTGCCCAACTCTGTTTCCAGCTTCAGAGGCAGGATCCAGTGGGGATGGCTGACAGCGTAATGAGACTACATCTCTGAACACCCATTCTTATTCCCAAAACCTTTTGTGTCTATGCCTACCCTTGCATGTTGTACATTCATCCCCTGAACATTCTCTTCCCTCTGTTTGTCTGATGTCTCCTACATCATTGTGTTCCCCCTCAGTCATTGTGTTACCCCATAGTCTGTTAATCATGTCTGTCTTTCTGTGCAACCTGCCCTCCCCCTCTTACCCACATCTTACTTTTTTGACTTCCTTCCCCAGTATTCCTTTCTCAATAAAAAAGGGCACCTGTCCCACAAAAAATACCCATCCATACCTCTCAACTTTCCAGTTATTTCAGTAATGTACATGTGACTGGCTACAATTGTTTAGTCTAAAAAGTGTACTTGCCTGACCAATCATTGATAATAAATGTCAGTAAATAATTCCAATTATTTGTAGGTCAACAATCATTATTTAGCTAAGAAGTTGAGAGATATGCTGTTAACCCCCCTTCATCCTGCTCATTCCTCATTTGCACACCTTTGTGTTCTGCCCTCTGCTTGCTTCCCCTTTTCTCTTTTATGACGTTATCTTCCCCTGTCAAGTTTAATATTATACATTATCCTAGCATATCATACAGCTTACTATATATATATATATCAAAACAGTCCTATACTATGTATGCTATATTCCCAGACAATGTTTAACCTGGTTCAAGGTTCCAGAGAGCACCCCTGCATTACTAGGCTATGACTCATACCACACTTTTTAGACACCTAACCTGGACCAAAGGTGGGGGGGGTGTCCATATTCATTAAGGATACCCACACCTCCAGGCTAGTTGCTCAGCATAATGCATCTGAGGTTATCCAAGTGCAACTAACTCTGGGCAAAGCTACAATCCAAATTGTAGCTTGCTACAGATCCCTCACCATGCCCCAGGATTCCCACTCCTCTTTTCTTGATATACTGGAAAATGTTAGGATTCAACCAAACACCCTAATAATGGGCGATTTCAACTACCCCACCATTAATTGGGAAAACTACTCATGTACTAACTCCTTTGCTCAACTCTTTCTGGAATTCATAAATGTCAATGCTCTGAAGCAACTTATCCACACCCCCACTAGGGGCAACAATATCCTAGACCTAGTCATTACCAACATGAGTGACCGGTGTTCCACACCTGAAGTTAACTCCTCATTGGTCATATCTGACCATAAGCTAATCACCCTAGATATCCACATCCTGCCCCCACCCCCCATTAAGGAAACCACAGTAAAAAATGTCTCCAAAGCCAACTTCATGCTTTTTAAAACAGAAGTGGTGAACTTCACGATGCCCATGCAGATGGACAATGCAGTTACTACTGCTGAATCCTACACAAATGCACTCTATAAGCACTTACATAAGTGCATGGATCGTGCTATCCCAAACAGAACCAAGACTATCCTCCAAAAAAAGGAAGCCAATCTGGTAGTCACGTGCCATAAACAAACTCTACAACAGAAGAAATAAACTGTTGGAAAAGAGAGTAAAATCCAATGAGTGGAGGAGCTCCCTGGTCACCCTCAGTAAGAAGCTGGGATTTCCTTATAAGATCCTCCAAAGCTAGCTGCAAAAACAAGATTGCCACTGATTCTAAGGACAAGCACAAAGCATTCTATAGCTATGTCAAGAATCTCAATGGCAACACCCAGATCTGCTCTGAGTTATAGCACAATGGCATGAAAATTACAGAACCAGCTGATATTGCCAACATCCTGGCAGATAGGTTCAGTGCTGCTAACTTTACCCCCCTCACCCTCTAAAGGACCCATATCTATACAGGAAGAATGCAGAGTCCCTGTAATCAAAACTATGCAGGCAAAAGCTGTACTCTCTAAAGCCAAAAACACAGCATCCATGGGACCGGACAACATCCCAGGCTGCATTTTACACAAACTTCAGAATGAACTGGCTCCCCAGCTAAGCACCATGTGTTCAGTCATAGCCTCACATCAAGCTTTGTGCCCATTGAATGGCACACAGCAACAGTTATCCCACTCCACAAAGGGGGAGCCACCACTGATCCCAGGAACTATTGCCCTATTACCCTGATGAGCCTGGTCTGTAAGGCCATGGAATGTATCATCATGGAACTCATAAACAAAGACATTGGTAACCTCCAGACTCTGGACCACACCCAGTTTGGGTTTGCGAAAGGCAGATCATGCTTCCTGAACCTGATCAACGTCTTTGAGACATTCACTAACACATGCTTGTCACAGTGTAAAGGCTACCCTCACATGCAGTTTGAAATACGATGGAACAGCTTCCATGGCTCAGTGTTTTAATCAGCTGGTTGCATGTTGCTTCATAATGTTCAGTTTTCTGTTATTAACACTGTACTGACATTGCCTTCAAATGTGTGGTTTCTGACAACTTTAGTATATGTTCTTCTGTGACCTCACTTGCTAATTCACTGATCTACATAATATCAGCTACAAAAGCAGAGGTTCAAATCTTTTGAAGTCTACCTTGTGTGGGTCTGTAAAAAAATCTGAATTATGCTCAAATTACATGCGATGCAAATATGAAATATGGTAAATGTAATATATGTATGCAGGAGTTTCTCAGTGATTTGTACATTGCAATACTCTGGTTAAGGAGTTTTTGATACCCTGATGTTTGTGTGTTGTTCAACATTGTTCATTTATCAGGCTTCAGCACTATTCTATCATTCCTTTGAAATGCCAAGAAGTGCATTGTCATCCCCTTTGGGAAAAACTCTGTATCCATGAACTACCACATAGGTGGTAGCTCACTAAACAATAAAAGTGTGATAAGAGACCTCAGGACACAGGTGGACAGTAGTCTCTCCTTTGATAACCACATCGCCACAGTAGCCAGGAAATTCTTCTATGTAGCACTCCTCATCACAAAAGGGTTCTCCTCTAGAAAAAAGGAGGTCATTGTTCTCTACTCATCCCTCATCAGACCCATTATAGAGTACAATGCCCCATTTGGCATGTATCTCACAAGACACTTACAACAGTTGGAAAGGCCACAGAAATAACTCACTAAGAGGATTATCGGCCTCAAACAGATGCCATACGCAGACCGTCTCAAGAAACTCCAGCTCTACTCCATTGCATATCACCTACTCAGAGGCGATCTCTGCCTAACATACAAAGCTATGTCAAACCCAGAGCTGTTGGACATGCTACACTTAAAGAAATCCCAATCTCTCTGAACCAGACACTCTAGGGACCTAAACCTTGTCATCACAATAAACAGAACATGCTGGAGGGATAGATTCCTGTCCCAGAGACTTCCCATACTCTGGAACAAACTACCCATTCATGTCAAGCAAAGCTCCTCATTGGCCCTCTTTAAGAAAAACCTTGACAACTGGATGGGAAATAGAAAATTCACCCCAGAGATCACTTCTGTGGCAATGTGTGACAGGGGCACAGGAAAATAATTTTCTTGGGTGATGAAAGCCAGGAAACCTTTTTGGCTAGGCTTATATAGGCCCCAGGGCAAATAGCCTAGTACCTACCTATAAACCTATAAACCTATGCATGTTTTCTGACTGCTTTGCTGGAAATTCTTTTGGGGCTTCACTTGTTAATGCACCAATTTAGAGAACTTCAGTTAGAAAGGCAAATGTTCAAAATGCATTGAAATCTATCCTGTTTCAGTCTGCAAAACATCCATAGCATGCATTAATAACTGGCCATCAGTCGCATACATGAGCTGATGACTGACACACATTGTTCTGTAAATATGAACATTAGATAAAGCTAAGAGATATAACCTAAATGCTTCCATGACTCAATGTACTCATACAGTAATGTATACATTGTTAATACTCCATTCTTTAATCACTGAGTTCCTGTATATTGTTTAGTGATATTCATTTTTTCTGTCTTCAGTGTTATTCATTTTGTCAGTCTTCAGCATTCTAACATTTCCCTCATGTTTTTTAGCAATCTTCACTATGAGTGCTTTTGTGGCATTCCATGCTAATGCACTGATCTTCATAGTATTCATGATAAAAGCATGGGTTCAAATCTATTGAGATGTATTTCACTTTTTCTTGCTATCATTGGTTAGGTTTCCCTGAAAAGCATTTTACAAAAACACGTGAATGCTTTCCTGTCATTCTCTGAAAATGCATTGGTCTAGAGAATATTAATGACATTGGCCAAGATTCATATCCATTCAGGTGTAGTCTTCTTTTCTTGATATCATGAGTTCCATTCCCTGCAATGAAACATTCCCATTATCAGGTTGTAAATTATATCATGGAGTTTGGCACTTTCTAACCAAATTTATTTATGGATTTGTTTACTGTTGTTGAGCTAAGAAGTTAAGAAATATGGGTTACTATTCCACCTCCATCCTATTCACCTTGTGCTCTACCCTCTGCTTGCTTCCCTTTTCCATCTTTGTCCTATATTCCCATTTGCAGCCTATAATATGGTCAAAACATGGAGAGACACCACACACACATTCTCACAAAGGTCTTATAGTTCAAAATAATCTTTCTACCATCATCTGTAATGAATCCTGTAAATAATGTTTCTATTCTTACTGAGAAATTGAACATAATTTATGACAAATTAAATAATCTTAAAACAGATATAAACCAAATAGTTCAAGTGCCACTAATGTTAACACGACTACAGAAACAATGTATTATCCAACCTGACCAAATGAAGGTTTTAGGAGATAAATTGGTTGCATTAAACTTTCATCAAGAACAGATTAAGGGAAACTACCTCAGTAACAGAAAAATGAGCAAATCATTATCTGATCAGCCACTTAATTTTGGAGCATGCACCAGATGTAAACATCTACACACTTCTGGCATATCTAAATTGTAAGATTGTCGGTGAGGTCTTAAGATAGCAGTGCAATGTATATTCAAAATTTTATTAGATCTGGATCAAGACCCCATCTTTGAAATCAATCATATATGCACAGTTGCTATACAAAACTAAGGAATTAATGACCTGAATAAGCCTTGACCTATTATCATTACAATATGTAAAACTAAAGATGTGGAAAATGTTTGCCAGCAGCTAAAAGGAAGACAACTTTCCTTTATGAAGGCCACACAGTTTTAATTTTTGTCACTTTACCTTAAGAAGTATTTAAACAAAAAAGAAGTTTGCTGATATATGAACAGAGTCAAGGAAGAAGAAGAATATGGAAACCTGTTTTATTTTTCCATCAAAATTAAAAGTAACCTGGAGAAGTGCCTCATTATTATTTTCCTTTGGAAATAGAATTCAAACATAAATTGACAGTGTTGGAATTATTGCAAACGTTCTGATCTGCATGAGCAGCTTCCTTGTTGATTCCCATTAAGCTTTTTCCAGTTGAAGACTTCAAACTTTATGGACTTTATGGACTTTTTTTTTAATCTCTTTGCGTGCCTTTTTAGTTCTGTTTTAATCACAGGCATAGTGGAGTTGAAAATTTGTATGCTTTGTCCTACCTATTCAAATTAAGGTATGTAACCAAGTAACTTTCACAATTTTATTTAATGGCTCTACTTAGAATCAGGATGTTTAAATATTAATGGTGCACGTACATTTTAAAAATGATCTTGATGTTTCAGTTTATGCAAAATAAACTTGAAAATATTGCTGAATGTAAGTACATAAAACAAAATATATTTGGATAAAGGAAATTGTTAGCAATATTGGATGAGAAAGCACTGTAGGACTTTATTTTTAAACAAGCCATATCAAGTCGAAAAGATATATTTTAGGTAAATTTCTGTATTCTGTACTGTGAAGAAGTTTACATTGATGGCCATCTACAAACCTTTTGAGGCTTATCAAGAATTTTTAGAGGGTTACAAGTTATAGGGGAGGTTTCTGTTCTAATTGGGGGAACTAGAATGCTATTTTAGAGGGTGACCATGATAGATCTCTTCTTCCAAAAGATCACTAAAAGATGTGGGGGAATTCAATAAAGCCTACCCAGACTAATTTTTGGTGCAGGCAGAGTGGCATGGATCTAACACGGAAACAGGTAGCTATGTGATCCAGTAAACAGAGCAGAGGGGTGTGCATGAGCGTGCGGACATGGAAGTGTCCGTAGTCTGCAAATCCCCACATAAGCAGATGAAGTGCATAGAAATGAGGGTGTTTTGCAATCCAGTAAGTAAATAGCTATCTGTTCAGAAGCTGTGTTGGTGTCAAAAGTGTACATGGAAATTATCAGTGTACAGAAAAGTAAAAACTGAACAGGGGCTGTAAAAGCCCAATTAGAAGGTCAGAAATTTCAATGTAGGCACAGATATGAGCAAGACTATGCCCTGTGAGTCCAAAAGGTAATGCAAAATAATATAAAATATATATTTTTTAATATCCATATTACATTTGTGCGGTGTACAGCAATGCATAAACATGCCGTTATGTAAAAAAAAGTTAAAATGTTGAAAAACTAAAAATAAGACATATGTAAGAATAATGCATTATAGTGCCCTGCATGCAGTACGTACAATGGTAGGTTTCAGTGGTTGCTAAGGAGGCAGGTCCTGGAATAGTGAAGTATCCAGGGTATGAGCAAGGATCTGTATGCAAATGAGCTGGGGTTACTAAATAGCAAAAATGAGCCACTGTGTCCGCAGATAAAACCCGTGTAGCCCCAGAACCATATTGGTGTCAGTAGATCAGGTAGCTGACATAAAAAGGGGGTTTGTCACTATAAGTTTAAGCAGATTGGAGCTTAGAGGCACCCATTTGTATGCAATTCAGCTCAGCTAAGCAGGGGGGGTGTATCAAGTACTGTTAAGCTTTGTTTAGCTGCAGAGCATGTGTTTTAGCTGGTTTAAGCTCTGCTGAGCATGCCCATGCAAAGGGATCTGTCCTGACTGCTGATCAATGTTTACACCAGCCCGCAGGTTTGCACACAGTGCCGCACTGCTTAGCAGGGAAACGATTTAAAAAAAAGTAAATACCCTGGGAAAGCCAATCATGTATAAATCACTGATAAGACCTGTTTAACTGACACTGGGCCATTCAAACCCCTCAGTTATACACCTGACAGATGGAATGCATCATAGTCAGCCAATCACACAGACTGCTTCTGCAGCACAACACTATAAAGTATGCATACACCCTACAATCTGATTTTTTCCACATACTCTGCACCATTGGCATACACACTTGGGAATTTTAGCTGACAGAATGCTAGGGGCTGCTGCTGCTCTGCTACATCTTTATGTACTAGAGGCTGAGGTCAGTGCTGATACTGAAGCTGACAAATGACAATATGCCTAGACTGAGAAGGAGAAGAGTGTTCAGGCCCAGGGTAACCTTCCAGGCGCTACAAGAGCTGGAGATTATAGAGCACTACAGGGTGGACAGGAACATATTACATGAACTCACTGAGCTTTGCCACCCTCAACTCAGACCCAGATCCAACAGAGGGGAACCCATCCCAGTGGGAACAAAGGTATGTGTAGCCCTTAGAATACTAGCTACAGGTACATTTCAAAGACCAACTGGGGACATGATGGAGGTCTCACATGCATCTGTATCCAGTGTACTCCACCAGTTCCTGGCTGCCATGCAAACACATGCCATTGAGCACATTTATTTACCCCACACCCCTGAGGATAGGGCCAGCAGTATGAGTCTCTTCCAATGTGTAGCACACTACCCTGAGGTACTGGGTGCCATAGACTGCATTCATGTGCACATCAAAGCACTGCCCAGTTAGAAGGGTAGAGTCTACGTCAACCACAAGGGATATCACTCCATCTGCCAAGTCCTGTGCAATGCCCAGTGCATTATAATGAGTGCGTGTGCTGGCAGCCCTGGCAGTTATCATGACTCCCATATCTGTCACTCATCACAGCTGCACCAGATGTTTGCCAGAGCGGACATCCTATACAGCCATCTACTGGGGAATGCTGGCTACACATTGGAATCATGGATGATGACACTCATCAGAAATGCACACACACCTACCACAGCATGCCATAATGAGGCACAGGCACAAACTAGGAACATCATATAGCATGTGTTTGGGCTGCTCAACTCATGGTTCTGCTGCCTCGATATATCTGGTGGAGCCCTGCAGTGCTCCCCAGGCACATGTGCACAGATGCCCACAGTATGTGCCATGCTACACAATATGATCCTGCAGAAACAGCTGCAACAGGATCATCACAGGGAAGGGACACACAGCCACCCACCAGTGCCAAGGTCCCTACCGCCACAGAGGGACTTGGAGGAAGAACTCCCTGAGCCTGTCCCTGTAGGCAGAGATAGGCATGACCAGTATGCCCTGGCCTTGGAAAAAAGGCAATGCATAGCACATGCACTGACAACCTAGAGTCCTAGGGACTGACACCTCACTCCGACTCACATACATAGTAAAAAGGATGCCTGCTACACCACACAACCTGTACCTTACCATGTACTGACTGTGTACTGTGTGCATCAGACAGATTCAGCCCTAAGGCACCGTTATCTCAACTGTGGCAGTCACAAGGTAAGTCACTCTTCTTTACAACAAATCTATGGGGTATTAGATTATGGTAGCATATGTATGAACCTGCTGCAAGTATGCAAGGGAATAGAGGGGTCTACTGGGCTACTTACAGAGAACTAACAGCTATGTGGGACAACAGAAACTCTCTGTCTAATACTGGTTGTCACATAATATGCAGTAGGCCACAAGGCAGCAAAACCCACTACACTATGCAAAGGAATTGCCAAACAGTGGGGTCACAGGGCAGATGCATGACTGTCAATCCTATACGCCCCTACCCCCAACACAGCCATATTCCCATACAACAGCAGTAACAGAATGTTTGCAAGGTTATAGAAGCAGACCACACAATCCCAGGGCCGTCCCAAAAAAACTGGTGACATGTTCTATTTCCTCAATATGCAGGTGTCAAAGTGTATGTCTGTCTTATGTTGATAGTGTCAGGAATTAAACTTCACTTTCTGGTGGCTGGTGTGGCTTAGTGGGCTAAGTACATTAGTATGGTTGATGGTGTTCATGGTTTGAAGCCAGCTGCATCTACAAATTTGCATGTGAGGTACTCACAGGGTAGGAGTCCCAAAGACTGTCAATATCTCCCTATTTGTTACTGCAAGAAAGCTGTACAAAGCCAGAGACAAAGGAGGGACAGAGAGACACATATATGGGCATTACACATGTTCTGAGTAACCTAGAAGGTGGATAGTATAACAGCAGGCTGTAACAAGTCAGAGTAGCAGCAGGATGTAAAGGCCATCATGCAACTGTGTCAGTACCTACAACAAGTCAGTGGAGACCATGTAGTACTATATTACCAAACAAACACAACTATCTGAGGAGCAGAGCAGACATATGGGGTTGGAATGCTGGACATCCTGCTAAACATGTATAATCAGTGTTGTGAAGTCTGTAACCCTGTGTGCTGTTACATCATGTACCCTAGTCATAGTTATATGATACACTCCTTGGCAGGAAATGAGAACAAACAAACACAAACAGATGCTTAACAAATGTAGAAACTTTCCTGGTAATACCTCACACACAGTGAAACTAGCTAGAAAAGTATGCAGCAGACAATACACGTGCTATAAATAACTTGTAAAAATAAGCAAAAAGCAGGATATTTAATGTTATATATCACAGATCAGTTTGCTCAGTGTCCTTCCTCCAATTAACTCAGTGTGAAATGGCAGAAACACTCCCAAGTTAACTTCTTAAGTAACAGAAAGTTGAAACCTGAAACAACTTTAAAAAAAGCTTGAAAGAAACAATGAGGTGCTTACTCCAAGCCATAGTCCAGGTAACCCCAATCAGCCAATGACCATAAACACTTCACTCTCACTGAAATGCAAGAATGGCTTTGACTAAACTAAGATGGCCTGGAACATGTGCTCAGACACACATCATGTAACTGTGTCAGTACCTAAAACAAGTCAGTGGACACCATGGATAGGATACCTAAAACTACTTAGAGCAGGAAATATGGACACAACCATGAACAGGAGTGGGACAAAGGCCCACATATAAGGAGAAGGATTAACTACTGGCTAGACAAATTTAGAAAGTGCAGAGAATAACAAATCATGCAGTAGCATGGGTTTCCTGCTGTGTATGCAGTCAGTAACTCAAATGTCTCTCATCAGTTCCTAACATCAGTCTATAATGAACTGCCACTGATGTATCTGAAAATCACAATGATGTGTAATACATACCAGACATATGATGCAAAACCCTGTACAGTCTATTACATTCTGTACACACCCTAGGTATGACTCAGATATTATGTGCAGCTCTCAGCCGGGGAACCCCTTAGACATAATATCAGGGAGGTGCTGGACTGTTGAATCAGGTGCAGCAGCCAACTGGCTGTAGCACACAAAATCCCGGACGGAGTACAGGTAGGTCTGCCCTGGAGTTACCTTGGAATTACTGAAGGTCACACTGGGCATGCTCCTGCACTTGTCGTCCCATATCTGATGCCTCATCTGCCTAAAGAACTGAGATGTAAATATATATCTGTGCATACAGACAGCTATGTACATGTATCTGTCTCTCCCTATCCCCCTCAGACATGATTACCCTTATTTATCAGTATGTGGCACATATATCTATATATATATATATATATATATATATATATATATATATATATATATATATATATATTTTTTATATACATATCTATACATCTATATATAACCGGCGGTGCATGCAACTAGTACTATGAGCTGTAGTGTATAATAGTAGGTAGGTAGGGGTTCTAATCTGACATCAGCCACCTTGTGTGTATGCAGATATTACCAACACAACAGTACAGACATACCTGTAAGGCCTATGTCTGTGCAATGTTCCATTATTTTATGGCCCTGTGATTAGAATCCTCCACAACAGTGGCCTCCCTGTCAACAGCTGCTGATGTCATCCAACTTAACAGCAGTGGCAGATACTCCCAAAACCATAAGCTCCATGGCACATGTGATAAGTACTTAGTGCTATAGTATAAACTACTAGATAGGTAGGGGTTCTAATCTCAGAAAGGGCAACTCTGTGAATGTGTGTGTATAAATATATCCCCTTTCACCAGTATGCCTGTCTCACCTGTCTGTGTGCAATGGTTATACATTTTGAGGCCCTGTCACCCCCCACATTGGCCTCCTTTACAGGGCCTGCTGATTTCATCCACCTTAACAACAGTGGCAAACACTCCCAAAACACGTAAGCTCCATGGTGCATGCAATATATACTTAGTGTTATAGTATATACTACTAGATATGGAGGGGTCTTAATCTCTGAAAGGGCAACCCTGTGAATGTGTGTGTGTACATGTGTTTGTAACTATACCTCCATTGCAGCAGTGTGTCTGTCTTGCCTATGTGTGTGCAATTGTCATACATTTTAAGGCCCTGTGAGTACCTGCTGCCCCTAAATAGCTGACATTTACCTAGGCATAAATGCTATCTGCCACCACCTACATTTGTAGGTACAGAACACCCAGGTGACATGTATAAAGGGTGGCATGCCTTGTCATCGGGTATGCATGCAGGATTATGCTGTCCATCCCCAATGTCTCTGACACACTGCTCTACACAGACGCACCTACATATAAAGCCTTACCTTGCTGATGTCATATTTCTGCTTTGCAACAATGCCATCCTGAGCTGCTGTATTGCCACCAAGTCTCCACAGCATAGCCACTCAGACCCCTACAACAGAAGCACACAAAGTTTTGAGAGACACCTGTCAGTCTGCAACACCTTCACCAATCTAACATCATGCAACAAAGGAACAAACACATTAATGTGTACTCATGACACATGCCAGCAAAGAGTACCTGCCATGGCATAACAGAACCACACTAAACAATGTCATGTAATGTACTATAGTCACCCTGTGCATCAAACACATATTTGTATGTCTCTGCATGGATGGCAGGGATGTGGCACAGGTATCATCTCATCCACAGGGTGTGGTGTGGGGGTGCCAGAGGCCTAGACTGTGCCAAACAGTTGATATCATGTGTGAGAGTCAGGAAGGAGTGCTGGTCAGTTGTGACATCGAAAGGTGGTGTGTGTGTCTGTTGGTGACCTGCATGTGACACTGATGTATGAGTATGTGTGTGTGTACACAGTCAAGCCATGTGCTAGCCCTACACATGGGTATGTTGGACAGCAGTGGAATGTCCATGGCAGACTGGACAGTTCACTGTCTCCAGCCACAAACACGGGAATTGGCTCTGCCAAGAGTGGCACTGGCACCACCATGCCCAGGGTCAGATGCAGTACTAGTCGTTGACAGTAACTGGTGTCTGCTGGATCCATGTCCCTCACAGGACTGCCCAGGATGGCCTGCCATGTCATGGTTTGGACAGCACCCTCCCTTCTTCAGTGCTGGAGGTACTACCACTATGGGAGCATTAGTGTCTACCACTAGCTGGACTCTCAGCAGATGTTGTTGCTGACCTATGGCCTCATGTCCAAGGCCCTACTCCCACCACATGTTCTAGTACAGACAATGTGTGGTCAATGACTGACAATGTCTCATCCTGCCATCTGTCCACTATACCAGTGAAATGATGCATGGCGCCACCAATGTGGTAGAGGGAGTCACAGATGTCAGTAATGCATCCATGATCCTGAGCATCTGTCTAGTGTTACGTTCGGAACATGTCTGTGCCTCCATGATGGACCAAAACATGCGTCGAGTGACTCATCATGTGACGCCTGTGACAGGTGGTGGATGGACAGCAGTCCTCCTTTGAGCACCCCTGTCACTATAACTGTGTGGCACCTTGCCAGCTCTCTGGCTATGGCTAGTGTCTAAGGTCACTGATGCCATAGTCACCACACTCTCCTGTTCAATACTGTCAAACTCTGATTGTCCAATATCTGTGGCCACAGAGAACTGAGTATGTGTGGGCATACTGACTTTGTGAGGGGACATTGAGGGAAGAAGGGGGATGTCAACTCATGGAAAAGATTCAGCCCCCAACAACCCCATCTGTACCTCACTATGGCCACCATCATTATCATCAGAGTCTGATGCGACACTGACATCAGGTTCTGAGGGGGACACACTCCAATCCCCACAGTCACCTGTGAGGAGGAAGACAACATAAGTACATAAATATCTGCACTATTATGCCTGCTGATCCACACACACACACACATATATACAGTTGATGTGCCACAACTGCATTACATATACCACATCTTATTTCTCATCCCATGCACAACACACAAGCAGACTACAACATACACAGACAAGACAGGCCCTTAATATCATACACTGCAGCTACATCTGGTTAATGTTGCCAGTACTATATTCCAGTGAGATAAGTGATATGTCAGTGTATGTGATGGACCTACACCTAAAACACAGTGCACCCATCTTCACCATACTATTGCCCCCTGCATAGCAGACTGCATAGACCTTCACAAAAAGAAGTGCAAATATGTTACAGCTCCTGCAAATACATTACTGTGATTACCAATTCAATGTACTTCAGTGAACCCTGCCAAAACTGAACATACAAGTATTGTACTCTGGCTAAGCATAGGAAATGTAAGGGAGAGGTATTGTCAGCAAACACAAATGTGGCATTGTTACAGGATAATATGTGCGTATATCAACATGTACAGAAGGTACTGTGATACTGCCCACATTGCTGACATTCTGAGCATGTGTGCACAAGTGTGCATTACAGCAACCATCCCCAATGCATATAGACCTGACACACATGTACTGGTATGCACAGGCTGCCACAATGACTGATAAAGTATTACAGTGATGAACACAAGTGGGTTACCTGGACGGTCCTCTGCTGTGGAAGCTGTGCCACCCACATCCACAATGTATGAGGCGATTGATGCTTAGGAGCTCGTGGTTGATCCCAGGTTTTTCAGGAATTCCTCTGTGGCTGAGAGTGGTTGTTCTGCTGCAGGCCTTCCACCAGTGGCAGCATGGTCCTTACCCACAGCTGTGGCACTTTGCCATGCAGCATTTTTCATGTCTGTTGCCCGGTGCCGGACCTGCTTGTAGCTTCTTTCCTATAGCCCTACTTGGTTTATTGATGTGACAAGGTCAGCCCACAGTACAGCACATTGCACACGATTCTGGTGACTCCTGGACAGCAGTATGTTGTTATGCAGTCTGAGACCATTCAGGATCACATAATTTTCTGCAGCTGAAAATGACCTCTGTCTGTACATAATTTCTTAAAGACAAGAAGAGGGGAACACGTCACAGGACCACATACATTGCTCTCCACTATGTACACACCCTGCACATCCAAACTGGCCAGTACTATCTTCCACTAACTCCCACATCATACTCTGCCATCTATCAACACAGTATGTATGTGGCTATCAGCAACATAGTGGTGATACATCTTGCATTTTTCTCCTCATCTTGCTTTTTCCTGCTACTTGCTGCTTGTTCTCTAAAGTTTTCATCTGCATCTTTTTCTGTTGCATTTATTGCTGCTTGTTTATAGCCTGTCTAACTTGTTTGTAAGTGTTATTCTAAGCTTCTTAGTTTTGGTTTAAGCATTTGGGGTTTAGGCCCACCCCTTAGGTCTCCCTGGCCTTTCTCCCTCAGATTCTGACAAATATGGATAGACAATGTCCTGCAGTTTCTCCTGCCAGTCTGCTTGATATGGGCATCCTGACACAGTGTAGCAACTGCCTCATATACACATACAACAATCTACTACCACCACCTAGGAACAAAATTTGTGAGAGATGCAATTACATTAGGAAACTAGAGTCCACGCTCTCTCCCTCTCAAGTCAGTATATCTGGCACCGAAAAGGTTGTCAACACAATCACTACACCTCATACACCACCCACACCTACACAACACACACCTACATATGCGGAGGTCCTCAACATAAACATATCCAAACAAAGGAGACCTCTGAGGCGAAAACACACACAATCTCCACAGCCCTCCACACCACATACCACTCATAGTCCACACACCTGTGTCTCACAGTCACTAAGGCTTAACCATAAGCCCAACATATTAGTCATAGGAGACTCCATTGTGAGACACACAGATGTGTCTCTCACCAGGATGGATAAGGTGAAAATCATGGTTAGTTGTCTGTCAGGTGCCAGAATCCATCATATCACATATGCACTCAAGTCTCTGAACAACAGTTACTGTTATGACTCTGTCATAGTCCATGTTAACATGAATGACTTGAGACATAACTCTGTGGACTATATGAAGAGAGACATGACTGAGCTTACTGATTATGTGTCCCAGGCAGGTATGTCCCTAGCCTTAAGCAGCATTCTGCCATCACCCAGAATGATGCCTCAATACAAACAGAAAATTATTGACTTTAACAATTCGCTTAGTTTCAGGTGTCATTCCAGGGGGATCCAGTACCTGACAGCCTATGATGATATGATCAACAGACCATGATGCTTTGCTAGAGATGGCCTGCATCTCTCTCACCTGGGCTTCAGGCTTCTGGCAAATGTTCTTGCCTCCCCCATAGTGCCCTTTTTTAGGAAAAATGATGAAGTTAAAACTACTAACATAAAAATGTCAACAAAACACAAATTAAAGGTCATGCAGCTAAACCTTAGGAGTCTAAACTGCATTTATTGCAAGTATTCTTAACCCTGGAAAATGCTGACATTTGTGCAGTCAGAGAAAGCTGCTTTAAAGCTGCGGAGAGCACCCCAGCCTTACCTGGTTTCCCATTCTGTCATACATTCAGACCCCAAACTGTGGACAGTAAAGTCAAACGAAGTGCAGTTTCAGTATATATCAAAGACATACACATTTCCAGGCTGGTCAAACAGTATGACACACAGGAGACACTCCAGGTGCAGTTAACCATTGACAAGGCCCCTATTCAAATCATAGCTAGCTACTGGCCCCCAAATCTGACATAAGATGCCCATTCCACCTACATGGACCTGTTCAAATCTATCAGGATACAACCCTTTACCCCCTGGGTGACTTTAACTACCCAAACATAGATTGGAAGAACTACTCATACCAGAATGCAAATGCCCAGAGATTCATCGATTTTGTCAATGCAAATGCCTTGGAACAGCTAGTTGATACCCCCACAAGAGGTGAAAATATCTTGGACTTGGTATTAAACAACATGAGTAACTACTGCAGCATCCCTACAGTATCATCCTCCCTGGTAAGATCCGACCATAAAGTGGTCACTTTCAAAGTCACCATATCCCCACAGTCCCACTCTAGCTAGGGTCAGACATAAAACATCTCCAACACTGCTTACAGCCTCCTGAGGGATGGTATAAATAGCTTTACAGCCCCCTCCCCCTCTGTAGGAACTGGTATTAATATCCAAAACTACACCAAAACACTATACAAGCATTTATATAGATGCATGGAATCAGAAATACCTGACTGGACTAAATCATCCTCTGCAAGGATAAGTAAACATGTCTGGTGGACATCTGCAATAAATAAACTCTATAACAAGTGGAAATAATTGCTGTCCAAGACCAAGAAGGAGCAGGTGCCCAATTGGAATCAATGTCTCCTTGGCCTGAACAAGCAAATAAGAGCACTACTGAAATCCTCCAAAGCAAACTTCGAGTCCAAATTGGCGACATCTACTAGAGACAATCATAAGGCATTCTTCACATATGTCTGCAACCTCAAAGGAAGCACCCAGATCTGTTCAGAACTGGTGGTCAAGGACACCAAATGTACAAATGCCATAAATATAGCAAACCTGCTGGCTGACAGATTCATCAAAAACTTCACACCTCTGCTCCCCCCCATCAGTAGATCAGGACAACCCCAGTACCTGCTCCCTTCCCCCTTATATCTAGGAAACAGGTCATCATTGCTCTCTCAAAGGCAAAAAATACAGCCTTCATGGAACCTGATAACATCCCAGGCTGCATCCTACATGAACGCAGTCAGAAACTTATAGTACCATTAGGCACCCTATTCAACCAAAGCCTGAGTACTAGCTTTGTCCCATCTGAGTGGCGGACAGCCACTATCATCCCTTTGCACAAAGGTGGAGCATCCACTGATCTGGGAAATTATAGACCCATCAGCCTAACTAGCCTAATCTGCAAGGCCATGGAATGGATTATCATGGATCTCATTAACAAGGACACTGGAAACTTCCACTCGATCCCACACAGTTTGGCTTTGTCAAGGGGAGATCAGGTCTGTTAAATTTGGTTGACTTCTCTGAGACAGTCAACAAAGCCATGGATGAGAGGAAGATGGTGCATACTGTCTACCTTGACCTGGCCAAAGCCTTCGATGCTCTTCCCCACTCGGCCATAACAGACAAGCTCTCTCAACTAGGCATCAAGCCATATGTTACCAGATGGGTAGCAAACTGGTGCAGTGACAGAGCCTACCTAGTCAAAATAGGGGAAGCCACCTCAAGCAGTAGACCCATATCATGCGTCATACCTCAGGGTTCTGTCTTGGGGCCTCTGTTATTTGGGATATACTTTTCTGATGTGCAGGTCAAAACCAGTGGGCTATGGCTGACCAAGTTTGCAGATGACTGTATGCTGGCTGCTGTCATCAAATCCCCTAGTGATGTGGACATCCTCCAAGAGGGTCTCACCAGACAAATGACTGGTGCCAGAAACATGGTGTCAAGCTGAATATCACAAAATGCATCATCATCCCCTTTGGGGAGAGTGACATCCCCACAAATTATCACATCACAGTATGCACAACCACTTGTACAAATAGGCAAAGCTAACAACTTGGCAGGTGACTCCTTGTTTGCCAACACAGTTGGAAAAATCTGGAACTCCCTCCCAAAAGACCTATCCACCATTACCTCTAAGCATTATTTAAAACCAAAATTGAAGCCATGCCTTAAATCACAATGGTTATGCCCTTGTTCTAACCCAGACTAACTACCCCTAATTTCTAAAGGCATTATTGCCATTACTGTACAAACTAGTTACTTGTCTGTTAACTTCTAAGAGAGTGTATAACCTAGTTACTTTTTTAAGTCAAATAAAACAAAAGTATTTCTCTTATACTATATTGTTAACAAAATATTTGCATGGCTAACCATAGCTGAAATGTATCATGATTCTGCTTACAGAAATGTAACAAAATACAGTGTGTAGGATGATTATCTGCACATTCAACTGTATTTATAAATGTCTTATATTATATATGATACTGTGTTTATTTTGTTTCTTGGAGCTATTCTCCCCGGGCCTCCACTGAAAATGGACATATATCCAGTTGGACTAGCCCAGTCAACAAATGTAAAATAAATAAATTAATTAATAACAACGTCCAAAGCATGTAGTCATTCATGAGGGATTTGGGCACACAGGTTGATAGCAACCTGACTTTTGACCACCATGTTGCTTCCGTTGTGCAGAAAGCCTTCCACATGGCCTGCCTCATAAGTAAGGGCATATTATCCAGGGACAAGGAGTTCATAACATCCCTGTATTCTTCCCTTATAAGGCCCATTATTGAGCATGATGCCCCTTTTGGCATGTACCTCATCACAAAGCACATGCAGCAGTTGGAGAGACCACAGAGGTTCCTCACCAGGAGAATCCAGGGCCACAAACATCTACCATACACAGATAGGCTAAAAGCCCTATCCCAATACTCAGTTTCAAACAGACTCCTCAGAGATGATCTCTGTCTGCCATACAAGGTGATCACAGACCCCACCTTGATGGGAATGCTGCATATCTGCAAGTCAAGCTCCACTCAAGTAACCCACATGCACGACCTCAACCTGGTCTGTGACATCAACAGGACTTGGTGGTACAGATTTGTGTCACAGAGACTCCCCATCTGTGGAATAGACTCCCTCTCCACATCAAGCAGACTACCTCTTTACCCCTTTTTAAGCGCAACCTGGATAACTGGATGGGAAACAGGAACTACACCCCTGGGATTCCATCCGTGTCCCTGTTGGACTGGGGCATCAGGTGCTGATGTGTATAAACATGGGATAAACTGTTGGATAGGCTTATAAGGGCCTCAGGTCCAATAGCCTATTAACCTCCTATGATCCAATGAATATCAATTATGTCCCTGAGTGCTGTGATGGAGTGTGTTGTTATGTCTCCACTCCCATCAATGCTGTCTACTATGGTGTGTCTCCTATGGGCGTCACAGTACCATGTCATACAGCCACCATCCGACAATAGGTGAGTGTTACTACAAGTATATGGTGACAGTCCAGCAACATCTGTGTGATGCAATGACAGACAGCACTGCAAACATACATCAGGGACAGTCAGAGACACCTCTACAATGTTTGAATTATTCCTGTGTGACCTTCAGGAGCTGAATTGCAGTACATCATGTGATATGCCAACTGTGTCCACCATTACTTACTGTCACTATTGTCTAACACACAATCCAGCAGCATTCGTACAGGAGCCGGCCACTGTAGGAGGGACTCAGAGGGCCAGAGCTGTGATCTACATCACAGCAGGCAGAGTTGAAAGGGAAGCCTGTAGGTGCTGGATAGCTGGCTATCACCATGTTATTCCAAGATATGTACTACATGCCTACTGTTGTAATCCCTATTCCCCATAACTGCATCCTCCCATCTGCATCCCATTACATGAGGACTTCTATTACATACCCGGTAGAGTGCTGTACTCCTTTTTGTGCAGAAATCCTGAAGAATAATGTTTCTGATATTGAAGTCTGTCTTCATAAAGCAAGTCATAGACCTGTTTATCATAGGCAGCTGGTTGCCTTTTGTAGGTAATGCTCATGAACAGGTGATTGTCTGTGCACAAATCTGTGGCTCAGACTTGCTAATTGTATCCAGAACAGCTGGGTTGCACTTTCCTTAGCTGATGGCATGGCACAACAGTGCTATATTTAAGGTCTTCATGTAGGCCTTTGCCCCTTTCCTAGTCTGTGAGATGGACATTATCAAGGTGTGGAGACTACAGCATCATAGACGGTAGGTTAAACACTATCCACTGTTGGGATTTATGTGGTATGTCCACAGATTTGCATGCTATTTTTGGCCAGTGTGGAAAGACTTTCTGATTATGTGTCAGTTTAATGTTAAACAATGTGGGTTGAGTTCAGTAAGGAGGAAGACAGATGTAAGTGTCATACATCATATGCATCAGAATATGCATGCTGCTGCAGTAGCTGCTGGTCTATCAGCTGTGTATGTTTGTAGGGGAAGACTGTGGCACATATCCCTGTTGCTTGACCTTTGCCCCCACCCCTTTATGTATGGATGTTGCGTGGATCCCTTGTTCTAGGTGGTTGCGAGGTATAGTAGGTCTGTAGCAGGTAGCTGAACATACTGCCGCATATGTTGCAGGCTGCAGCTACTGCATTTTTCCCAGGAGTCATACTGGGGAGAATGAACACTTTGGAGGACAGCAAGCTGTGTGTGTCAGTGAGGGAGCAGTGTCAGCTCTGTTGTTACAGCTTAGCCAGGGTGAGGGTACTCATACAGTCCAGGTGAGGCATGTGCTTCAGGTACATATGTTATGTAATAGTGCCATTCAGAGAGTGGAGGGCAACATTAAGGAAGCCTATACATATTTGTGCAGTGTGTCCCTACCTACAGGCATTTGATGTGCTAACATGGGTAGCAGTGAATGCAGTAGCTACATTTGGTTCTGCTTAAAATTGTAGGACTTGGTCATTATTTATTTTATCCACAAACATGAACTTGAAGTGCAACAGACTAGATTCAAACCCAGGACTGTGGGTGGCAAAATGTACAGTATGCTAGGAATATAACAGAATGAGCTACTAAGTCAATACTATAGCAAGTGTATTTGCAAGATACATGTACATGCACATGGTCTGTTACACAGGATTCGCATAAGCATGTGTTTTTGGATGGGTATGACATGTGAAACTGAACTGTCTGTCATGATTTTCTGACCTCAATCTGTACTGACTTGCCAGTACTTCAGCACACAGAATTGGTTTTGTGACAACCATGCCAAAAGTAGGTGGCACAGCTGTGGACATTCTGCAACAGTCTGTGCACTTGTCAGCTATACCTGCTATCCCAGGCCTCACGTACATCCATCATTATTTATTTGGCTGTGTACTGGTTTGGTGTCTGCATCACAGTCCCAAGTACACTGCCGATTTACCCATTATATATATATATGCATTATGACATTGCCAATCAGGGTATGTGTATGGAAAAACCTGTTATATGACAGAGCTGGGTGGCCTAGTGGGCTAATCCCCTATCGTACAGTTGACAGGGGCCTGGGTTCAAGGCTTGTCAGGGATGATTTTTTGCAGATGTACCTAACACTGTCAGAAAGACAGAAAGGGCACTTTTAGCCATTTTCGGTGGGTTTGCACAGTGTTCCACTTAGCTCGACTTAAACCTGCACTAATTACAAGAAAAGAAAAAATGGTGATAGGAAAGTGGTGGAATGGGGCAAGCAGAGAGAGAAACATACTGATAGGGAAATAGGGATGTGAAGGACAGCTGTAGGAAAGGACCATAGCTCTCCATTTCCTCTACAGCAACAGCTGTGCATGTTGTAGAGAATTTGGAATTTGGAGCCTCACACCTCAGAGAGAGGGGGGTGAGGGTGACATAAGTGTGGTGATTAATGAATGTAATTATTGATTGTGTCCAGGGGAAGCAGGTGCAAAATGGAGAGATATGTATGGGGCAATATTTTTTAGTGGGACAGATGCCTTTTTTAAGGAGACCGTGGAATGTTTAGGAAGGGATATAGGTACATGTGAGGAGGTAAGTTGGGTAAAAGAGGTTGCATTTGCAAACAGACAATACAGACAAGACAGCATACAGGCAGTGTGTGACACATGAGGGGGGGTGAACACCTTGGACAGGGAGGGTGTTGTGGAATCAGAGAGCCATATGCCCCAGATATCAGCAGTGAGACTGAGCTCCCCACCCATGGGTGGTCAACACTGCTCATTCACTGCCTCAAAGGTGGCTGTGCAGGAGGCTGGGTGCCAGGGCCATCTTGCTCCTCCAAGTTGTCCAGTCTGCCCTCAATCCAGCACAGGTGATCCTCATAGCCATGGGGCATGATCCTGTGCACCATCCCTGGGAGCTGTAGTAGGGTGACAACCCTCCTCCACGCCCACTCCCAGGGAGGATCTCATCCCCTGAGGTGGTTCCACCTGTAGCTGGTGCAAGGTCAGTAGAGGGGGCAGCACCAGGTTGGGTCCCAGACGTGCTGGGACCGGTGACATGGCTGGCTTAGGTAGGGTAGGAAGATCACCAGGCACCGACCTACCCAGTCAAGCTATGGTGTTGAGGTATTTCAAAGTGTACAGGTTAGTAATGCACAGAACATTTAGTTAGTTATAACAGCATGCCAGAACATTGCAGATAACACAGTAACATAACATTGCATACCATATAGAATAGAACCATAAGTGAGATAATGGTCACTATAGTAACTACATGCCAGTAACAGTTATGGCATAAGGCCAACAACATAGGTAATTCAACAAGGTTTGTTAGTATGCAACCATTGTAATACATAACAATAATAAAACACAAGGCCCAATATAAAGTTTTGAGAACAACATATGTTGATAGTAAAGCATACTTGATGTATAACAATAATAAATTATGATGCAGATAAGGGGTGGGCAGAGAGAGAAATACAGTCCATTACTACCAGTACAGGCTATATTGTTTGCAACAATACTCTTATGTACTCCACAGGTCTGCCCTTACTTTATGTATACAAGTTCCCTATAGCTTCTGTAGCACATACATACCTCTCAAGCTATCTTCATGGGGCAGTATGGGCCAAGCTGAAACACCTACAGGTACACAACTACAGGACACTATTATGTGTCGGGAGACATATATGATTACCAAGGTGTACTGTGGACTGATGTAGTGTGACTGTGCTTTTGACATAAATCATGTTAATGATAGATCTGTGACCAAGGGATTAGGCAACAGTGCTCACAGTCTGTGACAACGTGACACTTGAGAGGCATGTATCATGCACAGTACAGAGAGTTTACAACTATTATGCCGTTCTTGGCAGGCATGGGGTTAGACTATCAGCAGACATTTACAGACACACTAGGCATACAGCCATACCAAGATTACACATTTTATTTATTGCATTAACTTTTATTATTATTGTACTTGTTGCTTTTATTTGCTGATGTCTGATCACCTTGCATCACAATGCTGGTACATCTGAACACACAAATTATTAACCCATTCTAATGGCTACTACAGCCATTTATTTACCTGTAATTCCTGTGGGGAGAACATCTGTTAACAATACATAACAACTTCTATAATATTTAATAGTACCTGTCAGTGGATTCAAACCCTGGTCTGTTTATGACAAAATGTACATGACACCTAGCATTTATCAAACTGAGCTACTGGTGTGTTTTGATTTACTGATATGTGCCTAAAGTTCACCTTGTAACAAAATATGACCTGGTAATAGAGGTAGAGTGTTATACAAGACTGCAATGACACTTGAATATACATGCATGACATTCATGCATGACAGAGATAGTAGGTGAGCTATGCATTAATACATGGAATACAGGTGTAGACAATAAATCCCTAGTGGGTGGGGATATCTGTGATGTGTACAAACCATATCACAGTGATGGGTTGACTACCTGACCCATATAAAGCTGCACATGGTATATTTGCAGTCTTCAGCTATTACAGTTTCATACTTGGCTGCAGCAGTGTAACTAAGAGCAGGAATGCTTATAGCTGAAATGCAATGGTTAATACAAAACAATCCTGAGATACACAATATACCTTGGGCATTCCTTTTATCACTTCAGATCTTAGTGCAGAACAACTATCATAATGCATTATATCTTGTAGTACATCTCCACATCTACAGTTTAGCAGAACACTCTTTATTAGCAAACCCTCAGTCACTTAGTGGTATTATTTCTGTTTTTACTTCACAGCAGATCTAATACTCGATTTCATGACTAACGGCCCAAAATACACACATATTGTACAACACAGCTTTATTAGGGCTGATGTCATGCAGTGATTGGTATATATTTCCAGTCTTTATTGAAGAACAGTTCATAAAATACAGATGTTGCAATATAGCTACAATTCTACAATTAATGCAGTAGAAACTTTTATTTCCTTCACATTATTAATGGAGTGGAAACTGTATTACCTTAGCATTATCAGGTGTCATGCTTTCATATTTAGTGAACTGTATCTGGCATTATTCACTTTTTTCAATGGTCTATGACCACAATCACTGCAGTACAATCACAACTGAATATACCTACTGGCAGTTATTAATTCTAATTATTTCTTGCTTATATGCCTATAGATTGCAAGATACATCTGTACTCACCACATTCATAGAGCAACCTGGCCAGGCACCCTGCATGGGCTTCTAGGTTGTGAGCTCTCTCCTCATCAGCTGTATTGAGAGAAGCACAGTATTATGCGTACCTGTCTATCACACATTCAGATTAGGTATTGGTAAACTAATACTGACAGTACTTACAAACTCGTGGGGCATTCCCATCTCTAGCATCTTGGAGCCAGGTGGCCAAGAGATTCCCCTTATGATGCTTTAGGTCATCATAATGATGATGCACCTGCTCACCTGTGTGGGAGATACCAGTTGCAATGGTGAGATTGTGTGTCAGCCAGTCCCAGAGCTCTGACTTAAACTCCAATCCTTGGTACTGGCCTTGCAGCAGTCAGATGTCATGGTCTTTAACAAGGAGTCCAACCAGAACCCTAGACTCCAGAATGCCCCACCACTGTGCCAAAAAGTGTGCACCCTCTCCAACTCCTGCCATAGTTCTTACCAAGTTCAAACTCCAACAAGTTATGGCTGTATTCCCACCTGTTGCCCTTAAATAAGGCTGTTTTCCCACCCTTTACCACCATTGGGCCATTTTTAAAAATGTGGTGCTTCACTTACCATCACACAAACCCACTGAGCTCAGCTGAGCAGTGCTTAAACTGGCAATGCTTAGCAAAGCTTAGCAGTGCACAAACCAGCTTAGCTGGGCTGAGCAATGCTTAAACGGGCATTGCATAGCAGTGCTTTGCACTGCTTAGCAATGTGCAAACCAGCTAAGCACTGCTAAAACATTTCTGGTTTAAGCAGTACTTAGTGGCGCTTATCTGGGTGCAGCAAACCAGAATTTAAAAATAAGTTTTATATTCTGTATTGGAAACATAAATGCCTAATAAGATGTCTGTGCATACATACAATATGCAATCAAGGGTTTATAAATACTTCTCATACTCTGTATTTGCAACATAAATGCCTAATAACCTGTCTGTGTATTCATACAAAAGTCAATCAAGGCTTTATAGTATGTTTCATAAATGTGTTTTTGCAAAATAAATGTAATAACCTGTTTGCATAATCACACAATGTAATCGGGATTTAAAATAAGTCTCATAATGTGTATTTACAAAATAACCTGTGTTTTCAAACCCTGTACCTACTGCACATGAGCTTGTCACTCTAACCATTCGGCTACGTTGTCATGTGGAATGCTGCCATACTTTTACATATATTGCTCCACTATATTTAAACACTGCTGAGCACTGAGGCATGCCATGCAAACCACCTCAGCTATACTTAAACTTGACCTTTGAATTCATAATTTACTGTATCTAGTTTCTATTTTTAGATGTCTGGCACGTGTCCATTGCTAAGCGCCATGCCACGCAAACACTAAAAAAAAATAAAAAAATGTTTTTATTACATAGCCATGCAATGATATTCAGCACTTTGACAGTGCAGGAGGTTTGTTACTCATCTCCGGACACAGTAACACACTCCCAACACTGAGTCACTAACTGTGTTACATGTTTCTCCCTCAGTAACGCGCCTTCATTACTATGCAAGACACGTTGCTGAGGGGGATCCACATACATAGCCACAGTACTTTCTATGTAGGCTTTACACTAAACCTACATGGATTTTATTAAATTCCCAGGATGGTCATTTTATTATCTGATTTTTTCCATCAAAGAGAATACTTATTAGCTGGATGCAGAATTAGTTTTCCTAATTTAGAAACATATACACACATTTCACATTCACCAAGCTTAGGTTAAAGATCAACATTTTTATGTCATATGACTTGTATCAGATAATGAAATTTCTGAAACCAGAATTTATATCATGGACAGATCACTGTTTAATATATGCAACTTTATGGTGTTTTAAAGTACAAATAACTTTTTAATAGAACACGTTTATTTATCACATTAGTTTAAATCACAGACTTTTCTAGATTACATTCAGAATGGGGTCTATATCACTTCATCGAATCACTGATGAGCGAATACCTATTCATCAAACCTTTTTTTTATCAATGTTGCTAATCATCGAATGCTGATTTGGTCAAAAATTTAACTAGAGCAAACCAACACTAGGCCAACCAAGCAACCGTGATAAAAATCATAAAATTTAATACCTACCCAGGTGGGGCTGTGCCCCCACACACCCCTAATGTGGGAGCTGCATCCCAACCCCCCAACTAAATATACCAACTTCAAGATTGCACTACAATGGGGAAAATGGCAAATTCCAGATGATGGCCAACCATTAGTTTGCCCTAGGAAAAAAATTGCCATTCGATGATTAACGGCTTCAATATAAAAAAGATTCAGTGAGTAGGTGTTCACTCATTAGTGTTTCAATGAAGTGATGTAGACTCTTCAGAACAAAATAAGGTATATTTAGTTGGCTAATTCGAGTACTATGCTGTCCTTAAATATTAAATGGGATGAATTTACATTCATAGGTTAATACTAGGCTAACTGCCCTTGTGAGCCATTTTAAGCCTAGCCAATTATCCCCTGTGAGATTCAAACCATGTACCGTGTGTTTGTAAGGCAAACACCTTAACCATTAGGCCACCCTCCCTATCAGTGATGTACAGCAGCACTGAGACGTAATATTAGGAATTTATTGCAAAGAAATGTTAAAAGATTTGGAACAACAGATCTAAATTCCAAACCAAATATTACCAATAAATTATAATATACACATTCCAGTTGGAATGATAATCTTGAGAAACAAAGTCAGATAAAAGCAGATTTGAATCAAGATGTGTCTCATAACAAATTTCAAAATATGAATTTTCAATTAGTTTGTGTGGAAAAATGCTTGTATATCAACGTAGAAGTATTAAATCCCATTACAAGTCATAGACAGTATTATAATTTTCAATTAATCTGAAATTGGAAAGTTAAGAAATAATTATTTTATCAGACTTTATAATCAAGAGTGGTCCAGTGATATAGATAAACTGAGAGAATGTATATATGTAGGACACCCAAACTAACTTATGAGATCATAAGCCCAGAAATTCCCTTAAAAATATAAGAAATTCTATTACCAGCTCTAGGACCTAACAGTTTTATAGCAGAATTTTATCAGAAATTCATTAATGAGTTAGTCCCTTATTTACACAAAATAGCTAAATTAATGACCATTCAAAATGGGGAAAGCTAAAACTATGGATTTGGCAGAAATGGCTTTAACTGAAAAAGAGGGAAAGAAGGCTTTAAAACAGAACAGAACAGACCAATGTCATTACTGACTATCAGTTACAAAATTATAGCCAAAGCAGTTAACACTAAGTTAGTATCAAAATTAAATAAGATCTTACATTCTATCCAGTTTGGATTTTTCCCAAATAGAAATGTGACAGAAACTAATAAAATTCTTCAAGCATTAATGTGGTATTTTACTACTAATCAGCCAGAACCAAGATCTACTGATTTAATAACATTAGATGCTGTTAAAACTTTTGACTTTTTAAATAGGAATCATATTTCTTATGAAATTATCTTAGCTTGCAACATTTACTGTATATACTGTTAATAATCAATATCTTGTATTAAAGCCAACAACCTGTAATGCTGTTTACTATTGCTGCAACTTTGTATCTCTATCATGTACATTATGTGGAGCTTTTCTCCCTGGGCATCCACTGAAAATGGACCTGCGTCCAGTCGGAATTTCCCAGTAAACAAATGTAAATAAATAAATAAATAATAAATAATATTTCTCAATAAAATGTTACCTGAAATTTCCCTGCTAATTGGTGTAAGTCAGGGGTGTCTTTTATCAGTGACTCTTTTTGTTTTATCCTTGACTCCACTGTTATAAAAATTAAAATAAAAAGCAAGTTGCCTACAACAAATTTGAAAAATTTATCATTACTAGCATATGAAGATGATTTAGTGATTGTAACATTTGATTTTAAACATCATATCAATATTCTTACAAATGTGGTAAAAGAAGGACAATACATATTTATTATAACAAATCCAAAAGGCTAAAAGTATACAGTAGACAACCTGATTTACAATCAGATATACCTGTTGTAGAACAAATTAACTTTCTTGGTAAACATATTTAAAATATGTTCAACTAATACATACCATTTTTACTCGGTACTTAAAAAATGAGAATTTTTGAAGAGAATTTAAAACAATTTTTTGCCTTTGTTGGGAAGGGTGAATATTATTAAGATGTCAGTATTGCCTTTGATTTTATTTCCTCTACAAAATATAATGACACAGCCTACAAAGGAATAGATTTTCCAGGTTAAGAAACCAGTTATTGATGTTTTATAGAGAGAAGGATCACCCAGAATAACTGTAAAAGTGCCAAGCATGCAAGGAGGTCTAACATTGCCCAATATCTATAAATATGTTGTAGCTTGTACTTTGCTAAATATTGTTAATATACACTAGTCTGAGAAGGATGTTTATGGAATACTTAGAAGTAAATTAGCAGGGACTTTATGTCCCATTCCAAGACTATCGGGTCTTGGATCTACGGAATTTATTTTAATAAATTTCTTTAAACAGCATATCCCAAAATTATTGCCCTTTTTGAAACATTTTTAAACACCATGGCAGAATCATCAGAATCCATGTGTTTGTTTTTTTTATTATAGTAGATGTTTTAAATACTTTATATAACCTCACATGGAGGGAATATAAATCACAAACTCGCTAACTCGACCCCCCGAAAAATGTCCTTTGGATTGCTTACATTCTGTGGGAGTCCTCCAGCATCAACAACCACACAACTGTAAATGGGATAAATTTCACTTAGTTTTCTCAGGTTTTTGAATTAGAAAGGTTTGTTGAACAGAAAACGACTGATTTATCTAGTCAATAAGTCAGTGCACAAGACTGTCTTGGAGCTGAAGGCATTTCATCTAAATTAAGTCCAGCTTACTACAGGGCTATTATAATATTAGTATCCTACATGCTGAACTTAGTATCAGAAAGGAGTTGTCCCCTAACTTAGAAGTAGGGCACATTTCCATAATATTATCCATAACAATTGTTTTATGGATTGCACAAGGAATTAAGGATCATTTTCTGTTCAGCAACATTATAAACCTTTTAGAATCAGTAGTCAGCTAATAACAAATTGTTGACTAATTTGAACCCTTCTGATTTCTGTCTGTGAAGGTGATGGAACTGATACTCTAGTCAGATTCTTCAGTAATACAGTTTTATACATGAAACCCATTAAACCACCTTTTAGACTAAATTATATACCTACCCATGATCACATGCTGCTGAAATTAATGAACCCTAGTCTGGAATTTCAGACACCATTCTGGCTCTGCAGTTATTTAGGTTATATATCTTAGTAGGTCAAATAGGCTGTATTATCCACCTCCAATACAGGATATTTTAGTTAGTTAGTTAGTTAGTTGCATTTATTTACACTGTGTTAACTGGGTTAGTCCTACTAGGCCAATGGCCACTTTGCAGAGGAGATCCAACATGGTACTGATTCTGACTAGACAAAATTTAACCTAGTCTTTTCGATAAGTGCCATGGGATCTTTTATATACACTTAAGCTACCACCAGTTCAGGCCAATGGGGCCTCAATTTAAGATCCCATGCAAACAACATATTCAGGAATGGATCACCCACTTAGACTGCACTGCAGTGTCAGTATTGGAAAATTAATCTAACTATATTGTGTGGGATTAGAACACAAAGGTTTCTGCACCACAAGCAGATCTGCTGCCTGTTGAGCTACTGAGACTACAACACTAAAATTCTGATCTCAGTCTTATATAAATAGGCTGGTATCCCCCCCCCCCAACACAATCTAAGAACACTAAGCTTCATGTTCTGGACATCATCTAATTTCTGTTTTCTATGTGCTCATTAGCTGTACTCTTCTAGCAACATCAGGTACCTGCCTGTCATTCTTAGATATTTGTAAAGATGCTATGTGTTAAAGCTTTTACTCTTCTGTCCTATATACCTTTTCTATAAAAAAGAAAACAATGCAGCAGTGGGAACTATCAGTTACCAAAAAATGGCTTTAGGTTTAAGCACAGATAGCATGTATGTATGTATGTATTTATTTATTTAATTAGTTATTTATTTACTTATTTCTTATTATTTCAATTTTTTGACCAGGTAGGTGAACTGGTCAAATGACCCTTTTCATCCACAACAAAGGTGGGCAGGACATGTAAATTACACATCCAGAAAAAAAATTGAACATTTTAAAATGCAAAGAAACACTGCCAACATGCTATGAAGCTACACACACACACACACACACACACATATATATATATATATATATATATATATATATATACATATATAAATGTGTGTGTGTGTGTGTGTGTGTGTGCGTCTACTTCAGAAGACTGAAAAACCAAAAGACTGAATCCCAAAAGACTGAAAATTCAAAATACTGAATGATGGAATTTGCCCCTTCTCCACTGTTGTGTGATCTTGGAGTTGGTATATATAGTTAGCAGGAGGTGTGGTATATCAGTCTACGTATATATGTATATATATGGGTCCCATTTGACTTATCAAATTTATAGTTCACTGAACTGCAAAAGAGTGACTCCTTTATGCTGAAACTCCACTTTGTTGAACACATACTTTACCGAATTACAAACCACCAACAATACATCTATACAAAAATTCAAACACACAAACATAGATATTGTAACATTTTTGCAGGGAAGCAAGCCCCCCTGCACCCCACATGTGGGGGTGTGTCCCTACACACTCTGCAAATTATATATACCAACTCTGAGATCTCACTACAGTGACAACAAGGGTAGATTTCCCAATCCTTACAGTAGTGTGATCTCCATTTAAAAGCTACTAGCACTGTAAAATTACTTCTCCACAGAATGAATATTTCTATCCTACCTGCATATCCAACATGTTACAGAACTGGGACAGTGGATGAGAAGGTATACACACACAGTCTAATTGGACATCTTACACTACCAACATCACGGTAAGTGTTTTGCTTAACTGGGATTCGGCACAGTGCAGTTTCATGATAGTGTATTTTCATACAAGAGGTCTTGGTTATTTCAGGTTCGGTGAACTGTAAATTCAATAAGTCTAATGGGACCCATATATATATATATATATATATATATATATATATATATATATATATAAAGCATTATACACAAGAAATACAGAGATATTTTATACAGTTATGTATGAATATAGGTTTATAAATATGATTCATTTATGTACTCTTTTTCTCAGTCGACAGCATGAAAGCATGAACATTTAGCTTCCTTAAGGACAGAATCCTCTAAGGTTTTTTGAATGCCTCATTCTTAACATCATGAGATAGGTGGCTCCACTGTGCAGGTCCTGTTGTGGAGAAGACTTCCTCACCAATAGCTAGTTTAAACCTGAGACAGGAGAGGGTAAGAATATTTTGCTTCTGTGGGTGTAAGTTTGGTCTCTCAAAGTTATTTTCCTTCTAAATGGAGGACAGTATCTTGCTTTAAGAATTTTGAATATTTGTGTTCCCTGAAGGAGAACAGTATAGGTAGCCAGTGCATTGCTTTTAGTACTTCATGATGCTGCTTTCTTTGATCTGCTAAGAGTGCAAATTTACATAGCTTTAATTCTGCTGCCTGTAGGTGAAGTGCATGCTTTGTAGTGGTAATGGCATATTCCAGTTTAGGAAAAAGAATATTTTTGGCTATGGATTTACAGGAAGCTGGGAATAGTAAGTCAGGAATGTTGTAGCATAGTTTTAGTTGTAAAGGAACTTTAGAAGTAACTGTGTGATTACTGAGGTTGTGGATGGGATGCATTATGTCTGCTTGTCTACATTGGGAATAGTATTGCATTTAGTAACTTTAATTATTAGTTGTGGCAAAGATAAAAATTTCTTTGTTGTGATATTATTGCTGAAACACAACTTGCTAATGGTAATTCACTACGTTAACAGCAATTATCAAGACTTTCACCAAGTTTGACAGTACTGGCCCACATATCCCTATGACTGAATATAATACCAGCTTAAAGTGTGCACAGCTTTGGGGATAGAAGAACACAAGCAACCACCATCACAGTTCAGTTATTGAAATATGGCTTACACAGTAATTTGTCAAATATATACATTTGAATTTAAACATATCAGTCTTTTTAACTTAGTTATGCATAACACACATTTGGTTGAGAATTTTCTAGTCATGAGCACCAGGTTTATGGACAGAAATAGACACGTAGGAACTGATAAGTAAGCAACAATACACTATAATGATGTGACACTAATTGCATAACCAAGACAGAATCATGTGACATTCCACATGCACTCTAGTCTTACAGGATATTTAAAGATGTACTGCAGTATCCATTACACCCATCCATCCCCTTAAGCAAGATGCTTGTATTTATAAAGAATAATAATGTAGTACATAGAGTTCACTGATTAGGCTCTGAAACTTGTGTATAGCAAGCACATTATGCATCTGACTGAGGTTTACAGCTGCTGAACTCTAGTCATGCGCTAGGGCATAACCAGCATACATCACGTAATAGCACAGGGAAATAGAAACAACTAAAAAAGATGTTAAACACTTCTGAAGCTGTCCCCATGTACACACACACACACACACACACACACACACACACACACACACACACACACACACACACACACACACACTCACACACTCACACACATACACAGTAAACTAAAGTGTTTTGCATTGTTTGAATTGGTTAGTCCATTGCAGATACGCTTACCTTCTGCCCACTGTCTATGTGACAGCATTAAGTCTTTCACTGCTTTCAAAGCCATAAAGCACCCCGTGTTTCTACACTTTTTTTCTCTATAACTAGTAGTAGTGCATTGTCCAACACAGATTGACTCAAAGCCCTCTCACTATACTCAATATCCTATCTGCAAATCAGATGGCATCAGAAATACTCAGTCTAGGGATCTAAAACATCGGCAACATCAACAGAATGGTTTGGAAGGACAGGTATATCTCACAGAGGATACTGCTGCTGTGGAACAGACTCCCCATCTACATTAAACAAAGTTCATCCCTGTCCATTTTTGAGTGCAACTTAGATCTATAGATGGAAAACAGAAAATGTATTCCAGGACTGCCCCTGTACTACTGATGGACAGAGGTAGCTCCTAAATGCTTTATCTTATGCATGGATCCCCTCAAATTATCTATGGAATGGTCCCAGTTATTCTCATTAAGAGTAATATATAATTATCAACCATTGGATGGGTAAGGTCAATCTATAACCAAATGGGATAGGTTATTTTGAGTACAAAAAGGAAAACTGGCTAAGGTTAAAATGGCCTGGAAGGGTAGCTAGCCTAGTACTTAACTATGAGCCTATTAATCTACTGGAGGAGCTGAAGCTTTATTAACTACAAAGAATTATGATTGTTTTTCTCCAGTCATAACCAATTTGTTAGGCATTCTTAACAGCAATGTCAAGAGTCATCTCTGAAGTTTCACTTCACTCTACTCTCAAAATGAATTTTTTGACATCCATGTCTCAGACTATAAGAATTTGACTATGATCTGTGACTTGGATCAAAATTATCTATATAATGCTCTGTAATGTACTGCATTGCATTTTGCTATAAACTAGGGACAGAAGTGTAGCAAGGGCAGAGCAAAGGAGCAGATGCCCAGGTGTTAGGGCACGCAATTTAGAAGTGTAGTTTATAGATTCTTACTTATATACCACTACTTCAGCATAAAGAGCATGTAAAACTACAGCTGAAAAATAAAGCAGAATAAAGCAGTTTTATTGGCTCTTTAATCAAAGAAAGAGCTGAGGGGGCATGGACCTGCAACACCAAACTGAGGGAGCTCCCTGAGGTTTGGGCTTGTGGAGCCAGATAATGGTTCTGCACCAGGCACCAGATGAGCCATCTACAGCTCTGACTGCACATGTGACATTATATGACATACATGCATCATCTGAGGTGGATACGTGCACAAGAAGCATATGCTGTCATGGTTAGGACTGCTGTGAAAATATACTCTGTAACACTCACTATATTAGACAGTTGTGATACTTCCTGGCTGAAATTGTACCTTAATGGCACTTTCTCATTCACAGCTTGGGGACTGCAGATGGGTGACATCAGGTATAACTCCAAGGCATACCCAGCATTACCTGCAACATACAACAGGGCAGACATTATGAGTGGGCTGCTATTTACGTTCACAGGACCAGAGTTTCATGATGTCTGTGAGTGACAATGTCTGCACCTACAAACTAGATGACCCTAAGGTAAGTCAATCAGCAAGAAATGTTAGTCTGTCACAAGTACACAGATACACAGCATATAATACTCTGTGCACTGAAGAACACCTGACAGTTGGTGGATTGGAACCCCTTCTGTTGATGCGCTGGCCATTATGTGGAGCATTCAGGGATTAATAATAATGTGGATGCAGTCAATGGCTCCTAAGATCTCAAGAAAGTGGGCTACATTATATAACTCCTGCATAGTGATGTTTTTTAATCTCTTCTCTACTCTCTGTGTAACTGGAAAATGTTCCTCCACATGCTACAGCATCACATCAAGCAACTGGAGTAGAATTTGTGAGACTGTCACATGCAAAATGTCTAAAGTGTCCCCTGTTGGGTGCTGCAAGATCCCCCTAGCAAGGAAGATTAATGCTATACAAACCTTTGCAAACACTTGTATGGAAAGTCCACATCTATTTGCATCTGTCTACATGATAACAGTTGACTATATCCTGGTCATGGAGATGATGGTATATGTTAGCTGCTGATAGCTTCTTTTTCACACAGAGTACAGCAGTATGCGATATCACATTTAATGACTCCCAAGATTTTTTTTTAATTTATTTATTCAGTCATTTATTAGTTTATGTATTGTCTTTGTTCACCAGTAAAGTCCAAATGGGCACAGGACACATTTTTCAGTGGAGGTTTGGGAAGAAAGGCTCCAGTGTACAACCAGTGATAATAAACAGAGCAACACTGACATCTGAAAGCCAATAATATACAATAGTCTTTACATATTTTTCAAAAGAAGGAGAACCACATTTCAAATCTGATGAAGTATACCGACAGCCAAATCATTGCTATTTTCAACAGAAAACAATATGTCTTGCATGATAACAACTGACACGTGCTGACTAGATAAAACAGGTGCTGCTCCTAGCATCCCAGCATGAGACTGTACCTATTCATAAAAAAATCATGATGTTCACATAAGTCAATTGCTGCTGCTGCTCAGCATGCTAGGCCTCTGCATTGCAGCATCACTTTTCAATTTGGCATTTATATGCACTATGATTCTCATTAGCACATTGTCACTCATTTGTATATCATTTTGTGGTCATTTGCATGTTATGCTTACCACACATTTTTTCCTGCTAGTGTGGTTACATTATGTCTGCTTAGAATCACCCCCTCCCTGCATGTCATCAATCACTGTGCTATTTCACTTTATGCAATGTGCTGTTTGTTTCTATTTGGCTTCCTATGTTTGATAAGCTACTTCTGGAGGGGTTTATACTACTGAAGAAATAGTCCTTATTATGGGCATAACATCTGCCACAGATACAGAAGATGTGTAGTTTCCTTTTACTGCTTACCTAAGAGTACAGTGACAATGAAGCCACAGGAAACTGTAATAATGTGTACAGATATGTTTACCACTTTATTTTGCCATTTATGCTTGCATTCAGATATAATTCATTCTAAACCAGCAGGCTTCATAAACGGTTTGATAGTACTATATGATCTTCACTACCACATTAGATATTATTACCATATGAAAGGAATCATGACTCATAGACTGCACTCAAAAAAACATTTTCAGACACTGCAGTTTCTTTGTTAACTCCTATTTAGCCGAGTTTAAGCATTCTGCTAAATGACAACGATTTGAAGAACACAAATTAATATACCTTTTGAGGCTGGTTTTCTTTGAACATATATTTTTCAGAGTGATGAGTGATGCATTTTCAATTTCTATCAGTGATACAGTCTGTTGTTATCTGTTAAATGCTGTGGTTCACTCACCTTACACTGACTCAGATGTTTTCAAAGTGAGGTGTTTTATTTGGTACTGCCTATGTCTGAATATTGTTTGCTAGTGTGGTTAATATGACATGCTTCATTCTTTCTGTTCATGTTTAAATATTGTTCACCAACAGAGTTATTTAAGATGCTCTCATTTTATAGGCTGGTTAATGAAAATTGTTCCTCACAGGGTTCACCGACTCAGGTTTTACATTTATTTTCATCCATTTCAGGGTTGTAAAAATGCCAAAGCCTATCTCAGAAATCTACGGGCACAAAGCACAAACAAGCCCAGAACAGAATGCAAGTGCAATGGCTTCCTTAAACATACTTCAGGTAAAATTGTGTCAGTAGCCTGCAGAAAAAAAGAAGATGAATGGCATAATGCCAAATGGTGCTTTCCACAGGAAATCATTGCCATGTGCTTTCAAATTGTGTGCCAAAAAAGATTCACTTTTAGGGAGATTTCATCCTTCTTTCTACAAGTTCAGGGCTGCGGTCGGTGGGGTGGGGGTGGAGGTGGGGATTTTCACCCTTTGAAATTTTGGGCATGTTTTTCATTCTTTTAGAGCATCAGCTTTCCAGAAAGTCGGTCTTTCATAGTAGAATCCAGTTCAACTTAGCATAGTGTAAAAACTCAGACATTTCTTACTGTAATTTATTGATTAGACTTCTAAAAACATCATACTGCTAATTTCCTTTATCTGTCCATTAGACAATAACTTTTAACAAGATATAACAGAGTGACACTGCATTCTATATTTCCACTGACGTTCAAAATGTATACATCCATTTTAACCAGCGAAAAGCAACACATTGCCACAGTAAATGCAGTAAGAACCTAACAGTATAATACACAACCTAGGACAGCTCTTCCTAAACAAAGGAATGCTTTTCAGCACTATGCCTCAATCTACATTTATTCAGATGCAAGTGATGTGCTGCAGAAGTGTTGACGTCTGTAAACAGGCTCACTGTCTGAGAACTAGACAAATTAGGAAATAATAATTCTGACACAGTAGAAATCAAGCAAGTTATTTTTATACATGTAATTCAAGATCTGACCAGAAAGAGCATTTAGTTAAAGACATAAATGATAAGATTTCATTCAAGTTATAGTTTGCAAAAGACTTCTGTAGTATATATCTATAACAGCAAAAATATAAATATGGGGAGATTCCTCAAGATTGGAGACATACGCTTATTAAACCTGTCTTTAATGGAAGGGGAAGTAAGACAAACCTAGAGCCATATAGACCCTTAAGCCTACTTTCATGTTGTGGATAAATAATGAGTTTTTGTAATCATAACAGCCAATTGGCTAATGATAGTTATAGAACTATAGGTTGTATAAAAAGATTTATAGAGTCTAGGAAATCAAAAATAATGAAGTCATTGTTTGTAGTTACATTAGACCCAAACTTGAGTATGGAATAGCAATATGGAAACCCTGTAAGAAAACAAGCATGAATAAACTAGAAAGAGTCCAGCAGAAATATACCAAAGGCATCCGTGGATGTGAAAATTTAAACTTGTACAGTGTCTCTTACAGATATTTAAGAGGTGATCTTATTCAGGTATATAGGGCATTTAGGGACAACTACCTCTGGGAATGTTTGGGGTTATCAAAAAGTACTAGAGAATCATCAGATAACCTATGTAGAAGACTCTATAGGAATGAGAAGTGTACTAATTGGTTCTCTGACAGAGTAGCTGATGCATGAAACAGACTACCAAATTGCATTAAAGTAAGTACTAGTTTAGATATTTTTAAGACAGCCTTGATATATATGAAATATTTGTTTGTATGTATGTTTATTTTTTTTTTAATTTATTTATTTAACATTTGTTGACCAGGAAAGTCCAACTAGGTTCCACAGATCCTGTTTTCAGTGGAGGCCCGGGGAGAAACGCTCCAGAAGCATGTCTTTAGAAGCCTTTAGATAATGTATATCTATATCTAATCATTAATCAATCTAAATCTGAGTGGGCCTAGAACTCAACTGAAGGAGCTGCTGTGGCCCTGTGGAGGTGGATCTATGTTAAATAAATGAATGCTTAAAATGTCAAGTACAATACTCGAACAGTTTTAAGCGAATGTTTATTTAACCAACAGCCCAGAAAAATCGCAAAACAGTATCAAAATGTTTTGTTTGGCCACCTACCCCTCCCAAGTGCTACACAACACTAAACCAACTAACAGCAACTTCCAATACATTTTAACAAAAAAAAATACTTTAGACAAACAAACTGTAATGCTGTGCCCCCCACCCCCCCACTTATATATACCAACTCCGAGACCGCACTTCAGTGCAGAAAAGGGAAATTCTCTCTTTCTGCACCGTAAGGCGCCATTAGCAGTAGCCTACATGACATAATATGTCACATATGTCACTGCTGGCTAACCAAAATATTTCAGAACTCCATTTTCTGACATTCTGGGCCGTCAATTAAATAAACGTTCGCTTTAAAGTGTTTGAGTATGTTGTACTCGACATTTTAAGCATTTGTTTATTTAACATAGACCCATGGAGGTTGGCCTTCCATTTCTTGTCTTGTATAGAGCAGTCTCCAGTGGTTGAGCCAACTGGAAAGTGTCCTCTGCTAATGTCATAGATGAGCTAATTAAGCTAAATAAAATTGAAGGTCAAATCTTAAAAACATTATTAAAATAATGGTTTAGTCTAGGATTGACAAAAAACTAACAAATTTAATGCTCTTGTAGTCCAGTCTTTTATTGTAGGTAGATGAGTGCTACTGTGTGCACTCACTGACCAAATTTTGTTAATCTCACACACACACACACACACACACACACACACACACACACACACACACACACACACACACACACACACACACATGGGTGCAATAACCACTGTCAACAAGCTGGATTATAAAAATAGGAATTGTCATTTTTTATACTGATTCACATTTTGTCGATAGTTGTATTAATAGTAGTGTAATGAAATCAGTGATAGGTTTAGGGAAATTTTTCCTTTTTCCACACTGGTGTACAACCTCAAAGTTAATTTAAGTTATACAGCTGTGCAGGTAGGCATGCCCTTCCCCTCTGAAATAACACTAATTTGTTTTTTTTTCTGTTTGTTTTTCCAGGAAAGTAACCTTGAAGAATTTTTACAACAATCTGCATTTCAGCAAAAGGTGTTCTCAATAATAGCAGATATATATGTATTTACATTCATATTTATATTTATATATTGGATCCCTGTATATGGCCAAACTGTGTTTCATTAACCCACAGATTGTTGAAGGAAACACATCAAATCCTATTTTAATAAAACAGGAAAATGCAGATTGTGCCTCAGTGCAGGACACATAAAGCCTATTCCAGAGATACAGTAAAGCAGGAGAGTGAGAATACTGAAGTTATCCCTACTGGAACCATGATGAGGCTTGTTTAGAAGTTTTTCTTGTTTGAGATTAGCTTAAATGTATATTAGATGATCTATATGTTTATATTTGCTTGAGTGTGTGTGTGTGTGTGTGTGTGTGTGTGTGTGTGTGTGTGTGTGTGTGTGTGTGTGTGTGTGTGTGCATGTGTATATGTCAAGTGCTCAAACTATCAAAAGTTTGACCACTAAAACATTAAAAAAATAGTAATGTAACAAAAGCAAAACACAGGAGTATAGATAGGCAAGTAGAAAAAGTCCACATCAACGAGTATTCGTAATAATAAGGTATTCAGAAAAAGGCAGTCCACATCAACAGGTATTCGCAATAATGAAGTATTCAGAACAAGGCAGTCTTCACTTCACCAAGTAGATAAAAACTTCTATTTATTGGACAAATAATCAAAGTCGGCAAGCGCTTTCACCCTCGTGGGCTTCTTCAAGCCAAAACGCTTCACATTTTTTAAAAACCTTATATATATATATATATATATATATATATATATATATATATATCCTTAAAAAATAATGACATCATATCCTGTAAAGTAATTACATAGCCTGCAATTAATTTAAAACAATTAATTATTGCAGCTCTATATACAAAAATCTTAGACAATAAAAAAAATAACTCACTTAAAAACATAATAAAAATTATCTAACAAGTTCTTTATACTTTATGATACCCCATACATAAACTCCTAGGGTCATCAAAAAGTATATATATATCTAATTATCCATGGGTTGAACTTTTTAAGCCCTCAGCTTCCTGCCTTTCAGCATAGGTCTCAGGGGGACACTATCATTCAACCCAGGCTTCCTATCCGCTCTCAACCTAATAATCCATCTCATCTCACATTGTTCTGTATAATTCATAACATCTCCTCCTCTTAGTGTAGGTATATTAACCTGTATAACTAAGAACTTGAACTTGTGTTGTTCTGAAGTTTCTAGAGTATGCTTCGAAAGAGCATTTTTATTTGATTTGATGCGGATGTTATACTGATGTTCCCTGATTCTATCTTTAAGTCTTCTATCAGTTTTGCCCACATAAAATGCTGGGCAAAATGTGCAATGAGCTAAATAAACAATGTGTTCAGTGTCACATGTAGCCGTAGCATTAAATCTGAAACATTGTTGGCTATTAGGATGTATAAAAGATGCATTACTGTCTATCATATTACAAAAGTTACATTTCCTACAAGGTTTAGTGCAACCTGTTGGGGCATGGTGTTGTTGACTACTAGTTCTATCAGGGTAACAAAGGAGTCTATGAAGGTTCATACGATTTTTATATATGAACTTGGGGGCATCACCTACTATATTGCGAAGTTGTGGGTCAACTGTGAGGATGTCCCAATGCATAAAATAGATATTTCTAATTTCATTGACATCCTGTGTGTAATATATTGACACCTTAGTTCCAGTATTATATCCTGAAGTATCAATTGATGTGTTATTCCCATCATTCTCTTCTTTTGCTCTGCTCATAAACTAGGGAGACGCCCTATTTTTCCTAAGTGTTTCTACCCCTTCAAAACCTTCACTAATTTCTCCTTTACTATAGGCTCTATCTATTAATTGATAGTTAAGGGTGGACAGTTCGCTGTGAAATCCTAATTCAGTGGGATTAAGACGGGAAACCCTAATGGCTTGTCCTCTCACAATGTTTCTAAATACAAACTTGGGGTGCATGCTTGTTCTATGTAGTAATAAGTTCCTATAACATGCGTTTCTAAAGACGCCCATGTTCAATAAACCACTAGGGAGTCTTTCTACATACACATCCAGAAAAGAAACTGAGGTCAATGATGCATACATTGTGAATTTCAGATAGGGGGTTAACATATTAACTTCTTCTAGAAAATTCCCTAATTCTTTTTCACTGCCTGTCCACACCAAAAAAAGGTCATCTACAAATCGTACATAAAGCTTTACAAACTTCTTAAAGCTGTTAAGTTCAAATAATCTATACCTCTCCCAATCAGCCATAACTAGATTGGCGTAGCTATTGGCACATGAAGTGCTCATAGCCACACCATCTTTTTGTATGTAGAGTTTTTGGTTAAAAGTAAAACTATTATTTGTTAACACTATACCTAACAACTGGCATAAGGTGTGTATAGAAGGTCCAGGAGAATTAGAATTCATTTCCAAGCATCTTCGTATACATTCAGTGCCCTCACTATTAGGAATCATAGTAAACAGGGATTGGACGTCTAATGTAACTAGCCAATATGGTAAATCTATAGGTAAATCTGTCATATTTTCATACAGCATCAAAATAAATTGTTTAGTGTCTTTCAAAATATAATCATATGTATTAACTATTGGTCTAAAGCAATGCTCTAGATATAAAGATATAGGTTCTGTAACCCAACCTCGTCCAGCAACAATGGGTCTCATTGGGGGATTAAAAGAGTGTTTGTGGACTTTAGGTAGACCTTGTATACTTGGAGTCAATGGATAATTAACATGAAAACAATTATTTTGTTGTTCAGTAATCATTCCATTATCTAATAAATCTGCTAATAATATAGATATCTCATCAATACACCTTTCTACTTGACTAGACACAATAGAACAGTAAAAATGTGAATCTTTCAACATATTTTCTATACTTTCAACGTAACTTTTTCTGTCCATCACAACAACTGGACCTCACTTATCTGCTGGTCTGATAATTATATTAGGGTCACACCTAAGTGTACTTAATGCAGTTCTTAATCTAGGGCTTAAATTACCATACCATTTCCTATCTTTGTTCTTATTATTGTATTTATGTAGCTCTTCTTCAATTAGTTTAGAAAATGCATCAATTAATGGGTGTAAGTTAGGTACATAAGTACTTGTTTTTTTCAAGTTAAAACTTTCATTAGTTTGTATAAAATTGCCATAATCAAGTTTCAGTTGTATGTTATGGCTAAATAATTTCACATCCATAACAGAATCAGTTATTTCACTCTTAATGGATGGTATAAAAGTTAGACCTCTATTTAAAACTTCAAATTCATCTTGGGTGAGATTTCTAGTTGAAATGTTCCAAACTAATGACTAGTCATTTTTTCCCACATTTTTTTCAGTGTAGGGCCCACATATTCTTCCCCTGATACCTTTTGTTTTTGTCTCCCCCTGCTCATTGACCTGTCCCTTCCTCATTTCCGGAACTCGTGTATGGGGAAATGGGTAGGCCCATTCTGTTCACTGTGTCCATGATTTAACATACTACTTGTTTTTTTTTCTAACAGATCCATCATTACCAACATGGTTGTTTTGTATACCAAAAGGTGTGTTACTTCCTGATCCTAAGTCTATAGTACATGTATTCACATTGTTGGTGTGTGTGTGTGTGTGTGTGTGTGTGTGTGTGTGTGTGTGTGTGTGTGTGTGTGTGTGTGTGTGTGTGTGTGTGTGTGTGTGTTTGTGTGTGCGTGTGTGCGTGTGTCTGTGTGTGTCTGTGTGCATCTGAATGTGTGTGCATGTGTGTGTGTGTGTGTGTGTGTGTGTGTGTGTGTACATAGATATGTGTGTGTGTGTGTGTGTGTGTGTGTGTGTGTGTGTGTGTGTGTGTGTGTGTGTGTGTGTGTGTGTGTGTACTATCACTGTATTATATTCATGAGCTATAGAACAGTAGCTGAACTGGGGACTAGGTATGTATGTTTTTGTTACTTTTTTCTTTACAGGAAAATGTGGCCACCATAACCTTTTTTAAAACTTCTGCTGTGTCTCACAGCTGGCTTTCTGTTTGGTTTATGCATCCGTCAGGCCATCTTTGTGTCAGACTTGCTCTCCTAAAATTAGAAGCACTCTGTTGGTTTCGCAGCATGTGCTACGTCATCCCTGAGATTTAAGCCAAAAACCACTCTACTGAAAATGAAAAGACTTCATGAAGCATTCCCACCTGAGTAGTGAACGGTCTCCAGTTACATTTCAAGAAGAGAATGAAAGACCTATTATAGTCAATCAAATCAGGCCAGGTTTAATGCTCTCAATTTTCTTTCACTAACAACCTACAAGAAAAATAGGAACCCAGAACCACCTCGCTGACACGCTATTTTGTTTTCACATGTATTATTTGTCAAAAGGTTCATAATGGATATAGTTTTCTTGAATATGCATTACAAAAAAATTTTAAAAACCTAGATTAATTGCGCACATTATACTGATCTAGATATTCTGTTGTGCTGATTTTACTCTAGTATCGGGAGTCACCCAGTCATACACTTACAATATCATGTTTTCTTTTGTCAGATTTGCTTGACATAAACTTAATGTTTCATACATGTCTGTCTGTTGGATGTGTGTGTGTGTGTGTGTGTGTGTGTGTGTGTGTGTGTGTGTGTGTGTGTGTGTGTGTGTGTGTGTGAGTGCATGTATTTGTGTGTGTGTGTGTGTATCTGTCTGTTTGTGTGTGTGTGTGTGTGTGCCTGTGAGTGTATGTATTTGTGTGTGTGTGTGTCTGTGTATGTATTTGTGTGTGTGTGTGTGTGTGTGTGTGTATGTGTGTCTGTGTATGTATTTGTGTGTGTGTGTGTGTGTGTGTGTGTGTGTGTGTGTGTGTGTGTGTGTGTGTGTGTGTACAGGCATACATACATACTCCTATGTCTTTATACATTTTATTTATTATTTATTTGTCATTTGTTTATGGAGAAAGTTCAACTGGTCCGGGGAGAAAAGCTCCACATTACAAACTACAGATCACCAGATAATCTTTGCTATAAGTTGTCTAGTCCAGATACAGATTTGCTGTATCCAGGACTGTTTGTAAGCTTCTGAGCCCCCAAGCCTTTCTGTGTTGGAGGGGAAGCCTTCTAGCTTAATTTTGTTTCTTAGAACTAGCCAGTTTTCTAGTTTCAGCACTCATATCTGTTTCTTTGAGCTCAGCACTTGTTCAGAACTCATTGTAAGCACTAAATAAGCTACACATTACTACAGTAATCAACTTTCCTCACTTGTCTAGACAAAAACAGGTTTTAGTACTTAATAAATAAGCACCTATCCAGGCATGTCTAAGGCTCAGCTCCCGGTGTTTTCTCCTGTCTACCTGATGAATCTGGGCATCTTGGGGCAATGCAGCAATTGCCTCATGTACACAGACAACCCTCTCCTCCTACCACCCAACACTACAACTTGTGAGAGATGCACTTATATAACCAAACTGGAAGCAAAGCTCTCTTCACCCAAGACTGGACTAAACAGTCAAGAGGAGAAGGCAAACACTTGCACCACACCACACTCATCACATAATCCCTCAAAACCTACACCACCAAAAAACACACATAGAAACACAAAACACACACCTACATTCATGGAGCCTCTCAAAAAAAATCTACCCAAGCAACAGGGACCTCCAAAGCAGAAACGCAAGCAACCTTGACCCCCAAACACAACCCAAATGACACATAGCCCACAAACTCAGTGTGCCACTCAACCACAGCCCATAAGACATAACAACATACCTAACACTCTAGTCATAGGTGATTCTATAGTCAGGCACACTGATGTTCCACTCACCAGGCTAAACAAGGAGAAAGTCACTGTCAGATGCCAGGATCCACCACATAATGCATGCACTCAGGTCACTCCACAGCAAGTACAAATATGACTCTGTCATTGTCCATGTTGGTGTGAGTGACCTGAGACGTACCTTCCTGGCCTACATGAAAAGAGACATGGAGGAGCTTTCTGATCTTGTAGCACAGGCAGGTATGACCCTAGCCCTGAGTAGCATCCTGCCATCACCCAGAATGATATCACAGTACAAGGACAAAATGATTGACTTCAACAATTGGCTAAGCTTCTGGTGTCATTCTAAGGGGATTCAGTATCTGTCTGCCTGGGATGACATGATCGACAAACCACGATGCTTTGCCAGAGATGGCCTGTACCTGTCATCCTTGGGATTCCGGATACTGGCTAAGGCTCTTGCCGCCCCTATAGTGCCTTTTTTAGGCAAGATTCAAATGACAAATTCACCACCATGACAGGTACAAGCAAGCAAAATCTGAGGGTAATGCTACTCAATGCTAGAAGTCTAAACCTCAAAATTCACTCACTCAAGGCACTCGTTAAAATGGCGAACATCGACATCTATGCAGTGACAAAGACCTGGTTCAAGGCTCCAGAGAGCACCCCTGCATTACCAGGCTATAATTTATACCACACCTTTTGGCCACCTAACTTGGACTGAAGCACTAAAGGCGGAGGCGTGTCCATATTCATTAAGGATATCCACACCTCCAGGCTAGTTGCTCAGCATAATGCATCTGAGATTATCCAAGTGCAACTAACTCTGGGCAAGACCGCAATGCAAATTGTAACTTGCAACAGATTCCCCCACCATGCCCCAGGATTCCCACTCCTCATTTCTTGATACACTGGAAAATATTAGGGTACAACCTAACACCATAATAATGGGAGATTTTAACTACCCCACCATTAACTGGGAAAACTACTCATGTACCAACTCTTGTGCTCAACATTTTTGGAATTCATAAATTCCAATGCCTTGGATCAACTTATCCACACCCCCATCAAAGGCAGCAATATCCTAGACCTGGTCATTACCACCATGGGCAACTGGTGTTCCACATCAGAGGTCAATTCCTTGTTGGTCAGATCCGACCACAAGCAAATCACCCTAGACATTGTAGAATATGAACAGCCAAAGCATGTGTTTTGAGGGAATTCAGCATGTGACAGTTTGTATAAACTGAGATGTACTGAGTACTGTAAACTTTGAACTGAGAATAATGGAAAAGTACTGAACAAACAAGAGTCTGCCTGAAAGCAGGAAACGTGCCTTTTATGGAAGTATATCTGATTTTCTCTTTTGCCTAGAGATATGATGATGTGAATTGTCTTATGTTTATGGGTAAACCTTTGATTGGTTAATTGCCCCGTGTAATGATCTAATTGGTTCAGTTTTATATTTTTGTACTGTCAGCAATATCACCAGTATATAAGCTTGTTTATTCCTTTGTTCTGGGCAATGGCGGCTGGTGATTTCAAATCAAAGGAGGGCTGCAGGAGATAGCCGAATGGATGGGGTCAATGGGAAGGGGTGTGGACAAATAGAAAGGGGAGGAGCTATGTTCAAAACCACAAAAACTAAACTTTAATTAAATATGCTGCCCTGGGTGCCAAACCCTCATTATGAGAGTCCAATCAAGACAAATGAAGTGTAAAAGAATAAAAATATTTCAATGCATTGGCTGCTTGACAGCTTACTTAATATCTAGATGGAAACAAAAAGGTTGTGAGGCATGAAAAAATAAATTACTTTTTAAATACATTACTGGAATGCCAGTCAAAATCAAGTATAAGAAAAACATGCAACACTCACCTCAAACCGCTTCTCCTTGCACTGCATTATAATGCCCCCACTTGTAAAAATGTTTCTTATCCAAAAAAGACCTGCTGCCTGACAACTACCTACTTGTTTCATGGGGAAAACATGATCAAAGTAAAAAATGAAAAGCAAACAAGCTCAAGATACATTGCTTAAAGGATTACTGTACAGGTTATGGACCACACATGAATGGCATTCTGTTTAGTTTACGGGTAAAACCCTCAGAGATCACTGGAAGTCTCCAACAAGTGTAATGAGCTTCTTAAAATAATGTAATCCTGTCCTTTATTACAAATACTTCCATATGCATTTCAATACCCAACGCTTATACATTATCTAGTTAAGTATTCTCTGCATGGCAACAACAGAAAGGCTTCAATGTTGGCAATTATTTAACAGTATGCTTATTAAAGCTTACTTGCATGTTATGATCTCAGACAAGCTTATCTGATGGTCATTAAAGCATTGCTACTTAAAACACAGAGCAACAGGCACTTTGAGTAATAAGCATAAATCAACAGTACAAAAATATGACAGAAACCAGACCATTCTGCAAAATCAAGAACCGATGAAAAGCCACTGTAGTACTTGTGTCTACCTTGGATGGGGGGATAGCCTGCACATTTACACTGCATGGGGGGATACCCTGCACATTTACACTGCATAACTGCTCCTTGTCTTGCTTGGACACATCCAGAGTCACTACATGGGGAGTGGGGTTCAACAAGTATGTCACAATTTGAAATGTCTCTGGCTGACTGTGATGGCCCTGACATATTTGCCATACCTCACCCTCAGAGCAAAGCCATACATAGAAGTGGGACAAAGGCCCAAAAATAAGGACAATTTTTAAACATTGCTCTTATAAACTTAGAAATATAATAGAATAGTAGGTCTTGCATTTGTATGAATTTTCTGAAGGATATGAAATCTGAAACTCAAATGTCTGTCATTATTTTCTAACTTTAGTCTTTAATGATTTACCACTAATTTGCCATAAAAACAATTTTATGAAAAATGGACCAAAAATGTGATGCAAAAATATAAAATAGCCACACAATACAGCTGGGAACCTGTCAAAGAAGGGACACTTTTTTAATAATAGTACTGCTAACTTGAGCAGCTGACAAAAAAGAATCTACATGCATTTCTGAAATAAAAGTAATCTATAACTCTTGATTATTACAGTTATTTCTAAATTGTAAACCCTCCATGTTTTCTTCTAAAATTGCTATTTTGCGGAGGGATTATTAGGGGAAGAGCAACATTTTGAGCCAAATTCGGGGACAGTTGAGAGGTTTGGCTATGCCTAATTCTATAAAGCAATTTATTTGCATGTACCTCTCAACCTGTTAATGCAATAAATCTGGACAAGGCCAAATATATTGGGGGAACATATAAACAGTACTAAAAATTGCTCTTGTATAAACTGAGACAGTTGATAGAACAGGTCTTACTTTAGCATGCATTTTTCTGAAGGTTATGAAGTCTGAAACTCAGTGTGTCATTATTTAGTGACTTAATTCCTAAATGATTTTCCAGAAAACCACAAATATTATGAGGAACAAACCAAAAATAAGAAGCAAAAATCTATTCATTCTGTGAAAATCTGGACAGTTGGAAGGTATAGTTCACCTGGGGCTGTCTTTGAGTTTGCCGCCGTTCCCCCTCACAAAATCATGGTCGAATGGAGCCCTCCCCACTGCAGCCATTCCAATGATCCATTACTTGGTTATTTCACTCCATTTACCATAAACACTAATGTGCATACTGCTTTACTTCTATGATGATCTGGATTTCATTTGAAAGTTTTATTTTGCATTTTACAGCCCAAACACCAAGACATCTGCTAAACAAAGCAACACAGTCTCACAATGAAAACAGGCTTAGCATTAAAAACTTCTCTGCCCTTGAAACGCACATTCAATGAAACAGCATTGAAACCCACATTCAAAGAAAATACATTTTGCCAGAGGCAGATAAAGATTAACTTTGGACTGTTTTCAAATCATAGGCCCCTTGCACATGAAACATACATGTGCTCTTTGATACACCTTCCTGATTCTACTAAATTATATTCCTTGTACAATACAGTACAGTTGTTAGACGGCATTTTAAATTTATTGTTTTGAACATCTTTCCAGTAAACAATGAAACAAAATGCATGCACCAATGACAAAACAACCCAATTCAGAACATTTCCATCATAAAAGTCTACTCAACCTTCTACAGTCCACCATTATCAGTAAATATGCACAATCTCTGAAGTAGTAAAAGTCATCTAAATAATTCCACATTAAAGAAATCTGTAACAATGAAGAGGTTGCTGCTAGCAAACAACTTTATATGTCACTGTTTATTCATCTACAAATAAAGTGCCTGTTGCCCTTGAGGAATACATTGCCTATGTTGCATGCATTAAAAAAAAATAAGCTAGTAATATTGCAATAGGGACTGTATGGCAAACTGATAACATGTTCATAGTTACTACTCTAGGTATCTTTGCCAAAAAGGACTGCAGCATCCATCCACTTTACAACACAGTACAGTATCAGCAATGCATCTATCTACTGTGGGAGTAGGACCCACAGCCTTCTGCATCAAAAGCAAGTACACTACCTGTTGTGCTATTAATGCAAGCAGACTCAGAATAAGCAGCACTAAAGTTTTGTTCCCCTGCAGCTCTCAGCTCCTTGTAAAATCTACTTGACACACAGTTGTATCTCTGAACTTTGCAGCACAAGAAATCTGGAAAAAGCTGAAATTTATTGGGGGGGGGGACAACCAGGGACACATTTTAAACATTGCTTGTATAATGTTGGAAAGTTGCTAGAATAAAATGCTGTGTTACCACCATACATTTCACTGCCACGTCTTTAACCCAGGGGACCCTGTGCAAAACAGTCAGAGAAACATACCACTATGCCAAATCAGCTGTTTTGTAAAAGAGAGGAAGACAAACTTAAATGGCTGCCATTTAGTGAATTCAGTTCTCAGCATAGCTGTCAACCTCTTGGCACAAAACACCTGAACAAAGCCAACAATGGGGGGAATACAGCCCCCAAACATATTCAGTGAATTCAGTTCTCACTATAGCTCTCAACCTCTTAGCAAAAAACATGTGGACAAAGCCAGTAATGGGGAATACAGCCCCAAACATTCAATGAATACAGTTCTCACCATATATAACTCTCAACCTTAGCACAAAATACCTGGACAAAGCCAATAATGGGGGGAATACAGCCCCCAAACATATTCAGTGAATTCAGTTCTCACTATAGTTCTCAACCTCTTAGCAAAAAACATGTGGACAAAGCCAGTAATGGGGGGGGGATACAGCCCCCAAACATTCAATGAATACAGTTCTCAGCATAGATAACTCTCAACCTTAGCACAAAATACCTGGACAAAGCCAATAATGGGGGAATACAGTCCCAAAAATAGGGACAAATTTCAAATATCCATGTTATAAACTTAGACAACTGCTAGAACAATTTTGTGTTACCATGTACTTTCTGAAGTCTGAAATTCAAATGGCTGTTATTTTTTAAACATTTAACCAGGAAACTAGTCTGACTTGGAACAAAAGACAATTTTCAGCAGAGCAGACAGAAATGCCAATCACATCTTTGCAAGATGAGAGAACATGCAGACACCACACAGAAGGCACCCCAGCCAAGAATCAAACCAGAGAACCTGTAGCTGTTAGGCAGCAATGCTACCAGTGCACCACTACACTACAGATTTTGCAAGGAAAAAATGTAGATACAGAAACCACAGATTTTATAAGGAACAGAACAAATATGAGGCAGAAATCTGCAAGTTTATTTTAGAAATGGTGGTGGATAGGGAATTCAGGTCCTTGCCACCTGCATCCAAGGTACAGGGTTCAAGCCTGAGTATCTCTATCCACCACCATTTGCTCTCTCTAGCCACCAGTATATAGTAACTGGGGCATTACACCTACACACACACACCCTTAAAGCTTTCACTTACCTGCTGTAAGTCCCACCCAGTGACCAAACACCTACCCGAACGAAGCAATCCAGCCAGTGACCTGAAGTAATCCATGAACATGAAGCAGCAAAACCACCCGTGACATGGAGCAATCCAGCCAGCAACCAAAACTTGCTACACCTATCTCCTGAATGAGCCTGCACAATGAAAGTCCCATGAGAGCAGCTCATCTCTCACAGTCCTTATTGGATCTGCCTGCAACCAAAGCAGTCCGGACCTCCTCTTCTGTGCGGTTGTCACCGCACTGATTCCTGGGTGCATTTGCAGCAATGATTGCTGGGTACCTGTCTAGCTCTATCCGGACTGCTGGTAAAGGCAGTCTGAGGTCTTCAAATAGCTGTGCATGTGCAGAGGAGCCAGGACTCGTGCTTTTTTTTTTTCTGTTTTTATTTTTTAGTTTTAAAGATTTTTCTTTTTTTTCTTCTAGGTGGGAGGGCTGCAGTCCGGCAGTCCGATAGCACGAGCCGCCCCTGGTTCTGGGAGTCTCCCTGGTACTTTCCATGAGGCTCCCGTACGTGTGTACTGTAGTTAATAAAAGCCACTGAAAGAGAGAAAGAAATGTATCTGTCGTCACTTTTAAAGTACTGTGAAATTTAACAATTGGTGCCGTTTACTTGGATCTGAATTAAGAGCAAGCTGCAGCAGTTGAAAACTGAACAAAATACTGCTAAAAGGGCCCACAACAGATTTTTTCTGTTTCTATGGTATTTCTTTCATTTTTCTGTCCCTGTCTGCCTTCTAAAGTTTTATGAACAAATTTTTTTTTCTTTTTCTGACAAAGTTATGATTTCTCTCCTTCAGTCGTTTTAAGGTAAGTGGCATGCATTTCTTTTCTGCTTTGAATATGCAGTATGAGAGTAGTGGGGTTAATCCAGAGAATAAACTGGCGTCATACATATGAACATATGAAAGGAGGAATGAGAGTGGGGAAACAGACATTTTTATAATGTCTTAGCTAGACCTGTGTCAAACAGGTATAGCTTATTGTATGAGAGCGGGGTAAAAAGACGTTTTTATAACATCTTAGGTAGACCTGTGTCAAACAGGTATAGCTTATTGTATGAGAGCGGGGTAAAAAGACATTTTTATAATGTCTTAGCTAGACCTGTGTCAAACAGGTATAGCTTATTGTATGAGAGTGGGGTAATAACACATTTTATAATGCCTTAGCTAAACCTGTGTCAAACAGGTATAGCATCTTGTATGAGAGTGGGGTAACAAGATGTTTTCATAACGCCTTAGCTAAACTTGTGGTAAACAGGTATAGCTTATCGAGTGATAGTGGGGTATTGAGTACAAATGGGAGTGAGTGTGGGAAAAATAAATGAACCAGAAAAAGGTACACCAGCTGGTTATATGTTTTAACCGGGGACAGTTGTATGTTTTTAGATCATTGTATCGCCCTTACTAAGGATGACAGCGATCTTGCTTTTCCGGAAAATGGTAGTTTTAATAAAGATGTTCTGACTAATTTATGCAAAAAATTAGAAAAGAAAGGAAAAATACCAGGGTTGTGCTGGGCAGCTTTTAATGACTGGATGTGTGAGGCAAAAGAACAGGAAAAGGATTCGGTCGTTAGTAGTCTTAAGGATAGTCAATAAAAGTTAAAAGAGCAGATAAAGGAACTGCAACAAACTCCTAAGAATCTAGACATAGCTAATGGTAAATGTTTAAAAGACCCACCCTTTAAGGGATTATACCCAGTACAAGAATTAAATAAACTACAGATATCAGAATCATCTGAAGATGATAATCCATGGTGCCCCCACCCCCTACTGCTCCTCCACCACAATATCAACCTTCACAACTACAGGATTGAACTGTTAGTTCTACAATACTGAATGAAGGCCGGAGGATGGAAGAGCAAATCATTCAGGACCTCAGACGAGGGCGGGGATGGGGGAGGGGTAGAAGTCACAGTCCAGCTACTCACAATAAACAAAATTATCAAGGTACACAACCCACCCAAAACCAGAATCCAAGTAATCAAAATAAATGTTTCAATTGTGGCCAGACAGGCCATTGGAAAAATGAGAGTCCATATTTGGCAGAGCAACCTGCACCACACACTGAGGAGCCACAACGATGGAATTCTAACTGCACACAAAACCCTCTACAACAACCACAATAAAGGTTCCCTGAACAGAAACAACAGCAGTTGTACCCTTTCCTTCCTGTGGATCAGGACGGGCCACATGTTATGTTACTGGTTAAAAACAAACCATATCCATTTTTAATTGATACCGGAGCAACTAAATCTATGCTAACTAGCAGCACAGCCATGAATATCCCACTTTCCAATAAAGTGACTAAAGGAGTAGATGTTTCCGGTATACCTATCGAGTATTCTGAAACCGTTCCGGTCCCAATAACGTTGGGACCATTACAGGATAATCATGCCTTTTTAGTAGGACCATCGGCACCTTTAAATTTATTAGGACGAGACTTATTGTGCAAAATGGGGGTCACCGTCTTTTGCACAGCTGATGGAGTCTATCTCCAAGTACCTTCAGACCAACAGGACACTACTTTAGCAGCCTTGGATGATACTATCACATTGCAATCAATGTGTATTCAGTCAGATTCTAACAAAAATGAAGATTTACACTCCCTGCCCTCTAGCTTGTGGACAACTCATGATAATGATGTAGGATTTTTGACTTCAGCTATCCCTGTAAAAATAATTCTTAAACCTGGAGCAAAATTGCCACAAGTACCACAGTACTCTCTGACGGCTGAGGCTATTTCTGGTATAGCCCCTGTTATTTCTGCACTAGCACAGCAAGGGATAATAGCACCCACCACAAGCCCATGCAATACTCCAATATTACCGGTAAAAAAACCTGGTAAACAAGCTTACAAATTTGTACAAGATCTACGGAAAGTTAACAAAGCAGTTATGCCTGTCTTCCCAGTTGTGCCAAACCCTGCCACTATTTTAAGTTGTATCCCACCTACAGCTAAATGTTTTACAGTAATAGATATTTCATTAGCCTTTTTCTCTATCCCAGTACATTCTGAAAGTCAATATTTGTTTGCATTTACCTACAAAGGGCAACAGTATACTTGGACCCAATTGCCCCAGGGATATGTAGAATTTCTGACTTTATTTTCATGGGAAATGCATAGGCAATTACAAGATTTACAGCTACCGTTACGTTCAGTACTAGTCCAATATGTGGACGATATACTTATAGCCTCCCCAGACAGTAACACCTGTAAAAAAATTCTCTTTTAGTGTTAAAATTTCTAGCCGAACGTGGATTTAAAGTAAATAAATCGAAATTACAATATTGTCAAGATAAAGTACAGTATTTAGGACACATAATTGAAATGGGTTCTCGTCGGATACTCCCAAACCGTATTACTTCTATTCAAACTGCACCTCGTCCTATAACCCAGAGGCAACTGAGAGGGTTCCTTGGTCTAGCAGGATACTGCAGACAGTGGGTATCTAATTTTTCAGAAATTACTGCCCCTCTGTTGCAACTCTTGAAAAGGACATTACAGACCCTCTACCCTGGATGTCACAGCATGATGAGGCTTTTCAGGCAATTAAAACAGCCCTGGTAAATCCTCCTGCCTTAGGGTTACCGGACTATTCTAAACCATTTATTTTCTTTTGTTGCAAATGAAATAAGACTGCTCTGGGTCTCTTAACCCAGCAACGCACTGGAGGATACCGACCAATTGCTTACTATAGCACTCAGTTGGATCTGGTTGCTTCTGGTTATCCAGCTTGCTTACAGGCAGGGGCTGCTGCTGCCATCTTGGTAGACATGGCAGCTCCACTAACCTTGGGACATGACACTGTACTAGCAGTCCCGCATGCTGTTCAAGCCTTACTTCTGAAAACTAAAACACAATATCTTTCAAATGCACGTCTTACTAAGTACGAAATAAGTTTAATGGAAAATCCTGCTTTACAAATTAAACGCTACCCACCACTAAACCCTGCCTCTTTAATACCAACCTCAGACGAGGGTGAACCACATGATTGTGTGTTAGTAGTTAACTCTGTTCTTTCTCCTAGGTTGAATTTATTTGATACTCCTTTGCAAAATCCTGATTTAGTTATTTTCGTTGATGGATCCTGTTTAAGAACAAACTCCAAAAAATTCCAAGCTGCTTGGTCAGTCTGCACACCGACTGAAATATTGCAATCAGCACGATTACCAACTGGCACCTCCGCGCAGGCCGCGGAATTAGTGGCATTATCACATGCATGTAAACTAGCTAAAGACAAGTCTGTTACTATTTATACTGATTCCCGTTATGCCCATGGTGTTGTTCATGATTTTGGTATATTATGAAAAGAACGAGGGTTCTTAACATCTTCCGGAACACCTGTTAAAAACCATTTTTATATCAATAATTTATTGCAAGACTTATTGTTACCTTCTAAAATTGCTGTTGTTAAATGTGCAGCCCATCAATCCAATGATACTTTCGAGAGTAAAGGCAATAATTTTGCTGACTGGGCTGCTAAACAGGCTGCTTTGTCACAAACTGTTCAGGGTCACTTTTTGCAGCCATTAAAACCTATAAAAACTTTTGATGATATAGTACTAAAAGCTTTACAGAATGAGGTCTCAGAATCAGAAAGAAAAACATGGCTGGCTTAAAATTGTTTTAAACGATCTGATTTAATTTGGCAACATCCAGATGGAAGATTATTCTGCCCCTATCCATGCTAAATTCCCTCATTAAAGCTTATCATTTGCCAGCCCATGTCAGGGTACAAGCTTTAATAAAACAAATCCAAAAGGATTGGTTTGCCCCAAAGCTTTCTGTTTCTGTACAGCACTTTGTGAGCAAATGCTCTATTTGTTTACAGTACAATATTTCCAAAGGCACAATGGCTCCCGCACAACCCTTACCAAAACCATTGGGACCATTTTGTAATTTGCAAGGGGATTTTATTGAATTACCACATTGTGCACGTTTTAAATATGTTTTAACTGTTGTTGATGTTTTTTCTGGATGGTTAGAAGCATACCCTTGTGCGAAAAATGATGCTATTTCAGTTGCTAAAAAACTTTGTTATGAATTTATACCTTGATTTGGTGTTCCTTGTTATATATATTCAGACCGTGGAACACATTTTACAGCTCAATTAATTGACTCACTGTGTACTATGTTGGGCATCACTCTAAAATTCCACTGTCCATACAGACCGCAGGTATCTGGAATTATAGAGCGCATGAATCAAACACTGAAAACTAGACTAGCAAAAATTACTACTAAAACAGGCCTCACTTGGGTACAGGCCTTACCACTAGCTTTGCTCTCTATGAGAGCAGAAGTACATCCTACTAAAGGTCTTTCTCCTCATGAAATTCTAATAGGCCGACCTATGTGAATGCCCATGACTCCACCACCACCCTTTTCTGAGTATGATGCCTTTGATCATAATGTTATTGTATACTGCACTTCTCTTGTTTCTTTTTTAAGCGTTATCACCGCCAAGTAGCAGCTGCACAACATAACCCTGATCCTTTTACATCTTCCGAACTACAACCAGGCGATTGGGTGTACATCAAGTCTTTTTCCAGAAAAATAGCACTGCAACCTCGTTGGAAAGGGCATTACCTGGTTCTATTGACAACCTTTTCAGCAGTCCGATTACAAGGCTCACCAACCTGGATTCATATATCACACGTTAAGAAAGTCGTCCCTTCTGAAGATCAAACACCTCTACCTTTCACGGCTCCAGAATCTCCACCTATCACTTCCCCTACTCACAGCCATACTGTTCCTGCACCTAACAATGTCTGATATTTCTTCAATCAGAACACTTCTCCATTCTCATAACATACCACCAAGACCACCATTTCCACTTAGGTACTGTGCAACTATCTTGGTGGTTATTTTTGTTTTTCTTATATTTTTACTGTGGCCATTCCTATTTTCCACTACAGTAATACCTCCTGCCAAAAGAACTGCATGGCATCCACCATTCAATACCTACCAAGCCATAAAATATACTTATGCATCATCCCTTAATGTCTCCAATTGCTGGATCTTCTCTGCCATTCCTACGGTTCATGGGGGATTGATGCTAAATATAGTTCCTTTAGGGATTAAAGAGATATGGATGAATCTGATCTACGATACATGGATGAATCTGATCTACGATACATCAAGAGTTATTTCAAAACACAAAGTAGCATTGCAGTTGTCTGTCCATCAAAATGAAAGTGTGTGTTTCCAGAAACTTGATAAAATCAGAGTAGGGTAGAGCCATTGCAACAAAACGGTGGTATATATAACTGCCTGGGGTTGTGTAACTGATTTCTCACCTATATCAAGAATTGTGAAAAACTCTATAGCTAACTTTTCCTGAAAAATAGAAACTGTCTACTGGAAAATATTTGAAGGGCAGCAGAATGCTGAGAATCGCTTCAAACCTATCAATATCACCATCAAAGTAGAGAAATGTTATTTTATGTGTGGAAGAAAAGCATATAAATGGCTACCAGGAAACTGGTCTGGCAGCTGTTTCCTGGGGTACCTAGTTCCAGCTATCCGACATGTATCTACATTACCTAAGGGAAAATTTGGAACGTTCGAGAGGTCAAGAAGCCTGCCAATCCAGTAGGTAAAGTTGATGCTTCATGGATCTATCATCATGACCTGGCTCATGCTAGTACCAAAGGACTGTCCCATATGGACTTGGGTGATAATGTAATATCATGGGCTGGTATAATCCCGTCATATGGAGCAGTGAAATCAATTTGGGAACTGAGAAAGTTATCTAAACTGCTCAAAATCTTGAGCAATGCTACATTTTCTGCCCTAGAACTAGTAACTGATGAACTGACTGCTATGAGGGCTGTAGTACTCCAAAACCGTATGGCCCTCAATTTCACCCTAGCGGCGAAAGGAGGAACTTGCGCTTTAATCCAGGAGGAGTGCTGTACTTTTATTCCTGACAGCATGAAATTGAGAGTCACGTTGAACTGATTCAGAGAATTTCCAAACTTTCAGAGGCCAAAGAGGCTGATAGCTCAAGATGGGCTTGGTTAATCAACCTGTTCTCAGGTTGGGGTGGTGTACTTTTGAAGCTGATCTTGTTAATTGCAGTATTAGCAATTGTTGCTTTCATTGTCTTATTTCTAATCAAAGCACTGATCTTGAAATTGATTTCTTCAAAGACTGTGAAAAAAGTGCCTACATTTTATATGCCTGCATCTATGACTGTAGATAATGAAACGAAAATGTCTCTCAATGATGAAACGACTAGTAGCATGGTTATGTTAGAACTGCGGCAAATGTATGACAGGTTAAATGATGATGCTTACACAGCATCAAATGGGGGATTGTAGAATATGAACAGCCAAAGCATGTGTTTCGAGGGAATTGAGTATGTGACAATTTGTATAAACTGAGATGTACTGAGTACTGTAAACTCTGAACTGTGAATAATGGAAAAGTACTGAACAAACAAGAGTCTGCCTGAATGGAAATGTGCCTTTTATGGAAGTATATCCGATTTTCTCTTTTGCCTAGAGATATGATAATATGAATTGTCTTATGTTTACGGGTAAACCTTTGATTGTTTAATTGCCCTGCGTAATGATCTAATTGGTTCAGTTTTATATTTTTGTACTGTCAGCAATATCACCAGTATATAAGCTTGTTTATTCCTTTGTTCTGGGAGTCTCCCTGGTACTTTCCATGAGGCTCCGGCACGTGTGTACTGTAGTTAATAAAAGCCACTGAAAGAGAGAAAGAAATGTATCTGTCGTCACTTTAAAGTACTGTGAAATTTAACAACATCCACATCCCAGCCCCACCCCCCCATTAGGGAAGCCACCATAAAAAATTTCTCCAACGTCAACTTCACGCTTCTTAAGACAGAAGTGGCAAACTTCAAGACATCCATGCTGACGGACAATAGAGATATGACTGCTGAATCTTATACAATTGCACTTTATAAGCACTCACACAAGTGCATGGATCATGCAGTCCCTAACAGAACCAAGATGCTATCCTCCAAAAAAAGGAAGCCAATCTGGTGGTCCCCTGCTATAAACAAACTATACAACAGAAGAAAGAAACTGCTGCAAAAAATAGTAAAATCCCATGATTGGAGGAACTCCGTGGTCAGCCTCACTAAGAAGCTGAGATCCCTCATAAAATCCTCCAAAGCTAGTTACGAAAACAAAATCGCCACTGATTCTAAGGACAACCACAAAGCATTCTATAGTTATGTCAAAAATCTCAATGGCAACACTCAGATCTGCTCTGAGTTACAGCACAATGCCACTAAATATACAGAACCAACTGATATTGCCAGCATCCTGGCAGATAGGTTCAGTGCTAACTTTACCCCTCTCTCATCCCCTAAAGGGCCCATCTCTATACCGGAAGAATACAAAGTACCTGTAATCGTGGCTGCACAGGTAAAAAACACACTCTCCAAAGCCAAGAACATAGCATCCATGGGACCTGACAACATCACAGGCTACATTCTACATGAACTACAGAATGAACTGTCACCCCACCTAAGTACCATGTTCAATTATAGCCTTTCCTCAGGCTTTGTGCCCACTGAAGGGAGCACAGCAATGGTTATCCCACTCCACAAAGGAGGAGCCACCACGGACCCCGGGAACTACCTCCCCATTAGCCTGACAAGCCTGGTCTGCAAGGCTATGGAGCATATCATCATGGAACTTATAAACAATGACATTGGTAATCTCCAAACTCTGGACCCTACCCAGTTCAGGTTTGTAAAAGGCAGATCATGTTTCCTAAACCTGATAGACTTCTTTGAAGCGGTCACCAAAGCTGTAGATGAGGATAAGCTGGTACACACAGCCTATCTAGATCTTGCCAAGGCTTTCAACACCATCCCCCACTCTGGAATTATAGACAAACTCACTAAACTAGGTATAAATCCCTATGTCACAAGATGGGTTGCCAACTGGCTCACTGACCGAACCCACACCGTGAAAGTAGCAGACTCTAAATCCAACTTCAGACCAGTGACAAGTGGAGTACCACTGGGTTCAGTCCTAGGTCCTCTCCTGTTTGGTAATCTACTTCTCTGAAGTACAGGCTAACACAGAAGGTCATTGGCTAACAAAGTTTGCAGAAGACTGCAAACTAGGAGCCATAATCAAATCTCCTAATGATGTGGACATCCTAAAAAAGGGCCTCACTGAGACAGATACCTGGTGTCAAAGCCATGGCCTCAAGCTCAATGCCAAAAAGTGCATTGTCATCCCTTTTGATAAAAACTCTGTACCCATGAACTACCAAATAGGTGGTAGTCTAATTAACACCGAAAGAGTGTTAAGAGACCTTGGGACACAGGTGGACAGTAGTCTCTCCTTTGATAATCACATCACCATAGTAATCAGGAAATCCTTCTACATGGCACACCTCATCACAAAAGGTTTCTCATCCAGGAAAAAAGAGGTCACTGTTCCACTCTACTCATCACTCATTAGACCCATTATAGAGTACAACGCTCCTTTTGGTATGTACCTCACAAGACATCTACAACTTGAAAGGCCACAGAAATACCTCACAAAGAGGATTACCGGCCTCAAACAGATGCACTACACAGACCGTCTAAAAAAACTCCAGCTTTACTCTGTCGCATATCGCCTACTCAGAGGCGATCTCTGCCTAACATACAAAGCTATGTCAAACCCAGAGCTGTTGGACATGCTCCATGTAAAGAAATCCCTAAACCTTGTCACCACAATAAACAGAACATGCTGGAGGGATAGATTCCTATCTCAGAGACTTCTCATACTCTGGAACAAACTATCTATATCAAACAAAGCTCCTCATTAACACTCTTCAAGAAAAATCTTGATGATTGGATGGGAGATAGGAAATTCACCCTGGGGATCACTTCTGTGGCTCTACTTGACAGGGGCACAGGAAAATAATTTTCCTGGGTGGCAAAAGCCAGGGTACCATTTGGCTAGGCTTATATAGGCCCTAGGGCCAATTGCCTAGTACCTACCTATGAACCTATAATAAACAGTATAGTTCATACAGAGTTTCACATAGTCAGATTATTACTTATACTAACACTAAGGGTATATACAATTCATTAGCAAAATAAAGAGTGACATATCCTGTGATTAAAATTCATACACTGGATCCTTCAATTGTGCACATTCCATTTCAGGAAAATAAATAAATAAATTAGAGAGAGAGGGAGAGCATGCTAGAAAGATTCATATATAGACACATATATAGACGATATATACATCTATTTATCTATATATCTTTATATATGTGTGTGTGTGTGTGTGTGTACACACACACACACACACACCACATAGACACACACACACACACACACACATAAATACATATATATGTGTATGTACATATATACATATGTATATATATATATATATATATATATATATATATAGGTCTACTTGATATGATCGAACTTTCAAAACTTCGACTTTCATATGTCTGAGACCATATAATCGAACATTTAAAGGTTTGAATGTTATTAACACTGCAGTGCGATCTCGGGGTTGGTATATTTAAATAGCAGGGGGTGTGGGGGGCACAGCCCTCCATATGGTGGGTGCAGGGGGGTTTGCCCCCTGATAAAAATGTTCAGTTAATTTTTTTCATTTGTTTTACTTTTTTTATAAGATGTTTGAATTTTTAAATGTTCGATCATATTGTCTAGGCCATATGAAAGTCAAACATTTGAAAGTTCGTTCATCTGAAGTAGACCCATGTATATATATATATATATATATATATATATATATATATAGAGAGAGAGAGAGAGAGAGAGAAAGAGTGAGGGAGAGAGACATCAGTTCCACAAAAGAAACTTTCCTTACATGTGAACCACTGAAAAATATGTCCCTTGCATAACCCATCAAAATAACAAAAATAAATGTATATAATTGTATAAATTGAATATATCTGAGTGTGCATGTGTTTATGCATGAATACGTGTGTGTGTGTGTGTGTATATATATATATATATATATATATATATATATATATATATATATTTAGTGTGATTCATTTCATTATATCTAAAAGAAACACAAACATCCAAAATAATACCTCTAAGAATCATATTATCAAACGTTCAAACTTCAAACATAGTAACGATCGCAAAAGGAAAGCAATTTCCTTTTTGATCTTTACACTAAAATTCTCCGTAATCCCAATTCTAATTCATCTGATTAGTAGCAATATGGATTTTTTTAAGACAAGGTGTAGGGTCAAGGTTAGGGGCAGCACTTACATGCTTGTATAGTGTGGTGATGTACAATTCAATGGAGTTAACTTGGTTTGCTGTGGATTTGAAGCTTGTCACTGTATCACATAGAAACAGGTAGTTTTTCTTAGAAAAATGTTTAAAGATACCTTGGGTGGAAGGGATCTCTAGTTTCAATTTTATTTTAAAAGAGATGGTTTTATAGTTAGACCTAACAAGTGATGAAGGTACGCAACTGATGATGCAAGATTCCCCTTTATTGGTGAGGACAAGATCCAAGATGTTGTTCCTCCTAGTTGGTACTCTGACCAGGGCATTTATATTGACTAATCCTTCGAATCTCTGCGTTGTGTACTAGTGGTGGTATAGGTTTCTACTCTATATTTGGATAGTTTAGATCACCAAAGAAAATGATACTGGGTTTAAGACTAAGTTATTCCAATTGCTTTAGATAGGCATTGTAGTTTCCGTGTGTCATAGCTGGAGTTCTATAGATAGCTAATATATAGTATGGGGCCTTTCTGATGGTTATTTGGACATTCCAGCCTTGATATGAGTCTCTTCTGTATGAAATCTGAGACACCACCACCTTTTTTTCCCTTCCTGCATAGTAGCTGGTCAAAACATCTGAAAGGTTGGTGATGTAGAAAAAGAACCAGGTGATGTGGGAGCAGAGAAGCCATCAGTTAAAACTTATACAGCAGTGACAGAAAATAAAAAAGGAAAGCAACAACAAACTGAGAAGGTGTCCAATTTTGTGGCAGCAGATAATGCAGTAACTAAAACTCATGCAGCAGTGACAGCAGGCAAAAAAAGGAGTCCAGCAGAAAACTGTAAGTAAAACTGTTTGAAAAAGAAGAAGAGACCAACTGTGAGAATAAGATAAAAAATTACACTGTAATAGACAGATATTATGCATGGGACAACTTGGCAACTGTTCTGGTTTTTAAAGCTAATAAATTTGGTCTTTTACACATATTGGGAGTGAAATATTTTGTTATTTAACATTTGAAACTGATGGACTGATAATGAAATTTCTGGAACTGTGTAACAAAAAGAAGGACATTTATGCTTGGAATAATTATTTGTTTTCTAGTAGTAACTTAAGTGTTAAAAATGTTACTTTGTAGTTCAGAACTGATGAAATGGAATAAGGTGATGTTAAAAATGCATGTAGGATCTGCATAAAACTGTTGATAATATTGTGAATGTTAGAGATGAGAAAAATTTATATAACTAACAAGGGAATAGATAATCTGTTTCATCAAATATTAGACTGTGGTGGTAAACATAAAAATTATAACTGCAGGAGTCTTTAATTGTGATGTAATAGGAAAATGTAAAAAGAAAGGGAAAGATGTTAAATAAAATACAGGAAGTGATAACAAGTGGTAAATTAGCTGTGCAGAACAAAAGTCAATGGACTTAGATGAAGGCACTTGGATCTGAAATTAATTATTTTGTATTATCAGAAGGCTTAGAGTAGCAGTTGCCAGTGGCGCCTGGTGGCTTCAAAGAAGCAGAAGACAGCTGAATTGGTGGGGCCAATGGGAAGGGGTGTGGGCAACTAGAAAGGGGGGGGCTATGCTAAAAAACACAAAAACTGGAACTTTAATTAAATGCGCAGCTCTGGGTGCCAAACCGTCATTATGATAATCCAATCAAGACAAAATGAAGTGTAGAAAAAAAAAATATAAATCCCTATGTCACAAGATGGGTTGCCAACTGACTCACTGACAGAACCCACACTGTAAAAGTTGCAGACTCCAAACCTGACTTCAAACCAGTGACAAGTGGAGTACCACAGGGTTCAGTCCTGGGACTTCTCCTGTTTGGTATCTACTTCTCTGAATTACAGGCTAACACAGAAGGCCTCTGGCTAATGAAGTTTGCAGAAGACTGCAAACTAGGAGCCATAGTCGAGTCCCCAAATGATGTGGACATCCTACAGAAGGGCCTCACTGAGACTGATGCCTGGTGTCAGAGGCATGGCCTCAAGCTCAGTGCCAAAAAGTGCATTGTCATCTCCTTTGTTAAAAACTCTGTATCCATGAACTACCACATAAACAGTAATCTACTTAATGCTGAATGTGTGATAAGAGACCTTGGGACCCAGGTGGACAGTAGTCTCTCCTTTGATAATCACATTGCCACAGTAGTCAGGAAATCGTTCTATGTGGCACACCTCATTACAAAAGTGTTCTCATCCAGGAAAAAAGAGGTCATTGTTCCCCTCTGCTCGGCAGTCATTAGACCCATTATAGAGTACAACGCCCCTTTTGTAATGTACCTCACAAGACATTTGCAGCAGCTGGAAAGGCCACAGAAGTACCTCACAAAGAGGATTACTGGCCTCAAACAGATGCCCTACACTGACCATCTCAAAAAACTCCAGCTTTAATCTGTAGCATATCGCCTACTCTGAGGAGATCTCTGCCTAATATATAAAGCTATGTTAAACCCAGAGCTGTTGGACATGCTACACCTAAAGAAATCCCAATCCCTCCAAGCTACATGCTCTAGGGACCTAAACCTTGTCACCACAATAAACAGAACATGCTGCAGGGATAGATTCCTGTCCCAGAGACTTTCTATACTCTGGAACAAGCTACCCATCTATGTCAAGCAAAGTTCCTCATTAGCACACTTCAAGAAAAATCTTGATGAGTGGATGGGAAATAGAAAATATACCATGGGGATCACTTCTGTGGCTCTGCTCTACAGGGGCACAGGAAAGTAAATTTCTTGGGTGGCGTAAGCCAGGGAACCTTGCTGGCTAGGCTTACTTCGGCCCTTGGGCCAATAGCTTAGTACCTACTTATGAACCTATGAACCTATAAGTATAAAAAATCAAGCATCACTCAACTCAAATCACTTCTCCTCGCACTGCAGTTCTAATTATAATTTATATTCAGCTTTATAAAAGTACCAAGTAACATGCTGAAAGTAGCAATCTCTGTGATACCCCCACTTGTAAAAAGGTTTCTTAGCCAAAAAAGACCTGCTGCCTGACAACTATTTACTTGTTTCATGGGGAAAATGTGATCAAACTAAAAAATGAACAGCAAACAAGAAACAAGCTCAAGATAAATTGCTTAAATGATTACTGCACAGGTTATGGACCACACATGATAGATTGGCATTTTGTTTACTTTACGGGTAAAGCCTGGAAAGATGACTGCAAGTCTCCAACAAATGTAACAAGCTTCTGAAAATACGGTAATCTTGCCCTTTATTACAAATACTGCATATGCATTTCAATACCTAAGGCTTATACGCAATCTAATTATGTAAATATTCTCTGCATGGCAACAACAAAAAGGCTTTCAATGTTGGTAATTCTTTAACAGTATGCTTATTAAAGCTTACTTGCATCTTACAATCCCAGACAAGCTTACCTGATGGCCATTAAAGGATTGCTACTTAAACACAGAGCAACAGGCTCTGCAACAACATTAATTTTCTGAATAATAAGAAGCATAAATCAACAGTATAAAAATATGTTGGAAAACCAGAACATTCTGCAAAATCAAGGACAGATAAAAAGCCACTGTAGTACTTGTGTCTACCTTGGATGGGGGGATACTCTATACACTTACACTGCATAACTGCTCCTTGCCTTGCTTGGACACATCCAGAGTCACTACATGGGAGAGTGGGGTGCAACAAGTATGTCACAATTTGAAATGTCTCTGGCTGACGGTGATGACCCTGACACATTTGTCATAGCTCTCAACCTCAGAGCAAGAAATCTGGACAAAGCCATAAATAGAAATGGGACAAAGGCCCAAAAATAAGGACGATTTTTAAATATTGCTCTTATAAACTTAGAAAGATAATAGAATAGTAGGTCTTGCATTAGTATGAATTTTCTGAAGGGTATGAAATCTGAAACTTAAATGTCTGTCATTATTTTCTAACTTCAGTCATTAATGATTTGCCACTAATTTGCCAGAAAATCACAATTTTATGAAAAATGGACCAAAAATGTGATGCAAAAATATAAAATAGCCACACAATACAGCTGGGAACCTGTCAAAGAAGGGGCACTTTTTTAAATATTAATACTGTTAACTTGAGCAGCTGACGAAATAAGAGAATCTACATGCATTTCTGAAATTAAAAGTAATCTGTAATTTTGATCATTGCAGTTATTTATTAATTGTAAACCCTCCATTCTTTCTTCCAAATTTGTCATTTTGCAGAGGGATTATCAGGGGAGAGCAACATTTTGAGCCAAAATTGGGGCACTTCAGAAGTTTGGATATACCTAATTTTATAATTTATTTGGTCATACCTCTCAACCTCTTAACGCAAGAAATCTGGACAAGGCCAAATATATTGGGGGAACATACAAACAGTACTAAAAATTGCTCTTGTATAAACTTAGACAGTTCACAGAATAACAGGTTTCACTTTAGCAGGCATTTTTCTAAAGGGTATGAAGTCTGAAACTCAATGTCTGTCATTATTTAGTGACTTTGTTACTAAATGATTTGCCAGAAAACCACAAATGTTATGAGAAACAAACCAAAATTAAGAAGCAAAAATCTATTCATTCTGCAAAAATCTGGACAGTTGAGAGGTATGCTCAGCTGGGGCTGAGTTCACAAGATCATGGTACAGCTATTCCAATGTCCTGTTACTTGGCTATTTCACCCCATTTACCATAAACACTGTAATCTGCATACTGCTTTACTTCAATGATGATTTGAATTTAATTTAAAAGTTTTATTTTACATTTTACAGCACAAACACTAATACACATCTGCTAAACAAAGCAATGTAGTTTCACAGTGTAGACTTAGCATTAAAACTTCTCTGCCCTTGAAACTCACATTCATTGAAACAGCATCAAAATCCACATTCAAAGAAAATACATCTGGCCAATGGCAGATAAAGATTAACAATACACCTTCCTGATTGTATTAAATTGTATTCCTTGTATAATATAGTACAGTTGTTCGAGGACATTTTAAATGTATTGTTTTGAACATTTTTCCAGTAAACAATGAAACAAAATGCATGCACCAATAATGACAAAACTGCCCAGTTCAAAACATTTCCATCAGAAAAGTCTACTCAAACTTTGACAATCTACCAGTATCAGTAAATATGCACAATCTCTGCAGAAGTAAAAGTCATCTAAATAATTCCACATTAAAGAGATCTGTAACTAATGAAGAGGTTGCTTCTATCACACAACTGAGAAATTATGGGATGAAATTGGAGAGTGGAAGGTATTGCACTTATGGAAGGATCATATAACCATGCAGGACTTCTATAAACACTGATCTGAATGTTGGGCTGAATTTAAAAATAAGTATAAAAATGTTTTCAGTGTCAGAACAATTTAAGAAAGGAATAGAAACTAAAGTATAGACAATGTACAGAAATGTAGTAGATAATTCAGAGAATAATACAAGAGAGTATTATGGTATGGGAAAAGAAATATCTAAAATAAATCAAGGAAAAAATAAAGCATTACTGTTTAGGCAAAGATATTATTTACAAAGGAGGAGGTGTCTGCATATTTGGGTAAAATAGTAAAGGAAGATATTAATGTACTAATGGAAATGAAAAATGTAAAAGGAGAGGTAAAAAGAACATGAACAAATTATGAGTATTGTAGTACAGCTTGTGGAAATAAGAGTGAAACAAAGGAAAATAAGAGCGATAAAGTAAAAAGATTCCAGAATGAGTAAAACGCGAATTTGAAAAAAAATAATTGCTATTAATGAATTGAATTAAGTCTGTAGGAAAGTAAATGATTCAGCATCAGGCCCAGTTGATATAGGTATGGAATGTACAATAAATTAACAGGTTGGCAGAGTGCTTAGTAAATGAACTGAATGAATGGTTGAAGGAAGGGTTTGCTTATGAAGTGTTATTTAGTGGGATATTAAAATGTATATGTAAGAAAGATGAATTAAATAAAATGGAAACTCATCAGACTAAATAACACAGATTATAATTTTTTATGAGAATAATATAGAGGAGAATGGAAGGAATTATGAGAGATACTCCAGAAGAAAGTATATATAGTATAAAAGGGAAGGGATTTCAAGAATTGTTATGGGCTGTTTGAAAAATTGTGGAAGATTGTGGGTCAGACTCCAAAAGAGGCCTGCTCTCAGTGTAAGTGACTAACTTCATTGTAAGATCTGTCTATAAACATGCTTACTACTGGGAACAGATTCCAAAACATTTCTTCTCAGCCTGATCTCTGTGTAAGTAGTCACTTGCACTGAGAACAAGGAGTCACTTACATTGAGAACAAGTCTTATGGAATTGGGGTATTAGCAAGGCATTTGTTATAGTAGGACATGCTGCTTTGTAGGATGTTATGGAGAAGTATGGAACAGGTAGTAGAATTAGGAGAGTGTGCATGTCAGCATATCAGAATAATAGAGTGAGAGTGTCAGTGAATCGGTGACGGAGTAAAGAAATATGCATGACGTGTGGTATAACACAAGGATGTCCCATGAGTAGACTATTGTTTTCACTGGTAATGAATTCCAAAGTGAATGAAGTGGCTAATAAAATTCTGGGGGTTGTATTTGTCAATGAACGAAGTATCTTTGTTAAGGATAAAATTATGGAAAAATTATGTAGTTATGATGCAATGGGAGAGTTTGATAAAATAAATGAAAAAAATATGTCTTCTGTGGAGGACATATGGGTTAGTATTTAGGAAAAATGTGTATCTGATGAATTATGTATTAATGGGAAAAATAGCATATATGTCAAATGTTTATAGGATTCCAGAACAAATATGAAATGGAAATTGTGCATTTGTCTTTTTTCATTCATATGAAGTTCAAGATTAGACCCAGTGAAAAGAAGTGTGTTGTATATGTGTGAAGATGAAAAGGGATTGGGCTTACTGAACCCACTTACTTATTCTGCTTCTTGGTATAGAGGATTAAAGTGGGTAAAAGAAGAAAATGAGAAAATAACAGTGAGAATGTTTAGATATAAGTACAAAAGGCACTGGGCGATAATGAAAATAAGAAAAAGAGAAAAAGATATGCAAATGAAGAAATTCAAACTTATCAAGAAAAAATACTAATATGGAAAATACAAAAATGATGATATAGAGAAGGACAGAAGGAAGTGGCATAATAATGTGATGAAACAATATTATTTTATAAATCCATTGGAAGATTTACCAGAAGAAATTATTAAAGCTACTAAGGTAAGGAAAAAATGGTGTACAAGATAGCAGAGTATCCGGATTTCCACTGGAGACTGGTAATAAATAATTTAGCAGTAAATGGAAATATACCATGTAAAAAGAAAGTTGAAATAATGTGTTTATTTGTAGGGAGGAAGAGATAACAGAGCATGTTTTTTGAAATATAAACTGGTGGTGAAACTCTGGAAAAAGTTGCATGAAGAAAAATATTTTGAGAATATTAATGGCATAAACAATATAGTTGTAAATATGATTATTTATGGATATTATAAGGAAAAAGAAGAAAGAATATGTAAGAAGGGTAATTAAAAATTGTTTCATGTAATATGGGTTAATTGGAATGAAAGACTGAATGGAAATGTGTTAAATGAGAAAATCAGATTATGGTTATGGAAGGAGGAGTGGGGGTCAATTATGAAACAATAAGAATGAGGATGGTATAAGAAAAATAGAATGTATATATAATATATCTGTAAATATGTACTTTTTTATGTTATGTTAAATTATGATAGAAGCCATGGGATTTTTTTACATCCACCTGAGCTACCACCAATTCAAGCAGATGGACCTTGGTTTAGCATCTCATCAGAATGATGATAGACTCAGGAGTGTAGCACGCCTTTATGCACTGCCAGCAATTTACCTACCTATTCTGGAGATAAAACCCAAAGCCTCTTGCATCAAAAGAGAGCATGCTACCTGTTGTACCATGAACACTGACAGTCAGAGATGGTTTACTGCTCATGTAATGTAAAATACTAGGAGTTACACTGAAAGGCATGAAACTGCTTAAAGCTCTTGCCAATAGTCAATATCTTCCCAAATTTGCAGAAATTCCCTGCTGCCACTCAGTTTAATGACCGCAAGCTCTAAATGAACTCATCACACAGCTAAATAAAAACTGGTTGCTTATTCTTAGTTTGAAAAGTGACTAAGTGATAGTAATTAGATGCAGCAATGCTGATTAATCCACTTAAGAGCTCAGGAAAAATAAAAATGCAAACTGTAAAACCCAAATCAAGTTATAGTTCTGACTTCAGATTCAGAGAAGAAGCAGAAACATGCAAAAACATGAGACAGCCTACTCAAAACTGATATTAATACCTAAGCACAGCACAGACTCCATTTGAAAAAGCACTGAAAACTGGAAAAAGCCTTTCAAGCAGTGTCTGTTTGGCCTCTCCAGAATATACTCCCATCTTTCCCTTGTTCAGTAAAGGCCTGACATTTATACCTATGAGAAGAGCTGATGTGTCTAAAATTCTAATAGACTTGAAATTATATGTGAGAAAGGTGAACTTGTCTGTTTATTTTAACAACAGTTATTCTGTACCAACAAATTTACGCATCCCCAGCACTTTCAACCCTGACTTGCATCCTATGTTAAAAACCTTTGAGGATCTATGTGAACTGGATTTGAGACATTTGCTTGAAAATAATACCATACCTATTTCCTTTAACTTAACATCTGTGCAATGTAACCTAATGGATGACATTAAAAAATCAGGCACTCTTTGATTTATGCAGCCTGATAAAGGAGGGGGCATCATCATTATGGACCAGGTGGACTATAACCAATGCATGCTCCAACTGTTATATGAGGACTCTTATGTTGAGGCATCCCTGGACAAAGTCAATATTTCATATAATAGAGTAGATTGTTTTTTATATATGTTAACTCAGGGTCAGCTCTCTGTGGAACAATATAATTATGTTTGCAATACAGCTTCTAAGTTGGCCACAATTTTTGGTGTGCCAATATTACATAAAGACTTATATAACCCCCCTTCGACCCATTGTTGATGGCACTTCATCAAAGACGTATTATATAGCAAAAGTTATTGTTGAACAACTAAAACATCACTTGGTTCCTGTTAATCATCTCTGTTGGGATTCTTGGGATTTTTTGGTGAAATGTAATGACTTACAACAATTCAGAGAGGGATTTTTTTCTGACAATTGATGTAAAAGACTTATTTACCTGCATCCCCCACAATATTCGGATAGAATGGTTTATTGAATATTTCACTGACTGTACATGCTGAACAGGATAAGATAAATACAATTTCACATTTACTTGAAATGGTTTTATACAACAACTTTTTGTATTATGATGGCCAGTATTTTAAACAAGTGTCAGGTGTAGCCATGGGCTCACCTTGTGGGCCATTATATGCAAATGTGGTTATGTTAGTATGGGAATTGCATTATTTATTTAATAGTGACTTTTTCAAGTATATTAGGATGTATGTTCATTTTTGGATCACTTGTTTATCGCTTGGGATGGCCCTGTTGATTTAATACCAGACTTTATACAATCTTTAAATACTACAACTGAGTTTTTGAAGTTTATATTCCAGTTAGGTATGAACTCTATATCTTACTTGGATGTAGCATTAACTAGAACAGAAGCTAGTTTAAAAGCCTGAGTTTTTAGGAAAAAAACATATTCAAATAAATACTTGCATTTTACAAGTAACCACCCATACCATATCAAAAAAGCTGTTATAAAGGGACAGATGGTATGGGCTGCCAGAATGGTAACTGATATGCTTGACTTCTTAAATGAAGTATATTTTATAGGCAACATGTTTGTGAATAGGGGTTACCCGGTGCAGATGGTTAACAATATAAAATTTGAGATCATTAAGAAGAGACTATCAGGACAGCATATTCCTTTATTGCAAAACCATCATGCCAGGTCATTTGGTGAAGCTTATGGAGAAGTTTCTCCTTCTGCAAATGGTATCCAAAATGAAACTATAGGAGTAATGGAATCAGGCAACAGGGTGACACCATTTTCACAATGAGAAGTGGTGAGCAAAAAGAAAGAAATACAAAAAATGCATTTATTTCTACATTCAGTGTATATAGTCAAAATATAATGGATATTATTAATAAAAATCGGGCATTTATTAGAACAGATAAAAACAGCTAATGGAAAAATATTGGTAATTTCCCTGATTTTGTATTTAGGTGGGATAGCAACCTTAAAGACTGGTATGACAGTTTATCCCTTTTACATATGCAACCAGTGCAGAAAATGACAAAGTGTGGAATGTGTTCACAATGCAAGTTTATTTTGGAATGTAACCAGGTGCTTCTTGCCAAAAAACAGGAGTGGTTTATGCTGCAAAATGAAGTTCTTGTTCTGCATATTATGTGGGAAAGATTGAGTGAAAATTTATACAATGGGTGTATGAGCACATTTATGATATGCATACACACAAAGAGACCAGTGCTTTAGTAAAACACTTAAAGGAATTCCCTAGTCATAGTTTCAAATTTGTCATACTGGAACAGTTGCAAAAAAAAAAACCCGGAGGGGACCATGGGGTATTTTTTAAAACATAGAGAGTTGTGGCGGATTTTACACTTGAATGCATCTGCTTATTCAGGGTTAAATGATGTAGAGGCTATTTCTTGTGAGTTAAAATTAAAAACTTTTGATAGATAGTTATATATAAATATTTATATAAATGTTTTTTTTAAATCTATTGTTAAAAGTATTTCATTTTAATATGTTGTTGTTTTATAATGCTATGTCTTTAAGACTCAAGTGGTTGGGTTGGGCTATAAAAGAGTTTGTCACATGATTTTTGAATGCCTGAAGAAGGCTGGTATTTTCTAGCCAAAAGCGCTTAATGGAATCAAGTTTTAAAAGCTGTGTTTTAAAATAGTGTGCTTCTTCCCAATTCTGTCTTCTGGATTATTACTATGTTTTAATAAAGTAAAAGTAAGTGAAGAACATTTATACTTGTCTTACACTCGACTTTATATCTTTTGAGTAAATGGGTTTTGAGAAACATTTACAATAAAGACATTAGCAAAGATGTCTGAGGTGTAAGTTACAAATGGAACACAATTTTCTCTGGCCTGTGGAGGACAGGGTGCAACTTACTCAAGAAATGAGTCTAAAGACACTTATGACATGAAATAAAATGTGGTCAGAGGCATAGCATCGTCCTGCTGAAAGAGGAATTAATATTGTCTGGACGAGAAGGGAGCATTTAAAATTACTCAGGCACTGAATCATTCTGCCTTGACTAGAAATTTGGACATACTTATGCAAAATGCTGTAACTCCAAAAAATGTTATGAATAAGTGCTAACTGAAGATTTAAAACACTTTTTTACACATGGTGATTGCTTTTCTCTTCTCATTTTTACACTATTTTATAATGTGTGGAGGAGTGTTAGGGAGTGGGCCAATCAATGGCACCAAAAATTGCAGGGTCTTGGAAGTCAACAACTTACCAGACAGATTTAGTGTGAAAATGCACATTTCAGTTTGTTATGACTCCTATTAACCAAATAATACATTAATGCCAGTAAAGTATTACAGTATTAAACGTATAACTGCCATGCACAGGTAGTGACAATCAGTCATTCTATGATACAACTACTAAACAATTCAGTAAAGTTCCTACCCTACAGTGATTAAACTTCTGAACTCAGGCACTAGTCCAGGGGTCTGGACACATAATAAGTCAATTTTTATTTATTTGTGCAATATATACTTACATATATTCCAAGTAGGTGCAATATTTATTTATTATATCCATAATCAGTATTATTTAACTCCCTGAAGTACAATATTAGACAAATAACTTAGGCATTTCAATCTGTAGTGTGTTTTGCATTATTTTAAATAGGGTAGTTAATTTAACTCAGGGGAGATTATTCTTTTTGCATATGACTTTTGGTAAATGTCTCTGCTCTTTCTTGAATGTATTGGGGTAGTATTGTATTTGTTAGTTATGTTTATTCCTCTACTTGTATATGTTGTTTCACTTTCCTTTGTAATTTCAAGAATTAAGCTGATGCATGAAATTTAGTTTAGGCTACACTTGTATAAAGTTTACTTTGACTTTGACTTTGAAATGGTTTCAGCCTAACTTGAAATAATAACAAAATACTAATAGCTTAAGTTTATGTCTGTGTCTTTCAAAAGTGCAAGAACACAAGAAATAATTACACAGAACTTCTTATCCATTTAGGAATTGAGGCAAAGGAGAAAACAGTGCCAAACCTAAAGGGCAAAACAAGCATTTTCATTCCTCAACTAATTAAAATACAGAATATAAGTTAGCTCACTAATATACTTCAGACATATACTTGAAAAGAACTCTTTAAAATGCAACCTTTTGCAAAAAAAAAAGAAGTAATGAGGTAAAAATGAATGCCTTTTATAAAAATAATAATGCGGAGAACAGACCCCTTACTTCTAGTAATATCTGCCAGAAGTAACCCTACATTCAAATTAGACAGGAAGTATTAAAGGTTATTTGCCTAAATATGCTTTGCACTTTTAAGGAAATGTATACTGCTCAAACATTCACCAACATAACATACTTGACAGGAAAACTGAAACTTTAGACAAGATTTTAGGTAGGAAAGAGTTATGGGCATTTGCTATTGTGTGTTTATTTATTTATATATTTATTTGTTTGTTTGTTTGTTTGTTTGCTTGTTTGTTTATTTGTTTGTTCTTTTATTTGTTTTTGTTCACCAGGAAAGAGTGGGTAAAACCCATTTTCAGCACAGGTCCAAGGAGAAAAGTACCAGAAATAGTTACATATTTTGTACATACATTTGAATCATATGAATTCTGATATGGCTATAGATAACAGTAATGTGTTGTTTATACATTGAAAAAGCAGTTGAAAAACAGGTACAACAGAGGAGATAATAAATCAAAATATATATTTTTTCAGTTTGATAGTATAATACTCTATATAATGTTTTACATAGTGACTAAGCTCATAAAAACATGCAAGAATATACAATGAAAAAGTAGGGAGTTGATTGGGAGATGATATAATGGTTAGTGTATTTACTGCAGAGACACAAATTACAGGGTTTGATTCTTACCTTTAAAATAAAAATTAACTAGGCTTATAATGCCCAGCAACAGCAGTTAGCCTAGTACTTACAAATAAACCTAAGCCTTGTTTGAGAACATGGATAACAGGGGCAAGCAGAAAAGAAAAACAACTATATTTACAAAACTATGAGATATTACATTTAAACCTTAGGGGTATGTAGCACATGAAAGTAAGGCCAGAAGCAAGGACAAAATAAAATACTGAGAAAGGTAGTGAGAAAGGGAAAGAGGAAGAAGTGATATAAGACAGAGATATGAGAAGGGGGGGTTTTAGTCTGCCATATGGGGGTTAGAATATTAAATTTGAGAAAGTTACTTCATGGATTAGGAATATATTTTATTTCAGATGAGGTACATTTATTAATTAGATTAGCCAGATGTGGAATATGTACAGAACCAGGGGATATTTAAGTACTATTTAAGCTAACTTTTGAAATGTTTTATTTATCAGTTTAAGTGGCAGATGAATTGAGTTCTAAAGTTTTGAGACATAATTAGAGTATTAAATCTGATCTCTCAAATTATCTGTCACTTCTGTGCTTACTCTCTGATGTTTCTGTCTGCTACTTTTGATGTTTATTGTTAAATTTTACTGGAACTCAATTTTATTCCTAACTAGACTGACATCTTTAAAAGGTTAGTTATCTAGTCTATGGGCATAAACACCGAGAATCTTCTTTGTGGTTTTAAAATTAATTCTTGATCAAAATGGTATATTTGCAGTATATTATTTCATTATCTATTTATCTATCTATACAAAGACACCTTTATCTCCTGATCTCAGATAAACATAATTCGTCTGAGCATCACAACTTACATATTGTTTTCAGCAATGCATAAATCAAAACACATCTAACCTTAAATATCTATCAAAGCTGTAAATATTCATACATATAGGAAAAGCACATTAGATCAACCCTTTTTCATTATTACTCAAACTATTAGTATGTTCAGTGATACTGTATAGGTCCAGGATGAAACCAAGGGATTTGCTCACCTCTGTTTATGAGGCAAACCTATGCTCTGCTCTCAGCATCACCTTATTTTGTGAAAGACCTTATCTATAGTGTATTTTTGTGTTATTGTTGTTTTTTTTTTTTTTTGCAAAAATGATATGCTCTAAATACAGGTAAGCCACATTAAAATCTGTTTGGATGATAAACCAGTGAAAAGCAGCACTGCGCTTTAAGCAGACATCACATTTTTTTAAACTTTATTCAGACCTCTGTTCTTGTTCATGTAGAGTGGAGTAAATCTATACTACAAAATAGATGACGGTGAATACAAGCATTAAAATATTACTCACATATCTGATTGAAAACAACTTTATTTAACATTGTGAAGGCTGCCAGCCTAGCCAGATAGAATTGTGCAGATAATTCTATCATTTGTAAATACGAATGTTGAACTACAGACTTGTTTTCTTAAATGAAAGAATATGCTGTGAAATGCTGAACTTCAAAAATAATGTAACAACATTGCCCTCTGCTCTAAAGAAAGCTAAGACAAGCATTTCATGTCTGTCCCTTGAAGTTAACATTACTTCATGTATGTCCATTTGAAGTTAGAATTTGGAGTCGATGAGTCTGGAGTGAAGCATCCTGCCTATTGTTTTAACTTAAGGAATAATTACTAGAGTTTACATATGGAATGTCTTTTATGGCTGTAGTTTCCTGCAGGTGCAAGCTAACAATTATGCAGTTTCTGTTGGCTTGGGAACCCCAGGAAGGGTGAAGAATGATGCGATGTTTATCAGAACTGCAATTACAATTTAAACAGAGAGAACCAGAGATTATTACGCATTTTGTCTTGTTTTTTGTTTTGTGTAGAGATAAGTTAAGCTCTAAGGGTACTTTGCATGTATATAAGGATCCTGTACCAAGTCACTCTAATAAGCCTTGACTCTTTAGTTATACTACCAATTGAATAATAATACTGCACAGTAAGAATTGGACATCCTTTTAAGGGCCTTTGAGTAGCTGATAAATATTAGCTGGGTGGTGGCAGTGATTTCTACCATATAGTCTGGGTAACTCCACTGCCAATCATGAACAGATAGGTGATCTGCTGTGGTGACCTCTAACCGGGAAAAGCCGAAAGAAGAAGAAGTCTGGGTAAAAGGGGCACAGCTGGAGAACCTGTGTCAGCCTTCCCCAGGAGTGTCTGTGTGGTTGTATAAACTCTTCTCAAAGTGTGTGAGTGTGTGTGTGTCAGTTACTTGGGCAAAGACATGAAGTACTGGTTGGACAGAGAGGGTGCTAGAGGTTTTAGCTTGCCCACTAAGCTGAGATCTGGACCCTATAGCTGTGCCATTGGGGAGTCTTATTGGGGACCTAGAGAGAAAGGGATTGACCAGCCCTGGACTGACTGTGATCTCTGTGTGCTCTTAAGGGAAATTGCACTTTAATGTGTGCATTTGTTATCCTTTCCTCATATATGAGATGCCCTCTCTGGTGTTAGTGGTGAGGATTGAGGCTCCTTGATTGCTGGGCCAGGGCACGGGCATCACAAACATGTTTTACTTCAGGTGGTTTAGCACCATCACAGCATTTATTTTATGACTTATGGCAAATTAGTGACTGCAGAAGAGCAGGTGGGGCCATGATGGTGAGCAGAGCACTGAAGCATCACAGAGTTCAGAGACATTTGCAAAAATGGGGCATTTAATGTCCCAAATATGTTTGATGCTTAGCATGGTAACTTCTTAAGCTCCTTGGAAAACACTGCAGAAGTCTGCTGTTAGTATACAGGGATTCTGCTATTTAATGTAGTTTCACCCAAGTACTTTCAGTGCATCTATTGGTTACACTGTGTCCTGCTTCTTTAGACAAGTATTTGGCCACTTGTAGCATTTGTTAGTCAGATATTCTGCACTATCCATGAATTTTCTAACTTTGTACATTATTCTATTTTGTACAACACTCAAGTCACAGTTAGGTGTCTGCTAATCTGACTTTCTGTATCTGTAGACATAGGCAGGTAGCTGCTGGTCTGACATTTTGGATTTCCATAGGCATTATGGTAAGTTATGACTGCTGTTTATCCCACCCCATTCAGAATATGCTTCAGGCAAAGGTGTTTTGCTTATTTAATCACAGCAGAAAACAGCTTCAAATACAATAGAAGCAGCAGACTGATTTGTAAATACAACTCCATCTTGGTCTGATTTGTAACTAGAAAGCTCACTCTTTTATGCACAATAGTTTGTGGAGTATTTCTGACTTTCTGATCCCAAATAGAAGTAGGAATGTTTTATGTATAGCCCTTACATTTAGGGAAAAATTGCTGACTACAGTTATTGAGGGAGATGCAGGAAGAAGACTTTGCAGACATCAGTCCTGTCCTTAGCCTCACTCTGTATTGTTTGATTTAATTCAATTAATGGCATTGTATAACATCATTATTATGACATTAACATTGTTTTGCTCTCTTCTTTTGTAAGCTATTATCTCTCATTCTTTTAACTGATATAGGAGCTATAAATACAGAATTGTCTCAGGGCAGCTTTAATCACCTCAGTGTGGTTATTGACCTGATTCCAATAGAGTCATTCATACTTTTATTCTAGGTCCTGTCAATGTGTGGTTGGACACCAGACTACTTTTGGAAACCAAGCTGCGAACTACCATGTCTGCTTCAACACATTGTGCTTCCCCCCACTGCACTCCCCTACTCTACCCCAATCCCTCCCATCCCTGCCTAACTTCCTTTATTCACTCGCAGCTCTACCCCCATCTTCCATCAGCTAATAATATTCAGTTTCGTTCTTTATGAAGTATACTATATTATGTCTGTCACTTCCCCATTTATGTCTGCCCATCAGTTGATTCCCTATTGCTCTACTTTGTCTCTTTTTCCACCATTCTGTATCATTCGGTCTCAGTTGTTCACTTTTTAATCCATTAGTGATGCACAATACATGATCTACAGTAAGCAAACTCTTTCCCTTTCTTATACCTTAATAAATTACCCCTTTTTTCATCCACAGTTCTGACTCTCTCTGAGGCATACCTTCAACATTTCCTTCAGTTGAATTCACATTTTCTTTCCATAACCTTGTGTATATGACAAAATAAAGTACAGTTGCATAATTGAACTTACCATAACAGTAGATGTTTGAATGGTCACTGCTGCAGTAGCCTAAGATATGCATGCTATATCCTCTCAAAGGAAATAGCCAGCATGTTTCCAAAACTTTAGGGTAATCTCTACACACCCAAACCATTAGTCTGCTCAAGCTGAGCTGACTAAAAAGACAGGTTTGGGCACCAAGACCTTCAGAACTTTCAGAACTTTCATGCCAACTGAGAGAAGGTGGCTGAGCCCTCAGATGGCATTGCTAGGAACAAAACAAAAAATGTCTTCAACCGGGCATAAAAACACACCAAAAATAAGGGAGGGAGGGAGTGGCTACTGCAGCAGTGATCATTTGAACATCAACTGTTAGTTATGTGTTTCAGGACAGCCTTGTAAATCAACTCAGTGTGGTTATTGACCTAACTCCACTAGAGTCATTTATACTTCTATTCTATCTCACGATAAAGTGGGGTTGGAAACCAGCCTGTGGTCTACCCTATCTGCTTTAGCACCCTGTGCTTGCCTCCACCTCATTAGCCTACTCTACCCCAATTCCACCTACCCCTTCATAACTTCCTTTATTGACTCTCAGCTCCACCCTATTCTTCTATCAGTTAATAATAATCAGTTTTATTCTTTATGAAGTGAACTATTTCATGCCTAAGTGATTTTCCCATTTGTGCCTGCCCGTTACTTAATTTTCTGTTGATCCCCATTTGCCTCCTTTTCCACCATTCTGTATCATTATGTCTCAGTTGTTCACTTTTTAATCCACTGTAGTGATGCCCACTACATGATCTACCATAATCAGACTCTTTCCCTTTCTTATATCTTAATAAATTACCCCATTTTTTCATCCACAATTCTAATTCCCTCCCATGCATACCTTCAGTATTTCTTTCTGTTGAATTTACACTAAGTCTTCCCATTACATTGTGTACACAACAGTATAAAGTAGAGTAGTATAACTAAACCTACTATAATAGTAGATGTTCAAATGGTCACTGCAGCAGTAGCCTAAGCTATATGGGTTATATCCTCATAAATTATATAACAGCCAGACAGTTTCCTAAGCTTCAGGATACCTTCCACAAACCTAAACCAATAATAATCTCCTGCTGAGCTGGCTAAAAAGACAGGTTTGGGCCCCAAGCCCTTCAGAGCTTTCATGACAATTGAGAGACAGAGGCTGAGCCCCGAAAGGGCATTGTTAGGGAAAAAAATACCAAAAAACAAAGGGGGTGGAGGGAGGGAGTGACTACTGCAGCTGGGATTATTCGAATATCAACTGTTATGATAAGTTTACTTATACAATTGCTCTATGTTATTTATACTGATCACTGCTACAGCAGCCTAAACTATATAGGAAGATTATCATAGCTTAGAACAACTGGGAGGTGAAGGAGAAGGAGCCAGGAGCCCCTGGATAATGGTTCTAGCAAAGTCTGACTTAAACCTGGAGAAGGAATCTAGCTTGTAGTGCTTTGTAAATGTATGTACAGAGGGCCAAGTTGCTGTTTCTAGAATACTTCTAGTGTCCAACCTTTTCCAAAATGTCAACCATTTTGAAATAATCTGATTTGGCACAGGTTGTCCCTCCTTACCTTCACAAGAAATGAACAACTGAATAGAAGTTCTGAAAGATGTTGTTCAGTTAAGATAGTATTTGAGTTGTCTGTGGGCATCCATGGTATGACATATCTTTTCTCCCTCAATTTGGGGTTGAGAGAAGAAAACTTAAAGAGGGGCAGTTTGGTTTGAAGTAAATTCAGATAATATTTTAGGCATTAAAGATTGAGTAGTTTGCAAGGAAACCTTGTCCCTGTGGAAAATGAGAATACATTTACTGACCATAAGACCTTGCAACTCAGATACACTTCTTGCAGAGGTCAGAGCACCCAGGAAAACTATTTTCCATGTTAAGAACCTCAAGTTAGAGAAATGAGCTGGTTGACATGAAGTAAGAGTTAGTTTTTGTAACAAAGTTAAGATCTCTATGAAGAGCTATATGTTTTTAAGGAGGCGTGTTGTGCAACACCCCTTTCAAAAACATTTTCACACAAGTGCCTTGATACGGGCAAGCATCTCTTTTATATTTATGTCCTAGTGTCTGTCTTTGTTGTCCCAGATACCTTGCACTTTTATCCTCAAGTCTGCAGTGTCCATAGTGACTGACTGCTTTGGAGCAAAAGAGGAGAAGAAGAGACCCAGATTCAGGGATATTTGATGTCTCCATCAAGTGATTTGTCTTCTCACAACTCCCAGAAGTAGAATCTGTAAAGATAATTGAGGTTGGTTCTTGGACCAAAGAGACTTCAGATATCATTGCATCTTTCTCATGTGGAGTCTTCGCAGAGGTATCATGAGAATCACAGATGCCATGAGTCCCAGAATTCTGAGGTATTCCCTTGTAGTGATCAAAGTACAACTGGAAAACTCCTGGAACAGATTTAAGTATAGATCTGTTTTTCCTGTGGAAGAAAATCTGTTTGAGTTGGATGTGTCTAGCAGACACCACAGGAACACAATCCTGTGTGAAGGAGTCAAAAAGACTTTTCAATGTTTTCTTGGAATCTTGGCTTGTGTAAGAGATGTCTTATCCAATTGACAGATTCTTGACACTTAAAAATGACTCTGCAAAGATAAGCAAATCCTCTAAATATGTGGATACCCAGTAGTCTGAAATGGAACATAACTGAAGCTAGACACTTGCAAACAATCTTGGAGCAGTGGATAACCTAAACTGTAAGGCAGAGAACTAATAATACGATCCAAATGCATTCCAAAGACATGTGTTCTGGAGTGCTCCTCCCTGGGCCTCCGCTGAAAATAGGCTCGGTCCTAGTCAGACTTTCCTGGTCAACAAGTGTTAAATAAATAAATAAATAAATAAATAAATAAATAAATAAACACATAAATAAATAAATAAGACTCATAAAATCTTAAGAAACATTTGAAGTCTGGATGGATAGGTATGTGATGATAAGCATCTTTTAAATCTAAGTTTACTAAAAAATTCAAATGAGGAAGAAAGTGTAATAGGTTATGAAGTGAAAGCATTTTGAACTTGGCCAATTTCACAAACTGGTTTAGGAAAGAAAAGTCCAGAACTAGCCTCCAGGCATTTTCTTTCTTTGGCACCAGAAATATTCATGAATAAAAACCTCTTTCCAACTGCAAAGGAGGGGGGGGGTTGTTTTTATTACACCAGAGAAAGCATGTGCTGTAGGACAGGAGGGATCAAAAGGGCTTGGTCTGATAGATGCAGAATAATTCCCTGGGAAGGATGGATTTCTTACCACTGTCATCTGTAATCCTGCTAAATTAGTCTCAGAACCCATTTGTCTAAAATAATCTGTTGCCAAAAAGAGAAATGGAGATTCAGTCTTTCTGGAAGGGATAAGGGACTGCCAGGGTGGGAGGGGAGGACAAGGTCCCTAACATAGTCATTCTGACTTGTTTGACTATCCTTTGGTCTTGAGGGGGGGGGGTCCCTGTTTTCTTTCTGGACTTTCTCTGCCATTGCCTTTTAAATGTCTGCTTAGCAGCGTTTTACTGAGTTTGTTTTGTTTCTTGCCAAAACTGGATGAGGAAGGAGAAAATCCACTGGAAAATTTAGAGAAGGAAGCTGAACAATCTGAGAGGTTTTCTGTATCAGCTTACCCCTCAGATCATATTTTTGGTAGTGTCTATCTAAATGTGAATTTAAAATCTATTTTTTTTTAAATCCGCTGTGACAGAAATTCTAAGAATGCAGTCAGGCAAACCTCCTCAACACTGTACCAGTGCCAATAGCAGGATATACTATCCACAGAGTCATAAACAGGCTTACAATAAGTAGTGACCTGAGGAAAAAAGAAGAAACTAAACCACATGAAGCAGATTTTTCCTCACAGGAAGGACTTGCAGATAAAACTCATACTTTCACAATTAGTCATAATAAACTTTAACATACGATTCTGACAATTCAAAATTCTAAAAATGAAAGTTGTACAAGCATACACTTCTTTTCTAACCCTGCCAGTTGCTTTACCATGCTTGTTAAAAGGGGGAGAATTAGAATTAAAAAATGCTTGACAGTAGTAGCTGGATTAACTAAAGCTACAGCTGCTGGGTCAGGTCTGGGATGAGTGTATAAAAGGTTGAAAGACTGTGGAACTTTGTACATTCTATCTGCTTTGTTAGCTGCAGCACTCTAGGTATCAGGGAAATCACAGGCTGTGACAAACATGTTATCCAGTGCAGACAGCACCAGGAGATGGGAGAAGGTTCTGGGAATTCAATTTGTAATAGTTCGTATTTTCTGAGGGTCTATATTATATCAGTGAATGCTTAACATAGTGAATGCTGTATGATCGACCCTAATATGTCAAAACACCAAAATGATGAACACACGGAACAGCAATTTTTTTCCCGGGGGAAAAAAATCGCTGTTCCATACAAAAAAAACCCCAAACACAAAATAAAGTGAGGGGCCTTTGGCCCCCCACATCCCCTGATGCCCACACCCCCCTACTTAAATATACCAACTCTGAGATTGCACCACAGTGGAGGAAATGGCAATGTCCCAAAAATGGCCCAGATTTTTTTCCCTGGGAAAAAAATCGCTGTTCCGTGCTTTCGGGATTTCACCATTTCGAGTAAAGAGGGTCGATTAAACAGCGTTCATTATTTTAAGCGTTCACTGATTTAATAGGAACCCTTTTCTGAGGTGCTGAGAAACCTCAGAGTTCTCCCACTGAAAAGAGTTGCACATTCTGGAAATAGTCTCAAAGAAAAATAATCCTTGACAGGGAGATTCAGATAGCATATTTTACACTGAGTCTAAATCAGAATTCCGAGGAGAAAACCCTCTATCAGTCCCATCACATTCCTCTCCAGATTCAGTTTCTTGAATCTCCTCAGGAAAAGAGAAATATCTTTTTCTTTTACCTGAAACCACCTGATAAGAAGGGTCAATAGCCCATATAAAATACTGAACCAGACTTAATAAACTACTCATTTCCAGTGAAACAGGAGCAAGAGAAGATACATGTTTAGTTTTCTGTTTCTTTATGACAGGAAATTAGGACAAATAAGATCATTAATGGTACCAACAGCAAACCCAGAAAAAGGTACAGCATTCTGGCTCAGCAGGGGCACCTTCCCTGCCCCTTCTCCCAGCACTGACAAAAGTGGCTCTCCCTTGTCCACTGAGAGGACCCCAACAGCTGCAGAGATTGTGGTTAGTCTCCAGTAGGTGCTACATCAGAGGGATCCAAGATAAAAGATGAGTAGTCTAAGGTACAATAAATGGCCACAGCAGAGTCAGCCACCTGTGGCTGAGGCAAATTATTATCCTGCTGTGGTGGCAAAGGCTGTTTAGGCAATGTTTCTTTTTGTGGCTGGAAGAAAGACCGACCATGTGACTAGTACTTTGTTTCATGATCAAGCCAAAAATGGTGCTTCTTTCATGGGGAACTAAGCCAGTAACATTTTGAAAATAGTATAAACTCCCTTTTTCCAATAAAACCACAGTAAAATGTATGCTAATATAATTTACCAGACCCAGAAAGTAATTGTAACACAGTTTCTCCACAGAAAAAAATGTTTTAGAATGTTTACATCAACTTTAAAACTGTCAAGCATAAAAGTGTGCTCCTGTTTAAAAGTACAGAAAGCTGTATGACAGTCAATAAAAACATATATTCTTAGCTTAAAACATACTTTCCATGACAAGAAAGTAAATTTAAACATTTGCCATCCTAATAGAGTAGAATGCCATATTCTGTTCTACTTGCATAATGGTGAAGAGTGATAGTGGTGACTGGTAGGTTGAATGGAAGAATGCTAGTATTTGTAACTTACAGTGCAATACACTATTATTTATAAAATTGATGTTCTTCATGCTGGTCATTGCTGCAGTAGCCTACCAGTCACCACTATTACCCTTCGCCATTATGTAAGTAGAACAGAACGTGGAATTCTCCTCTACTAGGATGGCAAAACAAACACAACCTAACTACAAGCATGATTTATATGAAACAATACAGTCTTTTAGTACTACTTGTTTTTCTTTTACTTCTGTCTCTACTCACCACCTATCACAGTCCACATGATACATTATACTACTATTACTTAGACCTCCACACAATTATTCAACCTATAAACTGCCAGAAGTGCAACAGTTAACATACAGATATTCAGATCTAACACAACTGACACCTACACTACCTACCTGAAAAAACAAACATCTGTAAATAAACTAGTCTGCTATAGCCGAACCTTACTGTAGAAATCTAAAGAACAGTATAAACTTAAACCCCAATTATATCCAAAATGTGGGGACATTCGCTCTAACCCAGGACCTGCCATGCATAATGGTGTCTTGCGCAAATCTTATTTTTGTGTTGCAGCTCTTCTGGATTAAAGCTACGTCATAGAAATCCCCTGGAAATGCAGAATAAATAATTGGCCTGAGTATCTGAATATTTTCCTACACCCCAACATACTTGCAGTAACAGAAATCTATCTTAAATCACATACAGATAAGAAGAAATACTGCCGAATGGCTAAATAATTGTTCGTAATGATCTTACTAGTGAAACAGCTAGTGGTGGTGTATCCATTTATATTCAAAAGCTTTTAACCTTATTGTGCACCCCGCAAAAAACATCAAGCATCAATAATGTTGAAATTCTAGTAGGCACACTTAAAATTAACTCTCAAAAATCAATATGTACAGCAACACTCTATACACCCTATTGCAGATAAAACAGCCCCTGAGGACATATTATCCTGACTTACTACAAATCTATCTCTTGAAACAACAGTCCTAGGTGACCATAATATTGATTGGTCCAAGTGTACTCATAAAATAATTTACTTCACTAGCAATCTATATGGGTTAACACAGCTGATATAAATGACCAAAAGAATTGATAAAGTTACTGGTAAAGAATGTATGTTGGACTAGATACTGACAATGGTTCACAACAAAATTACCCTTGCAGAAATTATGCCTGACACAATTAGTGATCCTAACTACATCTTCACCATATGGGAATACACCATACTTCATAGACATGTCCTACATATCAAAAATACAAACAAATTCAGTACTGAAACATTATTGTCTTTTCATATGCACAGTAACTGCCTTTGTATGACACAGTAACTCATTTCAACAAACCATTCCCCTCCATATTAAATTCCCTTGCACCTTTATGCAGGAAAAGTGTGGAACCTGCATTATGGCTTTTATAGATATAAAAAAACATAATTCACATACCGGTTAACTGTCCAGAGTTTTGAAGAATGTGCATGTTTTTGCCTCACATTTTTTGTGTACTTTTCACAAAATGTATGGTTTTCTGACAAATCACTGAAGATTGAAGTCACTAAATAGTGACATACATTTGAGTGTCAGACATCATATCCTTCAGGAAAAAGGATGCTATCCCATATCTTGTTATTCTAGCAGCTTTCTTAATTTATAATGGCAATATTATAATTTTGTCACTATTTTTGGGCCCACATTATTTTAGGCTTTGTCCAGATTTCTTGCACTAAGAGTTTGAGAGATATGGTAACTGATAACAGATAAAGCAGTAAAAATGCAATTAAAAAAAAAAATACAAACAAGCTGCAGCAATATTGGCACTTGCAAAGCCTAACTAAGAATACCATCCTAAAAGCTAAGCAAAACTGTTATGTTAGTGTGATGCCCCTGCACTGGCCCAGTAATCAAGAAGCCTCAATCCTCACCACTATCACCAGTGAGGGATGTGCACATTGGGAGGATGACAAGTACACACACAGTAATGTACTGTTTCCCTTAAGAGCACACAGAGATCACAGCAACCATCCTAAATATGTATTTAAAAATATTGTCAAAGGCTAGTGTATTCGAGCGGCCAGAATGTCTTCCACAGACACTATTATGACCATTGAGCTCGATACTCTTAAAACGTTATTCCTTAATCGGGGCTACCCACATCAGATGTTAGTGGATGTAATTCAGTATGTGCACAAGGAATGGGGGAATAAATATTCCCCCTTATTGGGAAATTATGAGGACAAAAGGGAGGTGTTGGTCAAAGAATTTTCTTTTAAAAGAGCATGTATTTTAACCTATACTCCCCGCACTCATTACATTCAGGACATCTTGTGTCACCATTGGGACTTAATTAAGGCTACTAAATTGGATCAGATGGTAGGTAGCGAACCCAAATTTATATACAAGACAGGGATTAATCTTAAAAGATTATTGGAAAATAACAATAGATCCTTAGATAGATCAAGTATGTTCAAGGGAACAAAAAAATGCGGAAGATGCAGGCAATGCCATTACATTAATGAAGACAGACATCTTAAGTTAAAAGATTTGAATTCTACTTATATAAAATCCAGAACTGGAAATTGTAATACAAGTCAAGTGGTTTATCTTGCGTTATGTGTAGCCTGTTCCGCCTACTACGTAGGCAAAACAGAACGCCCCTTAAAAAAGCGGATATATGAACACGAATACCGCATAAAGAAAAAGGACACAAAAAATGCTCTATATAGACATTCACAAGAGCAAGGGGTAGAGCACACCTTCCGGTTTACGATAATAGATCAATTGAAGAGTTCAACTTTTGGGGGCAACTGGAAGATGCGATTGTCTGCTTTAGAGAGCAAGTGGCAGATAGTTTTGGATGCCACACGTCCCCCTGGGTTGAACGATTCCATTAGTATTAAGCCTTTTTTAGCATTGGCTTAATAGACATGTTAGTCATTTTAAAATGGGCTATAGTGTTTGCATATATTATATTGATGCACTGAGCTCTTTAGTCAAATACATTATATTTTATTCAACTTTTCATATAGTCACTAATATCATCTACATTTCGCCTTACACATTAAGTGCAGCAAGGTATTTTTATAGATTTATATTCAATATTAGTTCGCCAATTATGAATACATGTATTTTAGTAACTTTTTTACTCTAAACATTAGTATATTATCATATGTTATAAATATGCTTTATATGAGTAGTTCAAGTGCATATAGAGATGATGGTTTATGTTTTATGAAATTCAGGTATATTATATATTGTTTAAGGTATATACCTTTAATGTTTTTGGCGTTTTTTTCACTAATTGATGCTATTAGAATGATATATATTTGTGTATGAGCACTTTTTTAATCGTTCTGAAGAAGACTGAGGTGTCCAGTCGAAAGCGCTCAACTTTGTGGATTAAAGTTTTAAAGTTTTACATCTTCCGTGTACGAGTCTCTGTGTCCTCAGGTTCCTGTCATTACTTATTGGTTGGTACTTGGCTTTTGTTCTTTGTTCCAATTCAGACTTTCCTGGTAAATGAATGTTAAATAAAATAAACAAAAGGTTTAAATATAATAATAAAAGAAGACAATATTCAATAACTCAATACAGTGACAACAGAGTTCAGGATCACAGTAAATATTTTAAAACAACATAGAAGGGACAGTCTCACATAAATACAGAATACATCTAAACTAATCTTACTAAATTCCTGTCTATCTCTAAGACAAATCACTGTAATCTAAGTCTTACTTACAGAGCAAGGTAAATACAAGTACTGAATGGATGTTTTCAGATCCAAAGACAAATACAAAATGCCCAGACTCACTCTCTGTGATAGTTCTTAATATCAAACATTACTACTTGGTTATCTCAGATTACATCATTCTTTGTCATCTCTGCCTTCAGTTTCCAGGCCAACAGAAACTTAAAAGTTAGCATTTTTGTGTCAAAAGTACTTATCTCTTAAATGGTTGCCTGGAACTTGAAGTTGTAAAACAGTTACACACCTCTACATTTGAAACCTGTAGTTATTTATGTTTCCAAACAATAGGAAAACCTACAACTCTAGACATTGTGTCTGCTCTGAGCTGAAACAGAGATAACAGAATCATAAACCATTTCCACTTGTTTTCTTGAGGTTTTGCAAGTTAACTCTGTATGTTCCAGCCTTTACCATCAAAATATACATTTGCATAGGCATATAGTTTATACACATTTCTGTTCTTTTCCAGCAGGGCACACTGTGGTTACATTCTTAAAGCTCAGCATATAACATACAGTTTACTTACATTTGTAGGACAAGTATACAAATCATATTACTATCCACAAATGACATCGAATTATATACAAAATTCCAGCTAGCTAGGCTGACAGCCTTCATATTTAGTCTACAGGAAAACCACAAAATAGTTTTAGTTGACAATCAATAAACTTATTCAGCCTGGTAAAAAAAAATCACATCCCTGCACTTTCACAGATGAAACAAACTATAACATAGCATGCTGATTTATTCTACATAAATGCTGATAACTCCTTTAATATTTCCACTTCACCCAGTGTAGTAGTAAATGATATGGTGCCAATACTGCCTTCTCACTTACCGCAACTCCTACCAGTAGAATAGAAAATTCAATAAATTAAACCAACCTCTCTTGCAGGAGACAGCCTCCCAGTACAATATCTCAGATTAGCTGCAGAAGCAATTGCATTCCTAATATCTAGACTTACAAATTGCTTTATGTCTCTCCAATATGCTATAGTCCTAAAACTCTGGAAACAATCTCATGTCATTCCCTTACATAAATGTGGCAAATTCCTTGTGCTGGTGAATTACAGACCTATTGCCATCTTCTGTTCAAAATATTTCAAAAATGAGTTCACCTACAGTTGATCAGCTGTCTAACAGAGAAGAATTTACTTTCTGTAATACAGCATCAGTTTAGCATTACTAAGTCATATGCTATATTCATGCAAGACAAAATTGAGGTGAAAAAGTTATATCCCTTTTCCTAGATCTATCCAAGGCAATTGATACAGTTTCACATCTCATAGTATTATCAAGACTCAAGGAACTGGACATCACAAACAATGTAGTAAATTGGTTTAAAAGTTACCACTAAACACAGTGTGCACACTGGGCACACCTATCAACTCCTCCTCAGACAAGATCGGGTGTGCACAAGGTTCTTTAATAGAATTATAAATAACATGCATAACAGCATCTCACCTAGCAAATCAAATCCAACATGGAGACAACTCTCTTGTGTCAAACAGCTGTAAGACAACATAAAGCATTCCTTTACAAAATTGAAAACTGACTAGTATAATCCAAAGACAACTAATGTAATGGTATTTTCATCTACAACCCAGAACTCAAACTACAGTGACTTAAAAATATTATCAGTTGATAATATTAGAACTGAGCTAGTACAATACTACTGTACATAATAATTGAACATAGATTAAAATTCAACCAGCATATGTAATATACAGTTTAAAAAAAAAACAACCTTAAATTGGACCTTCTTTATAAAATGAAAATGTTTCTTTTTTTTTTTTTCAATAATTTTTATTTTTATTTTTACATTAATAAATGTCACAGATAAAAAACATCTTACAACATGACCGTGTGCATATGTATATATATATATATATATATATATATATATATATATATATATATATATATATATATATATATATATATATACATACATACATACACATACATACACACACACATATATATATATATATATATATATATATATATATATATATATATATATATGTACATACATACATACACACATATATACATACATACACATACACACATATACATATGTTATACATTGATGTCAAATACCACAGGATATAGGTCATACAACATATCTATTTACATTATGTACATAGATGCTTTCACTGTTAATTCCACAGTTATATAGACAGTATATACATTCGTAATATCCAAGTTATTATTTAATATCTGAACCTGTATGTGTTCTTTGGTTCCATTATAGTGTATTTCTAAGTTGCTGTGTGATGAATTATGCTAATATGATGTTAAAGGTTTGTTCCCAAATTTCTCTGGATTTCATGTTTTTGTTTCTTTTATCTATTACTATTTTATGAGCTAAAAGGTGTTGTATAGCTACTTGTTTAAAACCCTCCCAAGATATATTTATCGTATCTAGCCATTTAAAAGTTATATACAGTTTCATTAGTAGGAAAATTGTTAAAAGTGTATTTGCTTGTTTTCTTGGGATGTTGGGTGGGAGAATGTGTAACAGAGTGAATTCCCAAGTTAATGTTGATGTTTGATAACCCGTATTTTGTAATTGTACCTTGAGAGAGTTCCAGAGTTTATAGACACATTTACAGCTCCAAAATACATGGATTAAGTCAGCTATCTGGTCCTTACAGTGTGGGCAGAAAGGTGATTTTGATGTGTTAAATTTGTGTAGGATTGCAGGTGTAAAATAAGCATTATTATTGATCATGAGCTGAGTGTATGCTAACTTTTTGAGGGGTAGAATCTTCAGTGTTAGATTGATTGCCTGGCTTATTTGCTGATCATCTATGGATGCTTTAATTTTTCTCCAGTAGTTAGAGAAGAGGAGGTCCTTCTGGTATTTGATTTCATTTATTATTTTATATGAATTGGTAATAGTTTTCTTTGTTGTGATAATAGTTTTCCAAAGCCTGCTACAAGTTTCTATGTCACTATTGGTCATAGTAATATTTTGGAGATAGCTGGAACACAGTTCTTTGATTTGTCTTAGGATTATTATGTGTGATTTAGGGAGGTTTAAGTTGGTCCTCATTTCTTGTATTGAACAGTTAAGGTAGGGATAGATATCTTGGATTGTTTCATCTTTTAGTCTGGGAAAAGGGACTAAGTCCAGCATCTTATTGTTTATTTTAAATTTGGGTTTTATGAAGGGGTTGAAGTATTGTCATGGCATGTCTAAGGTTCAAGAATTGAAAGAGTTTTTGTGCTAGGTTGATAGAATGTTTTAAGGGCTCTATAATGTTATAAGTTTGTATTTCTTTCTGCTTCAGGAATGGAAGTGCTTTGGGATTGAAACCTAGAGCTTTAATATATCTATAATATATTGTCACCCAGAGAGGAGACCAATTTTCCATTGACGGGTTATGTTCAGCTATTCTCAATATTCTGTTAGTGTTAATGATCGAGTAGTACATTTTAAAATCTGGTAGATTTAGTCCTCCTTTGCTTTTGGGGAGTGTTAATTTTGGATAGGAGATTCTGGCTTTTTGGGTTCCCATGTAAATTTTGCTAGGAAGGTATGAATTTGTTTGAAGAATTTATTATGTATTGTTGTCTGTGATGTCATGAATATATACATTAATCTAGGTAAAATGTTCATTTTGATTATTGATACTTTGGCCAAGAATGGTAGTTTTAGGTTGTTCCATCTTTTGCAGTCTTGCATTATATTTTGCCATTTAAGGTTTACATTGTGTTGGTAGAAGTCTTTGTTACTCTGGAAAAAGGTAATTCCCAGGTATTTAGTTTCTTCTTTAATTTTTATTGTGTTTAACAATGGTATTAGTGAGATTAATTTGGGTGTTTTTAGGGGGAAAATATTAGTTTTATTAAGGTTTAGTTTGTAGTTAGACATAGTTGAGAAATGTTCAATTACAGCTATTATTTTGTTTATATCTGAATTTGGAGTAGTGCAGTATATGTTCAGATCATCTGCAAATGCAGTGAGGTATATTTTGAAGTTGTGTATTGATGGAGGATTGTGATATGTATTTTGTTTAATGTATAGAAAGAGTGGTTCTAGGTATAGGTTAAACAGGAAGGGTGATAGTGGGCATCCTTGTCTTGTTCCATTTTTTATTAGGATCCTATTTGACCAAGTTTTATTTATATACAGAGATGTGTATGGGTTGCTATAGAGAGTTTGGATGATCTGAATGAAGGTATTGGGTATATTAAAGTAGGGTAGTGTTTGGAGTAAGAATTCTAGATTAACCCTATCAAATGCCTTGTGGGCATCCACTACCATTGTGTAGATGTTGATATTGTATCGGTTAGCGTAGGATATTAGTGCATCTAATGTTAATGTATTGTCACTAGTTTGTCTATGTGGTGTAAAACCGGATTGTTCTGGGGAGAGGATTTTTTCTATCAGATTTTTCATTCTGTTTGCAAGTATAGAGGTAAATATTTTAGTATCTATATTTAAGAGGGAGATGGGTCTGTAGCTGTCGGGGTTTTTGGGGTCTGTGTGTTCTTTTAATATAAATATAGTTTTTGAGGCATTAAAGTGGATATCATTTATTTTATAGTTTATTATGTAATTCAGTGTATAGTATAGTAGTTTGGCTATCAAGGGGGAAAATGCTTTGTAAAATTCTGATGTGAGTCCATCTGGACCCGGAGCCTTATGCACTTTTAAGTGTTTGATTGTTGTAATAATTTCACTGATGGATATCGGCTCAGTTAGTTTTTTTTGTTGGTCTAAATTGAGTTTAGGGAATTTCAGTTTTTGAAGAAAAAGAGTTCTGTCTTCCTTTGAGGTTTGTAGTATTTGTGCTCCATATATTTGAGAGTATATTTGTTCAAATGTTTTAATAATGTCTTCATTTTTTGAGTAGTTTTTGTCTCTGTAGTTTATTTATGATATATTGGAGGCATTTTTGTGTTGCAGATAATTCTGGCCAGAGCTCTAGATGGTATTTAAGCTTCTTCTGCGTAAATGGCTAACATTCTGGCTTCATAGAAAGATAAGTTCCTGGTTTCTAACATATACAGATCCCTTTCCAGTTTTAAAAGTTCTGCTTCTGTTTGGTTCTTAGGGTTATTTATTAGTTCTTTTTCAAGATGCTCTATTTTCCCTTTCAGTATATGCTCCTCTTTCAGTTGTATTTTTTTATAGTATGCTGCTTTTTTGATAAACAGTCCTCTGATTTGTGCTTTGGTTGCAGCCCATTCTATGTCAGTTGGTACTTGGGAGTTAGTGATATTTGTAAGAGCTATTTTTAGTATTGCTTCTGTTTCTTTTATTACATCCATTTTGGAAATTAGGGTTTAATGACCAATTATGACCCCTATTCTCTAAATATATCTTTTTGTCCCAGTTAATGTTCAGTGTGATTTTGGAGTGATCTGAAAAGAACCTGGTATGTATAGTTATTGTTGGGTCCATGTTAATGAATATGTCAGAGATTAAGAAGAAGTCTATCCTTGACCACATTTTGTGGCATTGCGAATAGAATGTGAATTTCCCTGTTTTATCTGCACTGTTCCCATGTTTAAAAGGGTCATGTAGTTTGAAATCTTGTTTGAGTTCATTAAGGGCTAATGTGGCTTGTTTATTATGTGATTTGGTCAGATTAGATTTATCCTTTTCTGAGTTTTGATATGTATTCCAGTCACCTCCAATCACTAGGTAGTGATCTTTAAATTGGTTTAAGGTTGGGTATAATGACATAAAAAAGTGTTGTTGGTTATTACAGGGTGCGTAAACATTAAGTACCATTATAGGTTTTGGTATTGTAGGACTATTAAATGTTACATAGCATCATCTTCCCTCCTTGTCAGCTTTGGTTTTAAGTATTTTTTCCTTAAATTGGTTTTTAATTATTATGGCAGCCCCAGCACTGTTTGTTTTCCCCTCTGAAGCTATGATTTGACTTATCCATTTCTTTCTGCTAATTTCTGCCCATTGATCTGCAGTCAAGTGCGTTTCTTCTATTAGTATGAGGTTGGCTGTGGTTTTTAATGTAAGGTGTAAGAATAGTTTTCTTTTCTTCTTGTTTTGGAGCCATTTAACATTCCATGATTCTATTTCCCACATTTATTTATTAGGTGTATTCCTTAGATATGCCATGTATATTAGTTTTGTTTTGTTAGTTTTGTATGTGTTATTGTGTGATGGTTTAGGAAAGCATCTATTTATCCCCGTCCCTACACTGTGCCTAACCACTATATCCCTGGACCAGGAATAATCAGGGGGGGGGGGAGGATGAAGGTTCATTATATGGTTTACCTTTACGTCTAATCTTGGAATGTGTTTTCTTTTTAGATATATATTTACTCCATAGCATCCCCCCTCTGTTACTATAAACAATGTGGACAAAGCTAAACAAACTAGTTCCCTCAACAAACACTGCTACTTAATATCCCTAGCCTCTTCCAACATATTATTTATACAGTGATGGCATTGCATTTAAGGTACAGCATGTATTGTTTTTGTCTTGTGACTAATTCTTTCTAATAGTATTTTTAAAACAGCATATTAATATACATTCCTCAGTAAATTATAGCAATATGTGTACCATAGTAATATTGTTAAACAATCAATCTTGTCATTTTTACATTTTTCTCTCATTTGACTTCTTTTTCCTCCCCTTTACTTATTCAGGTTTCGGCCTTCTTTGGTGCCTATAGTGATGTTTTTCCACATCAATCTGTGTGGGTTATAAAATATATACTTGGCACCTATTTAACAGAAGTAGGAAGTATAGAGAGATGGGCGGCCACGGTGGTGCAGTGGTTAGTATTGCTGCCTCACAGCAAGAGGTTCTCCGGTTCGATCCTCGGCTGGGGTGCCTTCTGTGCGGAGTCTGCATGTCCTCCCTGTGGTCACGTGGGTTTCCTCCGGGTGCTCCGGTTTCCTCCCACATCCCAAAGACATGCTGCATGTGGATTGGACACTCTAAATTGGCCCTAGGTGTGCGTGTGAGTGTGCCTTCTGTGGAAGGTTGGGTGCCGGGCTGGCAACTCGACACCGTAAAACTCCACTGCCATTCAATGTGCGGACAAGGTGATCCGCTGTGGCGACCCCTAACCGGGAGAAAGCCGAAAGGAGAAGAAGAAGGAAGTATAGAGAGACAAAAAAAAAAAAAAAAGAAAAACAGCTTAGCCAAACAGTCCTTCTGCTATAGTTGACATATTAAGGCTATATTTACATTATCCCAGGATTGTTAGGTTATTTTACTAATTTCCTGAGATTACTTTTCTCCAGGATCTTTTAACACATTTCTAGTATTTACATAAAACATTTAACAATTTTTCCCTTTTTTTCCCAATATTAATCTATGAGCTAGCATAATTCTGACAGTTTATTTCTTGCCTATTATTTAAGGCTGGAGTTTAATTCTTGTAGTTCATAATACTCATATTTGTTTAGTGATTTTATACTTGAAATGGGGATTTACTTTTGTGTATTTTTACCCATTGTACTCTTATTCATTTCATTTTAATGTTTTAACCTTATTCATGTTCTTGCAAGTGAATTGCATATTACTGAATGGGTGTATAACTAGGAAGAGGAAATGACAAATGCTTTGTGATCAGGAAATGAGGTCATTCGGATTGTAGCAGGGGAGGGGCACAATTTGAATTTGAAATTGCCTTTATAACACAGGCTGGTTTCTTGTGTAGAACCATTTGTCTGAAGAAGTCTTTGTATGGTGAAAGGACGAAAAGCAGTATTTTTGTACCGTGTTGCTTAATGTTTTAATAATAATAAACTTCTGGCCCTGTTTGGTCCAGTTTGGTTTTAGTTCTACCTTTTGTCCACTATTTATATTTGGATGCTTGAACGTGGCAATTGTTTGGATAACCTTTGAACAAGAAAGGACTTATTTATTCCAGAGCTGCATAGCGGGATTTACCATTCTTCACCAGTGTGTGTCAACTTACCAGCACCATCCTGAATTGGAGAACTTTGTGAACTTCCTTCCTATATTCATGCATTGGAAACAGCAGTTCATTTTTGGTTTCCACCCAGGTTGTACTTCCCTTTCCTGTGTTCCTCATGGCTCACATCAATGACCCAAGGGCCTAGACAGCAAGGGGAAGATTTCAGAGTTGGATCCCAGCTAGAGTGCTCGTGAATGGGGTCGTTTTTTCATCCAAGGGACCTTTATCTTTTTTTTTGTGGATTTATTTCACTTCTGGAGGTGGAATTTGCTTGAAAACAGCCAGGAATGTCTCTTTTGCCTCTTTGGGGTTAGCAACCATGTATTTAACCTCTTTGATGTAAAAGATTAACTGATTTGGATATTTCATCTGGAATTTGATTTTTTTTTTATTAGGAACCTGCAGTATGGAGATAGTAGTTGTCTTGTTGTCTTATTTGTATTGGGAGGTCTTGAGCAAAGGAGATTTTATTATTATTCCAGGTGAGTGTGCCTTTTTTCTTTGCTGCCAGCATGATTTTATTTACATCTTGGTAGTTTAATATTTTAATATAGACAGGTCTTGGTTTCAGTGATGTTTGCATTTCCCTCAGGGCTCTGTGGGCTCTCTCTATTGTTATTTGCTGCATTTCTTCAGATTCCTCTAGGAGGGAATTTATTATTTGCTTGATTGTTGGTATTAGATTGTTATGAAGTACAGTTTCAGGTATTCCTCTGATGATGATATTGTTCCTTCGAGATCTTGCTTCCAGGTCTGTTCATTTTGCTTGTAAGTTTTGTATTTCTTTGTCATGGGCATCAGTTTTTTCAGAAATAGAGTCTATTTTTACTTCATTTTCTATTATTTTGGGCTCAGATTTTTCCATTCTGGATATTATTTGGCTGAATGAGTCACCAAAGGTTTGAAATTGTAATGATAAGTCCTTTAATCCTTGCTGGATAGGTAATAAGGCAGATTTTATGTCTTCCAGATTAGCTGGCTGGTCTGTCTTGGATTTATTTGTATTTTTAGAGTTGTCAGTTTGTTTAGTTGTCTTTTGTCTTTTTGAAGTTGTGTCTTTCTCAGGTGAGGCTAGTACTGAGAATTTGGTCTTAGTTGTTGTTGTTTCCATATTATTTTCCTCTTTTGACATCTTGCTGTATAGTGTTTTACCAATCTTGCAGTCAGATGCAGGGCCTTAGTAACACATTGCTTAAGCTGTTATTCAGAAATCTTAGTTAATCCTGCTGTTTCTGAGCTGAATCTGTCACTTTTTCTTCCGCTTTTGTTTGCTGGATGATATTAGCAGTAAATATCTACAGTTATTTCTGTATTATTAATTCTGCATTGCCTTCTGGGTTTGTTTTAATCCAGGGTATATCGAGACCTAGGTGATAGCAGTGCTCACAGAACAGCGGCCATTTTGAACTCAATAAAATGAAAACGTTTCTATCAGGTCATGCACGTAAGATCTTAACTTATGCTTGCTTACTCTCTTGCCTCTTGTATGCTTCTTCAGTTTTGACTAACCCGCAATCATTTCAGCCTGCCATACTAGAACAATCTTTTGATATGATTGCAGAGTTTGCAGTAACCACATTTAATGGCTTGCACTTCAGTTCCCTAATTGACTTGAGCTGCCTAATCTATTAGACTACACTGCATTAAGACAGTGTACAACATCCTCTACAGCCCAGAAACTGCCAACAGCAGTTATTAAACTGGAACTCACCCCACAGTGAACTGTGCTCATTGAACCAGCACTTACTGCTTACTCAAAAATCTTTATAAAAATCATAATGGTCACAGCCTGTACTCTGTATACATTACTAAACTGTGGAAAACATTCTCCAAAAACATCAGAAATATCGCAACACCTTTACTGCTTATAACCTCCTTGAAAACATACCTGCCGACAAAATGTCCTTTCATTTGTAACCCCCCCATTACTCAGCTACCAGCATATTCTAAGAATTTCTCATAACATTTTAAAGTCCCAGTGAAATCATACCTACCAACGTACCAGTCTTGTCGTTGTACCAGCACAATTATTACATTCTTTCTGTATGCAGCCAAATCAGGTATCGGAAAAATCTTCACACGTTGTCTCCTGTTTACATGTCTCAACTGAATAACTGATACAGCAACGACCTTGCCTGCCAATCCACCTTAGACTGGATTCTAGTAACCTACCCTGCTAATTACCCCTCTTCTGGTACACTGCCTAGCTCCCTGAGCGATCATCTACCAGCTTACTCCCTTAGAACAAACACTCAACAACTAAGAGTACACACTATAAAATCAGTTAGGCACTCAATTAACTTTTGTCAGCATAAATTCAACAATCTCCTACAGGATATAGACTGGACATCCCTTAAACAACTACCACTTAATGATGCTGTACTCTACTTTAATAACACCTTCCTTCACATACTTAATACCCCAGCTCCCATTCGTATGAAAAGAATCAAAAAGAACTCGGCACCATGACTCTCTAAGGAATGTAAACACCTGATGAAGCACCATGGCTCTCTAAGGAATGTAAACACCTGATGAAGCAAAGGGACCTACCTGGGCAACCTGGAAACAAAACAAAAATGAACATGTTAATTTCAAAACACTACATAACAAAGTGACAAAACTAATCAACAGAGATAAGAAGTCATATTATTCCCATCTTTAATTCCAGCATAAAATCAACCCCAGTAAATTTTAGCACTCCATATCTTCTCTACTTATCCCTGGAAGAAATGGAGAGCACACCCTATCACCTGATACTCCTCCATCACAAATAGCCAAAAACTTTAACAAGCACTTCATAAAATCAATTTCAGACCTACTAATGCCCTTAAAGCTGGACCCCCCCACCCTTCAACGTATTCAGACACCAACCCCAGGCCATCAACTACTTCTACCTCTGTCATTACTAACCCCCATACTCAACAAAATGTCAAACAAAAGGGGTTGGGAGGGTGGCTTAATGGCTAAGGTGTTTGCCTTACAAACACAAGGTGCAGGCTTTGAGTCTCACAAGGGATAATTGGCTAGGCTTAAAATTGCTCACAAGGGCAATTAGCTTAGTACTAAACTATGAACCTAAACCCCGTTCTCATTTCAGCCCATACCCACTGACACCATTAAGAAACTGCTACATAAACTAAAACCGTGCTCTACTTCAGCTGACAATCTCCCCACATACTACCTCAAACTGGCTGCTAACTCAGTTGCCTACCCAGTCAGTATCGTTACAAATAGGTCTTTATCTGAATCAGAAGTACCTACCATATGGAAACAATCTCACATCATCCCCATCCACAAAGGACGCAACTCTTTTGATCCATCCAATTTCTGTCCTATATCCATCTTGTCACCCATATACAAAATTCTCAAGAGAAGTATCCATCAGCAGGTCATGCATATCTATTATAAAGCAATCTTTTAACCAAAACCCAACATGGCTTCCGACCTAGCCACAGCACAGCTACAGCTCAATTATCTTTTACAGACACCGTGAACAAGGCCAGAGATGCAGGATGCTATACAGCCTCAGTATTCCTTAATCTCTCCAAGGCCTTTGACACAGTGTCTCACTCATTACATTTGAACACACTGTCTAACTTAGGATTCCCACATAACACAGTAAAATGGTTTCAGAGCTACCTCAAAGATCATAAACAAGCAGTGAAATGGTCCAACAAACTCTCACCCTTTCTCCACAACCCTACTGGAGTCCCCCAAGGCTCCAACCTAGGACCCTACTATTCAACATTTTCACAAACAACCTTCACACTGCCTCTCACCCTGGGACTCTCATTCAATATGCTGATGATTCCAACATAATCGGCACTGCTCAATCATTACCAAAACTACTCTTAAAAACTCAACAGTCCTTTACAGCAGTTGAATCCTGGCTAAGAAATGCCCAACTCTTTCTTAATCCAAAGAAGACAGAACTAGTACTCTTTCATCCCCAAAACATCTCCCTTGTCACTGATCATTTCAACATCCTTGCATCTGACAACACTGCCATAGAAATAGTGTAGGAAACCAAGGTTCTAGGTGTTATCATTGAAAATAAACTTTCATTTGACCCCTATATACAGCAAAATATAAAGAAAACTCATCAAAAACTGGGACTCATATAGAAACAGACATTTTTTTACTGCAGCAACCAAAACTACCCTTGCAAAAAATTTACTTCCCTCTCTTCTGTATAGTGCCCCTATCTTAACTAACTTATAACATTCTTCCCTAAGCAAGCTGGAACAGAGCTACAACAAAGTTGCAAAGTTTGCCACAAACTCTAAATATCACACACACCACTGTAAACCACTCCTAGAATTAAACTGGCTTGAACTACCCAACCAACTTGCCTTTATTCAGCTATCCACCTTGCACAACCTTGTTTTCAAGCCTACCGCCTGCCCTGCACTAGCCAATCTAGTCACACCTTACATATCAAATTGATCCCTACGATCAGAAGACAAAAATCTCTTAGCTATCTCAAAATCCACAGGAAAACCTGGTCATGCTCTGTATTCATACTCTGTCTCTATATATTGGAATTCACTACCTCTAGCTACCAGCTTTATTCCTGCCCTAACCAATTTCAAAGCCTCTTTAAAAAATCATCGCAAAAATACATGGCTCTGCTCCTGCATAAAGCCTGCCTAATGTTCAGGTCTTCTCTTCTGTCACATTTCAAGCCCTCACAGACTGCAAGATCCTATGACTCTTCTAACTCCTTCTCTGCTTCTATACCATATCCTTAAGCTGCTGAGGAGGCTTTATTGCTTCTATCCTTCTTAACTCTCTGTCACTATATGTCTGCATCACTAACTTTCTAACTACTATTTCTACATCACGTATGATGAGAGTGACTATTATGGTCTGTAATGTTTTAACTGTATAGAACTGTTTAGATGTGTAGTAATATATTACATCTTGTAGCAGTTTGTTCTTTCAACTTATTTTTTGTATAGTATTTCTAATGTAATCTTTATTGTGTTGGATTTTACTGTATTTGTATTGTACTGTATGTGGAGCTTTTCTCCCCGAGCCTCTGCTGAAAATGAGTTCTGTAGACCCAGTCAGACCATCCCGGTAAACAAATGTCAAATAAAATAAATAAATAAATAAATAAAATCAATAACTGGTTGGATAAAACTTGTATATGCCTCATATGCTGTCTGTGTACTAAAGTTTCAGTGTGACTGTACGCATAAAGTGTAAAATAATGCTAAATCTACTTTAGCTATGCCTTTTTAGAAGGCTGTAAATATGGTACAGTGTATACAATATGGTGATCATCTGCTGAACTATTACATATAGCTCAGTATTAAGTAATATATGTTTACTGTTAGCTCATGGTAATTTCTGCACATTATTGAAGTGTGGAGCTATTTGTCCTTGGTCTGTGGTGAAAACATGCTTTGCCTATTCATCCTTTCTCAGTAATCAAAGGCAAATATTTAAATAAAGTTCGGACTACCCCACAGGAATCAGGATGAGGGGTACCCATAGTTATGATAATCCTAACAGGGGACATTCTTAAACCCCTGTAGTCAGACTACACACCTCTTGGTGTCATATGAAAGCCTAAGACAAGGTGAACATTTAAGGATTAAGTGTGCAAGGAATGCCTGCTTCTCTAACAAATATAAAATGAGGCCAGAGGCAAGTCAGAAGATAAACCAAAATCCAAATACACAAGCCTAAAAACACACTAAAATCTGGAAAGATAGTGGAAGTAATAAAGAATATTCCCTGAAACTCTAAGTTACTTAATTTGGAAATAAATACCTAAAAAAAGCTTTGCTAGCAATGCAGACCCATCTAAATGATAATTAACGAAAGATTTTATATAAGGTGTTTCAGAACTGTATGGGTGGAGGGTGAGCCTGTTAAAAAAATTAACATTTTGTGGGCCAAACAGTCTTCCCTTTTGGATGGATTACCTTTATGTCCTACAGACAGACCTACGTGAAATCAGTTTGTGAATATACAAAGCATGAAAACATGCCCAGTGACTAACGAATAAAGATATGAGATAGATATTCGAGAACCAGTTATCAGTTATAAATACAGTATATCTGGTTGTCAGAGGAGATTTCATGTATCAAAGGCAAAGCACAAAAACCCTGGATCTACAATGGAAAACAGTCAGTAGATGGAAAAGAGAGCAAGAGAGACAGAAAGTGATGGAAAAGACAGTGAGAGAGAGAGAGAGAGAGAGAGAGAGAGAGAGAGAGAGAGAGAGAGGGAGAGAGAGAGAGAGAGAGTGGTTAAGGGTTATATTAGAAAAGAGTGGAAGTCAGACGGCAAAGCTTGACTTAAGAAATACTTAAAATTCAGAAAATAGTAAGAATTGAGATGCTTAGACTGAGCAGAGAGGAAACAATGAATATAGGAGTAGGGGCAGTGTAACAAATTAAAATGATGTGAGAAGGGGATTAGAGCTGGTAGGAGATGTGGTGTATATTCAAAATAAGAGAAATATATAGACTAGAAACACAGAGGTAGACTTGTGAAAAATTAGCTACGGTGTCATATTTGACAATCATCATATATCAGCTCGACAATAAATGTGACAACAAGCTTAGCCCATCTGGTCTTTCAACTGCCTTAACATCCTAACTCAAGGTGAATTTCTTAAATAGATTTGAAAAACACATTAACAAACAGTCACTATTGGAAACTCAGTCATAATTCTTTATAGCACATAGAACTCTATCTGCTATGGTGTATTACAGCTTATTTTGACAGACAAAAATGTAAGAGTGCAGTGGTCTACTATTACCATGTACACACTAGAATACCGCAGGTTAGCAATCACTTTATGCTACTGCAGTTCAGTTTTTTTTTTTTTTAGTGGCAGCTTGAACCAAAGCTGTAGCTATGGAGAGGTTAAGGGGCAATCGATGCAAGTTGGTAGGGGGTGTAATTAGAGCTCCCAAGTGAGCGGTCCCTGCAACTCAGTGGTGCAACTTCTGGGCACAAGTGCTGACTGCTCCTTTCAGATGCATGCGCTAATGATAAATCTTTAAGCAACCACTGTTGAAAGGATTACAGTCTATGTGCACTAAGAGCTGTAGCAAGGAACTAGTATAACCCTTTGCTACAGTCTGTGAAAGTTGCCTCAGATAGTTCAAAGAGGTATTATGAAGAATGACTGTTACATAATGGATCTTTGCTAGGTGGAGGATTTTTTTTGTGCTCCTCAACATAGGAGGTTAGACCAAGGTGCCATTTGACCTAACTATAGCTCTGGTATGAACTGTCTTGCATGATTTAAGGCAGTCAAAATGTTTCTGATGCTGTTCTGCTGGGGTTGTTGCATGTGGTAGAGTATGAGGATATTATCATAACACATAACAGATGTGCATAACAAAGTTTGTTATGTGCATTACTGATATGCTTAGATTATCGTTTTTTCGGTTTCAAAGCATAGTCAGTGCACTCCACGACCAATGTTGCATGCCATGGCAGCTTAGCAAAGATAGTTAAGTCTATGAACGACTAAGCCTCATTCTATAGTCCAGGATTTGATTCTCTGTTTCCACTTGTACATGGACAGCTAACAAGTCTCTTTTAACTAGATAACATTCCCTAGTCACCAATGAGAAGAAGTGTTTGTACATACTGAATTCACCTGATTGACAAATACATAAAAATAAACCTAAAGTCCACCCAACCATATATTTCCAAAATATTTAGCTGTAAGACAATTTATATTACAGTTTCCTGACACCTCTTAAATATTTCAGGATCTAGACAGCTGCCACTTTCTTTTTTATTTTATTTTTTTTGTTATACAGAACACATTAAGACAGTAAAATCTACATGAATAATGCCTATTGAAATACTTTTTTTTTATAATAAATATCTTTATTAAATTATCATGTATGACATAAGCAGTCATACATTTATATAAATAAAAACAAACCGTACTGACACAATTTTAGTTGCAAACATTATACATCACAAGCCATATGGACATAATTCTAGTTGCAAACATTATACATCACTTATAATTTATGCAGTCATTGTCTGCCAAACATTATAGAGCTCATTCAAATCCTACCTTCTTTTAAACCTAGTTCCTCCTCTGCATCTGTTGCTTCTGTCCTTTTCTAATGATCCCAGTTCCAATTGTTTTATTTCTGTTACTATATCCATTGCTTCTAGTACAGTTGGTTTAGACTTTGATTTCTATTTTTTAGTAATTGCTTTTTTGACACCCACTATAATTAGACTCAGCAAGCCCTTACTTATGTCTAGGCAATTCCAATTCTGTATCAAATCATTTCCTTAGTTACTCCAATTTCCTCACCCAGTATCTCTGATACTTTAGTCTGCAAAGAATCTTTAAAGTCTGCCAACTCATTACACTCCCAGAAAATATGTTGCCAGTCACCTCTTTCTCCTCCATCACACCTCCAACATTTGCTGTCTACCAGAAGAAAACTTCTTTAGAGATTACTTGGGATATAATAATATCTATATAAATACTTCCAAGCAAAGATCATACATTTTCTAGATTTTGATGCATATTTAGGAGACATGCATACATCCCCCAATTGTTTCTTTGTAAATTGCTTATGCAATCTCTCTTCCCAATCCTTTCTAACCTCCTCTGATTGATTTTTATAGTTATCATGCAATAAATTATATGTTCTACTAATTATTCCTTTTTTAACAACAGCTTTTGTTCTATATTCTACTACAGACTCTACCAGTGCTGGTATTTTGCTTAGGATCCCCCTATTTCTTTCTCTTTGCCTATACTCTGATAATCCTTGATAGGGAAGGCAATCTTTAGCCTGTAGCCCACATAACTTCTTGGTATCTTCTCATACTATTACCTTTTCCTCTCTCTTTGTTCCTAATACCTTGGTTCTTTTGCCAGTTTTCTCCAATAAATTCCAGCCCATTTCCCTATTGTCTGTATCCTTAATTGCAGTCATCCCTATTGGAAGAATATCCTTTCTCCATTCCCATGTTGGCTTAGTTCTTAGAATACTTTCTGCTACTTTATGAATATAATATTATGCATGGTTACTATTATTGTCCTTAAGGATCTGCATACAGAATCCCAGTCAATCCTTGTTTATTGAGCTTTCCCATGTTTCATCATTATCCCTTTCCATTTTGAATTACAGGTTTCTGCTTGTGCTATGTATAGGAGTCTTAACTGTGTAGCTCTGAAATACCACTTCAAATCAGATAATCCCAAACCGCATTGTTCTGTTGGAAGAATCAGCTTATCCCACTTGACACTTGCCATCTTCCCCTCCCAGATAAGATCCTTCAGCTCTTTATTAATTGCTATCCACAACTTCTCCGGTTGATAAAAATATGCTTGACCTGTGTATACAATTAAAGGGACTAAAAACGTTTTAACTGTTTGTATCTTAGTATTGATGTCCATATAACAGAGCTTCCAATTTCTCAGTTTTTGTATTATATTTTTAGTCTCTTCCCACACATACTTAGCTGCCACTTGAGAATCCTTTTAAATTTTAATTGCATATGTAATGAGCATTGATTTTAAATCATATGACTACCTTATTTTTTTTCCTTCTCAATGTTAATACCTATCAGATTTTAAGTCTTCAGTTTGCTATGCTACCTGTATATAAGACTAAGTATCGTAATTGCACTCTTATTGTATACAGTGTCACTACCTCCTACTACTATAAGAACTGTCTTCTAGAGGCATTGTTATACAAATTATTGGTCTTGTCTCCCACTTCACTACTTTATTCTATTCTAGTCTTTTTACCATTATGAATGTCTGTTACTATTTATTTCTTTATTGTATTATACAAAACAAAATAGTTTACTAACAATGGAGCTTTTCTTCCCGGGCCTCCACTGAAAAAGGGTTTTATGCCCAGTTGTACCCAGCTGGACTCTCCCGGTAAACAAATGTAAAATAAAAAAATAAATCCATATTCCTAAGCACTTCATTTTAAGCACTTCATTTGAACATGTCCCCATATATATGGATATTGCTGAACCAACTTATATGTGGGTACATAATTTGCAGCTATTGCCTTTGTTTTAGCTTCATTAATTTTCTGTCCCAAAAAGATCTGAAACTGCCCCAAAATGTTCCATAACACTGAAATGTCCTTTTCTGGTTTTCTCAGGTATAAAGTAATATCATCTGTAAAGAGAACCAGCTTTTCTTGACTACCATACGAATTATATCCTTGAATTTCTGAGTCCCTTATTTTCTTTGCCCATGGTTCTAAATATAATGCAAATAACCTACTGAAAAAAACTTAACATCTTATCTAATGTTAAAATCTGGTTATTAATTGTCATCTAATTTTGATCAACCACTTTTTAGCAGACTAAGCATTTACATGTTACCATTTCATTATATGGGGTAACTTCCTTTACAAGAGGCTTTAAAGTGATTAAGGGCTAACTTATTTTGTTAAAAACAACATAGAGACTGGAAGCAACATATGTTATAAAGCTGATTATTCCATAACATGGCCATCATGCTTTTGACTCTGTATCCAGCCAGTAGCAATACTCAGGTGAAGGTGTCACCATGAGCCAACCAGGACCCACCCACTCCTCCCCAAGATGGGCACTCTAGACTTCCAGCCATGCCATCAATAACCCAAGCTGCTAATTGAAACTGGATTGCCTGGCCTGATTCCTTATTGCTCTACATCACAAATGTGGCTTTTGCCTCTGAGGTTTTTCAGGCACTGAAAAAATATGCCTGGACAGGACATATAGTAGTGATTTAAGGTGGTTCGAGTACAATTATAAATGGTGATGAGGACAGGACAGAAAACTTGAAAAAAATGTTTCACATATTAAAAAAGGCTGACTTTTGTAAATGTATTGAAGGAGGGGTCTGGACAGATTTTGGGTGGGTTTCAAATGAGAACTCAAGGCTGTATACTTTTTCAGTGGATTCAGATAAGCAAGCTAGTTGGTAAGGCTATATTATAATTCAGAAAATAACTGTAAGGAGAGTTTCTAACATATAAATTAAAGAACAGGTTTTGTCTAATCATGCTTTGTTTATCATGAGTAGAACCTATGATGGTCAAGGGGTTAAGCAAGGTAACAAGAGGGTGGCTTTTCATAACTGGAATGGGACATAAAGGGCAGCAAATCCATGGGACCTTCACCTGAAGTGGTTCAGGACAATGAGGATAACAGAGACCATCTGGACCCTGATGGATAGAATAGATTGAAATTAAGGTAGCCATTCTAGTTTCAATCATGGTTGACTAGGAAGAAACAGGAAGAAAGGCAGAATGTTATAAAGATATGACGGAAAGATTCGTTATTCACAGAAGGTTCTCCATCAGACCCAGCTGGGGATTCAGAGTACTGGGTCTATATTAGAAGAGCAACATGACTTAAGAGCGAATGCTCTTTCATCAACATGTAAAGCCCAACGTCTGAAAACAGAGAAGTTACAGAACAGCGATTTTTTTCATAGGGAAAAAAATCGCTGTACCATTCTCTGGAATTTGTTGTTTTCTTCACTGCGGTGCAGTCTCGGAGTTGGTATATTTAAGTAGGGTGTGTGGGCAGGCACAGCCCCCCATATCTGGGGGTGTGGGTGGCGAAGCCCCCCCCCTCACACACACACACACACACACACACACACACACACACACACACACACACACACACACACACTTTATTATGTCTTTATAATTTTTTTTTTTTGGAACAGCGATTTTTTTTCCCTGGGGAAAAAAATTGCTGTTCTGTAACTTCGCTCTTTTCAAAATTCAGGTTTTACGTGTCGACGAAAGAGCATTCACTCTTAATTCACTTCACTCTTCTAATATAGACCCCAGAATACCAAAGAAGAAGAAGAAGAAGAAGCTAAGCTTAGCTGCTCATTATAGTCTTTAACTATATACCAAACCGAAGTGAGGGCATTGAGAAAAGTATTCAAAATATGTCAAACGGAAATTCAAATAAAAGAGCAGTCTGTAGTCAATATCTTTGTAGTTAATGCAAACAAAACAAGTGAGGGCCAGGTGATAAAGAGATATTCAGAAAAGGCTATAATAATCTAGTTGAGAGCTTAGCAAATTTGGAGTTGGAAACATGGAAGAAGTGGGTTGGAGAGCTTAATAAACTGAATTCACAAGTTAAGAGGTTTCTGAATCATCTGTCTGAAGAATCAAAAATAAGAAAAACAATTTGGACATTAAAATCTCCTGAGGATGTGGGGTCAGTGGAATTTTTAACTGAATTTTAGTCTGATATTTGGCACAAAGGGTTAAGGCTGGGAGTTATCATTCTTATGGTACAGAGTTTGACTCCTTCAGCCCTCATTTGGAGGGTGGGAAGTTGGTATAATTGTTAAAGTGTTACCTTATAAACAGAGGGTGTAAAGTTTGATTCTCACAGGGGGTAGTAGGCTAGGCTTAAAATCACCCACAAGGATAGTTAGCCCAGTACTAATCTATGAGCCTATGAAATAGATAGGGGTGCACTAATTAAAGTAGAGTAGACATGTACTCAGACAGATGAGAAATGCCAGTTTTCAACACTGAAACAGAGAAATAAGACCATCATTTCTTGTAAAGGAAAGGTGTCTCACCACACATGGGGGATTTCAGTCTATTTTATTGCTGAAACTTAATATTAAGATTCTAGAAACAATTTTGGTCCCAGAGGTTGGAGATGAGCATGCCTACTCTTATAGATAATGGTTGTGGTGGATATCCAGAATCAGCCTCAGGGAGACAAACCTGTCTCTCCAGCAGGTTCTGTTGATGTTGCATATTAGATTCAGGCCAGTAATGTATGAGGAGTTAGACTTATGGATATGGAGCATCTCTAGTAGGGCAGGGTCTGAGATTGCCTTGTAGGCGAGACACAGATCACCTCTGAGCAATCTGTACAATACCGAGTAGAGTGATAGTGATTTGAGCCTGTCCACATAGGACACGTGTTGGAGGCCATGAATTCTCTTTGTGAGGTATTTCTGTGGTCTTTACAGTTGGTGCAGATGTTTGGAGTGGTACATATCAAATAGTGTATTACAGTCAATTATTGATCTAATGAGGGAGCAGTATAGAGAAGTAATAACCTCCTTTTTTCTGAAAGCAATCCCTTTACTTATGAGATGAGCCAAGTAAAAGGCTTTTCTGACCACCGCCGCTACATGATGGTTGAATTTGAGATTGTTATCAACCTGAGTACCCAGGTCTCTCACCACAGGTTGTGTGTTTAGGGGTTTGCCGTTGATGTGGTAATCAGTAGGGGCCATGTTTCTGCTGAATGGTATGATGATACTTTTTTTTTGCTTTTAGCTTGAGGCCATGACTTTGGTCACAGTCATTATTTGCTGTGAGACCCTCTTGCAGCATCCACACGCCTTTTGTCTTTGCTTGGACCTCTGAGAAGTAGATTCCAAACAGTTGGAGTCCCAGGACAGATCCCTGGGGAACGTCAATAGTGATAGGTTTACTATCAGAGGTGGAGGTACTTATTTTGACCTTGAGGGCCGTGTTGGTGAGCCAGTTGGCCATCCACCTGATGAGACAGGGATTTATGCCAAGTTGTATTAGCTTTACGATGATGCCTGAGTGGGGATTGTATCAAAGACCTTGGCCAAGTTAAGGTAAGCTGTATGTACTGACTTTCCCTCATCCAAGGTCTTGGTGGCAGTCTCAAAGAAGTCAACTAGTTTCAGCAGGCAAGAACTGCCCTTGATGAATCTGAACTGGGTGGGGTCAAGTGCTTGGAGATTGTTTATGCCCTTGTTTATAAGATCCATAATAATATGCTCCATGGCTTTACAGGTCAGACTTGTCAAGCTAATGGGTCGATAGTTTCCAGAGTCAGTAGTGGCACCACCTTTGTGCAAGGGGATGACAATGGCAGTTCTCCACTCTGCTGGAATGAAGCCTGTACTTAGGCTTTGATTGAAAAGGTTGTTCAATGGCAAAGCCAGTTCTTGCTGGAGATGGTGCAGAATACAGCCTGGGATACTATCAGGTCCCATGGAAGCTGTGTTATTGTCTAGGATAAGGAATTTAATACTTAATCTATGGAGATGTAAGATGTAGGACAAGTATCAGGGATGTCGAAAGGGCCTTTGGGGGGGCAGGGGAGTGAAGTTTGCATTAAACCTATCTGCTAGCAGGTTGGCTAAGTCAACAGGATCAGTGTAAGTGTTCCTGTTAAGTACTAATTCTGAACAAACCTGGGCTTTGCCATGGAGGTTCCTGACATAAATGAAGAAGGCTTTGTGGTTTCAGTTTGTTTCGGAGGCTAGTTTTGATTCATAATTGGCTTTGGAGGTTTTCATTAGTGATCTAATTTGCTTGTTGAGGCTAAGGAGGGAGGTTTTCTAATTTGGAATTTATTCCTTTTTACCCTTGGACAACAGTTTCTCCCTTTTGTTGTAAAGCCTGCTGATTGAGGATGTCCACCAGACAGGTTTGTGTTTCCTTGAGGTGCAGGTTTTAGTTCTGTTCGGTATGGCTGAGTCCATGCAGTCGTACAGGTGTCTGTATACTGTATTGGCATACTGTTCAACATAGTTGTCTACATCCTCTGAGGGGGCAGTGGTGTGAAGCCTCCCTTAGGAGGTTGTAGTCAGCTTTTGAGAAGCTTTTTAGCTTGATCATGGCTGGGGGTGGGTGGGGGGAAACAGAAATTTCGAACGAAACAGCCGATGATCTGATCTCACCAGGGAAGACCATACTATGGGAGTAGTGCAGCAGTCACCTATGTTGGTGAGAACCAAGTC